>NC_135752.1:9227903-10427903 GCF_041903045.1 Epinephelus lanceolatus
TTTCATCACTAGTTGCTCAGAAAACAGCAACATGTCACTTTTAGTGTTTTCAGGGCCCGAAAAGCATTTTGACAGCATGTTGTCACTTAGGCTGTTACTTTTGTCCAGAAGCACTCACAAACAAGTTTCCAAGCCAGAAACATGTACTTTGGTGAAGTCTATAGTAGCAAGGCAGTTTCTTCTGGTTTTCATCACTAGTTGCTCAGAAAACAGCAACATGTCACTTTTAGTGTTTTCAGGGCCCGAAAAGCATTTTGACAGCATGTTGTCACTTAGGCTGTTACTTTTGTCCAGAAGCACTCACAAACAAGTTTCCAAGCCAGAAACATGTACTTTGGTGAAGTCTATAGTAGCAAGGCAGTTTCTTCTGGTTTTCATCACTAGTTGCTCAGAAAACAGCAACATGTCACTTTTAGTGTTTTCAGGGCCCGAAAAGCATTTGACAGCATGTTGTCACTTAGGCTGTTACTTTTGTCCAGAAGCACTCACAAACAAGTTTCCAAGCCAGAAACATGTACTTTGGTGAAGTCTATAGTAGCAAGGCAGTTTCTTGTGGTTTTCATCACTAGTTGCTCAGAAAACAGCAACATGTCACTTTTAGTGTTTTCAGGGCCCGAAAAGCATTTTGACAGCATGTTGTCACTTAGGCTGTTACTTTTGTCCAGAAGCACTCACAAACAAGTTTCCAAGCCAGAAACATGTACTTTGGTGAAGTCTATAGTAGCAAGGCAGTTTCTTGTGGTTTTCATCACTAGTTGCTCAGAAAACAGCAACATGTCACTTTTAGTGTTTTCAGGGCCCGAAAAGCATTTTGACAGCATGTTGTCACTTAGGCTGTTACTTTTGTCCAGAAGCACTCACAAACAAGTTTCCAAGCCAGAAACATGTACTTTGGTGAAGTCTATAGTAGCAAGGCAGTTTCTTGTGGTTTTCATCACTAGTTGCTCAGAAAACAGCAACATGTCACTTTTAGTGTTTTCAGGGCCCGAAAAGCATTTTGACAGCATGTTGTCACTTAGGCTGTTACTTTTGTCCAGAAGCACTCACAAACAAGTTTCCAAGCCAGAAACATGTACTTTGGTGAAGTCTATAGTAGCAAGGCAGTTTCTTGTGGTTTTCATCACTAGTTGCTCAGAAAACAGCAACATGTCACTTTTAGTGTTTTCAGGGCCCGAAAAGCATTTTGACAGCATGTTGTCACTTAGGCTGTTACTTTTGTCCAGAAGCACTCACAAACAAGTTTCCAAGCCAGAAACATGTACTTTGGTGAAGTCTATAGTAGCAAGGCAGTTTCTTCTGGTTTTCATCACTAGTTGCTCAGAAAACAGCAACATGTCACTTTTAGTGTTTTCAGGGCCCGAAAAGCATTTTGACAGCATGTTGTCACTTAGGCTGTTACTTTTGTCCAGAAGCACTCACAAACAAGTTTCCAAGCCAGAAACATGTACTTTGGTGAAGTCTATAGTAGCAAGGCAGTTTCTTGTGGTTTTCATCACTAGTTGCTCAGAAAACAGCAACATGTCACTTTTAGTGTTTTCAGGGCCCGAAAAGCATTTTGACAGCATGTTGTCACTTAGGCTGTTACTTTTGTCCAGAAGCACTCACAAACAAGTTTCCAAGCCAGAAACATGTACTTTGGTGAAGTCTATAGTAGCAAGGCAGTTTCTTGTGGTTTTCATCACTAGTTGCTCAGAAAACAGCAACATGTCACTTTTAGTGTTTTCAGGGCCCGAAAAGCATTTTGACAGCATGTTGTCACTTAGGCTGTTACTTTTGTCCAGAAGCACTCACAAACAAGTTTCCAAGCCAGAAACATGTACTTTGGTGAAGTCTATAGTAGCAAGGCAGTTTCTTGTGGTTTTCATCACTAGTTGCTCAGAAAACAGCAACATGTCACTTTTAGTGTTTTCAGGGCCCGAAAAGCATTTTGACAGCATGTTGTCACTTAGGCTGTTACTTTTGTCCAGAAGCACTCACAAACAAGTTTCCAAGCCAGAAACATGTACTTTGGTGAAGTCTATAGTAGCAAGGCAGTTTCTTCTGGTTTTCATCACTAGTTGCTCAGAAAACAGCAACATGTCACTTTTAGTGTTTTCAGGGCCCGAAAAGCATTTTGACAGCATGTTGTCACTTAGGCTGTTACTTTTGTCCAGAAGCACTCACAAACAAGTTTCCAAGCCAGAAACATGTACTTTGGTGAAGTCTATAGTAGCAAGGCAGTTTCTTGTGGTTTTCATCACTAGTTGCTCAGAAAACAGCAACATGTCACTTTTAGTGTTTTCAGGGCCCGAAAAGCATTTTGACAGCATGTTGTCACTTAGGCTGTTACTTTTGTCCAGAAGCACTCACAAACAAGTTTCCAAGCCAGAAACATGTACTTTGGTGAAGTCTATAGTAGCAAGGCAGTTTCTTGTGGTTTTCATCACTAGTTGCTCAGAAAACAGCAACATGTCACTTTTAGTGTTTTCAGGGCCCGAAAAGCATTTTGACAGCATGTTGTCACTTTGGCTGTTACTTTTGACCAGAAGCACTCACAAACAAGTTTCCAAGCCAGAAACATGTACTTTGGTGAAGTCTATAGTAGCAAGGCAGTTTCTTGTGGTTTTCATCACTAGTTGCTCAGAAAACAGCAACATGTCACTTTTAGTGTTTTCAGGGCCCGAAAAGCATTTTGACAGCATGTTGTCACTTAGGCTGTTACTTTTGTCCAGAAGCACTCAGAAACAAGTTTCCAAGCCAGAAACATGTACTTTGGTGAAGTCTATAGTAGCAAGGCAGTTTCTTGTGGTTTTCATCACTAGTTGCTCAGAAAACAGCAACATGTCACTTTTAGTGTTTTCAGGGCCCGAAAAGCATTTTGACAGCATGTTGTCACTTAGGCTGTTACTTTTGTCCAGAAGCACTCACAAACAAGTTTCCAAGCCAGAAACATGTACTTTGGTGAAGTCTATAGTAGCAAGGCAGTTTCTTCTGGTTTTCATCACTAGTTGCTCAGAAAACAGCAACATGTCACTTTTAGTGTTTTCAGGGCCCGAAAAGCATTTTGACAGCATGTTGTCACTTAGGCTGTTACTTTTGTCCAGAAGCACTCAGAAACAAGTTTCCAAGCCAGAAACATGTACTTTGGTGAAGTCTATAGTAGCAAGGCAGTTTCTTGTGGTTTTCATCACTAGTTGCTCAGAAAACAGCAACATGTCACTTTTAGTGTTTTCAGGGCCCGAAAAGCATTTTGACAGCATGTTGTCACTTAGGCTGTTACTTTTGTCCAGAAGCACTCACAAACAAGTTTCCAAGCCAGAAACATGTACTTTGGTGAAGTCTATAGTAGCAAGGCAGTTTCTTGTGGTTTTCATCACTAGCTGCTCAGAAAACAGCAACATGTCACTTTTAGTGTTTTCAGGGCCCGAAAAGCATTTTGACAGCATGTTGTCACTTAGGCTGTTACTTTTGTCCAGAAGCACTCAGAAACAAGTTTCCAAGCCAGAAACATGTACTTTGGTGAAGTCTATAGTAGCAAGGCAGTTTCTTCTGGTTTTCATCACTAGTTGCTCAGAAAACAGCAACATGTCACTTTTAGTGTTTTCAGGGCCCGAAAAGCATTTTGACAGCATGTTGTCACTTAGGCTGTTACTTTTGTCCAGAAGCACTCACAAACAAGTTTCCAAGCCAGAAACATGTACTTTGGTGAAGTCTATAGTAGCAAGGCAGTTTCTTGTGGTTTTCATCACTAGTTGCTCAGAAAACAGCAACATGTCACTTTTAGTGTTTTCAGGGCCCGAAAAGCATTTTGACAGCATGTTGTCACTTAGGCTGTTACTTTTGTCCAGAAGCACTCACAAACAAGTTTCCAAGCCAGAAACATGTACTTTGGTGAAGTCTATAGTAGCAAGGCAGTTTCTTGTGGTTTTCATCACTAGTTGCTCAGAAAACAGCAACATGTCACTTTTAGTGTTTTCAGGGCCCGAAAAGCATTTTGACAGCATGTTGTCACTTTGGCTGTTACTTTTGACCAGAAGCACTCACAAACAAGTTTCCAAGCCAGAAACATGTACTTTGGTGAAGTCTATAGTAGCAAGGCAGTTTCTTGTGGTTTTCATCACTAGTTGCTCAGAAAACAGCAACATGTCACTTTTAGTGTTTTCAGGGCCCGAAAAGCATTTTGACAGCATGTTGTCACTTAGGCTGTTACTTTTGTCCAGAAGCACTCACAAACAAGTTTCCAAGCCAGAAACATGTACTTTGGTGAAGTCTATAGTAGCAAGGCAGTTTCTTCTGGTTTTCATCACTAGTTGCTCAGAAAACAGCAACATGTCACTTTTAGTGTTTTCAGGGCCCGAAAAGCATTTTGACAGCATGTTGTCACTTAGGCTGTTACTTTTGTCCAGAAGCACTCAGAAACAAGTTTCCAAGCCAGAAACATGTACTTTGGTGAAGTCTATAGTAGCAAGGCAGTTTCTTGTGGTTTTCATCACTAGTTGCTCAGAAAACAGCAACATGTCACTTTTAGTGTTTTCAGGGCCCGAAAAGCATTTTGACAGCATGTTGTCACTTAGGCTGTTACTTTTGTCCAGAAGCACTCACAAACAAGTTTCCAAGCCAGAAACATGTACTTTGGTGAAGTCTATAGTAGCAAGGCAGTTTCTTGTGGTTTTCATCACTAGCTGCTCAGAAAACAGCAACATGTCACTTTTAGTGTTTTCAGGGCCCGAAAAGCATTTTGACAGCATGTTGTCACTTAGGCTGTTACTTTTGTCCAGAAGCACTCAGAAACAAGTTTCCAAGCCAGAAACATGTACTTTGGTGAAGTCTATAGTAGCAAGGCAGTTTCTTGTGGTTTTCATCACTAGCTGCTCAGAAAACAGCAACATGTCACTTTTAGTGTTTTCAGGGCCCGAAAAGCATTTTGACAGCATGTTGTCACTTAGGCTGTTACTTTTGTCCAGAAGCACTCAGAAACAAGTTTCCAAGCCAGAAACATGTACTTTGGTGAAGTCTATAGTAGCAAGGCAGTTTCTTGTGGTTTTCATCACTAGTTGCTCAGAAAACAGCAACATGTCACTTTTAGTGTTTTCAGGGCCCGAAAAGCATTTTGACAGCATGTTGTCACTTAGGCTGTTACTTTTGTCCAGAAGCACTCACAAACAAGTTTCCAAGCCAGAAACATGTACTTTGGTGAAGTCTATAGTAGCAAGGCAGTTTCTTGTGGTTTTCATCACTAGTTGCTCAGAAAACAGCAACATGTCACTTTTAGTGTTTTCAGGGCCCGAAAAGCATTTTGACAGCATGTTGTCACTTAGGCTGTTACTTTTGTCCAGAAGCACTCACAAACAAGTTTCCAAGCCAGAAACATGTACTTTGGTGAAGTCTATAGTAGCAAGGCAGTTTCTTGTGGTTTTCATCACTAGCTGCTCAGAAAACAGCAACATGTCACTTTTAGTGTTTTCAGGGCCCGAAAAGCATTTTGACAGCATGTTGTCACTTAGGCTGTTACTTTTGTCCAGAAGCACTCAGAAACAAGTTTCCAAGCCAGAAACATGTACTTTGGTGAAGTCTATAGTAGCAAGGCAGTTTCTTGTGGTTTTCATCACTAGCTGCTCAGAAAACAGCAACATGTCACTTTTAGTGTTTTCAGGGCCCGAAAAGCATTTTGACAGCATGTTGTCACTTAGGCTGTTACTTTTGTCCAGAAGCACTCAGAAACAAGTTTCCAAGCCAGAAACATGTACTTTGGTGAAGTCTATAGTAGCAAGGCAGTTTCTTGTGGTTTTCATCACTAGTTGCTCAGAAAACAGCAACATGTCACTTTTAGTGTTTTCAGGGCCCGAAAAGCATTTTGACAGCATGTTGTCACTTTGGCTGTTACTTTTGACCAGAAGCACTCACAAACAAGTTTCCAAGCCAGAAACATGTACTTTGGTGAAGTCTATAGTAGCAAGGCAGTTTCTTGTGGTTTTCATCACTAGTTGCTCAGAAAACAGCAACATGTCACTTTTAGTGTTTTCAGGGCCCGAAAAGCATTTTGACAGCATGTTGTCACTTAGGCTGTTACTTTTGTCCAGAAGCACTCAGAAACAAGTTTCCAAGCCAGAAACATGTACTTTGGTGAAGTCTATAGTAGCAAGGCAGTTTCTTGTGGTTTTCATCACTAGCTGCTCAGAAAACAGCAACATGTCACTTTTAGTGTTTTCAGGGCCCGAAAAGCATTTTGACAGCATGTTGTCACTTAGGCTGTTACTTTTGTCCAGAAGCACTCAGAAACAAGTTTCCAAGCCAGAAACATGTACTTTGGTGAAGTCTATAGTAGCAAGGCAGTTTCTTGTGGTTTTCATCACTAGTTGCTCAGAAAACAGCAACATGTCACTTTTAGTGTTTTCAGGGCCCGAAAAGCATTTTGACAGCATGTTGTCACTTAGGCTGTTACTTTTGTCCAGAAGCACTCACAAACAAGTTTCCAAGCCAGAAACATGTACTTTGGTGAAGTCTATAGTAGCAAGGCAGTTTCTTGTGGTTTTCATCACTAGCTGCTCAGAAAACAGCAACATGTCACTTTTAGTGTTTTCAGGGCCCGAAAAGCATTTTGACAGCATGTTGTCACTTAGGCTGTTACTTTTGTCCAGAAGCACTCAGAAACAAGTTTCCAAGCCAGAAACATGTACTTTGGTGAAGTCTATAGTAGCAAGGCAGTTTCTTGTGGTTTTCATCACTAGCTGCTCAGAAAACAGCAACATGTCACTTTTAGTGTTTTCAGGGCCCGAAAAGCATTTTGACAGCATGTTGTCACTTTGGCTGTTACTTTTGACCAGAAGCACTCACAAACAAGTTTCCAAGCCAGAAACATGTACTTTGGTGAAGTCTATAGTAGCAAGGCAGTTTCTTGTGGTTTTCATCACTAGTTGCTCAGAAAACAGCAACATGTCACTTTTAGTGTTTTCAGGGCCCGAAAAGCATTTTGACAGCATGTTGTCACTTAGGCTGTTACTTTTGTCCAGAAGCACTGAGACACAAATTTCCAAGCCAGAAATATGTGGTTTGGTGAATTCTATAGTAGCAAAGCAGTTTCTTGTGGTTTCCAACACTAGTTGGTCAGAAAACAGCATCATGTCACATTTAGCGTTTTCAGGACCCGAAAAGCATTTTGAGAGCATGTTGTCACTTTGGCTGTTACTTTTGACCAGAAGCACTCACAAACAAGTTTCCAAGCCAGAAACATGTACTTTGGTGAAGTCTATAGTAGCAAGGCAGTTTCTTGTGGTTTTCATCACTAGTTGCTCAGAAAACAGCATCATGTCACTTTTAGTGATTTCAGGACCTGAAAAAGCATTTTGAGAGCATGTTGTCACTTTGGCTGTTACTTTTGAGCAGAAGCACTCACAAACAAGTTTCCAAGCCAGAAACATGTACTTTGGTGAAGTCTATAGTAGCAAGGCAGTTTCTTGTGGTTTTCATCACTAGTTGCTCAGAAAACAGCAACATGTCACTTTTAGTGTTTTCAGGGCCCGAAAAGCATTTTGAGAGCATGTTGTCACTTTGGCTGTTACTTTTGACCAGAAGCACTGAGACACAAATTTCCAAGCCAGAAATATGTGGTTTGGTGAATTCTATAGTAGCAAAGCAGTTTCTTGTGGTTTCCAACACTAGTTGGTCAGAAAACAGCATCATGTCACATTTAGCGTTTTCAGGACCCGAAAAGCATTTTGAGAGCATGTTGTCACTTTGGCTGTTACTTTTGACCAGAAGCACTGAGACACAAATTTCCAAGCCAGAAATATGTGGTTTGGTGAATTCTATAGTAGCAAAGCAGTTTCTTGTGGTTTCCAACACTAGTTGGTCAGAAAACAGCATCATGTCACATTTAGCGTTTTCAGGACCCGAAAAGCATTTTGAGAGCATGTTGTCACTTTGGCTGTTACTTTTGACCAGAAGCACTGAGACACAAATTTCCAAGCCAGAAATATGTGGTTTGGTGAATTCTATAGTAGCAAAGCAGTTTCTTGTGGTTTCCAACACTAGTTGGTCAGAAAACAGCATCATGTCACATTTAGCGTTTTCAGGACCCGAAAAGCATTTTGAGAGCATGTTGTCACTTTGGCTGTTACTTTTGACCAGAAGCACTGAGACACAAATTTCCAAGCCAGAAATATGTGGTTTGGTGAATTCTATAGTAGCAAAGCAGTTTCTTGTGGTTTCCAACACTAGTTGGTCAGAAAACAGCATCATGTCACATTTAGCGTTTTCAGGACCCGAAAAGCATTTTGAGAGCATGTTGTCACTTTGGCTGTTACTTTTGACCAGAAGCACTGAGACACAAATTTCCAAGCCAGAAATATGTGGTTTGGTGAATTCTATAGTAGCAAAGCAGTTTCTTGTGGTTTCCAACACTAGTTGGTCAGAAAACAGCATCATGTCACATTTAGCGTTTTCAGGACCCGAAAAGCATTTTGAGAGCATGTTGTCACTTTGGCTGTTACTTTTGACAAGAAGCACTCACAAACAAGTTTCCAAGCCAGAAACATGTGGTTTGGTGAATTCCATAGTAGTGAGGCAGTTTCCTCTGGTTTCCATCACTAGTTGGTCAGAAAACATCGTCATGTCGCTTTTAGTGTTTTCAGGCTCCGAAAAGTATTTTGAGAGCATGTTGTCATTTAGGCTGTTACTTTTGACCAGAAGCACTCACAAACAAGTTTCCAAGCCAGAAACATGTGGTTTGGAGAATTCTATAGTAGCAAGGCAGTTTCTTGTGGTTTTCATCACTAGTTGCTCAGAAAACAGCAACATGTCACTTTTAGTGTTTTCAGGGCCCGAAAAGCATTTTGACAGCATGTTGTCACTTAGGCTGTTACTTTTGTCCAGAAGCACTCAGAAACAAGTTTCCAAGCCAGAAACATGTACTTTGGTGAAGTCTATAGTAGCAAGGCAGTTTCTTGTGGTTTTCATCACTAGTTGCTCAGAAAACAGCAACATGTCACTTTTAGTGTTTTCAGGGCCCGAAAAGCATTTTGACAGCATGTTGTCACTTAGGCTGTTACTTTTGACCAGAAGCACTCACAAACAAGTTTCCAAGCCAGAAACATGTACTTTGGTGAAGTCTATAGTAGCAAGGCAGTTTCTTCTGGTTTTCATCACTAGTTGCTCAGAAAACAGCATCATGTCACATTTAGCGTTTTCAGGACCCGAAAAGCATTTTGAGAGCATGTTGTCACTTTGGCTGTTACTTTTGACCAGAAGCACTGAGACACAAATTTCCAAGCCAGAAATATGTGGTTTGGTGAATTCTATAGTAGCAAAGCAGTTTCTTGTGGTTTCCAACACTAGTTGGTCAGAAAACAGCATCATGTCACATTTAGCGTTTTCAGGACCCGAAAAGCATTTTGAGAGCATGTTGTCACTTTGGCTGTTACTTTTGACCAGAAGCACTCACAAACAAGTTTCCAAGCCAGAAACATGTACTTTGGTGAAGTCTATAGTAGCAAGGCAGTTTCTTGTGGTTTTCATCACTAGTTGCTCAGAAAACAGCAACATGTGACTTTTAGTGTTTTCAGGGCCCGAAAAGCATTTTGACAGCATGTTGTCACTTTGGCTGTTACTTTTGTCCAGAAGCACTCAGAAACAAGTTTCCAAGCCAGAAACATGTACTTTGGTGAAGTCTATAGTAGCAAGGCAGTTTCTTGTGGTTTTCATCACTAGTTGCTCAGAAAACAGCAACATGTCACTTTTAGTGTTTTCAGGGCCCGAAAAGCATTTTGACAGCATGTTGTCACTTTGGCTGTTACTTTTGAGCAGAAGCACTCAGAAACAAGTTTCCAAGCCAGAAACATGTACTTTGGTGAAGTCTATAGTAGCAAGGCAGTTTCTTGTGGTTTTCATCACTAGTTGCTCAGAAAACAGCAACATGTCACTTTTAGTGTTTTCAGGGCCCGAAAAGCATTTTGACAGCATGTTGTCACTTAGGCTGTTACTTTTGTCCAGAAGCACTCACAAACAAGTTTCCAAGCCAGAAACATGTACTTTGGTGAAGTCTATAGTAGCAAGGCAGTTTCTTCTGGTTTTCATCACTAGTTGCTCAGAAAACAGCATCATGTCACATTTAGCGTTTTCAGGACCCGAAAAGCATTTTGAGAGCATGTTGTCACTTTGGCTGTTACTTTTGACCAGAAGCACTGAGACACAAATTTCCAAGCCAGAAATATGTGGTTTGGTGAATTCTATAGTAGCAAAGCAGTTTCTTGTGGTTTCCAACACTAGTTGGTCAGAAAACAGCATCATGTCACATTTAGCGTTTTCAGGACCCGAAAAGCATTTTGAGAGCATGTTGTCACTTTGGCTGTTACTTTTGACCAGAAGCACTGAGACACAAATTTCCAAGCCAGAAATATGTGGTTTGGTGAATTCTATAGTAGCAAAGCAGTTTCTTGTGGTTTCCAACACTAGTTGGTCAGAAAACAGCATCATGTCACATTTAGCGTTTTCAGGACCCGAAAAGCATTTTGAGAGCATGTTGTCACTTTGGCTGTTACTTTTGACCAGAAGCACTCACAAACAAGTTTCCAAGCCAGAAACATGTGGTTTGGTGAATTCCATAGTAGTGAGGCAGTTTCCTCTGGTTTCCATCACTAGTTGGTCAGAAAACATCGTCATGTCGCTTTTAGTGTTTTCAGGCTCCGAAAAGTATTTTGAGAGCATGTTGTCATTTAGGCTGTTACTTTTGACCAGAAGCACTCACAAACAAGTTTCCAAGCCAGAAACATGTGGTTTGGAGAATTCTATAGTAGCAAGGCAGTTTCTTGTGGTTTCCATCACTAGTTGGTCAGAAAACAGCATCATGTCACTTTTAGCGTTTTCAGGACCCGAAAAGCATTTTGAGAGCATGTTGTCACTTTGGCTGTTACTTTTGACCAGAAGCACTCACAAACAAGTTTCCAAGCCAGAAACATGTACTTTGGTGAAGTCTATAGTAGCAAGGCAGTTTCTTCTGGTTTTCATCACTAGTTGCTCAGAAAACAGCATCATGTCACATTTAGCGTTTTCAGGACCCGAAAAGCATTTTGAGAGCATGTTGTCACTTTGGCTGTTACTTTTGACCAGAAGCACTGAGACACAAATTTCCAAGCCAGAAATATGTGGTTTGGTGAATTCTATAGTAGCAAAGCAGTTTCTTGTGGTTTCCAACACTAGTTGGTCAGAAAACAGCATCATGTCACATTTAGCGTTTTCAGGACCCGAAAAGCATTTTGAGAGCATGTTGTCACTTTGGCTGTTACTTTTGACCAGAAGCACTGAGACACAAATTTCCAAGCCAGAAATATGTGGTTTGGTGAATTCTATAGTAGCAAAGCAGTTTCTTGTGGTTTCCAACACTAGTTGGTCAGAAAACAGCATCATGTCACATTTAGCGTTTTCAGGACCCGAAAAGCATTTTGAGAGCATGTTGTCACTTTGGCTGTTACTTTTGACCAGAAGCACTCACAAACAAGTTTCCAAGCCAGAAACATGTGGTTTGGTGAATTCCATAGTAGTGAGGCAGTTTCCTCTGGTTTCCATCACTAGTTGGTCAGAAAACATCGTCATGTCGCTTTTAGTGTTTTCAGGCTCCGAAAAGTATTTTGAGAGCATGTTGTCATTTAGGCTGTTACTTTTGACCAGAAGCACTCACAAACAAGTTTCCAAGCCAGAAACATGTGGTTTGGAGAATTCTATAGTAGCAAGGCAGTTTCTTGTGGTTTCCATCACTAGTTGGTCAGAAAACAGCATCATGTCACTTTTAGCGTTTTCAGGACCCGAAAAGCATTTTGAGAGCATGTTGTCACTTTGGCTGTTACTTTTGACCAGAAGCACTCACAAACAAGTTTCCAAGCCAGAAACATGTACTTTGGTGAAGTCTATAGTAGCAAGGCAGTTTCTTCTGGTTTTCATCACTAGTTGCTCAGAAAACAGCATCATGTCACATTTAGCGTTTTCAGGACCCGAAAAGCATTTTGAGAGCATGTTGTCACTTTGGCTGTTACTTTTGACCAGAAGCACTGAGACACAAATTTCCAAGCCAGAAATATGTGGTTTGGTGAATTCTATAGTAGCAAAGCAGTTTCTTGTGGTTTCCAACACTAGTTGGTCAGAAAACAGCATCATGTCACATTTAGCGTTTTCAGGACCCGAAAAGCATTTTGAGAGCATGTTGTCACTTTGGCTGTTACTTTTGACCAGAAGCACTGAGACACAAATTTCCAAGCCAGAAATATGTGGTTTGGTGAATTCTATAGTAGCAAAGCAGTTTCTTGTGGTTTCCAACACTAGTTGGTCAGAAAACAGCATCATGTCACATTTAGCGTTTTCAGGACCCGAAAAGCATTTTGAGAGCATGTTGTCACTTTGGCTGTTACTTTTGACCAGAAGCACTCACAAACAAGTTTCCAAGCCAGAAACATGTACTTTGGTGAAGTCTATAGTAGCAAGGCAGTTTCTTGTGGTTTTCATCACTAGTTGCTCAGAAAACAGCAACATGTCACTTTTAGTGTTTTCAGGGCCCGAAAAGCATTTTGACAGCATGTTGTCACTTAGGCTGTTACTTTTGTCCAGAAGCACTCAGAAACAAGTTTCCAAGCCAGAAACATGTACTTTGGTGAAGTCTATAGTAGCAAGGCAGTTTCTTGTGGTTTTCATCACTAGCTGCTCAGAAAACAGCAACATGTCACTTTTAGTGTTTTCAGGGCCCGAAAAGCATTTTGACAGCATGTTGTCACTTTGGCTGTTACTTTTGACCAGAAGCACTCACAAACAAGTTTCCAAGCCAGAAACATGTACTTTGGTGAAGTCTATAGTAGCAAGGCAGTTTCTTGTGGTTTTCATCACTAGTTGCTCAGAAAACAGCAACATGTCACTTTTAGTGTTTTCAGGGCCCGAAAAGCATTTTGACAGCATGTTGTCACTTAGGCTGTTACTTTTGTCCAGAAGCACTGAGACACAAATTTCCAAGCCAGAAATATGTGGTTTGGTGAATTCTATAGTAGCAAAGCAGTTTCTTGTGGTTTCCAACACTAGTTGGTCAGAAAACAGCATCATGTCACATTTAGCGTTTTCAGGACCCGAAAAGCATTTTGAGAGCATGTTGTCACTTTGGCTGTTACTTTTGACCAGAAGCACTCACAAACAAGTTTCCAAGCCAGAAACATGTACTTTGGTGAAGTCTATAGTAGCAAGGCAGTTTCTTGTGGTTTTCATCACTAGTTGCTCAGAAAACAGCATCATGTCACTTTTAGTGATTTCAGGACCTGAAAAAGCATTTTGAGAGCATGTTGTCACTTTGGCTGTTACTTTTGAGCAGAAGCACTCAGAAACAAGTTTCCAAGCCAGAAACATGTACTTTGGTGAAGTCTATAGTAGCAAGGCAGTTTCTTGTGGTTTTCATCACTAGTTGCTCAGAAAACAGCAACATGTCACTTTTAGTGTTTTCAGGGCCCGAAAAGCATTTTGAGAGCATGTTGTCACTTTGGCTGTTACTTTTGACCAGAAGCACTGAGACACAAATTTCCAAGCCAGAAATATGTGGTTTGGTGAATTCTATAGTAGCAAAGCAGTTTCTTGTGGTTTCCAACACTAGTTGGTCAGAAAACAGCATCATGTCACATTTAGCGTTTTCAGGACCCGAAAAGCATTTTGAGAGCATGTTGTCACTTTGGCTGTTACTTTTGACCAGAAGCACTGAGACACAAATTTCCAAGCCAGAAATATGTGGTTTGGTGAATTCTATAGTAGCAAAGCAGTTTCTTGTGGTTTCCAACACTAGTTGGTCAGAAAACAGCATCATGTCACATTTAGCGTTTTCAGGACCCGAAAAGCATTTTGAGAGCATGTTGTCACTTTGGCTGTTACTTTTGACCAGAAGCACTGAGACACAAATTTCCAAGCCAGAAATATGTGGTTTGGTGAATTCTATAGTAGCAAAGCAGTTTCTTGTGGTTTCCAACACTAGTTGGTCAGAAAACAGCATCATGTCACATTTAGCGTTTTCAGGACCCGAAAAGCATTTTGAGAGCATGTTGTCACTTTGGCTGTTACTTTTGACCAGAAGCACTGAGACACAAATTTCCAAGCCAGAAATATGTGGTTTGGTGAATTCTATAGTAGCAAAGCAGTTTCTTGTGGTTTCCAACACTAGTTGGTCAGAAAACAGCATCATGTCACATTTAGCGTTTTCAGGACCCGAAAAGCATTTTGAGAGCATGTTGTCACTTTGGCTGTTACTTTTGACAAGAAGCACTCACAAACAAGTTTCCAAGCCAGAAACATGTGGTTTGGTGAATTCCATAGTAGTGAGGCAGTTTCCTCTGGTTTCCATCACTAGTTGGTCAGAAAACATCGTCATGTCGCTTTTAGTGTTTTCAGGCTCCGAAAAGTATTTTGAGAGCATGTTGTCATTTAGGCTGTTACTTTTGACCAGAAGCACTCACAAACAAGTTTCCAAGCCAGAAACATGTGGTTTGGAGAATTCTATAGTAGCAAGGCAGTTTCTTGTGGTTTCCATCACTAGTTGGTCAGAAAACAGCATCATGTCACTTTTAGCGTTTTCAGGACCCGAAAAGCATTTTGAGAGCATGTTGTCACTTTGGCTGTTACTTTTGACCAGAAGCACTCACAAACAAGTTTCCAAGCCAGAAACATGTACTTTGGTGAAGTCTATAGTAGCAAGGCAGTTTCTTGTGGTTTTCATCACTAGTTGCTCAGAAAACAGCAACATGTCACTTTTAGTGTTTTCAGGGCCCGAAAAGCATTTTGACAGCATGTTGTCACTTAGGCTGTTACTTTTGTCCAGAAGCACTCAGAAACAAGTTTCCAAGCCAGAAACATGTACTTTGGTGAAGTCTATAGTAGCAAGGCAGTTTCTTGTGGTTTTCATCACTAGTTGCTCAGAAAACAGCAACATGTCACTTTTAGTGTTTTCAGGGCCCGAAAAGCATTTTGACAGCATGTTGTCACTTAGGCTGTTACTTTTGACCAGAAGCACTCACAAACAAGTTTCCAAGCCAGAAACATGTACTTTGGTGAAGTCTATAGTAGCAAGGCAGTTTCTTCTGGTTTTCATCACTAGTTGCTCAGAAAACAGCATCATGTCACATTTAGCGTTTTCAGGACCCGAAAAGCATTTTGAGAGCATGTTGTCACTTTGGCTGTTACTTTTGACCAGAAGCACTGAGACACAAATTTCCAAGCCAGAAATATGTGGTTTGGTGAATTCTATAGTAGCAAAGCAGTTTCTTGTGGTTTCCAACACTAGTTGGTCAGAAAACAGCATCATGTCACATTTAGCGTTTTCAGGACCCGAAAAGCATTTTGAGAGCATGTTGTCACTTTGGCTGTTACTTTTGACCAGAAGCACTCACAAACAAGTTTCCAAGCCAGAAACATGTACTTTGGTGAAGTCTATAGTAGCAAGGCAGTTTCTTGTGGTTTTCATCACTAGTTGCTCAGAAAACAGCAACATGTGACTTTTAGTGTTTTCAGGGCCCGAAAAGCATTTTGACAGCATGTTGTCACTTTGGCTGTTACTTTTGTCCAGAAGCACTCAGAAACAAGTTTCCAAGCCAGAAACATGTACTTTGGTGAAGTCTATAGTAGCAAGGCAGTTTCTTGTGGTTTTCATCACTAGTTGCTCAGAAAACAGCAACATGTCACTTTTAGTGTTTTCAGGGCCCGAAAAGCATTTTGACAGCATGTTGTCACTTTGGCTGTTACTTTTGAGCAGAAGCACTCAGAAACAAGTTTCCAAGCCAGAAACATGTACTTTGGTGAAGTCTATAGTAGCAAGGCAGTTTCTTGTGGTTTTCATCACTAGTTGCTCAGAAAACAGCAACATGTCACTTTTAGTGTTTTCAGGGCCCGAAAAGCATTTTGACAGCATGTTGTCACTTAGGCTGTTACTTTTGTCCAGAAGCACTCACAAACAAGTTTCCAAGCCAGAAACATGTACTTTGGTGAAGTCTATAGTAGCAAGGCAGTTTCTTCTGGTTTTCATCACTAGTTGCTCAGAAAACAGCATCATGTCACATTTAGCGTTTTCAGGACCCGAAAAGCATTTTGAGAGCATGTTGTCACTTTGGCTGTTACTTTTGACCAGAAGCACTGAGACACAAATTTCCAAGCCAGAAATATGTGGTTTGGTGAATTCTATAGTAGCAAAGCAGTTTCTTGTGGTTTCCAACACTAGTTGGTCAGAAAACAGCATCATGTCACATTTAGCGTTTTCAGGACCCGAAAAGCATTTTGAGAGCATGTTGTCACTTTGGCTGTTACTTTTGACCAGAAGCACTGAGACACAAATTTCCAAGCCAGAAATATGTGGTTTGGTGAATTCTATAGTAGCAAAGCAGTTTCTTGTGGTTTCCAACACTAGTTGGTCAGAAAACAGCATCATGTCACATTTAGCGTTTTCAGGACCCGAAAAGCATTTTGAGAGCATGTTGTCACTTTGGCTGTTACTTTTGACCAGAAGCACTCACAAACAAGTTTCCAAGCCAGAAACATGTGGTTTGGTGAATTCCATAGTAGTGAGGCAGTTTCCTCTGGTTTCCATCACTAGTTGGTCAGAAAACATCGTCATGTCGCTTTTAGTGTTTTCAGGCTCCGAAAAGTATTTTGAGAGCATGTTGTCATTTAGGCTGTTACTTTTGACCAGAAGCACTCACAAACAAGTTTCCAAGCCAGAAACATGTGGTTTGGAGAATTCTATAGTAGCAAGGCAGTTTCTTGTGGTTTCCATCACTAGTTGGTCAGAAAACAGCATCATGTCACTTTTAGCGTTTTCAGGACCCGAAAAGCATTTTGAGAGCATGTTGTCACTTTGGCTGTTACTTTTGACCAGAAGCACTCACAAACAAGTTTCCAAGCCAGAAACATGTACTTTGGTGAAGTCTATAGTAGCAAGGCAGTTTCTTCTGGTTTTCATCACTAGTTGCTCAGAAAACAGCATCATGTCACATTTAGCGTTTTCAGGACCCGAAAAGCATTTTGAGAGCATGTTGTCACTTTGGCTGTTACTTTTGACCAGAAGCACTGAGACACAAATTTCCAAGCCAGAAATATGTGGTTTGGTGAATTCTATAGTAGCAAAGCAGTTTCTTGTGGTTTCCAACACTAGTTGGTCAGAAAACAGCATCATGTCACATTTAGCGTTTTCAGGACCCGAAAAGCATTTTGAGAGCATGTTGTCACTTTGGCTGTTACTTTTGACCAGAAGCACTCACAAACAAGTTTCCAAGCCAGAAACATGTGGTTTGGTGAATTCCATAGTAGTGAGGCAGTTTCCTCTGGTTTCCATCACTAGTTGGTCAGAAAACATCGTCATGTCGCTTTTAGTGTTTTCAGGCTCCGAAAAGTATTTTGAGAGCATGTTGTCATTTAGGCTGTTACTTTTGACCAGAAGCACTCACAAACAAGTTTCCAAGCCAGAAACATGTGGTTTGGAGAATTCTATAGTAGCAAGGCAGTTTCTTGTGGTTTCCATCACTAGTTGGTCAGAAAACAGCATCATGTCACTTTTAGCGTTTTCAGGACCCGAAAAGCATTTTGAGAGCATGTTGTCACTTTGGCTGTTACTTTTGACCAGAAGCACTCACAAACAAGTTTCCAAGCCAGAAACATGTACTTTGGTGAAGTCTATAGTAGCAAGGCAGTTTCTTCTGGTTTTCATCACTAGTTGCTCAGAAAACAGCATCATGTCACATTTAGCGTTTTCAGGACCCGAAAAGCATTTTGAGAGCATGTTGTCACTTTGGCTGTTACTTTTGACCAGAAGCACTGAGACACAAATTTCCAAGCCAGAAATATGTGGTTTGGTGAATTCTATAGTAGCAAAGCAGTTTCTTGTGGTTTCCAACACTAGTTGGTCAGAAAACAGCATCATGTCACATTTAGCGTTTTCAGGACCCGAAAAGCATTTTGAGAGCATGTTGTCACTTTGGCTGTTACTTTTGACCAGAAGCACTGAGACACAAATTTCCAAGCCAGAAATATGTGGTTTGGTGAATTCTATAGTAGCAAAGCAGTTTCTTGTGGTTTCCAACACTAGTTGGTCAGAAAACAGCATCATGTCACATTTAGCGTTTTCAGGACCCGAAAAGCATTTTGAGAGCATGTTGTCACTTTGGCTGTTACTTTTGACCAGAAGCACTGAGACACAAATTTCCAAGCCAGAAATATGTGGTTTGGTGAATTCTATAGTAGCAAAGCAGTTTCTTGTGGTTTCCAACACTAGTTGGTCAGAAAACAGCATCATGTCACATTTAGCGTTTTCAGGACCCGAAAAGCATTTTGAGAGCATGTTGTCACTTTGGCTGTTACTTTTGACCAGAAGCACTGAGACACAAATTTCCAAGCCAGAAATATGTGGTTTGGTGAATTCTATAGTAGCAAAGCAGTTTCTTGTGGTTTCCAACACTAGTTGGTCAGAAAACAGCATCATGTCACATTTAGCGTTTTCAGGACCCGAAAAGCATTTTGAGAGCATGTTGTCACTTTGGCTGTTACTTTTGACCAGAAGCACTCACAAACAAGTTTCCAAGCCAGAAACATGTGGTTTGGTGAATTCCATAGTAGTGAGGCAGTTTCCTCTGGTTTCCATCACTAGTTGGTCAGAAAACATCGTCATGTCGCTTTTAGTGTTTTCAGGCTCCGAAAAGTATTTTGAGAGCATGTTGTCATTTAGGCTGTTACTTTTGACCAGAAGCACTCACAAACAAGTTTCCAAGCCAGAAACATGTGGTTTGGAGAATTCTATAGTAGCAAGGCAGTTTCTTGTGGTTTCCATCACTAGTTGGTCAGAAAACAGCATCATGTCACTTTTAGCGTTTTCAGGACCCGAAAAGCATTTTGAGAGCATGTTGTCACTTTGGCTGTTACTTTTGACCAGAAGCACTCACAAACAAGTTTCCAAGCCAGAAACATGTACTTTGGTGAAGTCTATAGTAGCAAGGCAGTTTCTTCTGGTTTTCATCACTAGTTGCTCAGAAAACAGCATCATGTCACATTTAGCGTTTTCAGGACCCGAAAAGCATTTTGAGAGCATGTTGTCACTTTGGCTGTTACTTTTGACCAGAAGCACTGAGACACAAATTTCCAAGCCAGAAATATGTGGTTTGGTGAATTCTATAGTAGCAAAGCAGTTTCTTGTGGTTTCCAACACTAGTTGGTCAGAAAACAGCATCATGTCACATTTAGCGTTTTCAGGACCCGAAAAGCATTTTGAGAGCATGTTGTCACTTTGGCTGTTACTTTTGACCAGAAGCACTGAGACACAAATTTCCAAGCCAGAAATATGTGGTTTGGTGAATTCTATAGTAGCAAAGCAGTTTCTTGTGGTTTCCAACACTAGTTGGTCAGAAAACAGCATCATGTCACATTTAGCGTTTTCAGGACCCGAAAAGCATTTTGAGAGCATGTTGTCACTTTGGCTGTTACTTTTGACCAGAAGCACTCACAAACAAGTTTCCAAGCCAGAAACATGTGGTTTGGTGAATTCCATAGTAGTGAGGCAGTTTCCTCTGGTTTCCATCACTAGTTGGTCAGAAAACATCGTCATGTCGCTTTTAGTGTTTTCAGGCTCCGAAAAGTATTTTGAGAGCATGTTGTCATTTAGGCTGTTACTTTTGACCAGAAGCACTCACAAACAAGTTTCCAAGCCAGAAACATGTGGTTTGGAGAATTCTATAGTAGCAAGGCAGTTTCTTGTGGTTTCCATCACTAGTTGGTCAGAAAACAGCATCATGTCACTTTTAGCGTTTTCAGGACCCGAAAAGCATTTTGAGAGCATGTTGTCACTTTGGCTGTTACTTTTGACCAGAAGCACTCACAAACAAGTTTCCAAGCCAGAAACATGTACTTTGGTGAAGTCTATAGTAGCAAGGCAGTTTCTTCTGGTTTTCATCACTAGTTGCTCAGAAAACAGCATCATGTCACATTTAGCGTTTTCAGGACCCGAAAAGCATTTTGAGAGCATGTTGTCACTTTGGCTGTTACTTTTGACCAGAAGCACTGAGACACAAATTTCCAAGCCAGAAATATGTGGTTTGGTGAATTCTATAGTAGCAAAGCAGTTTCTTGTGGTTTCCAACACTAGTTGGTCAGAAAACAGCATCATGTCACATTTAGCGTTTTCAGGACCCGAAAAGCATTTTGAGAGCATGTTGTCACTTTGGCTGTTACTTTTGACCAGAAGCACTCACAAACAAGTTTCCAAGCCAGAAACATGTACTTTGGTGAAGTCTATAGTAGCAAGGCAGTTTCTTGTGGTTTTCATCACTAGTTGCTCAGAAAACAGCAACATGTCACTTTTAGTGTTTTCAGGGCCCGAAAAGCATTTTGACAGCATGTTGTCACTTAGGCTGTTACTTTTGTCCAGAAGCACTCAGAAACAAGTTTCCAAGCCAGAAACATGTACTTTGGTGAAGTCTATAGTAGCAAGGCAGTTTCTTGTGGTTTTCATCACTAGCTGCTCAGAAAACAGCAACATGTCACTTTTAGTGTTTTCAGGGCCCGAAAAGCATTTTGACAGCATGTTGTCACTTAGGCTGTTACTTTTGTCCAGAAGCACTCAGAAACAAGTTTCCAAGCCAGAAACATGTACTTTGGTGAAGTCTATAGTAGCAAGGCAGTTTCTTGTGGTTTTCATCACTAGCTGCTCAGAAAACAGCAACATGTCACTTTTAGTGTTTTCAGGGCCCGAAAAGCATTTTGACAGCATGTTGTCACTTAGGCTGTTACTTTTGTCCAGAAGCACTCAGAAACAAGTTTCCAAGCCAGAAACATGTACTTTGGTGAAGTCTATAGTAGCAAGGCAGTTTCTTGTGGTTTTCATCACTAGCTGCTCAGAAAACAGCAACATGTCACTTTTAGTGTTTTCAGGGCCCGAAAAGCATTTTGACAGCATGTTGTCACTTAGGCTGTTACTTTTGTCCAGAAGCACTCAGAAACAAGTTTCCAAGCCAGAAACATGTACTTTGGTGAAGTCTATAGTAGCAAGGCAGTTTCTTGTGGTTTTCATCACTAGTTGCTCAGAAAACAGCAACATGTCACTTTTAGTGTTTTCAGGGCCCGAAAAGCATTTTGACAGCATGTTGTCACTTAGGCTGTTACTTTTGTCCAGAAGCACTCAGAAACAAGTTTCCAAGCCAGAAACATGTACTTTGGTGAAGTCTATAGTAGCAAGGCAGTTTCTTGTGGTTTTCATCACTAGTTGCTCAGAAAACAGCATCATGTCACTTTTAGTGATTTCAGGACCTGAAAAAGCATTTTGAGAGCATGTTGTCACTTTGGCTGTTACTTTTGAGCAGAAGCACTCAGAAACAAGTTTCCAAGCCAGAAACATGTACTTTGGTGAAGTCTATAGTAGCAAGGCAGTTTCTTGTGGTTTTCATCACTAGTTGCTCAGAAAACAGCAACATGTCACTTTTAGTGTTTTCAGGGCCCGAAAAGCATTTTGAGAGCATGTTGTCACTTTGGCTGTTACTTTTGACCAGAAGCACTGAGACACAAATTTCCAAGCCAGAAATATGTGGTTTGGTGAATTCTATAGTAGCAAAGCAGTTTCTTGTGGTTTCCAACACTAGTTGGTCAGAAAACAGCATCATGTCACATTTAGCGTTTTCAGGACCCGAAAAGCATTTTGAGAGCATGTTGTCACTTTGGCTGTTACTTTTGACCAGAAGCACTGAGACACAAATTTCCAAGCCAGAAATATGTGGTTTGGTGAATTCTATAGTAGCAAAGCAGTTTCTTGTGGTTTCCAACACTAGTTGGTCAGAAAACAGCATCATGTCACATTTAGCGTTTTCAGGACCCGAAAAGCATTTTGAGAGCATGTTGTCACTTTGGCTGTTACTTTTGACCAGAAGCACTGAGACACAAATTTCCAAGCCAGAAATATGTGGTTTGGTGAATTCTATAGTAGCAAAGCAGTTTCTTGTGGTTTCCAACACTAGTTGGTCAGAAAACAGCATCATGTCACATTTAGCGTTTTCAGGACCCGAAAAGCATTTTGAGAGCATGTTGTCACTTTGGCTGTTACTTTTGACAAGAAGCACTCACAAACAAGTTTCCAAGCCAGAAACATGTGGTTTGGTGAATTCCATAGTAGTGAGGCAGTTTCCTCTGGTTTCCATCACTAGTTGGTCAGAAAACATCGTCATGTCGCTTTTAGTGTTTTCAGGCTCCGAAAAGTATTTTGAGAGCATGTTGTCATTTAGGCTGTTACTTTTGACCAGAAGCACTCACAAACAAGTTTCCAAGCCAGAAACATGTGGTTTGGAGAATTCTATAGTAGCAAGGCAGTTTCTTGTGGTTTCCATCACTAGTTGGTCAGAAAACAGCATCATGTCACTTTTAGCGTTTTCAGGACCCGAAAAGCATTTTGAGAGCATGTTGTCACTTTGGCTGTTACTTTTGACCAGAAGCACTCACAAACAAGTTTCCAAGCCAGAAACATGTACTTTGGTGAAGTCTATAGTAGCAAGGCAGTTTCTTGTGGTTTTCATCACTAGTTGCTCAGAAAACAGCAACATGTCACTTTTAGTGTTTTCAGGGCCCGAAAAGCATTTTGACAGCATGTTGTCACTTAGGCTGTTACTTTTGTCCAGAAGCACTCAGAAACAAGTTTCCAAGCCAGAAACATGTACTTTGGTGAAGTCTATAGTAGCAAGGCAGTTTCTTGTGGTTTTCATCACTAGTTGCTCAGAAAACAGCAACATGTCACTTTTAGTGTTTTCAGGGCCCGAAAAGCATTTTGACAGCATGTTATCACTTAGGCTGTTACTTTTGACCAGAAGCACTCACAAACAAGTTTCCAAGCCAGAAACATGTACTTTGGTGAAGTCTATAGTAGCAAGGCAGTTTCTTCTGGTTTTCATCACTAGTTGCTCAGAAAACAGCATCATGTCACATTTAGCGTTTTCAGGACCCGAAAAGCATTTTGAGAGCATGTTGTCACTTTGGCTGTTACTTTTGACCAGAAGCACTGAGACACAAATTTCCAAGCCAGAAATATGTGGTTTGGTGAATTCTATAGTAGCAAAGCAGTTTCTTGTGGTTTCCAACACTAGTTGGTCGGAAAACAGCATCATGTCACATTTAGCGTTTTCAGGACCCGAAAAGCATTTTGAGAGCATGTTGTCACTTTGGCTGTTACTTTTGACCAGAAGCACTCACAAACAAGTTTCCAAGCCAGAAACATGTACTTTGGTGAAGTCTATAGTAGCAAGGCAGTTTCTTGTGGTTTTCATCACTAGTTGCTCAGAAAACAGCAACATGTCACTTTTAGTGTTTTCAGGGCCCGAAAAGCATTTTGACAGCATGTTGTCACTTTGGCTGTTACTTTTGTCCAGAAGCACTCAGAAACAAGTTTCCAAGCCAGAAACATGTACTTTGGTGAAGTCTATAGTAGCAAGGCAGTTTCTTGTGGTTTTCATCACTAGTTGCTCAGAAAACAGCAACATGTCACTTTTAGTGTTTTCAGGGCCCGAAAAGCATTTTGACAGCATGTTGTCACTTTGGCTGTTACTTTTGAGCAGAAGCACTCAGAAACAAGTTTCCAAGCCAGAAACATGTACTTTGGTGAAGTCTATAGTAGCAAGGCAGTTTCTTGTGGTTTTCATCACTAGTTGCTCAGAAAACAGCAACATGTCACTTTTAGTGTTTTCAGGGCCCGAAAAGCATTTTGACAGCATGTTGTCACTTAGGCTGTTACTTTTGTCCAGAAGCACTCACAAACAAGTTTCCAAGCCAGAAACATGTACTTTGGTGAAGTCTATAGTAGCAAGGCAGTTTCTTGTGGTTTTCATCACTAGTTGCTCAGAAAACAGCATCATGTCACATTTAGCGTTTTCAGGACCCGAAAAGCATTTTGAGAGCATGTTGTCACTTTGGCTGTTACTTTTGACCAGAAGCACTGAGACACAAATTTCCAAGCCAGAAATATGTGGTTTGGTGAATTCTATAGTAGCAAAGCAGTTTCTTGTGGTTTCCAACACTAGTTGGTCAGAAAACAGCATCATGTCACATTTAGCGTTTTCAGGACCCGAAAAGCATTTTGAGAGCATGTTGTCACTTTGGCTGTTACTTTTGACCAGAAGCACTGAGACACAAATTTCCAAGCCAGAAATATGTGGTTTGGTGAATTCTATAGTAGCAAAGCAGTTTCTTGTGGTTTCCAACACTAGTTGGTCAGAAAACAGCATCATGTCACATTTAGCGTTTTCAGGACCCGAAAAGCATTTTGAGAGCATGTTGTCACTTTGGCTGTTACTTTTGACCAGAAGCACTCACAAACAAGTTTCCAAGCCAGAAACATGTGGTTTGGTGAATTCCATAGTAGTGAGGCAGTTTCCTCTGGTTTCCATCACTAGTTGGTCAGAAAACATCGTCATGTCGCTTTTAGTGTTTTCAGGCTCCGAAAAGTATTTTGAGAGCATGTTGTCATTTAGGCTGTTACTTTTGACCAGAAGCACTCACAAACAAGTTTCCAAGCCAGAAACATGTGGTTTGGAGAATTCTATAGTAGCAAGGCAGTTTCTTGTGGTTTCCATCACTAGTTGGTCAGAAAACAGCATCATGTCACTTTTAGCGTTTTCAGGACCCGAAAAGCATTTTGAGAGCATGTTGTCACTTTGGCTGTTACTTTTGACCAGAAGCACTCACAAACAAGTTTCCAAGCCAGAAACATGTACTTTGGTGAAGTCTATAGTAGCAAGGCAGTTTCTTCTGGTTTTCATCACTAGTTGCTCAGAAAACAGCATCATGTCACATTTAGCGTTTTCAGGACCCGAAAAGCATTTTGAGAGCATGTTGTCACTTTGGCTGTTACTTTTGACCAGAAGCACTGAGACACAAATTTCCAAGCCAGAAATATGTGGTTTGGTGAATTCTATAGTAGCAAAGCAGTTTCTTGTGGTTTCCAACACTAGTTGGTCAGAAAACAGCATCATGTCACATTTAGCGTTTTCAGGACCCGAAAAGCATTTTGAGAGCATGTTGTCACTTTGGCTGTTACTTTTGACCAGAAGCACTCACAAACAAGTTTCCAAGCCAGAAACATGTACTTTGGTGAAGTCTATAGTAGCAAGGCAGTTTCTTCTGGTTTTCATCACTAGTTGCTCAGAAAACAGCATCATGTCACATTTAGCGTTTTCAGGACCCGAAAAGCATTTTGAGAGCATGTTGTCACTTTGGCTGTTACTTTTGACCAGAAGCACTGAGACACAAATTTCCAAGCCAGAAATATGTGGTTTGGTGAATTCTATAGTAGCAAAGCAGTTTCTTGTGGTTTCCAACACTAGTTGGTCAGAAAACAGCATCATGTCACATTTAGCGTTTTCAGGACCCGAAAAGCATTTTGAGAGCATGTTGTCACTTTGGCTGTTACTTTTGACCAGAAGCACTGAGACACAAATTTCCAAGCCAGAAATATGTGGTTTGGTGAATTCTATAGTAGCAAAGCAGTTTCTTGTGGTTTCCAACACTAGTTGGTCAGAAAACAGCATCATGTCACATTTAGCGTTTTCAGGACCCGAAAAGCATTTTGAGAGCATGTTGTCACTTTGGCTGTTACTTTTGACCAGAAGCACTGAGACACAAATTTCCAAGCCAGAAATATGTGGTTTGGTGAATTCTATAGTAGCAAAGCAGTTTCTTGTGGTTTCCAACACTAGTTGGTCAGAAAACAGCATCATGTCACATTTAGCGTTTTCAGGACCCGAAAAGCATTTTGAGAGCATGTTGTCACTTTGGCTGTTACTTTTGACCAGAAGCACTCACAAACAAGTTTCCAAGCCAGAAACATGTACTTTGGTGAAGTCTATAGTAGCAAGGCAGTTTCTTGTGGTTTTCATCACTAGTTGCTCAGAAAACAGCAACATGTCACTTTTAGTGTTTTCAGGGCCCGAAAAGCATTTTGACAGCATGTTGTCACTTAGGCTGTTACTTTTGTCCAGAAGCACTCAGAAACAAGTTTCCAAGCCAGAAACATGTACTTTGGTGAAGTCTATAGTAGCAAGGCAGTTTCTTGTGGTTTTCATCACTAGCTGCTCAGAAAACAGCAACATGTCACTTTTAGTGTTTTCAGGGCCCGAAAAGCATTTTGACAGCATGTTGTCACTTAGGCTGTTACTTTTGTCCAGAAGCACTCAGAAACAAGTTTCCAAGCCAGAAACATGTACTTTGGTGAAGTCTATAGTAGCAAGGCAGTTTCTTGTGGTTTTCATCACTAGCTGCTCAGAAAACAGCAACATGTCACTTTTAGTGTTTTCAGGGCCCGAAAAGCATTTTGACAGCATGTTGTCACTTAGGCTGTTACTTTTGTCCAGAAGCACTCAGAAACAAGTTTCCAAGCCAGAAACATGTACTTTGGTGAAGTCTATAGTAGCAAGGCAGTTTCTTGTGGTTTTCATCACTAGCTGCTCAGAAAACAGCAACATGTCACTTTTAGTGTTTTCAGGGCCCGAAAAGCATTTTGACAGCATGTTGTCACTTAGGCTGTTACTTTTGTCCAGAAGCACTCAGAAACAAGTTTCCAAGCCAGAAACATGTACTTTGGTGAAGTCTATAGTAGCAAGGCAGTTTCTTGTGGTTTTCATCACTAGTTGCTCAGAAAACAGCAACATGTCACTTTTAGTGTTTTCAGGGCCCGAAAAGCATTTTGACAGCATGTTGTCACTTAGGCTGTTACTTTTGTCCAGAAGCACTCAGAAACAAGTTTCCAAGCCAGAAACATGTACTTTGGTGAAGTCTATAGTAGCAAGGCAGTTTCTTGTGGTTTTCATCACTAGTTGCTCAGAAAACAGCAACATGTCACTTTTAGTGTTTTCAGGGCCCGAAAAGCATTTTGACAGCATGTTGTCACTTAGGCTGTTACTTTTGTCCAGAAGCACTCAGAAACAAGTTTCCAAGCCAGAAACATGTACTTTGGTGAAGTCTATAGTAGCAAGGCAGTTTCTTGTGGTTTTCATCACTAGTTGCTCAGAAAACAGCAACATGTCACTTTTAGTGTTTTCAGGGCCCGAAAAGCATTTTGACAGCATGTTGTCACTTAGGCTGTTACTTTTGTCCAGAAGCACTCAGAAACAAGTTTCCAAGCCAGAAACATGTACTTTGGTGAAGTCTATAGTAGCAAGGCAGTTTCTTGTGGTTTTCATCACTAGTTGCTCAGAAAACAGCATCATGTCACTTTTAGTGATTTCAGGACCTGAAAAAGCATTTTGAGAGCATGTTGTCACTTTGGCTGTTACTTTTGAGCAGAAGCACTCAGAAACAAGTTTCCAAGCCAGAAACATGTACTTTGGTGAAGTCTATAGTAGCAAGGCAGTTTCTTGTGGTTTTCATCACTAGTTGCTCAGAAAACAGCAACATGTCACTTTTAGTGTTTTCAGGGCCCGAAAAGCATTTTGAGAGCATGTTGTCACTTTGGCTGTTACTTTTGACCAGAAGCACTGAGACACAAATTTCCAAGCCAGAAATATGTGGTTTGGTGAATTCTATAGTAGCAAAGCAGTTTCTTGTGGTTTCCAACACTAGTTGGTCAGAAAACAGCATCATGTCACATTTAGCGTTTTCAGGACCCGAAAAGCATTTTGAGAGCATGTTGTCACTTTGGCTGTTACTTTTGACCAGAAGCACTGAGACACAAATTTCCAAGCCAGAAATATGTGGTTTGGTGAATTCTATAGTAGCAAAGCAGTTTCTTGTGGTTTCCAACACTAGTTGGTCAGAAAACAGCATCATGTCACATTTAGCGTTTTCAGGACCCGAAAAGCATTTTGAGAGCATGTTGTCACTTTGGCTGTTACTTTTGACCAGAAGCACTGAGACACAAATTTCCAAGCCAGAAATATGTGGTTTGGTGAATTCTATAGTAGCAAAGCAGTTTCTTGTGGTTTCCAACACTAGTTGGTCAGAAAACAGCATCATGTCACATTTAGCGTTTTCAGGACCCGAAAAGCATTTTGAGAGCATGTTGTCACTTTGGCTGTTACTTTTGACCAGAAGCACTGAGACACAAATTTCCAAGCCAGAAATATGTGGTTTGGTGAATTCTATAGTAGCAAAGCAGTTTCTTGTGGTTTCCAACACTAGTTGGTCAGAAAACAGCATCATGTCACATTTAGCGTTTTCAGGACCCGAAAAGCATTTTGAGAGCATGTTGTCACTTTGGCTGTTACTTTTGACCAGAAGCACTGAGACACAAATTTCCAAGCCAGAAATATGTGGTTTGGTGAATTCTATAGTAGCAAAGCAGTTTCTTGTGGTTTCCAACACTAGTTGGTCAGAAAACAGCATCATGTCACATTTAGCGTTTTCAGGACCCGAAAAGCATTTTGAGAGCATGTTGTCACTTTGGCTGTTACTTTTGACCAGAAGCACTCACAAACAAGTTTCCAAGCCAGAAACATGTGGTTTGGTGAATTCCATAGTAGTGAGGCAGTTTCCTCTGGTTTCCATCACTAGTTGGTCAGAAAACATCGTCATGTCGCTTTTAGTGTTTTCAGGCTCCGAAAAGTATTTTGAGAGCATGTTGTCATTTAGGCTGTTACTTTTGACCAGAAGCACTCACAAACAAGTTTCCAAGCCAGAAACATGTGGTTTGGAGAATTCTATAGTAGCAAGGCAGTTTCTTGTGGTTTCCATCACTAGTTGGTCAGAAAACAGCATCATGTCACTTTTAGCGTTTTCAGGACCCGAAAAGCATTTTGAGAGCATGTTGTCACTTTGGCTGTTACTTTTGACCAGAAGCACTCACAAACAAGTTTCCAAGCCAGAAACATGTACTTTGGTGAAGTCTATAGTAGCAAGGCAGTTTCTTCTGGTTTTCATCACTAGTTGCTCAGAAAACAGCATCATGTCACATTTAGCGTTTTCAGGACCCGAAAAGCATTTTGAGAGCATGTTGTCACTTTGGCTGTTACTTTTGACCAGAAGCACTGAGACACAAATTTCCAAGCCAGAAATATGTGGTTTGGTGAATTCTATAGTAGCAAAGCAGTTTCTTGTGGTTTCCAACACTAGTTGGTCAGAAAACAGCATCATGTCACATTTAGCGTTTTCAGGACCCGAAAAGCATTTTGAGAGCATGTTGTCACTTTGGCTGTTACTTTTGACCAGAAGCACTGAGACACAAATTTCCAAGCCAGAAATATGTGGTTTGGTGAATTCTATAGTAGCAAAGCAGTTTCTTGTGGTTTCCAACACTAGTTGGTCAGAAAACAGCATCATGTCACATTTAGCGTTTTCAGGACCCGAAAAGCATTTTGAGAGCATGTTGTCACTTTGGCTGTTACTTTTGACCAGAAGCACTCACAAACAAGTTTCCAAGCCAGAAACATGTGGTTTGGTGAATTCCATAGTAGTGAGGCAGTTTCCTCTGGTTTCCATCACTAGTTGGTCAGAAAACATCGTCATGTCGCTTTTAGTGTTTTCAGGCTCCGAAAAGTATTTTGAGAGCATGTTGTCATTTAGGCTGTTACTTTTGACCAGAAGCACTCACAAACAAGTTTCCAAGCCAGAAACATGTGGTTTGGAGAATTCTATAGTAGCAAGGCAGTTTCTTGTGGTTTCCATCACTAGTTGGTCAGAAAACAGCATCATGTCACTTTTAGCGTTTTCAGGACCCGAAAAGCATTTTGAGAGCATGTTGTCACTTTGGCTGTTACTTTTGACCAGAAGCACTCACAAACAAGTTTCCAAGCCAGAAACATGTACTTTGGTGAAGTCTATAGTAGCAAGGCAGTTTCTTCTGGTTTTCATCACTAGTTGCTCAGAAAACAGCATCATGTCACATTTAGCGTTTTCAGGACCCGAAAAGCATTTTGAGAGCATGTTGTCACTTTGGCTGTTACTTTTGACCAGAAGCACTGAGACACAAATTTCCAAGCCAGAAATATGTGGTTTGGTGAATTCTATAGTAGCAAAGCAGTTTCTTGTGGTTTCCAACACTAGTTGGTCAGAAAACAGCATCATGTCACATTTAGCGTTTTCAGGACCCGAAAAGCATTTTGAGAGCATGTTGTCACTTTGGCTGTTACTTTTGACCAGAAGCACTCACAAACAAGTTTCCAAGCCAGAAACATGTACTTTGGTGAAGTCTATAGTAGCAAGGCAGTTTCTTGTGGTTTTCATCACTAGTTGCTCAGAAAACAGCAACATGTCACTTTTAGTGTTTTCAGGGCCCGAAAAGCATTTTGACAGCATGTTGTCACTTAGGCTGTTACTTTTGTCCAGAAGCACTCAGAAACAAGTTTCCAAGCCAGAAACATGTACTTTGGTGAAGTCTATAGTAGCAAGGCAGTTTCTTGTGGTTTTCATCACTAGCTGCTCAGAAAACAGCAACATGTCACTTTTAGTGTTTTCAGGGCCCGAAAAGCATTTTGACAGCATGTTGTCACTTAGGCTGTTACTTTTGTCCAGAAGCACTCAGAAACAAGTTTCCAAGCCAGAAACATGTACTTTGGTGAAGTCTATAGTAGCAAGGCAGTTTCTTGTGGTTTTCATCACTAGCTGCTCAGAAAACAGCAACATGTCACTTTTAGTGTTTTCAGGGCCCGAAAAGCATTTTGACAGCATGTTGTCACTTAGGCTGTTACTTTTGTCCAGAAGCACTCAGAAACAAGTTTCCAAGCCAGAAACATGTACTTTGGTGAAGTCTATAGTAGCAAGGCAGTTTCTTGTGGTTTTCATCACTAGCTGCTCAGAAAACAGCAACATGTCACTTTTAGTGTTTTCAGGGCCCGAAAAGCATTTTGACAGCATGTTGTCACTTAGGCTGTTACTTTTGTCCAGAAGCACTCAGAAACAAGTTTCCAAGCCAGAAACATGTACTTTGGTGAAGTCTATAGTAGCAAGGCAGTTTCTTGTGGTTTTCATCACTAGTTGCTCAGAAAACAGCAACATGTCACTTTTAGTGTTTTCAGGGCCCGAAAAGCATTTTGACAGCATGTTGTCACTTAGGCTGTTACTTTTGTCCAGAAGCACTCACAAACAAGTTTCCAAGCCAGAAACATGTACTTTGGTGAAGTCTATAGTAGCAAGGCAGTTTCTTGTGGTTTTCATCACTAGTTGCTCAGAAAACAGCAACATGTCACTTTTAGTGTTTTCAGGGCCCGAAAAGCATTTTGACAGCATGTTGTCACTTAGGCTGTTACTTTTGTCCAGAAGCACTCACAAACAAGTTTCCAAGCCAGAAACATGTACTTTGGTGAAGTCTATAGTAGCAAGGCAGTTTCTTGTGGTTTTCATCACTAGTTGCTCAGAAAACAGCAACATGTCACTTTTAGTGTTTTCAGGGCCCGAAAAGCATTTTGACAGCATGTTGTCACTTAGGCTGTTACTTTTGTCCAGAAGCACTCACAAACAAGTTTCCAAGCCAGAAACATGTACTTTGGTGAAGTCTATAGTAGCAAGGCAGTTTCTTGTGGTTTTCATCACTAGTTGCTCAGAAAACAGCATCATGTCACTTTTAGTGATTTCAGGACCTGAAAAAGCATTTTGAGAGCATGTTGTCACTTTGGCTGTTACTTTTGAGCAGAAGCACTCAGAAACAAGTTTCCAAGCCAGAAACATGTACTTTGGTGAAGTCTATAGTAGCAAGGCAGTTTCTTGTGGTTTTCATCACTAGTTGCTCAGAAAACAGCAACATGTCACTTTTAGTGTTTTCAGGGCCCGAAAAGCATTTTGAGAGCATGTTGTCACTTTGGCTGTTACTTTTGACCAGAAGCACTGAGACACAAATTTCCAAGCCAGAAATATGTGGTTTGGTGAATTCTATAGTAGCAAAGCAGTTTCTTGTGGTTTCCAACACTAGTTGGTCAGAAAACAGCATCATGTCACATTTAGCGTTTTCAGGACCCGAAAAGCATTTTGAGAGCATGTTGTCACTTTGGCTGTTACTTTTGACCAGAAGCACTGAGACACAAATTTCCAAGCCAGAAATATGTGGTTTGGTGAATTCTATAGTAGCAAAGCAGTTTCTTGTGGTTTCCAACACTAGTTGGTCAGAAAACAGCATCATGTCACATTTAGCGTTTTCAGGACCCGAAAAGCATTTTGAGAGCATGTTGTCACTTTGGCTGTTACTTTTGACCAGAAGCACTGAGACACAAATTTCCAAGCCAGAAATATGTGGTTTGGTGAATTCTATAGTAGCAAAGCAGTTTCTTGTGGTTTCCAACACTAGTTGGTCAGAAAACAGCATCATGTCACATTTAGCGTTTTCAGGACCCGAAAAGCATTTTGAGAGCATGTTGTCACTTTGGCTGTTACTTTTGACAAGAAGCACTCACAAACAAGTTTCCAAGCCAGAAACATGTGGTTTGGTGAATTCCATAGTAGTGAGGCAGTTTCCTCTGGTTTCCATCACTAGTTGGTCAGAAAACATCGTCATGTCGCTTTTAGTGTTTTCAGGCTCCGAAAAGTATTTTGAGAGCATGTTGTCATTTAGGCTGTTACTTTTGACCAGAAGCACTCACAAACAAGTTTCCAAGCCAGAAACATGTGGTTTGGAGAATTCTATAGTAGCAAGGCAGTTTCTTGTGGTTTCCATCACTAGTTGGTCAGAAAACAGCATCATGTCACTTTTAGCGTTTTCAGGACCCGAAAAGCATTTTGAGAGCATGTTGTCACTTTGGCTGTTACTTTTGACCAGAAGCACTCACAAACAAGTTTCCAAGCCAGAAACATGTACTTTGGTGAAGTCTATAGTAGCAAGGCAGTTTCTTGTGGTTTTCATCACTAGTTGCTCAGAAAACAGCAACATGTCACTTTTAGTGTTTTCAGGGCCCGAAAAGCATTTTGACAGCATGTTGTCACTTAGGCTGTTACTTTTGTCCAGAAGCACTCAGAAACAAGTTTCCAAGCCAGAAACATGTACTTTGGTGAAGTCTATAGTAGCAAGGCAGTTTCTTGTGGTTTTCATCACTAGTTGCTCAGAAAACAGCAACATGTCACTTTTAGTGTTTTCAGGGCCCGAAAAGCATTTTGACAGCATGTTATCACTTAGGCTGTTACTTTTGACCAGAAGCACTCACAAACAAGTTTCCAAGCCAGAAACATGTACTTTGGTGAAGTCTATAGTAGCAAGGCAGTTTCTTCTGGTTTTCATCACTAGTTGCTCAGAAAACAGCATCATGTCACATTTAGCGTTTTCAGGACCCGAAAAGCATTTTGAGAGCATGTTGTCACTTTGGCTGTTACTTTTGACCAGAAGCACTGAGACACAAATTTCCAAGCCAGAAATATGTGGTTTGGTGAATTCTATAGTAGCAAAGCAGTTTCTTGTGGTTTCCAACACTAGTTGGTCGGAAAACAGCATCATGTCACATTTAGCGTTTTCAGGACCCGAAAAGCATTTTGAGAGCATGTTGTCACTTTGGCTGTTACTTTTGACCAGAAGCACTCACAAACAAGTTTCCAAGCCAGAAACATGTACTTTGGTGAAGTCTATAGTAGCAAGGCAGTTTCTTGTGGTTTTCATCACTAGTTGCTCAGAAAACAGCAACATGTCACTTTTAGTGTTTTCAGGGCCCGAAAAGCATTTTGACAGCATGTTGTCACTTTGGCTGTTACTTTTGTCCAGAAGCACTCAGAAACAAGTTTCCAAGCCAGAAACATGTACTTTGGTGAAGTCTATAGTAGCAAGGCAGTTTCTTGTGGTTTTCATCACTAGTTGCTCAGAAAACAGCAACATGTCACTTTTAGTGTTTTCAGGGCCCGAAAAGCATTTTGACAGCATGTTGTCACTTTGGCTGTTACTTTTGAGCAGAAGCACTCAGAAACAAGTTTCCAAGCCAGAAACATGTACTTTGGTGAAGTCTATAGTAGCAAGGCAGTTTCTTGTGGTTTTCATCACTAGTTGCTCAGAAAACAGCAACATGTCACTTTTAGTGTTTTCAGGGCCCGAAAAGCATTTTGACAGCATGTTGTCACTTAGGCTGTTACTTTTGTCCAGAAGCACTCACAAACAAGTTTCCAAGCCAGAAACATGTACTTTGGTGAAGTCTATAGTAGCAAGGCAGTTTCTTGTGGTTTTCATCACTAGTTGCTCAGAAAACAGCATCATGTCACATTTAGCGTTTTCAGGACCCGAAAAGCATTTTGAGAGCATGTTGTCACTTTGGCTGTTACTTTTGACCAGAAGCACTGAGACACAAATTTCCAAGCCAGAAATATGTGGTTTGGTGAATTCTATAGTAGCAAAGCAGTTTCTTGTGGTTTCCAACACTAGTTGGTCAGAAAACAGCATCATGTCACATTTAGCGTTTTCAGGACCCGAAAAGCATTTTGAGAGCATGTTGTCACTTTGGCTGTTACTTTTGACCAGAAGCACTGAGACACAAATTTCCAAGCCAGAAATATGTGGTTTGGTGAATTCTATAGTAGCAAAGCAGTTTCTTGTGGTTTCCAACACTAGTTGGTCAGAAAACAGCATCATGTCACATTTAGCGTTTTCAGGACCCGAAAAGCATTTTGAGAGCATGTTGTCACTTTGGCTGTTACTTTTGACCAGAAGCACTCACAAACAAGTTTCCAAGCCAGAAACATGTGGTTTGGTGAATTCCATAGTAGTGAGGCAGTTTCCTCTGGTTTCCATCACTAGTTGGTCAGAAAACATCGTCATGTCGCTTTTAGTGTTTTCAGGCTCCGAAAAGTATTTTGAGAGCATGTTGTCATTTAGGCTGTTACTTTTGACCAGAAGCACTCACAAACAAGTTTCCAAGCCAGAAACATGTGGTTTGGAGAATTCTATAGTAGCAAGGCAGTTTCTTGTGGTTTCCATCACTAGTTGGTCAGAAAACAGCATCATGTCACTTTTAGCGTTTTCAGGACCCGAAAAGCATTTTGAGAGCATGTTGTCACTTTGGCTGTTACTTTTGACCAGAAGCACTCACAAACAAGTTTCCAAGCCAGAAACATGTACTTTGGTGAAGTCTATAGTAGCAAGGCAGTTTCTTCTGGTTTTCATCACTAGTTGCTCAGAAAACAGCATCATGTCACATTTAGCGTTTTCAGGACCCGAAAAGCATTTTGAGAGCATGTTGTCACTTTGGCTGTTACTTTTGACCAGAAGCACTGAGACACAAATTTCCAAGCCAGAAATATGTGGTTTGGTGAATTCTATAGTAGCAAAGCAGTTTCTTGTGGTTTCCAACACTAGTTGGTCAGAAAACAGCATCATGTCACATTTAGCGTTTTCAGGACCCGAAAAGCATTTTGAGAGCATGTTGTCACTTTGGCTGTTACTTTTGACCAGAAGCACTCACAAACAAGTTTCCAAGCCAGAAACATGTACTTTGGTGAAGTCTATAGTAGCAAGGCAGTTTCTTCTGGTTTTCATCACTAGTTGCTCAGAAAACAGCATCATGTCACATTTAGCGTTTTCAGGACCCGAAAAGCATTTTGAGAGCATGTTGTCACTTTGGCTGTTACTTTTGACCAGAAGCACTGAGACACAAATTTCCAAGCCAGAAATATGTGGTTTGGTGAATTCTATAGTAGCAAAGCAGTTTCTTGTGGTTTCCAACACTAGTTGGTCAGAAAACAGCATCATGTCACATTTAGCGTTTTCAGGACCCGAAAAGCATTTTGAGAGCATGTTGTCACTTTGGCTGTTACTTTTGACCAGAAGCACTGAGACACAAATTTCCAAGCCAGAAATATGTGGTTTGGTGAATTCTATAGTAGCAAAGCAGTTTCTTGTGGTTTCCAACACTAGTTGGTCAGAAAACAGCATCATGTCACATTTAGCGTTTTCAGGACCCGAAAAGCATTTTGAGAGCATGTTGTCACTTTGGCTGTTACTTTTGACCAGAAGCACTGAGACACAAATTTCCAAGCCAGAAATATGTGGTTTGGTGAATTCTATAGTAGCAAAGCAGTTTCTTGTGGTTTCCAACACTAGTTGGTCAGAAAACAGCATCATGTCACATTTAGCGTTTTCAGGACCCGAAAAGCATTTTGAGAGCATGTTGTCACTTTGGCTGTTACTTTTGACCAGAAGCACTCACAAACAAGTTTCCAAGCCAGAAACATGTACTTTGGTGAAGTCTATAGTAGCAAGGCAGTTTCTTGTGGTTTTCATCACTAGTTGCTCAGAAAACAGCAACATGTCACTTTTAGTGTTTTCAGGGCCCGAAAAGCATTTTGACAGCATGTTGTCACTTAGGCTGTTACTTTTGTCCAGAAGCACTCAGAAACAAGTTTCCAAGCCAGAAACATGTACTTTGGTGAAGTCTATAGTAGCAAGGCAGTTTCTTGTGGTTTTCATCACTAGCTGCTCAGAAAACAGCAACATGTCACTTTTAGTGTTTTCAGGGCCCGAAAAGCATTTTGACAGCATGTTGTCACTTAGGCTGTTACTTTTGTCCAGAAGCACTCAGAAACAAGTTTCCAAGCCAGAAACATGTACTTTGGTGAAGTCTATAGTAGCAAGGCAGTTTCTTGTGGTTTTCATCACTAGCTGCTCAGAAAACAGCAACATGTCACTTTTAGTGTTTTCAGGGCCCGAAAAGCATTTTGACAGCATGTTGTCACTTAGGCTGTTACTTTTGTCCAGAAGCACTCAGAAACAAGTTTCCAAGCCAGAAACATGTACTTTGGTGAAGTCTATAGTAGCAAGGCAGTTTCTTGTGGTTTTCATCACTAGCTGCTCAGAAAACAGCAACATGTCACTTTTAGTGTTTTCAGGGCCCGAAAAGCATTTTGACAGCATGTTGTCACTTAGGCTGTTACTTTTGTCCAGAAGCACTCAGAAACAAGTTTCCAAGCCAGAAACATGTACTTTGGTGAAGTCTATAGTAGCAAGGCAGTTTCTTGTGGTTTTCATCACTAGTTGCTCAGAAAACAGCAACATGTCACTTTTAGTGTTTTCAGGGCCCGAAAAGCATTTTGACAGCATGTTGTCACTTAGGCTGTTACTTTTGTCCAGAAGCACTCAGAAACAAGTTTCCAAGCCAGAAACATGTACTTTGGTGAAGTCTATAGTAGCAAGGCAGTTTCTTGTGGTTTTCATCACTAGTTGCTCAGAAAACAGCAACATGTCACTTTTAGTGTTTTCAGGGCCCGAAAAGCATTTTGACAGCATGTTGTCACTTAGGCTGTTACTTTTGTCCAGAAGCACTCAGAAACAAGTTTCCAAGCCAGAAACATGTACTTTGGTGAAGTCTATAGTAGCAAGGCAGTTTCTTGTGGTTTTCATCACTAGTTGCTCAGAAAACAGCAACATGTCACTTTTAGTGTTTTCAGGGCCCGAAAAGCATTTTGACAGCATGTTGTCACTTAGGCTGTTACTTTTGTCCAGAAGCACTCAGAAACAAGTTTCCAAGCCAGAAACATGTACTTTGGTGAAGTCTATAGTAGCAAGGCAGTTTCTTGTGGTTTTCATCACTAGTTGCTCAGAAAACAGCATCATGTCACTTTTAGTGATTTCAGGACCTGAAAAAGCATTTTGAGAGCATGTTGTCACTTTGGCTGTTACTTTTGAGCAGAAGCACTCAGAAACAAGTTTCCAAGCCAGAAACATGTACTTTGGTGAAGTCTATAGTAGCAAGGCAGTTTCTTGTGGTTTTCATCACTAGTTGCTCAGAAAACAGCAACATGTCACTTTTAGTGTTTTCAGGGCCCGAAAAGCATTTTGAGAGCATGTTGTCACTTTGGCTGTTACTTTTGACCAGAAGCACTGAGACACAAATTTCCAAGCCAGAAATATGTGGTTTGGTGAATTCTATAGTAGCAAAGCAGTTTCTTGTGGTTTCCAACACTAGTTGGTCAGAAAACAGCATCATGTCACATTTAGCGTTTTCAGGACCCGAAAAGCATTTTGAGAGCATGTTGTCACTTTGGCTGTTACTTTTGACCAGAAGCACTGAGACACAAATTTCCAAGCCAGAAATATGTGGTTTGGTGAATTCTATAGTAGCAAAGCAGTTTCTTGTGGTTTCCAACACTAGTTGGTCAGAAAACAGCATCATGTCACATTTAGCGTTTTCAGGACCCGAAAAGCATTTTGAGAGCATGTTGTCACTTTGGCTGTTACTTTTGACCAGAAGCACTGAGACACAAATTTCCAAGCCAGAAATATGTGGTTTGGTGAATTCTATAGTAGCAAAGCAGTTTCTTGTGGTTTCCAACACTAGTTGGTCAGAAAACAGCATCATGTCACATTTAGCGTTTTCAGGACCCGAAAAGCATTTTGAGAGCATGTTGTCACTTTGGCTGTTACTTTTGACCAGAAGCACTGAGACACAAATTTCCAAGCCAGAAATATGTGGTTTGGTGAATTCTATAGTAGCAAAGCAGTTTCTTGTGGTTTCCAACACTAGTTGGTCAGAAAACAGCATCATGTCACATTTAGCGTTTTCAGGACCCGAAAAGCATTTTGAGAGCATGTTGTCACTTTGGCTGTTACTTTTGACCAGAAGCACTGAGACACAAATTTCCAAGCCAGAAATATGTGGTTTGGTGAATTCTATAGTAGCAAAGCAGTTTCTTGTGGTTTCCAACACTAGTTGGTCAGAAAACAGCATCATGTCACATTTAGCGTTTTCAGGACCCGAAAAGCATTTTGAGAGCATGTTGTCACTTTGGCTGTTACTTTTGACCAGAAGCACTGAGACACAAATTTCCAAACCAGAAATATGTGGTTTGGTGAATTCTATAGTAGCAAAGCAGTTTCTTGTGGTTTCCAACACTAGTTGGTCAGAAAACAGCATCATGTCACATTTAGCGTTTTCAGGACCCGAAAAGCATTTTGAGAGCATGTTGTCACTTTGGCTGTTACTTTTGACAAGAAGCACTCACAAACAAGTTTCCAAGCCAGAAACATGTGGTTTGGTGAATTCCATAGTAGTGAGGCAGTTTCCTCTGGTTTCCATCACTAGTTGGTCAGAAAACATCGTCATGTCGCTTTTAGTGTTTTCAGGCTCCGAAAAGTATTTTGAGAGCATGTTGTCATTTAGGCTGTTACTTTTGACCAGAAGCACTCACAAACAAGTTTCCAAGCCAGAAACATGTGGTTTGGAGAATTCTATAGTAGCAAGGCAGTTTCTTGTGGTTTCCATCACTAGTTGGTCAGAAAACAGCATCATGTCACTTTTAGCGTTTTCAGGACCCGAAAAGCATTTTGAGAGCATGTTGTCACTTTGGCTGTTACTTTTGACCAGAAGCACTCACAAACAAGTTTCCAAGCCAGAAACATGTACTTTGGTGAAGTCTATAGTAGCAAGGCAGTTTCTTGTGGTTTTCATCACTAGTTGCTCAGAAAACAGCAACATGTCACTTTTAGTGTTTTCAGGGCCCGAAAAGCATTTTGACAGCATGTTGTCACTTAGGCTGTTACTTTTGTCCAGAAGCACTCAGAAACAAGTTTCCAAGCCAGAAACATGTACTTTGGTGAAGTCTATAGTAGCAAGGCAGTTTCTTGTGGTTTTCATCACTAGTTGCTCAGAAAACAGCAACATGTCACTTTTAGTGTTTTCAGGGCCCGAAAAGCATTTTGACAGCATGTTGTCACTTAGGCTGTTACTTTTGACCAGAAGCACTCACAAACAAGTTTCCAAGCCAGAAACATGTACTTTGGTGAAGTCTATAGTAGCAAGGCAGTTTCTTCTGGTTTTCATCACTAGTTGCTCAGAAAACAGCATCATGTCACATTTAGCGTTTTCAGGACCCGAAAAGCATTTTGAGAGCATGTTGTCACTTTGGCTGTTACTTTTGACCAGAAGCACTGAGACACAAATTTCCAAGCCAGAAATATGTGGTTTGGTGAATTCTATAGTAGCAAAGCAGTTTCTTGTGGTTTCCAACACTAGTTGGTCAGAAAACAGCATCATGTCACATTTAGCGTTTTCAGGACCCGAAAAGCATTTTGAGAGCATGTTGTCACTTTGGCTGTTACTTTTGACCAGAAGCACTCACAAACAAGTTTCCAAGCCAGAAACATGTACTTTGGTGAAGTCTATAGTAGCAAGGCAGTTTCTTGTGGTTTTCATCACTAGTTGCTCAGAAAACAGCAACATGTCACTTTTAGTGTTTTCAGGGCCCGAAAAGCATTTTGACAGCATGTTGTCACTTAGGCTGTTACTTTTGTCCAGAAGCACTCAGAAACAAGTTTCCAAGCCAGAAACATGTACTTTGGTGAAGTCTATAGTAGCAAGGCAGTTTCTTGTGGTTTTCATCACTAGCTGCTCAGAAAACAGCAACATGTCACTTTTAGTGTTTTCAGGGCCCGAAAAGCATTTTGACAGCATGTTGTCACTTAGGCTGTTACTTTTGTCCAGAAGCACTCAGAAACAAGTTTCCAAGCCAGAAACATGTACTTTGGTGAAGTCTATAGTAGCAAGGCAGTTTCTTGTGGTTTTCATCACTAGCTGCTCAGAAAACAGCAACATGTCACTTTTAGTGTTTTCAGGGCCCGAAAAGCATTTTGACAGCATGTTGTCACTTAGGCTGTTACTTTTGTCCAGAAGCACTCAGAAACAAGTTTCCAAGCCAGAAACATGTACTTTGGTGAAGTCTATAGTAGCAAGGCAGTTTCTTGTGGTTTTCATCACTAGCTGCTCAGAAAACAGCAACATGTCACTTTTAGTGTTTTCAGGGCCCGAAAAGCATTTTGACAGCATGTTGTCACTTAGGCTGTTACTTTTGTCCAGAAGCACTCAGAAACAAGTTTCCAAGCCAGAAACATGTACTTTGGTGAAGTCTATAGTAGCAAGGCAGTTTCTTGTGGTTTTCATCACTAGTTGCTCAGAAAACAGCAACATGTCACTTTTAGTGTTTTCAGGGCCCGAAAAGCATTTTGACAGCATGTTGTCACTTAGGCTGTTACTTTTGTCCAGAAGCACTCAGAAACAAGTTTCCAAGCCAGAAACATGTACTTTGGTGAAGTCTATAGTAGCAAGGCAGTTTCTTGTGGTTTTCATCACTAGTTGCTCAGAAAACAGCAACATGTCACTTTTAGTGTTTTCAGGGCCCGAAAAGCATTTTGACAGCATGTTGTCACTTAGGCTGTTACTTTTGTCCAGAAGCACTCAGAAACAAGTTTCCAAGCCAGAAACATGTACTTTGGTGAAGTCTATAGTAGCAAGGCAGTTTCTTGTGGTTTTCATCACTAGTTGCTCAGAAAACAGCAACATGTCACTTTTAGTGTTTTCAGGGCCCGAAAAGCATTTTGACAGCATGTTGTCACTTAGGCTGTTACTTTTGTCCAGAAGCACTCAGAAACAAGTTTCCAAGCCAGAAACATGTACTTTGGTGAAGTCTATAGTAGCAAGGCAGTTTCTTGTGGTTTTCATCACTAGTTGCTCAGAAAACAGCATCATGTCACTTTTAGTGATTTCAGGACCTGAAAAAGCATTTTGAGAGCATGTTGTCACTTTGGCTGTTACTTTTGAGCAGAAGCACTCAGAAACAAGTTTCCAAGCCAGAAACATGTACTTTGGTGAAGTCTATAGTAGCAAGGCAGTTTCTTGTGGTTTTCATCACTAGTTGCTCAGAAAACAGCAACATGTCACTTTTAGTGTTTTCAGGGCCCGAAAAGCATTTTGAGAGCATGTTGTCACTTTGGCTGTTACTTTTGACCAGAAGCACTGAGACACAAATTTCCAAGCCAGAAATATGTGGTTTGGTGAATTCTATAGTAGCAAAGCAGTTTCTTGTGGTTTCCAACACTAGTTGGTCAGAAAACAGCATCATGTCACATTTAGCGTTTTCAGGACCCGAAAAGCATTTTGAGAGCATGTTGTCACTTTGGCTGTTACTTTTGACCAGAAGCACTGAGACACAAATTTCCAAGCCAGAAATATGTGGTTTGGTGAATTCTATAGTAGCAAAGCAGTTTCTTGTGGTTTCCAACACTAGTTGGTCAGAAAACAGCATCATGTCACATTTAGCGTTTTCAGGACCCGAAAAGCATTTTGAGAGCATGTTGTCACTTTGGCTGTTACTTTTGACCAGAAGCACTGAGACACAAATTTCCAAGCCAGAAATATGTGGTTTGGTGAATTCTATAGTAGCAAAGCAGTTTCTTGTGGTTTCCAACACTAGTTGGTCAGAAAACAGCATCATGTCACATTTAGCGTTTTCAGGACCCGAAAAGCATTTTGAGAGCATGTTGTCACTTTGGCTGTTACTTTTGACAAGAAGCACTCACAAACAAGTTTCCAAGCCAGAAACATGTGGTTTGGTGAATTCCATAGTAGTGAGGCAGTTTCCTCTGGTTTCCATCACTAGTTGGTCAGAAAACATCGTCATGTCGCTTTTAGTGTTTTCAGGCTCCGAAAAGTATTTTGAGAGCATGTTGTCATTTAGGCTGTTACTTTTGACCAGAAGCACTCACAAACAAGTTTCCAAGCCAGAAACATGTGGTTTGGAGAATTCTATAGTAGCAAGGCAGTTTCTTGTGGTTTCCATCACTAGTTGGTCAGAAAACAGCATCATGTCACTTTTAGCGTTTTCAGGACCCGAAAAGCATTTTGAGAGCATGTTGTCACTTTGGCTGTTACTTTTGACCAGAAGCACTCACAAACAAGTTTCCAAGCCAGAAACATGTACTTTGGTGAAGTCTATAGTAGCAAGGCAGTTTCTTGTGGTTTTCATCACTAGTTGCTCAGAAAACAGCAACATGTCACTTTTAGTGTTTTCAGGGCCCGAAAAGCATTTTGACAGCATGTTGTCACTTAGGCTGTTACTTTTGTCCAGAAGCACTCAGAAACAAGTTTCCAAGCCAGAAACATGTACTTTGGTGAAGTCTATAGTAGCAAGGCAGTTTCTTGTGGTTTTCATCACTAGTTGCTCAGAAAACAGCAACATGTCACTTTTAGTGTTTTCAGGGCCCGAAAAGCATTTTGACAGCATGTTGTCACTTAGGCTGTTACTTTTGACCAGAAGCACTCACAAACAAGTTTCCAAGCCAGAAACATGTACTTTGGTGAAGTCTATAGTAGCAAGGCAGTTTCTTCTGGTTTTCATCACTAGTTGCTCAGAAAACAGCATCATGTCACATTTAGCGTTTTCAGGACCCGAAAAGCATTTTGAGAGCATGTTGTCACTTTGGCTGTTACTTTTGACCAGAAGCACTGAGACACAAATTTCCAAGCCAGAAATATGTGGTTTGGTGAATTCTATAGTAGCAAAGCAGTTTCTTGTGGTTTCCAACACTAGTTGGTCAGAAAACAGCATCATGTCACATTTAGCGTTTTCAGGACCCGAAAAGCATTTTGAGAGCATGTTGTCACTTTGGCTGTTACTTTTGACCAGAAGCACTCACAAACAAGTTTCCAAGCCAGAAACATGTACTTTGGTGAAGTCTATAGTAGCAAGGCAGTTTCTTGTGGTTTTCATCACTAGTTGCTCAGAAAACAGCAACATGTCACTTTTAGTGTTTTCAGGGCCCGAAAAGCATTTTGACAGCATGTTGTCACTTTGGCTGTTACTTTTGTCCAGAAGCACTCAGAAACAAGTTTCCAAGCCAGAAACATGTACTTTGGTGAAGTCTATAGTAGCAAGGCAGTTTCTTGTGGTTTTCATCACTAGTTGCTCAGAAAACAGCAACATGTCACTTTTAGTGTTTTCAGGGCCCGAAAAGCATTTTGACAGCATGTTGTCACTTTGGCTGTTACTTTTGAGCAGAAGCACTCAGAAACAAGTTTCCAAGCCAGAAACATGTACTTTGGTGAAGTCTATAGTAGCAAGGCAGTTTCTTGTGGTTTTCATCACTAGTTGCTCAGAAAACAGCAACATGTCACTTTTAGTGTTTTCAGGGCCCGAAAAGCATTTTGACAGCATGTTGTCACTTAGGCTGTTACTTTTGTCCAGAAGCACTCACAAACAAGTTTCCAAGCCAGAAACATGTACTTTGGTGAAGTCTATAGTAGCAAGGCAGTTTCTTGTGGTTTTCATCACTAGTTGCTCAGAAAACAGCATCATGTCACATTTAGCGTTTTCAGGACCCGAAAAGCATTTTGAGAGCATGTTGTCACTTTGGCTGTTACTTTTGACCAGAAGCACTGAGACACAAATTTCCAAGCCAGAAATATGTGGTTTGGTGAATTCTATAGTAGCAAAGCAGTTTCTTGTGGTTTCCAACACTAGTTGGTCAGAAAACAGCATCATGTCACATTTAGCGTTTTCAGGACCCGAAAAGCATTTTGAGAGCATGTTGTCACTTTGGCTGTTACTTTTGACCAGAAGCACTCACAAACAAGTTTCCAAGCCAGAAACATGTACTTTGGTGAAGTCTATAGTAGCAAGGCAGTTTCTTGTGGTTTTCATCACTAGTTGCTCAGAAAACAGCAACATGTCACTTTTAGTGTTTTCAGGGCCCGAAAAGCATTTTGACAGCATGTTGTCACTTAGGCTGTTACTTTTGTCCAGAAGCACTCACAAACAAGTTTCCAAGCCAGAAACATGTACTTTGGTGAAGTCTATAGTAGCAAGGCAGTTTCTTGTGGTTTTCATCACTAGCTGCTCAGAAAACAGCAACATGTCACTTTTAGTGTTTTCAGGGCCCGAAAAGCATTTTGACAGCATGTTGTCACTTAGGCTGTTACTTTTGTCCAGAAGCACTCAGAAACAAGTTTCCAAGCCAGAAACATGTACTTTGGTGAAGTCTATAGTAGCAAGGCAGTTTCTTGTGGTTTTCATCACTAGCTGCTCAGAAAACAGCAACATGTCACTTTTAGTGTTTTCAGGGCCCGAAAAGCATTTTGACAGCATGTTGTCACTTAGGCTGTTACTTTTGTCCAGAAGCACTCAGAAACAAGTTTCCAAGCCAGAAACATGTACTTTGGTGAAGTCTATAGTAGCAAGGCAGTTTCTTGTGGTTTTCATCACTAGTTGCTCAGAAAACAGCAACATGTCACTTTTAGTGTTTTCAGGGCCCGAAAAGCATTTTGACAGCATGTTGTCACTTAGGCTGTTACTTTTGTCCAGAAGCACTCAGAAACAAGTTTCCAAGCCAGAAACATGTACTTTGGTGAAGTCTATAGTAGCAAGGCAGTTTCTTGTGGTTTTCATCACTAGTTGCTCAGAAAACAGCAACATGTCACTTTTAGTGTTTTCAGGGCCCGAAAAGCATTTTGACAGCATGTTGTCACTTAGGCTGTTACTTTTGTCCAGAAGCACTCAGAAACAAGTTTCCAAGCCAGAAACATGTACTTTGGTGAAGTCTATAGTAGCAAGGCAGTTTCTTGTGGTTTTCATCACTAGTTGCTCAGAAAACAGCAACATGTCACTTTTAGTGTTTTCAGGGCCCGAAAAGCATTTTGACAGCATGTTGTCACTTAGGCTGTTACTTTTGTCCAGAAGCACTCAGAAACAAGTTTCCAAGCCAGAAACATGTACTTTGGTGAAGTCTATAGTAGCAAGGCAGTTTCTTGTGGTTTTCATCACTAGTTGCTCAGAAAACAGCATCATGTCACTTTTAGTGATTTCAGGACCTGAAAAAGCATTTTGAGAGCATGTTGTCACTTTGGCTGTTACTTTTGAGCAGAAGCACTCAGAAACAAGTTTCCAAGCCAGAAACATGTACTTTGGTGAAGTCTATAGTAGCAAGGCAGTTTCTTGTGGTTTTCATCACTAGTTGCTCAGAAAACAGCAACATGTCACTTTTAGTGTTTTCAGGGCCCGAAAAGCATTTTGAGAGCATGTTGTCACTTTGGCTGTTACTTTTGACCAGAAGCACTGAGACACAAATTTCCAAGCCAGAAATATGTGGTTTGGTGAATTCTATAGTAGCAAAGCAGTTTCTTGTGGTTTCCAACACTAGTTGGTCAGAAAACAGCATCATGTCACATTTAGCGTTTTCAGGACCCGAAAAGCATTTTGAGAGCATGTTGTCACTTTGGCTGTTACTTTTGACCAGAAGCACTGAGACACAAATTTCCAAGCCAGAAATATGTGGTTTGGTGAATTCTATAGTAGCAAAGCAGTTTCTTGTGGTTTCCAACACTAGTTGGTCAGAAAACAGCATCATGTCACATTTAGCGTTTTCAGGACCCGAAAAGCATTTTGAGAGCATGTTGTCACTTTGGCTGTTACTTTTGACCAGAAGCACTCACAAACAAGTTTCCAAGCCAGAAACATGTGGTTTGGTGAATTCCATAGTAGTGAGGCAGTTTCCTCTGGTTTCCATCACTAGTTGGTCAGAAAACATCGTCATGTCGCTTTTAGTGTTTTCAGGCTCCGAAAAGTATTTTGAGAGCATGTTGTCATTTAGGCTGTTACTTTTGACCAGAAGCACTCACAAACAAGTTTCCAAGCCAGAAACATGTGGTTTGGAGAATTCTATAGTAGCAAGGCAGTTTCTTGTGGTTTCCATCACTAGTTGGTCAGAAAACAGCATCATGTCACTTTTAGCGTTTTCAGGACCCGAAAAGCATTTTGAGAGCATGTTGTCACTTTGGCTGTTACTTTTGACCAGAAGCACTCACAAACAAGTTTCCAAGCCAGAAACATGTACTTTGGTGAAGTCTATAGTAGCAAGGCAGTTTCTTCTGGTTTTCATCACTAGTTGCTCAGAAAACAGCAACATGTCACTTTTAGTGTTTTCAGGGCCCGAAAAGCATTTTGACAGCATGTTGTCACTTAGGCTGTTACTTTTGTCCAGAAGCACTCAGAAACAAGTTTCCAAGCCAGAAACATGTACTTTGGTGAAGTCTATAGTAGCAAGGCAGTTTCTTGTGGTTTTCATCACTAGTTGCTCAGAAAACAGCAACATGTCACTTTTAGTGTTTTCAGGGCCCGAAAAGCATTTTGACAGCATGTTGTCACTTAGGCTGTTACTTTTGACCAGAAGCACTCACAAACAAGTTTCCAAGCCAGAAACATGTACTTTGGTGAAGTCTATAGTAGCAAGGCAGTTTCTTCTGGTTTTCATCACTAGTTGCTCAGAAAACAGCATCATGTCACATTTAGCGTTTTCAGGACCCGAAAAGCATTTTGAGAGCATGTTGTCACTTTGGCTGTTACTTTTGACCAGAAGCACTGAGACACAAATTTCCAAGCCAGAAATATGTGGTTTGGTGAAGTCTATAGTAGCAAAGCAGTTTCTTGTGGTTTCCAACACTAGTTGGTCAGAAAACAGCATCATGTCACATTTAGCGTTTTCAGGACCCGAAAAGCATTTTGAGAGCATGTTGTCACTTTGGCTGTTACTTTTGACCAGAAGCACTCACAAACAAGTTTCCAAGCCAGAAACATGTGGTTTGGTGAATTCCATAGTAGTGAGGCAGTTTCCTCTGGTTTCCATCACTAGTTGGTCAGAAAACATCGTCATGTCGCTTTTAGTGTTTTCAGGCTCCGAAAAGTATTTTGAGAGCATGTTGTCATTTAGGCTGTTACTTTTGACCAGAAGCACTCACAAACAAGTTTCCAAGCCAGAAACATGTGGTTTGGAGAATTCTATAGTAGCAAGGCAGTTTCTTGTGGTTTCCATCACTAGTTGGTCAGAAAACAGCATCATGTCACTTTTAGCGTTTTCAGGACCCGAAAAGCATTTTGAGAGCATGTTGTCACTTTGGCTGTTACTTTTGACCAGAAGCACTGAGACACAAATTTCCAAGCCAGAAATATGTGGTTTGGTGAATTCTATAGTAGCAAAGCAGTTTCTTGTGGTTTCCAACACTAGTTGGTCAGAAAACAGCATCATGTCACATTTAGCGTTTTCAGGACCCGAAAAGCATTTTGAGAGCATGTTGTCACTTTGGCTGTTACTTTTGACCAGAAGCACTGAGACACAAATTTCCAAGCCAGAAATATGTGGTTTGGTGAATTCTATAGTAGCAAAGCAGTTTCTTGTGGTTTCCAACACTAGTTGGTCAGAAAACAGCATCATGTCACATTTAGCGTTTTCAGGACCCGAAAAGCATTTTGAGAGCATGTTGTCACTTTGGCTGTTACTTTTGACCAGAAGCACTCACAAACAAGTTTCCAAGCCAGAAACATGTGGTTTGGTGAATTCCATAGTAGTGAGGCAGTTTCCTCTGGTTTCCATCACTAGTTGCTCAGAAAACAGCAACATGTCACTTTTAGTGTTTTCAGGGCCCGAAAAGCATTTTGACAGCATGTTGTCACTTAGGCTGTTACTTTTGTCCAGAAGCACTCAGAAACAAGTTTCCAAGCCAGAAACATGTACTTTGGTGAAGTCTATAGTAGCAAGGCAGTTTCTTGTGGTTTTCATCACTAGTTGGTCAGAAAACAGCATCATGTCACTTTTAGCGATTTCAGGACCTGAAAAAGCATTTTGAGAGCATGTTGTCACTTTGGCTGTTACTTTTGAGCAGAAGCACTCAGAAACAAGTTTCCAAGCCAGAAACATGTACTTTGGTGAAGTCTATAGTAGCAAGGCAGTTTCTTGTGGTTTTCATCACTAGTTGCTCAGAAAACAGCAACATGTCACTTTTAGTGTTTTCAGGGCCCGAAAAGCATTTTGACAGCATGTTGTCACTTAGGCTGTTACTTTTGTCCAGAAGCACTCAGAAACAAGTTTCCAAGCCAGAAACATGTACTTTGGTGAAGTCTATAGTAGCAAGGCAGTTTCTTCTGGTTTTCATCACTAGTTGCTCAGAAAACAGCATCATGTCACATTTAGCGTTTTCAGGACCCGAAAAGCATTTTGAGAGCATGTTGTCACTTTGGCTGTTACTTTTGACCAGAAGCACTGAGACACAAATTTCCAAGCCAGAAATATGTGGTTTGGTGAATTCTATAGTAGCAAAGCAGTTTCTTGTGGTTTCCAACACTAGTTGGTCAGAAAACAGCATCATGTCACATTTAGCGTTTTCAGGACCCGAAAAGCATTTTGAGAGCATGTTGTCACTTTGGCTGTTACTTTTGACCAGAAGCACTGAGACACAAATTTCCAAGCCAGAAATATGTGGTTTGGTGAATTCTATAGTAGCAAAGCAGTTTCTTGTGGTTTCCAACACTAGTTGGTCAGAAAACAGCATCATGTCACATTTAGCGTTTTCAGGACCCGAAAAGCATTTTGAGAGCATGTTGTCACTTTGGCTGTTACTTTTGACCAGAAGCACTCACAAACAAGTTTCCAAGCCAGAAACATGTGGTTTGGTGAATTCCATAGTAGTGAGGCAGTTTCCTCTGGTTTCCATCACTAGTTGGTCAGAAAACATCGTCATGTCGCTTTTAGTGTTTTCAGGCTCCGAAAAGTATTTTGAGAGCATGTTGTCATTTAGGCTGTTACTTTTGACCAGAAGCACTCACAAACAAGTTTCCAAGCCAGAAACATGTGGTTTGGAGAATTCTATAGTAGCAAGGCAGTTTCTTGTGGTTTCCATCACTAGTTGGTCAGAAAACAGCATCATGTCACTTTTAGCGTTTTCAGGACCCGAAAAGCATTTTGAGAGCATGTTGTCACTTTGGCTGTTACTTTTGACCAGAAGCACTGAGACACAAATTTCCAAGCCAGAAATATGTGGTTTGGTGAATTCTATAGTAGCAAAGCAGTTTCTTGTGGTTTCCAACACTAGTTGGTCAGAAAACAGCATCATGTCACATTTAGCGTTTTCAGGACCCGAAAAGCATTTTGAGAGCATGTTGTCACTTTGGCTGTTACTTTTGACCAGAAGCACTGAGACACAAATTTCCAAGCCAGAAATATGTGGTTTGGTGAATTCTATAGTAGCAAAGCAGTTTCTTGTGGTTTCCAACACTAGTTGGTCAGAAAACAGCATCATGTCACATTTAGCGTTTTCAGGACCCGAAAAGCATTTTGAGAGCATGTTGTCACTTTGGCTGTTACTTTTGACCAGAAGCACTGAGACACAAATTTCCAAGCCAGAAATATGTGGTTTGGTGAATTCTATAGTAGCAAAGCAGTTTCTTGTGGTTTCCAACACTAGTTGGTCAGAAAACAGCATCATGTCACATTTAGCGTTTTCAGGACCCGAAAAGCATTTTGAGAGCATGTTGTCACTTTGGCTGTTACTTTTGACCAGAAGCACTCACAAACAAGTTTCCAAGCCAGAAACATGTGGTTTGGTGAATTCCATAGTAGTGAGGCAGTTTCCTCTGGTTTCCATCACTAGTTGCTCAGAAAACAGCAACATGTCACTTTTAGTGTTTTCAGGGCCCGAAAAGCATTTTGACAGCATGTTGTCACTTAGGCTGTTACTTTTGTCCAGAAGCACTCAGAAACAAGTTTCCAAGCCAGAAACATGTACTTTGGTGAAGTCTATAGTAGCAAGGCAGTTTCTTCTGGTTTTCATCACTAGTTGCTCAGAAAACAGCAACATGTCACTTTTAGTGTTTTCAGGGCCCGAAAAGCATTTTGACAGCATGTTGTCACTTAGGCTGTTACTTTTGTCCAGAAGCACTCAGAAACAAGTTTCCAAGCCAGAAACATGTACTTTGGTGAAGTCTATAGTAGCAAGGCAGTTTCTTGTGGTTTTCATCACTAGTTGGTCAGAAAACAGCATCATGTCACTTTTAGCGATTTCAGGACCTGAAAAAGCATTTTGAGAGCATGTTGTCACTTTGGCTGTTACTTTTGAGCAGAAGCACTCAGAAACAAGTTTCCAAGCCAGAAACATGTACTTTGGTGAAGTCTATAGTAGCAAGGCAGTTTCTTGTGGTTTTCATCACTAGTTGCTCAGAAAACAGCAACATGTCACTTTTAGTGTTTTCAGGGCCCGAAAAGCATTTTGACAGCATGTTGTCACTTAGGCTGTTACTTTTGTCCAGAAGCACTCAGAAACAAGTTTCCAAGCCAGAAACATGTACTTTGGTGAAGTCTATAGTAGCAAGGCAGTTTCTTCTGGTTTTCATCACTAGTTGCTCAGAAAACAGCATCATGTCACATTTAGCGTTTTCAGGACCCGAAAAGCATTTTGAGAGCATGTTGTCACTTTGGCTGTTACTTTTGACCAGAAGCACTGAGACACAAATTTCCAAGCCAGAAATATGTGGTTTGGTGAATTCTATAGTAGCAAAGCAGTTTCTTGTGGTTTCCAACACTAGTTGGTCAGAAAACAGCATCATGTCACATTTAGCGTTTTCAGGACCCGAAAAGCATTTTGAGAGCATGTTGTCACTTTGGCTGTTACTTTTGACCAGAAGCACTCACAAACAAGTTTCCAAGCCAGAAACATGTGGTTTGGTGAATTCCATAGTAGTGAGGCAGTTTCCTCTGGTTTCCATCACTAGTTGGTCAGAAAACATCGTCATGTCGCTTTTAGTGTTTTCAGGCTCCGAAAAGTATTTTGAGAGCATGTTGTCATTTAGGCTGTTACTTTTGACCAGAAGCACTCACAAACAAGTTTCCAAGCCAGAAACATGTGGTTTGGAGAATTCTATAGTAGCAAGGCAGTTTCTTGTGGTTTCCATCACTAGTTGGTCAGAAAACAGCATCATGTCACTTTTAGCGTTTTCAGGACCCGAAAAGCATTTTGAGAGCATGTTGTCACTTTGGCTGTTACTTTTGACCAGAAGCACTCACAAACAAGTTTCCAAGCCAGAAACATGTACTTTGGTGAAGTCTATAGTAGCAAGGCAGTTTCTTGTGGTTTTCATCACTAGTTGCTCAGAAAACAGCAACATGTCACTTTTAGTGTTTTCAGGGCCCGAAAAGCATTTTGACAGCATGTTGTCACTTAGGCTGTTACTTTTGTCCAGAAGCACTCAGAAACAAGTTTCCAAGCCAGAAACATGTACTTTGGTGAAGTCTATAGTAGCAAGGCAGTTTCTTGTGGTTTTCATCACTAGTTGGTCAGAAAACAGCATCATGTCACTTTTAGCGATTTCAGGACCTGAAAAAGCATTTTGAGAGCATGTTGTCACTTTGGCTGTTACTTTTGAGCAGAAGCACTCAGAAACAAGTTTCCAAGCCAGAAACATGTACTTTGGTGAAGTCTATAGTAGCAAGGCAGTTTCTTGTGGTTTTCATCACTAGTTGCTCAGAAAACAGCAACATGTCACTTTTAGTGTTTTCAGGGCCCGAAAAGCATTTTGACAGCATGTTGTCACTTAGGCTGTTACTTTTGTCCAGAAGCACTCAGAAACAAGTTTCCAAGCCAGAAACATGTACTTTGGTGAAGTCTATAGTAGCAAGGCAGTTTCTTCTGGTTTTCATCACTAGTTGCTCAGAAAACAGCATCATGTCACATTTAGCGTTTTCAGGACCCGAAAAGCATTTTGAGAGCATGTTGTCACTTTGGCTGTTACTTTTGACCAGAAGCACTGAGACACAAATTTCCAAGCCAGAAATATGTGGTTTGGTGAATTCTATAGTAGCAAAGCAGTTTCTTGTGGTTTCCAACACTAGTTGGTCAGAAAACAGCATCATGTCACATTTAGCGTTTTCAGGACCCGAAAAGCATTTTGAGAGCATGTTGTCACTTTGGCTGTTACTTTTGACCAGAAGCACTGAGACACAAATTTCCAAGCCAGAAATATGTGGTTTGGTGAATTCTATAGTAGCAAAGCAGTTTCTTGTGGTTTCCAACACTAGTTGGTCAGAAAACAGCATCATGTCACATTTAGCGTTTTCAGGACCCGAAAAGCATTTTGAGAGCATGTTGTCACTTTGGCTGTTACTTTTGACCAGAAGCACTCACAAACAAGTTTCCAAGCCAGAAACATGTGGTTTGGTGAATTCCATAGTAGTGAGGCAGTTTCCTCTGGTTTCCATCACTAGTTGCTCAGAAAACATCGTCATGTCGCTTTTAGTGTTTTCAGGCTCCGAAAAGTATTTTGAGAGCATGTTGTCATTTAGGCTGTTACTTTTGACCAGAAGCACTCACAAACAAGTTTCCAAGCCAGAAACATGTGGTTTGGAGAATTCTATAGTAGCAAGGCAGTTTCTTGTGGTTTCCATCACTAGTTGGTCAGAAAACAGCATCATGTCACTTTTAGCGTTTTCAGGACCCGAAAAGCATTTTGAGAGCATGTTGTCACTTTGGCTGTTACTTTTGACCAGAAGCACTGAGACACAAATTTCCAAGCCAGAAATATGTGGTTTGGTGAATTCTATAGTAGCAAAGCAGTTTCTTGTGGTTTCCAACACTAGTTGGTCAGAAAACAGCATCATGTCACATTTAGCGTTTTCAGGACCCGAAAAGCATTTTGAGAGCATGTTGTCACTTTGGCTGTTACTTTTGACCAGAAGCACTGAGACACAAATTTCCAAGCCAGAAATATGTGGTTTGGTGAATTCTATAGTAGCAAAGCAGTTTCTTGTGGTTTCCAACACTAGTTGGTCAGAAAACAGCATCATGTCACATTTAGCGTTTTCAGGACCCGAAAAGCATTTTGAGAGCATGTTGTCACTTTGGCTGTTACTTTTGACCAGAAGCACTCACAAACAAGTTTCCAAGCCAGAAACATGTGGTTTGGTGAATTCCATAGTAGTGAGGCAGTTTCCTCTGGTTTCCATCACTAGTTGCTCAGAAAACAGCAACATGTCACTTTTAGTGTTTTCAGGGCCCGAAAAGCATTTTGACAGCATGTTGTCACTTAGGCTGTTACTTTTGTCCAGAAGCACTCAGAAACAAGTTTCCAAGCCAGAAACATGTACTTTGGTGAAGTCTATAGTAGCAAGGCAGTTTCTTCTGGTTTTCATCACTAGTTGCTCAGAAAACAGCAACATGTCACTTTTAGTGTTTTCAGGGCCCGAAAAGCATTTTGACAGCATGTTGTCACTTAGGCTGTTACTTTTGTCCAGAAGCACTCAGAAACAAGTTTCCAAGCCAGAAACATGTACTTTGGTGAAGTCTATAGTAGCAAGGCAGTTTCTTGTGGTTTTCATCACTAGTTGGTCAGAAAACAGCATCATGTCACTTTTAGCGATTTCAGGACCTGAAAAAGCATTTTGAGAGCATGTTGCCACTTTGGCTGTTACTTTTGAGCAGAAGCACTCAGAAACAAGTTTCCAAGCCAGAAACATGTACTTTGGTGAAGTCTATAGTAGCAAGGCAGTTTCTTGTGGTTTTCATCACTAGTTGCTCAGAAAACAGCAACATGTCACTTTTAGTGTTTTCAGGGCCCGAAAAGCATTTTGAGAGCATGTTGTCACTTAGGCTGTTACTTTTGTCCAGAAGCACTCAGAAACAAGTTTCCAAGCCAGAAACATGTACTTTGGTGAAGTCTATAGTAGCAAGGCAGTTTCTTCTGGTTTTCATCACTAGTTGCTCAGAAAACAGCATCATGTCACATTTAGCGTTTTCAGGACCCGAAAAGCATTTTGAGAGCATGTTGTCACTTTGGCTGTTACTTTTGACCAGAAGCACTGAGACACAAATTTCCAAGCCAGAAATATGTGGTTTGGTGAATTCTATAGTAGCAAAGCAGTTTCTTGTGGTTTCCAACACTAGTTGGTCAGAAAACAGCATCATGTCACATTTAGCGTTTTCAGGACCCGAAAAGCATTTTGAGAGCATGTTGTCACTTTGGCTGTTACTTTTGACCAGAAGCACTCACAAACAAGTTTCCAAGCCAGAAACATGTGGTTTGGTGAATTCCATAGTAGTGAGGCAGTTTCCTCTGGTTTCCATCACTAGTTGGTCAGAAAACATCGTCATGTCGCTTTTAGTGTTTTCAGGCTCCGAAAAGTATTTTGAGAGCATGTTGTCATTTAGGCTGTTACTTTTGACCAGAAGCACTCACAAACAAGTTTCCAAGCCAGAAACATGTGGTTTGGAGAATTCTATAGTAGCAAGGCAGTTTCTTGTGGTTTCCATCACTAGTTGGTCAGAAAACAGCATCATGTCACTTTTAGCGTTTTCAGGACCCGAAAAGCATTTTGAGAGCATGTTGTCACTTTGGCTGTTACTTTTGACCAGAAGCACTCACAAACAAGTTTCCAAGCCAGAAACATGTACTTTGGTGAAGTCTATAGTAGCAAGGCAGTTTCTTGTGGTTTTCATCACTAGTTGCTCAGAAAACAGCAACATGTCACTTTTAGTGTTTTCAGGGCCCGAAAAGCATTTTGACAGCATGTTGTCACTTAGGCTGTTACTTTTGTCCAGAAGCACTCAGAAACAAGTTTCCAAGCCAGAAACATGTACTTTGGTGAAGTCTATAGTAGCAAGGCAGTTTCTTGTGGTTTTCATCACTAGTTGGTCAGAAAACAGCATCATGTCACTTTTAGCGATTTCAGGACCTGAAAAAGCATTTTGAGAGCATGTTGTCACTTTGGCTGTTACTTTTGAGCAGAAGCACTCAGAAACAAGTTTCCAAGCCAGAAACATGTACTTTGGTGAAGTCTATAGTAGCAAGGCAGTTTCTTGTGGTTTTCATCACTAGTTGCTCAGAAAACAGCAACATGTCACTTTTAGTGTTTTCAGGGCCCGAAAAGCATTTTGACAGCATGTTGTCACTTAGGCTGTTACTTTTGTCCAGAAGCACTCAGAAACAAGTTTCCAAGCCAGAAACATGTACTTTGGTGAAGTCTATAGTAGCAAGGCAGTTTCTTCTGGTTTTCATCACTAGTTGCTCAGAAAACAGCATCATGTCACATTTAGCGTTTTCAGGACCCGAAAAGCATTTTGAGAGCATGTTGTCACTTTGGCTGTTACTTTTGACCAGAAGCACTGAGACACAAATTTCCAAGCCAGAAATATGTGGTTTGGTGAATTCTATAGTAGCAAAGCAGTTTCTTGTGGTTTCCAACACTAGTTGGTCAGAAAACAGCATCATGTCACATTTAGCGTTTTCAGGACCCGAAAAGCATTTTGAGAGCATGTTGTCACTTTGGCTGTTACTTTTGACCAGAAGCACTGAGACACAAATTTCCAAGCCAGAAATATGTGGTTTGGTGAATTCTATAGTAGCAAAGCAGTTTCTTGTGGTTTCCAACACTAGTTGGTCAGAAAACAGCATCATGTCACATTTAGCGTTTTCAGGACCCGAAAAGCATTTTGAGAGCATGTTGTCACTTTGGCTGTTACTTTTGACCAGAAGCACTCACAAACAAGTTTCCAAGCCAGAAACATGTGGTTTGGTGAATTCCATAGTAGTGAGGCAGTTTCCTCTGGTTTCCATCACTAGTTGGTCAGAAAACATCGTCATGTCGCTTTTAGTGTTTTCAGGCTCCGAAAAGTATTTTGAGAGCATGTTGTCATTTAGGCTGTTACTTTTGACCAGAAGCACTCACAAACAAGTTTCCAAGCCAGAAACATGTGGTTTGGAGAATTCTATAGTAGCAAGGCAGTTTCTTGTGGTTTCCATCACTAGTTGGTCAGAAAACAGCATCATGTCACTTTTAGCGTTTTCAGGACCCGAAAAGCATTTTGAGAGCATGTTGTCACTTTGGCTGTTACTTTTGACCAGAAGCACTGAGACACAAATTTCCAAGCCAGAAATATGTGGTTTGGTGAATTCTATAGTAGCAAAGCAGTTTCTTGTGGTTTCCAACACTAGTTGGTCAGAAAACAGCATCATGTCACATTTAGCGTTTTCAGGACCCGAAAAGCATTTTGAGAGCATGTTGTCACTTTGGCTGTTACTTTTGACCAGAAGCACTGAGACACAAATTTCCAAGCCAGAAATATGTGGTTTGGTGAATTCTATAGTAGCAAAGCAGTTTCTTGTGGTTTCCAACACTAGTTGGTCAGAAAACAGCATCATGTCACATTTAGCGTTTTCAGGACCCGAAAAGCATTTTGAGAGCATGTTGTCACTTTGGCTGTTACTTTTGACCAGAAGCACTCACAAACAAGTTTCCAAGCCAGAAACATGTGGTTTGGTGAATTCCATAGTAGTGAGGCAGTTTCCTCTGGTTTCCATCACTAGTTGCTCAGAAAACAGCAACATGTCACTTTTAGTGTTTTCAGGGCCCGAAAAGCATTTTGACAGCATGTTGTCACTTAGGCTGTTACTTTTGTCCAGAAGCACTCAGAAACAAGTTTCCAAGCCAGAAACATGTACTTTGGTGAAGTCTATAGTAGCAAGGCAGTTTCTTCTGGTTTTCATCACTAGTTGCTCAGAAAACAGCAACATGTCACTTTTAGTGTTTTCAGGGCCCGAAAAGCATTTTGACAGCATGTTGTCACTTAGGCTGTTACTTTTGTCCAGAAGCACTCAGAAACAAGTTTCCAAGCCAGAAACATGTACTTTGGTGAAGTCTATAGTAGCAAGGCAGTTTCTTGTGGTTTTCATCACTAGTTGGTCAGAAAACAGCATCATGTCACTTTTAGCGATTTCAGGACCTGAAAAAGCATTTTGAGAGCATGTTGTCACTTTGGCTGTTACTTTTGAGCAGAAGCACTCAGAAACAAGTTTCCAAGCCAGAAACATGTACTTTGGTGAAGTCTATAGTAGCAAGGCAGTTTCTTGTGGTTTTCATCACTAGTTGCTCAGAAAACAGCAACATGTCACTTTTAGTGTTTTCAGGGCCCGAAAAGCATTTTGACAGCATGTTGTCACTTAGGCTGTTACTTTTGTCCAGAAGCACTCAGAAACAAGTTTCCAAGCCAGAAACATGTACTTTGGTGAAGTCTATAGTAGCAAGGCAGTTTCTTCTGGTTTTCATCACTAGTTGCTCAGAAAACAGCATCATGTCACATTTAGCGTTTTCAGGACCCGAAAAGCATTTTGAGAGCATGTTGTCACTTTGGCTGTTACTTTTGACCAGAAGCACTGAGACACAAATTTCCAAGCCAGAAATATGTGGTTTGGTGAATTCTATAGTAGCAAAGCAGTTTCTTGTGGTTTCCAACACTAGTTGGTCAGAAAACAGCATCATGTCACATTTAGCGTTTTCAGGACCCGAAAAGCATTTTGAGAGCATGTTGTCACTTTGGCTGTTACTTTTGACCAGAAGCACTCACAAACAAGTTTCCAAGCCAGAAACATGTGGTTTGGTGAATTCCATAGTAGTGAGGCAGTTTCCTCTGGTTTCCATCACTAGTTGGTCAGAAAACATCGTCATGTCGCTTTTAGTGTTTTCAGGCTCCGAAAAGTATTTTGAGAGCATGTTGTCATTTAGGCTGTTACTTTTGACCAGAAGCACTCACAAACAAGTTTCCAAGCCAGAAACATGTGGTTTGGAGAATTCTATAGTAGCAAGGCAGTTTCTTGTGGTTTCCATCACTAGTTGGTCAGAAAACAGCATCATGTCACTTTTAGCGTTTTCAGGACCCGAAAAGCATTTTGAGAGCATGTTGTCACTTTGGCTGTTACTTTTGACCAGAAGCACTCACAAACAAGTTTCCAAGCCAGAAACATGTACTTTGGTGAAGTCTATAGTAGCAAGGCAGTTTCTTGTGGTTTTCATCACTAGTTGCTCAGAAAACAGCAACATGTCACTTTTAGTGTTTTCAGGGCCCGAAAAGCATTTTGACAGCATGTTGTCACTTAGGCTGTTACTTTTGTCCAGAAGCACTCAGAAACAAGTTTCCAAGCCAGAAACATGTACTTTGGTGAAGTCTATAGTAGCAAGGCAGTTTCTTGTGGTTTTCATCACTAGTTGCTCAGAAAACAGCAACATGTCACTTTTAGTGTTTTCAGGGCCCGAAAAGCATTTTGACAGCATGTTGTCACTTAGGCTGTTACTTTTGACCAGAAGCACTCACAAACAAGTTTCCAAGCCAGAAACATGTACTTTGGTGAAGTCTATAGTAGCAAGGCAGTTTCTTGTGGTTTTCATCACTAGTTGCTCAGAAAACAGCATCATGTCACATTTAGCGTTTTCAGGACCCGAAAAGCATTTTGAGAGCATGTTGTCACTTTGGCTGTTACTTTTGACCAGAAGCACTGAGACACAAATTTCCAAGCCAGAAATATGTGGTTTGGTGAAGTCTATAGTAGCAAGGCAGTTTCTTGTGGTTTTCATCACTAGTTGCTCAGAAAACAGCAACATGTCACTTTTAGTGTTTTCAGGGCCCGAAAAGCATTTTGACAGCATGTTGTCACTTAGGCTGTTACTTTTGACCAGAAGCACTCACAAACAAGTTTCCAAGCCAGAAACATGTACTTTGGTGAAGTCTATAGTAGCAAGGCAGTTTCTTCTGGTTTTCATCACTAGTTGCTCAGAAAACAGCATCATGTCACATTTAGCGTTTTCAGGACCCGAAAAGCATTTTGAGAGCATGTTGTCACTTTGGCTGTTACTTTTGACCAGAAGCACTGAGACACAAATTTCCAAGCCAGAAATATGTGGTTTGGTGAAGTCTATAGTAGCAAAGCAGTTTCTTGTGGTTTCCAACACTAGTTGGTCAGAAAACAGCATCATGTCACATTTAGCGTTTTCAGGACCCGAAAAGCATTTTGAGAGCATGTTGTCACTTTGGCTGTTACTTTTGACCAGAAGCACTCACAAACAAGTTTCCAAGCCAGAAACATGTGGTTTGGTGAATTCCATAGTAGTGAGGCAGTTTCCTCTGGTTTCCATCACTAGTTGGTCAGAAAACATCGTCATGTCGCTTTTAGTGTTTTCAGGCTCCGAAAAGTATTTTGAGAGCATGTTGTCATTTAGGCTGTTACTTTTGACCAGAAGCACTCACAAACAAGTTTCCAAGCCAGAAACATGTGGTTTGGAGAATTCTATAGTAGCAAGGCAGTTTCTTGTGGTTTCCATCACTAGTTGGTCAGAAAACAGCATCATGTCACTTTTAGCGTTTTCAGGACCCGAAAAGCATTTTGAGAGCATGTTGTCACTTTGGCTGTTACTTTTGACCAGAAGCACTCACAAACAAGTTTCCAAGCCAGAAACATGTACTTTGGTGAAGTCTATAGTAGCAAGGCAGTTTCTTGTGGTTTTCATCACTAGTTGCTCAGAAAACAGCAACATGTCACTTTTAGTGTTTTCAGGGCCCGAAAAGCATTTTGACAGCATGTTGTCACTTAGGCTGTTACTTTTGTCCAGAAGCACTCAGAAACAAGTTTCCAAGCCAGAAACATGTACTTTGGTGAAGTCTATAGTAGCAAGGCAGTTTCTTCTGGTTTTCATCACTAGTTGCTCAGAAAACAGCATCATGTCACATTTAGCGTTTTCAGGACCCGAAAAGCATTTTGAGAGCATGTTGTCACTTTGGCTGTTACTTTTGACCAGAAGCACTGAGACACAAATTTCCAAGCCAGAAATATGTGGTTTGGTGAATTCTATAGTAGCAAAGCAGTTTCTTGTGGTTTCCAACACTAGTTGGTCAGAAAACAGCATCATGTCACATTTAGCGTTTTCAGGACCCGAAAAGCATTTTGAGAGCATGTTGTCACTTTGGCTGTTACTTTTGACCAGAAGCACTGAGACACAAATTTCCAAGCCAGAAATATGTGGTTTGGTGAATTCTATAGTAGCAAAGCAGTTTCTTGTGGTTTCCAACACTAGTTGGTCAGAAAACAGCATCATGTCACATTTAGCGTTTTCAGGACCCGAAAAGCATTTTGAGAGCATGTTGTCACTTTGGCTGTTACTTTTGACCAGAAGCACTCACAAACAAGTTTCCAAGCCAGAAACATGTGGTTTGGTGAATTCCATAGTAGTGAGGCAGTTTCCTCTGGTTTCCATCACTAGTTGCTCAGAAAACAGCAACATGTCACTTTTAGTGTTTTCAGGGCCCGAAAAGCATTTTGACAGCATGTTGTCACTTAGGCTGTTACTTTTGTCCAGAAGCACTCAGAAACAAGTTTCCAAGCCAGAAACATGTACTTTGGTGAAGTCTATAGTAGCAAGGCAGTTTCTTCTGGTTTTCATCACTAGTTGCTCAGAAAACAGCAACATGTCACTTTTAGTGTTTTCAGGGCCCGAAAAGCATTTTGACAGCATGTTGTCACTTAGGCTGTTACTTTTGTCCAGAAGCACTCAGAAACAAGTTTCCAAGCCAGAAACATGTACTTTGGTGAAGTCTATAGTAGCAAGGCAGTTTCTTGTGGTTTTCATCACTAGTTGGTCAGAAAACAGCATCATGTCACTTTTAGCGATTTCAGGACCTGAAAAAGCATTTTGAGAGCATGTTGTCACTTTGGCTGTTACTTTTGAGCAGAAGCACTCAGAAACAAGTTTCCAAGCCAGAAACATGTACTTTGGTGAAGTCTATAGTAGCAAGGCAGTTTCTTGTGGTTTTCATCACTAGTTGCTCAGAAAACAGCAACATGTCACTTTTAGTGTTTTCAGGGCCCGAAAAGCATTTTGACAGCATGTTGTCACTTAGGCTGTTACTTTTGTCCAGAAGCACTCAGAAACAAGTTTCCAAGCCAGAAACATGTACTTTGGTGAAGTCTATAGTAGCAAGGCAGTTTCTTCTGGTTTTCATCACTAGTTGCTCAGAAAACAGCATCATGTCACATTTAGCGTTTTCAGGACCCGAAAAGCATTTTGAGAGCATGTTGTCACTTTGGCTGTTACTTTTGACCAGAAGCACTGAGACACAAATTTCCAAGCCAGAAATATGTGGTTTGGTGAATTCTATAGTAGCAAAGCAGTTTCTTGTGGTTTCCAACACTAGTTGGTCAGAAAACAGCATCATGTCACATTTAGCGTTTTCAGGACCCGAAAAGCATTTTGAGAGCATGTTGTCACTTTGGCTGTTACTTTTGACCAGAAGCACTGAGACACAAATTTCCAAGCCAGAAATATGTGGTTTGGTGAATTCTATAGTAGCAAAGCAGTTTCTTGTGGTTTCCAACACTAGTTGGTCAGAAAACAGCATCATGTCACATTTAGCGTTTTCAGGACCCGAAAAGCATTTTGAGAGCATGTTGTCACTTTGGCTGTTACTTTTGACCAGAAGCACTCACAAACAAGTTTCCAAGCCAGAAACATGTGGTTTGGTGAATTCCATAGTAGTGAGGCAGTTTCCTCTGGTTTCCATCACTAGTTGGTCAGAAAACATCGTCATGTCGCTTTTAGTGTTTTCAGGCTCCGAAAAGTATTTTGAGAGCATGTTGTCATTTAGGCTGTTACTTTTGACCAGAAGCACTCACAAACAAGTTTCCAAGCCAGAAACATGTGGTTTGGAGAATTCTATAGTAGCAAGGCAGTTTCTTGTGGTTTCCATCACTAGTTGCTCAGAAAACAGCATCATGTCACTTTTAGCGTTTTCAGGACCCGAAAAGCATTTTGAGAGCATGTTGTCACTTTGGCTGTTACTTTTGACCAGAAGCACTCACAAACAAGTTTCCAAGCCAGAAACATGTACTTTGGTGAAGTCTATAGTAGCAAGGCAGTTTCTTGTGGTTTTCATCACTAGTTGCTCAGAAAACAGCAACATGTCACTTTTAGTGTTTTCAGGGCCCGAAAAGCATTTTGACAGCATGTTGTCACTTAGGCTGTTACTTTTGTCCAGAAGCACTCAGAAACAAGTTTCCAAGCCAGAAACATGTACTTTGGTGAAGTCTATAGTAGCAAGGCAGTTTCTTGTGGTTTTCATCACTAGTTGCTCAGAAAACAGCAACATGTCACTTTTAGTGTTTTCAGGGCCCGAAAAGCATTTTGACAGCATGTTGTCACTTAGGCTGTTACTTTTGACCAGAAGCACTCACAAACAAGTTTCCAAGCCAGAAACATGTACTTTGGTGAAGTCTATAGTAGCAAGGCAGTTTCTTCTGGTTTTCATCACTAGTTGCTCAGAAAACAGCATCATGTCACATTTAGCGTTTTCAGGACCCGAAAAGCATTTTGAGAGCATGTTGTCACTTTGGCTGTTACTTTTGACCAGAAGCACTGAGACACAAATTTCCAAGCCAGAAATATGTGGTTTGGTGAAGTCTATAGTAGCAAGGCAGTTTCTTGTGGTTTTCATCACTAGTTGCTCAGAAAACAGCAACATGTCACTTTTAGTGTTTTCAGGGCCCGAAAAGCATTTTGACAGCATGTTGTCACTTAGGCTGTTACTTTTGTCCAGAAGCACTCAGAAACAAGTTTCCAAGCCAGAAACATGTACTTTGGTGAAGTCTATAGTAGCAAGGCAGTTTCTTGTGGTTTTCATCACTAGTTGCTCAGAAAACAGCAACATGTCACTTTTAGTGTTTTCAGGGCCCGAAAAGCATTTTGACAGCATGTTGTCACTTAGGCTGTTACTTTTGACCAGAAGCACTCACAAACAAGTTTCCAAGCCAGAAACATGTGGTTTGGTGAATTCCATAGTAGTGAGGCAGTTTCCTCTGGTTTCCATCACTAGTTGGTCAGAAAACATCGTCATGTCGCTTTTAGTGTTTTCAGGCTCCGAAAAGTATTTTGAGAGCATGTTGTCATTTAGGCTGTTACTTTTGACCAGAAGCACTCACAAACAAGTTTCCAAGCCAGAAACATGTGGTTTGGAGAATTCTATAGTAGCAAGGCAGTTTCTTGTGGTTTCCATCACTAGTTGGTCAGAAAACAGCATCATGTCACTTTTAGCGTTTTCAGGACCCGAAAAGCATTTTGAGAGCATGTTGTCACTTTGGCTGTTACTTTTGACCAGAAGCACTCACAAACAAGTTTCCAAGCCAGAAACATGTACTTTGGTGAAGTCTATAGTAGCAAGGCAGTTTCTTGTGGTTTTCATCACTAGTTGCTCAGAAAACAGCAACATGTCACTTTTAGTGTTTTCAGGGCCCGAAAAGCATTTTGACAGCATGTTGTCACTTAGGCTGTTACTTTTGTCCAGAAGCACTCAGAAACAAGTTTCCAAGCCAGAAACATGTACTTTGGTGAAGTCTATAGTAGCAAGGCAGTTTCTTGTGGTTTTCATCACTAGTTGCTCAGAAAACAGCAACATGTCACTTTTAGTGTTTTCAGGGCCCGAAAAGCATTTTGACAGCATGTTGTCACTTAGGCTGTTACTTTTGACCAGAAGCACTCACAAACAAGTTTCCAAGCCAGAAACATGTACTTTGGTGAAGTCTATAGTAGCAAGGCAGTTTCTTCTGGTTTTCATCACTAGTTGCTCAGAAAACAGCATCATGTCACATTTAGCGTTTTCAGGACCCGAAAAGCATTTTGAGAGCATGTTGTCACTTTGGCTGTTACTTTTGACCAGAAGCACTGAGACACAAATTTCCAAGCCAGAAATATGTGGTTTGGTGAAGTCTATAGTAGCAAGGCAGTTTCTTGTGGTTTTCATCACTAGTTGCTCAGAAAACAGCAACATGTCACTTTTAGTGTTTTCAGGGCCCGAAAAGCATTTTGACAGCATGTTGTCACTTAGGCTGTTACTTTTGTCCAGAAGCACTCAGAAACAAGTTTCCAAGCCAGAAACATGTACTTTGGTGAAGTCTATAGTAGCAAGGCAGTTTCTTGTGGTTTTCATCACTAGTTGCTCAGAAAACAGCAACATGTCACTTTTAGTGTTTTCAGGGCCCGAAAAGCATTTTGACAGCATGTTGTCACTTAGGCTGTTACTTTTGTCCAGAAGCACTCAGAAACAAGTTTCCAAGCCAGAAACATGTACTTTGGTGAAGTCTATAGTAGCAAGGCAGTTTCTTGTGGTTTTCATCACTAGTTGGTCAGAAAACAGCATCATGTCACTTTTAGCGATTTCAGGACCTGAAAAAGCATTTTGAGAGCATGTTGTCACTTTGGCTGTTACTTTTGAGCAGAAGCACTCAGAAACAAGTTTCCAAGCCAGAAACATGTACTTTGGTGAAGTCTATAGTAGCAAGGCAGTTTCTTGTGGTTTTCATCACTAGTTGCTCAGAAAACAGCAACATGTCACTTTTAGTGTTTTCAGGGCCCGAAAAGCATTTTGACAGCATGTTGTCACTTAGGCTGTTACTTTTGTCCAGAAGCACTCAGAAACAAGTTTCCAAGCCAGAAACATGTACTTTGGAAAGTCTATAGTAGCAAGGCAGTTTCTTCTGGTTTTCATCACTAGTTGCTCAGAAAACAGCATCATGTCACATTTAGCGTTTTCAGGACCCGAAAAGCATTTTGAGAGCATGTTGTCACTTTGGCTGTTACTTTTGACCAGAAGCACTGAGACACAAATTTCCAAGCCAGAAATATGTGGTTTGGTGAATTCTATAGTAGCAAAGCAGTTTCTTGTGGTTTCCAACACTAGTTGGTCAGAAAACAGCATCATGTCACATTTAGCGTTTTCAGGACCCGAAAAGCATTTTGAGAGCATGTTGTCACTTTGGCTGTTACTTTTGACCAGAAGCACTCACAAACAAGTTTCCAAGCCAGAAACATGTGGTTTGGTGAATTCCATAGTAGTGAGGCAGTTTCCTCTGGTTTCCATCACTAGTTGGTCAGAAAACATCGTCATGTCGCTTTAGTGTTTTCAGGCTCCGAAAAGTATTTTGAGAGCATGTTGTCATTTAGGCTGTTACTTTTGACCAGAAGCACTCACAAACAAGTTTCCAAGCCAGAAACATGTGGTTTGGAGAATTCTATAGTAGCAAGGCAGTTTCTTGTGGTTTCCATCACTAGTTGGTCAGAAAACAGCATCATGTCACTTTTAGCGTTTTCAGGACCCGAAAAGCATTTTGAGAGCATGTTGTCACTTTGGCTGTTACTTTTGACCAGAAGCACTCACAAACAAGTTTCCAAGCCAGAAACATGTACTTTGGTGAAGTCTATAGTAGCAAGGCAGTTTCTTGTGGTTTTCATCACTAGTTGCTCAGAAAACAGCAACATGTCACTTTTAGTGTTTTCAGGGCCGAAAAGCATTTTGACAGCATGTTGTCACTTAGGCTGTTACTTTTGTCCAGAAGCACTCAGAAACAAGTTCCAAGCCAGAAACATGTACTTTGGTGAAGTCTATAGTAGCAAGGCAGTTTCTTGTGGTTTTCATCACTAGTTGGTCAGAAAACAGCATCATGTCACTTTTAGCGATTTCAGGACCTGAAAAAGCATTTTGAGAGCATGTTGTCACTTTGGCTGTTACTTTTGAGCAGAAGCACTCAGAAACAAGTTTCCAAGCCAGAAACATGTACTTTGGTGAAGTCTATAGTAGCAAGGCAGTTTCTTGTGGTTTTCATCACTAGTTGCTCAGAAAACAGCAACATGTCACTTTTAGTGTTTTCAGGGCCCGAAAAGCATTTTGACAGCATGTTGTCACTTAGGCTGTTACTTTTGTCCAGAAGCACTCAGAAACAAGTTTCCAAGCCAGAAACATGTACTTTGGTGAAGTCTATAGTAGCAAGGCAGTTTCTTCTGGTTTTCATCACTAGTTGCTCAGAAAACAGCATCATGTCACATTTAGCGTTTCAGGACCCGAAAAGCATTTTGAGAGCATGTTGTCACTTTGGCTGTTACTTTTGACCAGAAGCACTGAGACACAAATTTCCAAGCCAGAAATATGTGGTTTGGTGAATTCTATAGTAGCAAAGCAGTTTCTTGTGGTTTCCAACACTAGTTGGTCAGAAAACAGCATCATGTCACATTTAGCGTTTTCAGGACCCGAAAAGCATTTTGAGAGCATGTTGTCACTTTGGCTGTTACTTTTGACCAGAAGCACTGAGACACAAATTTCCAAGCCAGAAATATGTGGTTTGGTGAATTCTATAGTAGCAAAGCAGTTTCTTGTGGTTTCCAACACTAGTTGGTCAGAAAACAGCATCATGTCACATTTAGCGTTTTCAGGACCCGAAAAGCATTTGAGAGCATGTTGTCACTTTGGCTGTTACTTTTGACCAGAAGCACTCACAAACAAGTTTCCAAGCCAGAAACATGTGGTTTGGTGAATTCCATAGTAGTGAGGCAGTTTCCTCTGGTTTCCATCACTAGTTGGTCAGAAAACATCGTCATGTCGCTTTTAGTGTTTTCAGGCTCCGAAAAGTATTTTGAGAGCATGTTGTCATTTAGGCTGTTACTTTTGACCAGAAGCACTCACAAACAAGTTTCCAAGCCAGAAACATGTGGTTTGGAGAATTCTATAGTAGCAAGGCAGTTTCTTGTGGTTTCCATCACTAGTTGGTCAGAAAACAGCATCATGTCACTTTTAGCGTTTTCAGGACCCGAAAAGCATTTTGAGAGCATGTTGTCACTTTGGCTGTTACTTTTGACCAGAAGCACTGAGACACAAATTTCCAAGCCAGAAATATGTGGTTTGGTGAATTCTATAGTAGCAAAGCAGTTTCTTGTGGTTTCCAACACTAGTTGGTCAGAAAACAGCATCATGTCACATTTAGCGTTTTCAGGACCCGAAAAGCATTTTGAGAGCATGTTGTCACTTTGGCTGTTACTTTTGACCAGAAGCACTGAGACACAAATTTCCAAGCCAGAAATATGTGGTTTGGTGAATTCTATAGTAGCAAAGCAGTTTCTTGTGGTTTCCAACACTAGTTGGTCAGAAAACAGCATCATGTCACATTTAGCGTTTTCAGGACCCGAAAAGCATTTTGAGAGCATGTTGTCACTTTGGCTGTTACTTTTGACCAGAAGCACTCACAAACAAGTTTCCAAGCCAGAAACATGTGGTTTGGTGAATTCCATAGTAGTGAGGCAGTTTCCTCTGGTTTCCATCACTAGTTGCTCAGAAAACAGCAACATGTCACTTTTAGTGTTTTCAGGGCCCGAAAAGCATTTTGACAGCATGTTGTCACTTAGGCTGTTACTTTTGTCCAGAAGCACTCAGAAACAAGTTTCCAAGCCAGAAACATGTACTTTGGTGAAGTCTATAGTAGCAAGGCAGTTTCTTCTGGTTTTCATCACTAGTTGCTCAGAAAACAGCAACATGTCACTTTTAGTGTTTTCAGGGCCCGAAAAGCATTTTGACAGCATGTTGTCACTTAGGCTGTTACTTTTGTCCAGAAGCACTCAGAAACAAGTTTCCAAGCCAGAAACATGTACTTTGGTGAAGTCTATAGTAGCAAGGCAGTTTCTTGTGGTTTTCATCACTAGTTGGTCAGAAAACAGCATCATGTCACTTTAGCGATTTCAGGACCTGAAAAAGCATTTGAGAGCATGTTGTCACTTTGGCTGTTACTTTTGAGCAGAAGCACTCAGAAACAAGTTTCCAAGCCAGAAACATGTACTTTGGTGAAGTCTATAGTAGCAAGGCAGTTTCTTGTGGTTTTCATCACTAGTTGCTCAGAAAACAGCAACATGTCACTTTTAGTGTTTTCAGGGCCCGAAAAGCATTTTGACAGCATGTTGTCACTTAGGCTGTTACTTTTGTCCAGAAGCACTCAGAAACAAGTTTCCAAGCCAGAAACATGTACTTTGGTGAAGTCTATAGTAGCAAGGCAGTTTCTTCTGGTTTTCATCACTAGTTGCTCAGAAAACAGCATCATGTCACATTTAGCGTTTTCAGGACCCGAAAAGCATTTTGAGAGCATGTTGTCACTTTGGCTGTTACTTTTGACCAGAAGCACTGAGACACAAATTTCCAAGCCAGAAATATGTGGTTTGGTGAATTCTATAGTAGCAAAGCAGTTTCTTGTGGTTTCCAACACTAGTTGGTCAGAAAACAGCATCATGTCACATTTAGCGTTTTCAGGACCCGAAAAGCATTTTGAGAGCATGTTGTCACTTTGGCTGTTACTTTTGACCAGAAGCACTCACAAACAAGTTTCCAAGCCAGAAACATGTGGTTTGGTGAATTCCATAGTAGTGAGGCAGTTTCCTCTGGTTTCCATCACTAGTTGGTCAGAAAACATCGTCATGTCGCTTTTAGTGTTTTCAGGCTCCGAAAAGTATTTTGAGAGCATGTTGTCATTAGGCTGTTACTTTTGACCAGAAGCACTCACAAACAAGTTTCCAAGCCAGAAACATGTGGTTTGGAGAATTCTATAGTAGCAAGGCAGTTTCTTGTGGTTTCCATCACTAGTTGGTCAGAAAACAGCATCATGTCACTTTTAGCGTTTTCAGGACCCGAAAAGCATTTTGAGAGCATGTTGTCACTTTGGCTGTTACTTTTGACCAGAAGCACTCACAAACAAGTTTCCAAGCCAGAAACATGTACTTTGGTGAAGTCTATAGTAGCAAGGCAGTTTCTTGTGGTTTTCATCACTAGTTGCTCAGAAAACAGCAACATGTCACTTTTAGTGTTTTCAGGGCCCGAAAAGCATTTTGACAGCATGTTGTCACTTAGGCTGTTACTTTTGTCCAGAAGCACTCAGAAACAAGTTTCCAAGCCAGAAACATGTACTTTGGTGAAGTCTATAGTAGCAAGGCAGTTTCTTGTGGTTTTCATCACTAGTTGCTCAGAAAACAGCAACATGTCACTTTTAGTGTTTTCAGGGCCCGAAAAGCATTTTGACAGCATGTTGTCACTTAGGCTGTTACTTTTGACCAGAAGCACTCACAAACAAGTTTCCAAGCCAGAAACATGTACTTTGGTGAAGTCTATAGTAGCAAGGCAGTTTCTTGTGGTTTTCATCACTAGTTGCTCAGAAAACAGCATCATGTCACATTTAGCGTTTTCAGGACCCGAAAAGCATTTTGAGAGCATGTTGTCACTTTGGCTGTTACTTTTGACCAGAAGCACTGAGACACAAATTTCCAAGCCAGAAATATGTGGTTTGGTGAAGTCTATAGTAGCAAGGCAGTTTCTTGTGGTTTTCATCACTAGTTGCTCAGAAAACAGCAACATGTCACTTTTAGTGTTTTCAGGGCCCGAAAAGCATTTTGACAGCATGTTGTCACTTAGGCTGTTACTTTTGACCAGAAGCACTCACAAACAAGTTTCCAAGCCAGAAACATGTACTTTGGTGAAGTCTATAGTAGCAAGGCAGTTTCTTCTGGTTTTCATCACTAGTTGCTCAGAAAACAGCATCATGTCACATTTAGCGTTTTCAGGACCCGAAAAGCATTTTGAGAGCATGTTGTCACTTTGGCTGTTACTTTTGACCAGAAGCACTGAGACACAAATTTCCAAGCCAGAAATATGTGGTTTGGTGAAGTCTATAGTAGCAAAGCAGTTTCTTGTGGTTTCCAACACTAGTTGGTCAGAAAACAGCATCATGTCACATTTAGCGTTTTCAGGACCCGAAAAGCATTTTGAGAGCATGTTGTCACTTTGGCTGTTACTTTTGACCAGAAGCACTCACAAACAAGTTTCCAAGCCAGAAACATGTGGTTTGGTGAATTCCATAGTAGTGAGGCAGTTTCCTCTGGTTTCCATCACTAGTTGGTCAGAAAACATCGTCATGTCGCTTTTAGTGTTTTCAGGCTCCGAAAAGTATTTTGAGAGCATGTTGTCATTTAGGCTGTTACTTTTGACCAGAAGCACTCACAAACAAGTTTCCAAGCCAGAAACATGTGGTTTGGAGAATTCTATAGTAGCAAGGCAGTTTCTTGTGGTTTCCATCACTAGTTGGTCAGAAAACAGCATCATGTCACTTTTAGCGTTTTCAGGACCCGAAAAGCATTTTGAGAGCATGTTGTCACTTTGGCTGTTACTTTTGACCAGAAGCACTCACAAACAAGTTTCCAAGCCAGAAACATGTACTTTGGTGAAGTCTATAGTAGCAAGGCAGTTTCTTGTGGTTTTCATCACTAGTTGCTCAGAAAACAGCAACATGTCACTTTTAGTGTTTTCAGGGCCCGAAAAGCATTTTGACAGCATGTTGTCACTTAGGCTGTTACTTTTGTCCAGAAGCACTCAGAAACAAGTTTCCAAGCCAGAAACATGTACTTTGGTGAAGTCTATAGTAGCAAGGCAGTTTCTTGTGGTTTTCATCACTAGTTGGTCAGAAAACAGCATCATGTCACTTTTAGCGATTTCAGGACCTGAAAAAGCATTTTGAGAGCATGTTGTCACTTTGGCTGTTACTTTTGAGCAGAAGCACTCAGAAACAAGTTTCCAAGCCAGAAACATGTACTTTGGTGAATTCTATAGTAGCAAAGCAGTTTCTTGTGGTTTCCAACACTAGTTGGTCAGAAAACAGCATCATGTCACATTTAGCGTTTTCAGGACCCGAAAAGCATTTTGAGAGCATGTTGTCACTTTGGCTGTTACTTTTGACCAGAAGCACTGAGACACAAATTTCCAAGCCAGAAATATGTGGTTTGGTGAATTCTATAGTAGCAAAGCAGTTTCTTGTGGTTTCCAACACTAGTTGGTCAGAAAACAGCATCATGTCACATTTAGCGTTTTCAGGACCCGAAAAGCATTTTGAGAGCATGTTGTCACTTTGGCTGTTACTTTTGACCAGAAGCACTCACAAACAAGTTTCCAAGCCAGAAACATGTGGTTTGGTGAATTCCATAGTAGTGAGGCAGTTTCCTCTGGTTTCCATCACTAGTTGCTCAGAAAACAGCAACATGTCACTTTTAGTGTTTTCAGGGCCCGAAAAGCATTTTGACAGCATGTTGTCACTTAGGCTGTTACTTTTGTCCAGAAGCACTCAGAAACAAGTTTCCAAGCCAGAAACATGTACTTTGGTGAAGTCTATAGTAGCAAGGCAGTTTCTTGTGATTTTCATCACTAGTTGGTCAGAAAACAGCATCATGTCACTTTTAGCGATTTCAGGACCTGAAAAAGCATTTTGAGAGCATGTTGTCACTTTGGCTGTTACTTTTGAGCAGAAGCACTCAGAAACAAGTTTCCAAGCCAGAAACATGTACTTTGGTGAAGTCTATAGTAGCAAAGCAGTTTCTTGTGGTTTCCAACACTAGTTGGTCAGAAAACAGCATCATGTCACATTTAGCGTTTTCAGGACCCGAAAAGTATTTTGAGAGCATGTTGTCATTTAGGCTGTTACTTTTGACCAGAAGCACTCACAAACAAGTTTCCAAGCCAGAAACATGTGGTTTGGAGAATTCTATAGTAGCAAGGCAGTTTCTTGTGGTTTCCATCACTAGTTGGTCAGAAAACAGCATCATGTCACTTTTAGCGTTTTCAGGACCCGAAAAGCATTTTGAGAGCATGTTGTCACTTTGGCTGTTACTTTTGACCAGAAGCACTCACAAACAAGTTTCCAAGCCAGAAACATGTACTTTGGTGAAGTCTATAGTAGCAAGGCAGTTTCTTGTGGTTTTCATCACTAGTTGCTCAGAAAACAGCAACATGTCACTTTTAGTGTTTTCAGGGCCCGAAAAGCATTTTGACAGCATGTTGTCACTTAGGCTGTTACTTTTGTCCAGAAGCACTCAGAAACAAGTTTCCAAGCCAGAAACATGTACTTTGGTGAAGTCTATAGTAGCAAGGCAGTTTCTTGTGGTTTTCATCACTAGTTGGTCAGAAAACAGCATCATGTCACTTTTAGCGATTTCAGGACCTGAAAAAGCATTTTGAGAGCATGTTGTCACTTTGGCTGTTACTTTTGAGCAGAAGCACTCAGAAACAAGTTTCCAAGCCAGAAACATGTACTTTGGTGAAGTCTATAGTAGCAAGGCAGTTTCTTGTGGTTTTCATCACTAGTTGCTCAGAAAACAGCAACATGTCACTTTTAGTGTTTTCAGGGCCCGAAAAGCATTTTGACAGCATGTTGTCACTTAGGCTGTTACTTTTGTCCAGAAGCACTCAGAAACAAGTTTCCAAGCCAGAAACATGTACTTTGGTGAAGTCTATAGTAGCAAGGCAGTTTCTTCTGGTTTTCATCACTAGTTGCTCAGAAAACAGCATCATGTCACATTTAGCGTTTTCAGGACCCGAAAAGCATTTTGAGAGCATGTTGTCACTTTGGCTGTTACTTTTGACCAGAAGCACTGAGACACAAATTTCCAAGCCAGAAATATGTGGTTTGGTGAATTCTATAGTAGCAAAGCAGTTTCTTGTGGTTTCCAACACTAGTTGGTCAGAAAACAGCATCATGTCACATTTAGCGTTTTCAGGACCCGAAAAGCATTTTGAGAGCATGTTGTCACTTTGGCTGTTACTTTTGACCAGAAGCACTGAGACACAAATTTCCAAGCCAGAAATATGTGGTTTGGTGAATTCTATAGTAGCAAAGCAGTTTCTTGTGGTTTCCAACACTAGTTGGTCAGAAAACAGCATCATGTCACATTTAGCGTTTTCAGGACCCGAAAAGCATTTTGAGAGCATGTTGTCACTTTGGCTGTTACTTTTGACCAGAAGCACTCACAAACAAGTTTCCAAGCCAGAAACATGTGGTTTGGTGAATTCCATAGTAGTGAGGCAGTTTCCTCTGGTTTCCATCACTAGTTGGTCAGAAAACATCGTCATGTCGCTTTTAGTGTTTTCAGGCTCCGAAAAGTATTTTGAGAGCATGTTGTCATTTAGGCTGTTACTTTTGACCAGAAGCACTCACAAACAAGTTTCCAAGCCAGAAACATGTGGTTTGGAGAATTCTATAGTAGCAAGGCAGTTTCTTGTGGTTTCCATCACTAGTTGGTCAGAAAACAGCATCATGTCACTTTTAGCGTTTTCAGGACCCGAAAAGCATTTTGAGAGCATGTTGTCACTTTGGCTGTTACTTTTGACCAGAAGCACTGAGACACAAATTTCCAAGCCAGAAATATGTGGTTTGGTGAATTCTATAGTAGCAAAGCAGTTTCTTGTGGTTTCCAACACTAGTTGGTCAGAAAACAGCATCATGTCACATTTAGCGTTTTCAGGACCCGAAAAGCATTTTGAGAGCATGTTGTCACTTTGGCTGTTACTTTTGACCAGAAGCACTGAGACACAAATTTCCAAGCCAGAAATATGTGGTTTGGTGAATTCTATAGTAGCAAAGCAGTTTCTTGTGGTTTCCAACACTAGTTGGTCAGAAAACAGCATCATGTCACATTTAGCGTTTTCAGGACCCGAAAAGCATTTTGAGAGCATGTTGTCACTTTGGCTGTTACTTTTGACCAGAAGCACTCACAAACAAGTTTCCAAGCCAGAAACATGTGGTTTGGTGAATTCCATAGTAGTGAGGCAGTTTCCTCTGGTTTCCATCACTAGTTGCTCAGAAAACAGCAACATGTCACTTTTAGTGTTTTCAGGGCCCGAAAAGCATTTTGACAGCATGTTGTCACTTAGGCTGTTACTTTTGTCCAGAAGCACTCAGAAACAAGTTTCCAAGCCAGAAACATGTACTTTGGTGAAGTCTATAGTAGCAAGGCAGTTTCTTCTGGTTTTCATCACTAGTTGCTCAGAAAACAGCAACATGTCACTTTTAGTGTTTTCAGGGCCCGAAAAGCATTTTGACAGCATGTTGTCACTTAGGCTGTTACTTTTGTCCAGAAGCACTCAGAAACAAGTTTCCAAGCCAGAAACATGTACTTTGGTGAAGTCTATAGTAGCAAGGCAGTTTCTTGTGGTTTTCATCACTAGTTGGTCAGAAAACAGCATCATGTCACTTTTAGCGATTTCAGGACCTGAAAAAGCATTTTGAGAGCATGTTGTCACTTTGGCTGTTACTTTTGAGCAGAAGCACTCAGAAACAAGTTTCCAAGCCAGAAACATGTACTTTGGTGAAGTCTATAGTAGCAAGGCAGTTTCTTGTGGTTTTCATCACTAGTTGCTCAGAAAACAGCAACATGTCACTTTTAGTGTTTTCAGGGCCCGAAAAGCATTTTGACAGCATGTTGTCACTTAGGCTGTTACTTTTGTCCAGAAGCACTCAGAAACAAGTTTCCAAGCCAGAAACATGTACTTTGGTGAAGTCTATAGTAGCAAGGCAGTTTCTTCTGGTTTTCATCACTAGTTGCTCAGAAAACAGCATCATGTCACATTTAGCGTTTTCAGGACCCGAAAAGCATTTTGAGAGCATGTTGTCACTTTGGCTGTTACTTTTGACCAGAAGCACTGAGACACAAATTTCCAAGCCAGAAATATGTGGTTTGGTGAATTCTATAGTAGCAAAGCAGTTTCTTGTGGTTTCCAACACTAGTTGGTCAGAAAACAGCATCATGTCACATTTAGCGTTTTCAGGACCCGAAAAGCATTTTGAGAGCATGTTGTCACTTTGGCTGTTACTTTTGACCAGAAGCACTCACAAACAAGTTTCCAAGCCAGAAACATGTGGTTTGGTGAATTCCATAGTAGTGAGGCAGTTTCCTCTGGTTTCCATCACTAGTTGGTCAGAAAACATCGTCATGTCGCTTTTAGTGTTTTCAGGCTCCGAAAAGTATTTTGAGAGCATGTTGTCATTTAGGCTGTTACTTTTGACCAGAAGCACTCACAAACAAGTTTCCAAGCCAGAAACATGTGGTTTGGAGAATTCTATAGTAGCAAGGCAGTTTCTTGTGGTTTCCATCACTAGTTGGTCAGAAAACAGCATCATGTCACTTTTAGCGTTTTCAGGACCCGAAAAGCATTTTGAGAGCATGTTGTCACTTTGGCTGTTACTTTTGACCAGAAGCACTCACAAACAAGTTTCCAAGCCAGAAACATGTACTTTGGTGAAGTCTATAGTAGCAAGGCAGTTTCTTGTGGTTTTCATCACTAGTTGCTCAGAAAACAGCAACATGTCACTTTTAGTGTTTTCAGGGCCCGAAAAGCATTTTGACAGCATGTTGTCACTTAGGCTGTTACTTTTGTCCAGAAGCACTCAGAAACAAGTTTCCAAGCCAGAAACATGTACTTTGGTGAAGTCTATAGTAGCAAGGCAGTTTCTTGTGGTTTTCATCACTAGTTGCTCAGAAAACAGCAACATGTCACTTTTAGTGTTTTCAGGGCCCGAAAAGCATTTTGACAGCATGTTGTCACTTAGGCTGTTACTTTTGACCAGAAGCACTCACAAACAAGTTTCCAAGCCAGAAACATGTACTTTGGTGAAGTCTATAGTAGCAAGGCAGTTTCTTGTGGTTTTCATCACTAGTTGCTCAGAAAACAGCATCATGTCACATTTAGCGTTTTCAGGACCCGAAAAGCATTTTGAGAGCATGTTGTCACTTTGGCTGTTACTTTTGACCAGAAGCACTGAGACACAAATTTCCAAGCCAGAAATATGTGGTTTGGTGAAGTCTATAGTAGCAAGGCAGTTTCTTGTGGTTTTCATCACTAGTTGCTCAGAAAACAGCAACATGTCACTTTTAGTGTTTTCAGGGCCCGAAAAGCATTTTGACAGCATGTTGTCACTTAGGCTGTTACTTTTGACCAGAAGCACTCACAAACAAGTTTCCAAGCCAGAAACATGTACTTTGGTGAAGTCTATAGTAGCAAGGCAGTTTCTTCTGGTTTTCATCACTAGTTGCTCAGAAAACAGCATCATGTCACATTTAGCGTTTTCAGGACCCGAAAAGCATTTTGAGAGCATGTTGTCACTTTGGCTGTTACTTTTGACCAGAAGCACTGAGACACAAATTTCCAAGCCAGAAATATGTGGTTTGGTGAAGTCTATAGTAGCAAAGCAGTTTCTTGTGGTTTCCAACACTAGTTGGTCAGAAAACAGCATCATGTCACATTTAGCGTTTTCAGGACCCGAAAAGCATTTTGAGAGCATGTTGTCACTTTGGCTGTTACTTTTGACCAGAAGCACTCACAAACAAGTTTCCAAGCCAGAAACATGTGGTTTGGTGAATTCCATAGTAGTGAGGCAGTTTCCTCTGGTTTCCATCACTAGTTGGTCAGAAAACATCGTCATGTCGCTTTTAGTGTTTTCAGGCTCCGAAAAGTATTTTGAGAGCATGTTGTCATTTAGGCTGTTACTTTTGACCAGAAGCACTCACAAACAAGTTTCCAAGCCAGAAACATGTGGTTTGGAGAATTCTATAGTAGCAAGGCAGTTTCTTGTGGTTTCCATCACTAGTTGGTCAGAAAACAGCATCATGTCACTTTTAGCGTTTTCAGGGCCCGAAAAGCATTTTGAGAGCATGTTGTCACTTTGGCTGTTACTTTTGACCAGAAGCACTCACAAACAAGTTTCCAAGCCAGAAACATGTACTTTGGTGAAGTCTATAGTAGCAAGGCAGTTTCTTGTGGTTTTCATCACTAGTTGCTCAGAAAACAGCAACATGTCACTTTTAGTGTTTTCAGGGCCCGAAAAGCATTTTGACAGCATGTTGTCACTTAGGCTGTTACTTTTGACCAGAAGCACTCACAAACAAGTTTCCAAGCCAGAAACATGTGGTTTGGTGAATTCCATAGTAGTGAGGCAGTTTCCTCTGGTTTCCATCACTAGTTGGTCAGAAAACATCGTCATGTCGCTTTTAGTGTTTTCAGGCTCCGAAAAGTATTTTGAGAGCATGTTGTCATTTAGGCTGTTACTTTTGACCAGAAGCACTCACAAACAAGTTTCCAAGCCAGAAACATGTGGTTTGGAGAATTCTATAGTAGCAAGGCAGTTTCTTGTGGTTTCCATCACTAGTTGGTCAGAAAACAGCATCATGTCACTTTTAGCGTTTTCAGGACCCGAAAAGCATTTTGAGAGCATGTTGTCACTTTGGCTGTTACTTTTGACCAGAAGCACTGAGACACAAATTTCCAAGCCAGAAATATGTGGTTTGGTGAATTCTATAGTAGCAAAGCAGTTTCTTGTGGTTTCCAACACTAGTTGGTCAGAAAACAGCATCATGTCACATTTAGCGTTTTCAGGACCCGAAAAGCATTTTGAGAGCATGTTGTCACTTTGGCTGTTACTTTTGACCAGAAGCACTCACAAACAAGTTTCCAAGCCAGAAACATGTGGTTTGGTGAATTCCATAGTAGTGAGGCAGTTTCCTCTGGTTTCCATCACTAGTTGCTCAGAAAACAGCAACATGTCACTTTTAGTGTTTTCAGGGCCCGAAAAGCATTTTGACAGCATGTTGTCACTTAGGCTGTTACTTTTGTCCAGAAGCACTCAGAAACAAGTTTCCAAGCCAGAAACATGTACTTTGGTGAAGTCTATAGTAGCAAGGCAGTTTCTTCTGGTTTTCATCACTAGTTGCTCAGAAAACAGCAACATGTCACTTTTAGTGTTTTCAGGGCCCGAAAAGCATTTTGACAACATGTTGTCACTTAGGCTGTTACTTTTGTCCAGAAGCACTCAGAAACAAGTTTCCAAGCCAGAAACATGTACTTTGGTGAAGTCTATAGTAGCAAGGCAGTTTCTTGTGGTTTTCATCACTAGTTGGTCAGAAAACAGCATCATGTCACTTTTAGCGATTTCAGGACCTGAAAAAGCATTTTGAGAGCATGTTGTCACTTTGGCTGTTACTTTTGAGCAGAAGCACTCAGAAACAAGTTTCCAAGCCAGAAACATGTACTTTGGTGAAGTCTATAGTAGCAAGGCAGTTTCTTGTGGTTTTCATCACTAGTTGCTCAGAAAACAGCAACATGTCACTTTTAGTGTTTTCAGGGCCCGAAAAGCATTTTGACAGCATGTTGTCACTTAGGCTGTTACTTTTGTCCAGAAGCACTCAGAAACAAGTTTCCAAGCCAGAAACATGTACTTTGGTGAAGTCTATAGTAGCAAGGCAGTTTCTTCTGGTTTTCATCACTAGTTGCTCAGAAAACAGCATCATGTCACATTTAGCGTTTTCAGGACCCGAAAAGCATTTTGAGAGCATGTTGTCACTTTGGCTGTTACTTTTGACCAGAAGCACTGAGACACAAATTTCCAAGCCAGAAATATGTGGTTTGGTGAATTCTATAGTAGCAAAGCAGTTTCTTGTGGTTTCCAACACTAGTTGGTCAGAAAACAGCATCATGTCACATTTAGCGTTTTCAGGACCCGAAAAGCATTTTGAGAGCATGTTGTCAGTTTGGCTGTTACTTTTGACCAGAAGCACTGAGACACAAATTTCCAAGCCAGAAATATGTGGTTTGGTGAATTCTATAGTAGCAAAGCAGTTTCTTGTGGTTTCCAACACTAGTTGGTCAGAAAACAGCATCATGTCACATTTAGCGTTTTCAGGACCCGAAAAGCATTTTGAGAGCATGTTGTCACTTTGGCTGTTACTTTTGACCAGAAGCACTCACAAACAAGTTTCCAAGCCAGAAACATGTGGTTTGGTGAATTCCATAGTAGTGAGGCAGTTTCCTCTGGTTTCCATCACTAGTTGGTCAGAAAACATCGTCATGTCGCTTTTAGTGTTTTCAGGCTCCGAAAAGTATTTTGAGAGCATGTTGTCATTTAGGCTGTTACTTTTGACCAGAAGCACTCACAAACAAGTTTCCAAGCCAGAAACATGTGGTTTGGAGAATTCTATAGTAGCAAGGCAGTTTCTTGTGGTTTCCATCACTAGTTGGTCAGAAAACAGCATCATGTCACTTTTAGCGTTTTCAGGACCCGAAAAGCATTTTGAGAGCATGTTGTCACTTTGGCTGTTACTTTTGACCAGAAGCACTCACAAACAAGTTTCCAAGCCAGAAACATGTACTTTGGTGAAGTCTATAGTAGCAAGGCAGTTTCTTGTGGTTTTCATCACTAGTTGCTCAGAAAACAGCAACATGTCACTTTTAGTGTTTTCAGGGCCCGAAAAGCATTTTGACAGCATGTTGTCACTTAGGCTGTTACTTTTGTCCAGAAGCACTCAGAAACAAGTTTCCAAGCCAGAAACATGTACTTTGGTGAAGTCTATAGTAGCAAGGCAGTTTCTTGTGGTTTTCATCACTAGTTGCTCAGAAAACAGCAACATGTCACTTTTAGTGTTTTCAGGGCCCGAAAAGCATTTTGACAGCATGTTGTCACTTAGGCTGTTACTTTTGACCAGAAGCACTCACAAACAAGTTTCCAAGCCAGAAACATGTACTTTGGTGAAGTCTATAGTAGCAAGGCAGTTTCTTCTGGTTTTCATCACTAGTTGCTCAGAAAACAGCATCATGTCACATTTAGCGTTTTCAGGACCCGAAAAGCATTTTGAGAGCATGTTGTCACTTTGGCTGTTACTTTTGACCAGAAGCACTGAGACACAAATTTCCAAGCCAGAAATATGTGGTTTGGTGAAGTCTATAGTAGCAAGGCAGTTTCTTGTGGTTTTCATCACTAGTTGCTCAGAAAACAGCAACATGTCACTTTTAGTGTTTTCAGGGCCCGAAAAGCATTTTGACAGCATGTTGTCACTTAGGCTGTTACTTTTGTCCAGAAGCACTCAGAAACAAGTTTCCAAGCCAGAAACATGTACTTTGGTGAAGTCTATAGTAGCAAGGCAGTTTCTTGTGGTTTTCATCACTAGTTGCTCAGAAAACAGCAACATGTCACTTTTAGTGTTTTCAGGGCCCGAAAAGCATTTTGACAGCATGTTGTCACTTAGGCTGTTACTTTTGTCCAGAAGCACTCAGAAACAAGTTTCCAAGCCAGAAACATGTACTTTGGTGAAGTCTATAGTAGCAAGGCAGTTTCTTGTGGTTTTCATCACTAGTTGGTCAGAAAACAGCATCATGTCACTTTTAGCGATTTCAGGACCTGAAAAAGCATTTTGAGAGCATGTTGTCACTTTGGCTGTTACTTTTGAGCAGAAGCACTCAGAAACAAGTTTCCAAGCCAGAAACATGTACTTTGGTGAAGTCTATAGTAGCAAGGCAGTTTCTTGTGGTTTTCATCACTAGTTGCTCAGAAAACAGCAACATGTCACTTTTAGTGTTTTCAGGGCCCGAAAAGCATTTTGACAGCATGTTGTCACTTAGGCTGTTACTTTTGTCCAGAAGCACTCAGAAACAAGTTTCCAAGCCAGAAACATGTACTTTGGTGAAGTCTATAGTAGCAAGGCAGTTTCTTCTGGTTTTCATCACTAGTTGCTCAGAAAACAGCATCATGTCACATTTAGCGTTTTCAGGACCCGAAAAGCATTTTGAGAGCATGTTGTCACTTTGGCTGTTACTTTTGACCAGAAGCACTGAGACACAAATTTCCAAGCCAGAAATATGTGGTTTGGTGAATTCTATAGTAGCAAAGCAGTTTCTTGTGGTTTCCAACACTAGTTGGTCAGAAAACAGCATCATGTCACATTTAGCGTTTTCAGGACCCGAAAAGCATTTTGAGAGCATGTTGTCACTTTGGCTGTTACTTTTGACCAGAAGCACTCACAAACAAGTTTCCAAGCCAGAAACATGTGGTTTGGTGAATTCCATAGTAGTGAGGCAGTTTCCTCTGGTTTCCATCACTAGTTGGTCAGAAAACATCGTCATGTCGCTTTTAGTGTTTTCAGGCTCCGAAAAGTATTTTGAGAGCATGTTGTCATTTAGGCTGTTACTTTTGACCAGAAGCACTCACAAACAAGTTTCCAAGCCAGAAACATGTGGTTTGGAGAATTCTATAGTAGCAAGGCAGTTTCTTGTGGTTTTCATCACTAGTTGGTCAGAAAACAGCATCATGTCACTTTTAGCGTTTTCAGGACCCGAAAAGCATTTTGAGAGCATGTTGTCACTTTGGCTGTTACTTTTGACCAGAAGCACTCACAAACAAGTTTCCAAGCCAGAAACATGTACTTTGGTGAAGTCTATAGTAGCAAGGCAGTTTCTTCTGGTTTTCATCACTAGTTGCTCAGAAAACAGCAACATGTCACTTTTAGTGTTTTCAGGGCCCGAAAAGCATTTTGACAGCATGTTGTCACTTAGGCTGTTACTTTTGTCCAGAAGCACTCAGAAACAAGTTTCCAAGCCAGAAACATGTACTTTGGTGAAGTCTATAGTAGCAAGGCAGTTTCTTGTGGTTTTCATCACTAGTTGGTCAGAAAACAGCATCATGTCACTTTTAGCGATTTCAGGACCTGAAAAAGCATTTTGAGAGCATGTTGTCACTTTGGCTGTTACTTTTGAGCAGAAGCACTCAGAAACAAGTTTCCAAGCCAGAAACATGTACTTTGGTGAAGTCTATAGTAGCAAGGCAGTTTCTTGTGGTTTTCATCACTAGTTGCTCAGAAAACAGCAACATGTCACTTTTAGTGTTTTCAGGGCCCGAAAAGCATTTTGACAGCATGTTGTCACTTAGGCTGTTACTTTTGTCCAGAAGCACTCAGAAACAAGTTTCCAAGCCAGAAACATGTACTTTGGTGAAGTCTATAGTAGCAAGGCAGTTTCTTCTGGTTTTCATCACTAGTTGCTCAGAAAACAGCATCATGTCACATTTAGCGTTTTCAGGACCCGAAAAGCATTTTGAGAGCATGTTGTCACTTTGGCTGTTACTTTTGACCAGAAGCACTGAGACACAAATTTCCAAGCCAGAAATATGTGGTTTGGTGAATTCTATAGTAGCAAAGCAGTTTCTTGTGGTTTCCAACACTAGTTGGTCAGAAAACAGCATCATGTCACATTTAGCGTTTTCAGGACCCGAAAAGCATTTTGAGAGCATGTTGTCACTTTGGCTGTTACTTTTGACCAGAAGCACTGAGACACAAATTTCCAAGCCAGAAATATGTGGTTTGGTGAATTCTATAGTAGCAAAGCAGTTTCTTGTGGTTTCCAACACTAGTTGGTCAGAAAACAGCATCATGTCACATTTAGCGTTTTCAGGACCCGAAAAGCATTTTGAGAGCATGTTGTCACTTTGGCTGTTACTTTTGACCAGAAGCACTCACAAACAAGTTTCCAAGCCAGAAACATGTGGTTTGGTGAATTCCATAGTAGTGAGGCAGTTTCCTCTGGTTTCCATCACTAGTTGGTCAGAAAACATCGTCATGTCGCTTTTAGTGTTTTCAGGCTCCGAAAAGTATTTTGAGAGCATGTTGTCATTTAGGCTGTTACTTTTGACCAGAAGCACTCACAAACAAGTTTCCAAGCCAGAAACATGTGGTTTGGAGAATTCTATAGTAGCAAGGCAGTTTCTTGTGGTTTCCATCACTAGTTGGTCAGAAAACAGCATCATGTCACTTTTAGCGTTTTCAGGACCCGAAAAGCATTTTGAGAGCATGTTGTCACTTTGGCTGTTACTTTTGACCAGAAGCACTGAGACACAAATTTCCAAGCCAGAAATATGTGGTTTGGTGAATTCTATAGTAGCAAAGCAGTTTCTTGTGGTTTCCAACACTAGTTGGTCAGAAAACAGCATCATGTCACATTTAGCGTTTTCAGGACCCGAAAAGCATTTTGAGAGCATGTTGTCACTTTGGCTGTTACTTTTGACCAGAAGCACTGAGACACAAATTTCCAAGCCAGAAATATGTGGTTTGGTGAATTCTATAGTAGCAAAGCAGTTTCTTGTGGTTTCCAACACTAGTTGGTCAGAAAACAGCATCATGTCACATTTAGCGTTTTCAGGACCCGAAAAGCATTTTGAGAGCATGTTGTCACTTTGGCTGTTACTTTTGACCAGAAGCACTCACAAACAAGTTTCCAAGCCAGAAACATGTGGTTTGGTGAATTCCATAGTAGTGAGGCAGTTTCCTCTGGTTTCCATCACTAGTTGCTCAGAAAACAGCAACATGTCACTTTTAGTGTTTTCAGGGCCCGAAAAGCATTTTGACAGCATGTTGTCACTTAGGCTGTTACTTTTGTCCAGAAGCACTCAGAAACAAGTTTCCAAGCCAGAAACATGTACTTTGGTGAAGTCTATAGTAGCAAGGCAGTTTCTTCTGGTTTTCATCACTAGTTGCTCAGAAAACAGCAACATGTCACTTTTAGTGTTTTCAGGGCCCGAAAAGCATTTTGACAGCATGTTGTCACTTAGGCTGTTACTTTTGTCCAGAAGCACTCAGAAACAAGTTTCCAAGCCAGAAACATGTACTTTGGTGAAGTCTATAGTAGCAAGGCAGTTTCTTGTGATTTTCATCACTAGTTGGTCAGAAAACAGCATCATGTCACTTTTAGCGATTTCAGGACCTGAAAAAGCATTTTGAGAGCATGTTGTCACTTTGGCTGTTACTTTTGACCAGAAGCACTCAGAAACAAGTTTCCAAGCCAGAAACATGTACTTTGGTGAAGTCTATAGTAGCAAAGCAGTTTCTTGTGGTTTCCAACACTAGTTGGTCAGAAAACAGCATCATGTCACATTTAGCGTTTTCAGGACCCGAAAAGTATTTTGAGAGCATGTTGTCATTTAGGCTGTTACTTTTGACCAGAAGCACTCACAAACAAGTTTCCAAGCCAGAAACATGTGGTTTGGAGAATTCTATAGTAGCAAGGCAGTTTCTTGTGGTTTCCATCACTAGTTGGTCAGAAAACAGCATCATGTCACTTTTAGCGTTTTCAGGACCCGAAAAGCATTTTGAGAGCATGTTGTCACTTTGGCTGTTACTTTTGACCAGAAGCACTCACAAACAAGTTTCCAAGCCAGAAACATGTACTTTGGTGAAGTCTATAGTAGCAAGGCAGTTTCTTGTGGTTTTCATCACTAGTTGCTCAGAAAACAGCAACATGTCACTTTTAGTGTTTTCAGGGCCCGAAAAGCATTTTGACAGCATGTTGTCACTTAGGCTGTTACTTTTGTCCAGAAGCACTCAGAAACAAGTTTCCAAGCCAGAAACATGTGGTTTGGTGAATTCCATAGTAGTGAGGCAGTTTCCTCTGGTTTCCATCACTAGTTGGTCAGAAAACATCGTCATGTCGCTTTTAGTGTTTTCAGGCTCCGAAAAGTATTTTGAGAGCATGTTGTCATTTAGGCTGTTACTTTTGACCAGAAGCACTCACAAACAAGTTTCCAAGCCAGAAACATGTGGTTTGGAGAATTCTATAGTAGCAAGGCAGTTTCTTGTGGTTTCCATCACTAGTTGGTCAGAAAACAGCATCATGTCACTTTTAGCGTTTTCAGGACCCGAAAAGCATTTTGAGAGCATGTTGTCACTTTGGCTGTTACTTTTGACCAGAAGCACTGAGACACAAATTTCCAAGCCAGAAATATGTGGTTTGGTGAATTCTATAGTAGCAAAGCAGTTTCTTGTGGTTTCCAACACTAGTTGGTCAGAAAACAGCATCATGTCACATTTAGCGTTTTCAGGACCCGAAAAGCATTTTGAGAGCATGTTGTCACTTTGGCTGTTACTTTTGACCAGAAGCACTGAGACACAAATTTCCAAGCCAGAAATATGTGGTTTGGTGAATTCTATAGTAGCAAAGCAGTTTCTTGTGGTTTCCAACACTAGTTGGTCAGAAAACAGCATCATGTCACATTTAGCGTTTTCAGGACCCGAAAAGCATTTTGAGAGCATGTTGTCACTTTGGCTGTTACTTTTGACCAGAAGCACTCACAAACAAGTTTCCAAGCCAGAAACATGTGGTTTGGTGAATTCCATAGTAGTGAGGCAGTTTCCTCTGGTTTCCATCACTAGTTGCTCAGAAAACAGCAACATGTCACTTTTAGTGTTTTCAGGGCCCGAAAAGCATTTTGACAGCATGTTGTCACTTAGGCTGTTACTTTTGTCCAGAAGCACTCAGAAACAAGTTTCCAAGCCAGAAACATGTACTTTGGTGAAGTCTATAGTAGCAAGGCAGTTTCTTCTGGTTTTCATCACTAGTTGCTCAGAAAACAGCAACATGTCACTTTTAGTGTTTTCAGGGCCCGAAAAGCATTTTGACAGCATGTTGTCACTTAGGCTGTTACTTTTGTCCAGAAGCACTCAGAAACAAGTTTCCAAGCCAGAAACATGTACTTTGGTGAAGTCTATAGTAGCAAGGCAGTTTCTTGTGGTTTTCATCACTAGTTGGTCAGAAAACAGCATCATGTCACTTTTAGCGATTTCAGGACCTGAAAAAGCATTTTGAGAGCATGTTGTCACTTTGGCTGTTACTTTTGAGCAGAAGCACTCAGAAACAAGTTTCCAAGCCAGAAACATGTACTTTGGTGAAGTCTATAGTAGCAAGGCAGTTTCTTGTGGTTTTCATCACTAGTTGCTCAGAAAACAGCAACATGTCACTTTTAGTGTTTTCAGGGCCCGAAAAGCATTTTGACAGCATGTTGTCACTTAGGCTGTTACTTTTGTCCAGAAGCACTCAGAAACAAGTTTCCAAGCCAGAAACATGTACTTTGGTGAAGTCTATAGTAGCAAGGCAGTTTCTTCTGGTTTTCATCACTAGTTGCTCAGAAAACAGCATCATGTCACATTTAGCGTTTTCAGGACCCGAAAAGCATTTTGAGAGCATGTTGTCACTTTGGCTGTTACTTTTGACCAGAAGCACTGAGACACAAATTTCCAAGCCAGAAATATGTGGTTTGGTGAATTCTATAGTAGCAAAGCAGTTTCTTGTGGTTTCCAACACTAGTTGGTCAGAAAACAGCATCATGTCACATTTAGCGTTTTCAGGACCCGAAAAGCATTTTGAGAGCATGTTGTCACTTTGGCTGTTACTTTTGACCAGAAGCACTCACAAACAAGTTTCCAAGCCAGAAACATGTGGTTTGGTGAATTCCATAGTAGTGAGGCAGTTTCCTCTGGTTTCCATCACTAGTTGGTCAGAAAACATCGTCATGTCGCTTTTAGTGTTTTCAGGCTCCGAAAAGTATTTTGAGAGCATGTTGTCATTTAGGCTGTTACTTTTGACCAGAAGCACTCACAAACAAGTTTCCAAGCCAGAAACATGTGGTTTGGAGAATTCTATAGTAGCAAGGCAGTTTCTTGTGGTTTCCATCACTAGTTGGTCAGAAAACAGCATCATGTCACTTTTAGCGTTTTCAGGACCCGAAAAGCATTTTGAGAGCATGTTGTCACTTTGGCTGTTACTTTTGACCAGAAGCACTCACAAACAAGTTTCCAAGCCAGAAACATGTACTTTGGTGAAGTCTATAGTAGCAAGGCAGTTTCTTGTGGTTTTCATCACTAGTTGCTCAGAAAACAGCAACATGTCACTTTTAGTGTTTTCAGGGCCCGAAAAGCATTTTGACAGCATGTTGTCACTTAGGCTGTTACTTTTGTCCAGAAGCACTCAGAAACAAGTTTCCAAGCCAGAAACATGTACTTTGGTGAAGTCTATAGTAGCAAGGCAGTTTCTTGTGGTTTTCATCACTAGTTGCTCAGAAAACAGCAACATGTCACTTTTAGTGTTTTCAGGGCCCGAAAAGCATTTTGACAGCATGTTGTCACTTAGGCTGTTACTTTTGACCAGAAGCACTCACAAACAAGTTTCCAAGCCAGAAACATGTACTTTGGTGAAGTCTATAGTAGCAAGGCAGTTTCTTGTGGTTTTCATCACTAGTTGCTCAGAAAACAGCATCATGTCACATTTAGCGTTTTCAGGACCCGAAAAGCATTTTGAGAGCATGTTGTCACTTTGGCTGTTACTTTTGACCAGAAGCACTGAGACACAAATTTCCAAGCCAGAAATATGTGGTTTGGTGAAGTCTATAGTAGCAAGGCAGTTTCTTGTGGTTTTCATCACTAGTTGCTCAGAAAACAGCAACATGTCACTTTTAGTGTTTTCAGGGCCCGAAAAGCATTTTGACAGCATGTTGTCACTTAGGCTGTTACTTTTGACCAGAAGCACTCACAAACAAGTTTCCAAGCCAGAAACATGTACTTTGGTGAAGTCTATAGTAGCAAGGCAGTTTCTTCTGGTTTTCATCACTAGTTGCTCAGAAAACAGCATCATGTCACATTTAGCGTTTTCAGGACCCGAAAAGCATTTTGAGAGCATGTTGTCACTTTGGCTGTTACTTTTGACCAGAAGCACTGAGACACAAATTTCCAAGCCAGAAATATGTGGTTTGGTGAAGTCTATAGTAGCAAAGCAGTTTCTTGTGGTTTCCAACACTAGTTGGTCAGAAAACAGCATCATGTCACATTTAGCGTTTTCAGGACCCGAAAAGCATTTTGAGAGCATGTTGTCACTTTGGCTGTTACTTTTGACCAGAAGCACTCACAAACAAGTTTCCAAGCCAGAAACATGTGGTTTGGTGAATTCCATAGTAGTGAGGCAGTTTCCTCTGGTTTCCATCACTAGTTGGTCAGAAAACATCGTCATGTCGCTTTTAGTGTTTTCAGGCTCCGAAAAGTATTTTGAGAGCATGTTGTCATTTAGGCTGTTACTTTTGACCAGAAGCACTCACAAACAAGTTTCCAAGCCAGAAACATGTGGTTTGGAGAATTCTATAGTAGCAAGGCAGTTTCTTGTGGTTTCCATCACTAGTTGGTCAGAAAACAGCATCATGTCACTTTTAGCGTTTTCAGGACCCGAAAAGCATTTTGAGAGCATGTTGTCACTTTGGCTGTTACTTTTGACCAGAAGCACTCACAAACAAGTTTCCAAGCCAGAAACATGTACTTTGGTGAAGTCTATAGTAGCAAGGCAGTTTCTTGTGGTTTTCATCACTAGTTGCTCAGAAAACAGCAACATGTCACTTTTAGTGTTTTCAGGGCCCGAAAAGCATTTTGACAGCATGTTGTCACTTAGGCTGTTACTTTTGTCCAGAAGCACTCAGAAACAAGTTTCCAAGCCAGAAACATGTACTTTGGTGAAGTCTATAGTAGCAAGGCAGTTTCTTGTGGTTTTCATCACTAGTTGGTCAGAAAACAGCATCATGTCACTTTTAGCGATTTCAGGACCTGAAAAAGCATTTTGAGAGCATGTTGTCACTTTGGCTGTTACTTTTGAGCAGAAGCACTCAGAAACAAGTTTCCAAGCCAGAAACATGTACTTTGGTGAATTCTATAGTAGCAAAGCAGTTTCTTGTGGTTTCCAACACTAGTTGGTCAGAAAACAGCATCATGTCACATTTAGCGTTTTCAGGACCCGAAAAGCATTTTGAGAGCATGTTGTCACTTTGGCTGTTACTTTTGACCAGAAGCACTGAGACACAAATTTCCAAGCTAGAAATATGTGGTTTGGTGAATTCTATAGTAGCAAAGCAGTTTCTTGTGGTTTCCAACACTAGTTGGTCAGAAAACAGCATCATGTCACATTTAGCGTTTTCAGGACCCGAAAAGCATTTTGAGAGCATGTTGTCACTTTGGCTGTTACTTTTGACCAGAAGCACTCACAAACAAGTTTCCAAGCCAGAAACATGTGGTTTGGTGAATTCCATAGTAGTGAGGCAGTTTCCTCTGGTTTCCATCACTAGTTGCTCAGAAAACAGCAACATGTCACTTTTAGTGTTTTCAGGGCCCGAAAAGCATTTTGACAGCATGTTGTCACTTAGGCTGTTACTTTTGTCCAGAAGCACTCAGAAACAAGTTTCCAAGCCAGAAACATGTACTTTGGTGAAGTCTATAGTAGCAAGGCAGTTTCTTCTGGTTTTCATCACTAGTTGCTCAGAAAACAGCAACATGTCACTTTTAGTGTTTTCAGGGCCCGAAAAGCATTTTGACAGCATGTTGTCACTTAGGCTGTTACTTTTGTCCAGAAGCACTCAGAAACAAGTTTCCAAGCCAGAAACATGTACTTTGGTGAAGTCTATAGTAGCAAGGCAGTTTCTTGTGGTTTTCATCACTAGTTGGTCAGAAAACAGCATCATGTCACTTTTAGCGATTTCAGGACCTGAAAAAGCATTTTGAGAGCATGTTGTCACTTTGGCTGTTACTTTTGAGCAGAAGCACTCAGAAACAAGTTTCCAAGCCAGAAACATGTACTTTGGTGAAGTCTATAGTAGCAAGGCAGTTTCTTGTGGTTTTCATCACTAGTTGCTCAGAAAACAGCAACATGTCACTTTTAGTGTTTTCAGGGCCCGAAAAGCATTTTGACAGCATGTTGTCACTTAGGCTGTTACTTTTGTCCAGAAGCACTCAGAAACAAGTTTCCAAGCCAGAAACATGTACTTTGGTGAAGTCTATAGTAGCAAGGCAGTTTCTTCTGGTTTTCATCACTAGTTGCTCAGAAAACAGCATCATGTCACATTTAGCGTTTTCAGGACCCGAAAAGCATTTTGAGAGCATGTTGTCACTTTGGCTGTTACTTTTGACCAGAAGCACTGAGACACAAATTTCCAAGCCAGAAATATGTGGTTTGGTGAATTCTATAGTAGCAAAGCAGTTTCTTGTGGTTTCCAACACTAGTTGGTCAGAAAACAGCATCATGTCACATTTAGCGTTTTCAGGACCCGAAAAGCATTTTGAGAGCATGTTGTCACTTTGGCTGTTACTTTTGACCAGAAGCACTGAGACACAAATTTCCAAGCCAGAAATATGTGGTTTGGTGAATTCTATAGTAGCAAAGCAGTTTCTTGTGGTTTCCAACACTAGTTGGTCAGAAAACAGCATCATGTCACATTTAGCGTTTTCAGGACCCGAAAAGCATTTTGAGAGCATGTTGTCACTTTGGCTGTTACTTTTGACCAGAAGCACTGAGACACAAATTTCCAAGCCAGAAATATGTGGTTTGGTGAATTCTATAGTAGCAAAGCAGTTTCTTGTGGTTTCCAACACTAGTTGGTCAGAAAACAGCATCATGTCACATTTAGCGTTTTCAGGACCCGAAAAGCATTTTGAGAGCATGTTGTCACTTTGGCTGTTACTTTTGACCAGAAGCACTCACAAACAAGTTTCCAAGCCAGAAACATGTGGTTTGGTGAATTCCATAGTAGTGAGGCAGTTTCCTCTGGTTTCCATCACTAGTTGGTCAGAAAACATCGTCATGTCGCTTTTAGTGTTTTCAGGCTCCGAAAAGTATTTTGAGAGCATGTTGTCATTTAGGCTGTTATTTTGACCAGAAGCACTCACAAACAAGTTTCCAAGCCAGAAACATGTGGTTTGGAGAATTCTATAGTAGCAAGGCAGTTTCTTGTGGTTTCCATCACTAGTTGGTCAGAAAACAGCATCATGTCACTTTTAGCGTTTTCAGGACCCGAAAAGCATTTTGAGAGCATGTTGTCACTTTGGCTGTTACTTTTGACCAGAAGCACTCACAAACAAGTTTCCAAGCCAGAAACATGTACTTTGGTGAAGTCTATAGTAGCAAGGCAGTTTCTTGTGGTTTTCATCACTAGTTGCTCAGAAAACAGCAACATGTCACTTTTAGTGTTTTCAGGGCCCGAAAAGCATTTTGACAGCATGTTGTCACTTAGGCTGTTACTTTTGTCCAGAAGCACTCAGAAACAAGTTTCCAAGCCAGAAACATGTACTTTGGTGAAGTCTATAGTAGCAAGGCAGTTTCTTGTGGTTTTCATCACTAGTTGCTCAGAAAACAGCAACATGTCACTTTTAGTGTTTTCAGGGCCCGAAAAGCATTTTGACAGCATGTTGTCACTTAGGCTGTTACTTTTGACCAGAAGCACTCACAAACAAGTTTCCAAGCCAGAAACATGTACTTTGGTGAAGTCTATAGTAGCAAGGCAGTTTCTTCTGGTTTTCATCACTAGTTGCTCAGAAAACAGCATCATGTCACATTTAGCGTTTTCAGGACCCGAAAAGCATTTTGAGAGCATGTTGTCACTTTGGCTGTTACTTTTGACCAGAAGCACTCACAAACAAGTTTCCAAGCCAGAAATATGTGGTTTGGTGAAGTCTATAGTAGCAAGGCAGTTTCTTGTGGTTTTCATCACTAGTTGCTCAGAAAACAGCAACATGTCACTTTTAGTGTTTTCAGGGCCCGAAAAGCATTTTGACAGCATGTTGTCACTTAGGCTGTTACTTTTGTCCAGAAGCACTCAGAAACAAGTTTCCAAGCCAGAAACATGTACTTTGGTGAAGTCTATAGTAGCAAGGCAGTTTCTTGTGGTTTTCATCACTAGTTGCTCAGAAAACAGCAACATGTCACTTTTAGTGTTTTCAGGGCCCGAAAAGCATTTTGACAGCATGTTGTCACTTAGGCTGTTACTTTTGACCAGAAGCACTCACAAACAAGTTTCCAAGCCAGAAACATGTGGTTTGGTGAATTCCATAGTAGTGAGGCAGTTTCCTCTGGTTTCCATCACTAGTTGGTCAGAAAACAGCATCATGTCACTTTTAGCAATTTCAGGACCTGAAAAAGCATTTTGAGAGCATGTTGTCACTTTGGCTGTTACTTTTGAGCAGAAGCACTCAGAAACAAGTTTCCAAGCCAGAAACATGTACTTTGGTGAAGTCTATAGTAGCAAGGCAGTTTCTTGTGGTTTTCATCACTAGTTGCTCAGAAAACAGCAACATGTCACTTTTAGTGTTTTCAGGGCCCGAAAAGCATTTTGACAGCATGTTGTCACTTAGGCTGTTACTTTTGTCCAGAAGCACTCAGAAACAAGTTTCCAAGCCAGAAACATGTACTTTGGTGAAGTCTATAGTAGCAAGGCAGTTTCTTCTGGTTTTCATCACTAGTTGCTCAGAAAACAGCATCATGTCACATTTAGCGTTTTCAGGACCCGAAAAGCATTTTGAGAGCATGTTGTCACTTTGGCTGTTACTTTTGACCAGAAGCACTGAGACACAAATTTCCAAGCCAGAAATATGTGGTTTGGTGAATTCTATAGTAGCAAAGCAGTTTCTTGTGGTTTCCAACACTAGTTGGTCAGAAAACAGCATCATGTCACATTTAGCGTTTTCAGGACCCGAAAAGCATTTTGAGAGCATGTTGTCACTTTGGCTGTTACTTTTGACCAGAAGCACTGAGACACAAATTTCCAAGCCAGAAATATGTGGTTTGGTGAATTCTATAGTAGCAAAGCAGTTTCTTGTGGTTTCCAACACTAGTTGGTCAGAAAACAGCATCATGTCACATTTAGCGTTTTCAGGACCCGAAAAGCATTTTGAGAGCATGTTGTCACTTTGGCTGTTACTTTTGACCAGAAGCACTCACAAACAAGTTTCCAAGCCAGAAACATGTGGTTTGGTGAATTCCATAGTAGTGAGGCAGTTTCCTCTGGTTTCCATCACTAGTTGGTCAGAAAACATCGTCATGTCGCTTTTAGTGTTTTCAGGCTCCGAAAAGTATTTTGAGAGCATGTTGTCATTTAGGCTGTTACTTTTGACCAGAAGCACTCACAAACAAGTTTCCAAGCCAGAAACATGTGGTTTGGAGAATTCTATAGTAGCAAGGCAGTTTCTTGTGGTTTCCATCACTAGTTGGTCAGAAAACAGCATCATGTCACTTTTAGCGTTTTCAGGACCCGAAAAGCATTTTGAGAGCATGTTGTCACTTTGGCTGTTACTTTTGACCAGAAGCACTCACAAACAAGTTTCCAAGCCAGAAACATGTACTTTGGTGAAGTCTATAGTAGCAAGGCAGTTTCTTGTGGTTTTCATCACTAGTTGCTCAGAAAACAGCAACATGTCACTTTTAGTGTTTTCAGGGCCCGAAAAGCATTTTGACAGCATGTTGTCACTTAGGCTGTTACTTTTGTCCAGAAGCACTCAGAAACAAGTTTCCAAGCCAGAAACATGTACTTTGGTGAAGTCTATAGTAGCAAGGCAGTTTCTTGTGGTTTTCATCACTAGTTGCTCAGAAAACAGCAACATGTCACTTTTAGTGTTTTCAGGGCCCGAAAAGCATTTTGACAGCATGTTGTCACTTAGGCTGTTACTTTTGACCAGAAGCACTCACAAACAAGTTTCCAAGCCAGAAACATGTACTTTGGTGAAGTCTATAGTAGCAAGGCAGTTTCTTCTGGTTTTCATCACTAGTTGCTCAGAAAACAGCATCATGTCACATTTAGCGTTTTCAGGACCCGAAAAGCATTTTGAGAGCATGTTGTCACTTTGGCTGTTACTTTTGACCAGAAGCACTGAGACACAAATTTCCAAGCCAGAAATATGTGGTTTGGTGAAGTCTATAGTAGCAAGGCAGTTTCTTGTGGTTTTCTTCATCACTAGTTGCTCAGAAACAGCAACATGTCACTTTTAGTGTTTTCAGGGCCCGAAAAGCATTTTGACAGCATGTTGTCACTTAGGCTGTTACTTTTGTCCAGAAGCACTCAGAAACAAGGTTCCAAGCCAGAAACATGTACTTTGGTGAAGTCTATAGTAGCAAGGCAGTTTCTTGTGGTTTTCATCACTAGTTGCTCAGAAAACAGCAACATGTCACTTTTAGTGTTTTCAGGGCCCGAAAAGCATTTTGACAGCATGTTGTCACTTAGGCTGTTACTTTTGACCAGAAGCACTCACAAACAAGTTTCCAAGCCAGAAACGATGTGGTTTGGTGAATTCCATAGTAGTGAGGCAGTTTCCTCTGGTTTCCATCACTAGTTGGTCAGAAAACATCGTCATGTCGCTTTTAGTGTTTTCAGGCTCCGAAAAGTATTTTGAGAGCATGTTGTCATTTAGGCTGTTACTTTTGACCAGAAGCACTCACAAACAAGTTTCCAAGCCAGAAACATGTGGTTTGGAGAATTCTATTGTAGCAAGGCAGTTTCTTGTGGTTTCCATCACTAGTTGGTCAGAAAACAGGCATCATGTCACTTTTAGCGTTTTCAGGACCCGAAAAGCATTTTGAGAGCATGTTGTCACTTTGGCTGTTACTTTTGACCAGAAGCACTCACAAACAAGTTTCCAAGCCAGAAACATGTACTTTGGTGAAGTCTATAGTAGCAAGGCAGTTTCTTGTGGTTTTCATCACTAGTTGCTCAGAAAACAGCAACATGTCACTTTTAGTGTTTTCAGGGCCGAAAAGCATTTTGACAGCATGTTGTCACTTAGGCTGTTACTTTTGTCCAGAAGCACTCAGAAACAAGTTTCCAAGCCAGAAACATGTACTTTGGTGAAGTCTATAGTAGCAAGGCAGTTTCTTGTGGTTTTCATCACTAGTTGCTCAGAAAACAGCAACATGTCACTTTTAGTGTTTTCAGGGCCCGAAAAGCATTTTGACAGCATGTTGTCACTTAGGCTGTTACTTTTGACCAGAAGCACTCACAAACAAGTTTCCAAGCCAGAAACATGTACTTTGGTGAAGTCTATAGTAGCAAGGCAGTTTCTTCTGGTTTTCATCACTAGTTGCTCAGAAAACAGCATCATGTCACATTTAGCGTTTTCAGGACCCGAAAAGCATTTTGAGAGCATGTTGTCACTTTGGCTGTTACTTTTGACCAGAAGCACTGAGACACAAATTTCCAAGCCAGAAATATGTGGTTTGGTGAAGTCTATAGTAGCAAGGCAGTTTCTTGTGGTTTTCATCACTAGTTGCTCAGAAAACAGCAACATGTCACTTTTAGTGTTTTCAGGGCCCGAAAAGCATTTTGACAGCATGTTGTCACTTAGGCTGTTACTTTTGTCCAGAAGCACTCAGAAACAAGTTTCCAAGCCAGAAACATGTACTTTGGTGAAGTCTATAGTAGCAAGGCAGTTTCTTGTGGTTTTCATCACTAGTTGCTCAGAAAACAGCAACATGTCACTTTTAGTGTTTTCAGGGCCCGAAAAGCATTTTGACAGCATGTTGTCACTTAGGCTGTTACTTTTGTCCAGAAGCACTCAGAAACAAGTTTCCAGCCAGAAACATGTACTTTGGTGAAGTCTATAGTAGCAAGGCAGTTTCTTGTGGTTTTTCATCACTAGTTGGTCAGAAAACAGCATCATGTCACTTTTAGCGATTTCAGGACCTGAAAAAGCATTTTGAGAGCATGTTGTCACTTTGGCTGTTACTTTTGAGCAGAAGCACTCAGAAACAAGTTTCCAAGCCAGAAACATGTACTTTGGTGAAGTCTATAGTAGCAAGGCAGTTTCTTGTGGTTTTCATCACTAGTTGCTCAGAAAACAGCAACATGTCACTTTTAGTGTTTTCAGGGCCCGAAAAGCATTTTGACAGCATGTTGTCACTTAGGCTGTTACTTTTGTCCAGAAGCACTCAGAAACAAGTTTCCAAGCCAGAAACATGTACTTTGGTGAAGTCTATAGTAGCAAGGCAGTTTCTTCTGGTTTTCATCACTAGTTGCTCAGAAAACAGCATCATGTCACATTTAGCGTTTTCAGGACCCGAAAAGCATTTTGAGAGCATGTTGTCACTTTGGCTGTTACTTTTGACCAGAAGCACTGAGACACAAATTTCCAAGCCAGAAATATGTGGTTTGGTGAATTCTATAGTAGCAAAGCAGTTTCTTGTGGTTTCCAACACTAGTTGGTCAGAAAACAGCATCATGTCACATTTAGCGTTTTCAGGACCCGAAAAGCATTTGAGAGCATGTTGTCACTTGGCTGTTACTTTTGACCAGAAGCACTCACAAACAAGTTTCCAAGCCAGAAACTGTGGTTTGGTGAATTCCATAGTAGTGAGGCAGTTTCCTCTGGTTTCCATCACTAGTTGGTCAGAAAACATCGTCATGTCGCTTTTAGTGTTTTCAGGCTCCGAAAAGTATTTTGAGAGCATGTTGTCATTTAGGCTGTTACTTTTGACCAGAAGCACTCACAAACAAGTTTCCAAGCCAGAAACATGTGGTTTGGAGAATTCTATAGTAGCAAGGCAGTTTCTTGTGGTTTCCATCACTAGTTGGTCAGAAAACAGCATCATGTCACTTTTAGCGTTTTCAGGACCCGAAAAGCATTTGAGAGCATGTTGTCACTTTGGCTGTTACTTTTGACCAGAAGCACTCACAAACAAGTTTCCAAGCCAGAAACATGTACTTTGGTGAAGTCTATAGTAGCAAGGCAGTTTCTTGTGGTTTTCATCACTAGTTGCTCAGAAAACAGCAACATGTCACTTTTAGTGTTTTCAGGGCCCGAAAAGCATTTTGACAGCATGTTGTCACTTAGGCTGTTACTTTTGTCCAGAAGCACTCAGAAACAAGTTTCCAAGCCAGAAACATGTACTTTGGTGAAGTCTATAGTAGCAAGGCAGTTTCTTGTGGTTTTCATCACTAGTTGGTCAGAAAACAGCATCATGTCACTTTTAGCGATTTCAGGACCTGAAAAAGCATTTTGAGAGCATGTTGTCACTTTGGCTGTTACTTTTGAGCAGAAGCACTCAGAAACAAGTTTCCAAGCCAGAAACATGTACTTTGGTGAAGTCTATAGTAGCAAGGCAGTTTCTTGTGGTTTTCATCACTAGTTGCTCAGAAAACAGCAACATGTCACTTTTAGTGTTTTCAGGGCCCGAAAAGCATTTTGACAGCATGTTGTCACTTAGGCTGTTACTTTTGTCCAGAAGCACTCAGAAACAAGTTTCCAAGCCAGAAACATGTACTTTGGGTGAAGTCTATAGTAGCAAGGCAGTTTCTTGTGGTTTTCATCACTAGTTGCTCAGAAAACAGCAACATGTCACTTTTAGTGTTTTCAGGGCCCGAAAAGCATTTTGACAGCATGTTGTCACTTAGGCTGTTACTTTTGACCAGAAGCACTCACAAACAAGTTTCCAAGCCAGAAACATGTACTTTGGTGAAGTCTATAGTAGCAAGGCAGTTTCTTCTGGTTTTCATCACTAGTTGCTCAGAAAACAGCATCATGTCACATTTAGCGTTTTCAGGACCCGAAAAGCATTTTGAGAGCATGTTGTCACTTTGGCTGTTACTTTTGACCAGAAGCACTGAGACACAAATTTCCAAGCCAGAAATATGTGGTTTGGTGAATTCTATAGTAGCAAAGCAGTTTCTTGTGGTTTCCAACACTAGTTGGTCAGAAAACAGCATCATGTCACATTTAGCGTTTTCAGGACCCGAAAAGCATTTTGAGAGCATGTTGTCACTTTGGCTGTTACTTTTGACCAGAAGCACTGAGACACAAATTTCCAAGCCAGAAATATGTGGTTTGGTGAATTCTATAGTAGCAAAGCAGTTTCTTGTGGTTTCCAACACTAGTTGGTCAGAAAACAGCATCATGTCACATTTAGCGTTTTCAGGACCCGAAAAGCATTTTGAGAGCATGTTGTCACTTTGGCTGTTACTTTTGACCAGAAGCACTCACAAACAAGTTTCCAAGCCAGAAACATGTGGTTTGGTGAATTCCATAGTAGTGAGGCAGTTTCCTCTGGTTTCCATCACTAGTTGCTCAGAAAACATCGTCATGTCGCTTTTAGTGTTTTCAGGCTCCGAAAAGTATTTTGAGAGCATGTTGTCATTTAGGCTGTTACTTTTGACCAGAAGCACTCACAAACAAGTTTCCAAGCCAGAAACATGTGGTTTGGAGAATTCTATGGTAGCAAGGCAGTTTCTTGTGGTTTCCATCACTAGTTGGTCAGAAAACAGCATCATGTCACTTTTAGCGTTTTCAGGACCCGAAAAGCATTTTGAGAGCATGTTGTCACTTTGGCTGTTACTTTTGACCAGAAGCACTGAGACACAAATTTCCAAGCCAGAAATATGTGGTTTGGTGAATTCTATAGTAGCAAAGCAGTTTCTTGTGGTTTCCAACACTAGTTGGTCAGAAAACAGCATCATGTCACATTTAGCGTTTTCAGGACCCGAAAAGCATTTTGAGAGCATGTTGTCACTTTGGCTGTTACTTTTGACCAGAAGCACTGAGACACAAATTTCCAAGCCAGAAATATGTGGTTTGGTGAATTCTATAGTAGCAAAGCAGTTTCTTGTGGTTTCCAACACTAGTTGGTCAGAAAACAGCATCATGTCACATTTAGCGTTTTCAGGACCCGAAAAGCATTTTGAGAGCATGTTGTCACTTTGGCTGTTACTTTTGACCAGAAGCACTCACAAACAAGTTTCCAAGCCAGAAACATGTGGTTTGGTGAATTCCATAGTAGTGAGGCAGTTTCCTCTGGTTTCCATCACTAGTTGCTCAGAAAACAGCAACATGTCACTTTTAGTGTTTTCAGGGCCCGAAAAGCATTTTGACAGCATGTTGTCACTTAGGCTGTTACTTTTGTCCAGAAGCACTCAGAAACAAGTTTCCAAGCCAGAAACATGTACTTTGGTGAAGTCTATAGTAGCAAGGCAGTTTCTTCTGGTTTTCATCACTAGTTGCTCAGAAAACAGCAACATGTCACTTTTAGTGTTTTCAGGGCCCGAAAAGCATTTTGACAGCATGTTGTCACTTAGGCTGTTACTTTTGTCCAGAAGCACTCAGAAACAAGTTTCCAAGCCAGAAACATGTACTTTGGTGAAGTCTATAGTAGCAAGGCAGTTTCTTGTGGTTTTCATCACTAGTTGGTCAGAAAACAGCATCATGTCACTTTTAGCGATTTCAGGACCTGAAAAAGCATTTTGAGAGCATGTTGTCACTTTGGCTGTTACTTTTGAGCAGAAGCACTCAGAAACAAGTTTCCAAGCCAGAAACATGTACTTTGGTGAAGTCTATAGTAGCAAGGCAGTTTCTTGTGGTTTTCATCACTAGTTGCTCAGAAAACAGCAACATGTCACTTTTAGTGTTTTCAGGGCCCGAAAAGCATTTTGACAGCATGTTGTCACTTAGGCTGTTACTTTTGTCCAGAAGCACTCAGAAACAAGTTTCCAAGCCAGAAACATGTACTTTGGTGAAGTCTATAGTAGCAAGGCAGTTTCTTGTGGTTTTCATCACTAGTTGCTCAGAAAACAGCATCATGTCACATTTAGCGTTTTCAGGACCCGAAAAGCATTTTGAGAGCATGTTGTCACTTTGGCTGTTACTTTTGACCAGAAGCACTGAGACACAAATTTCCAAGCCAGAAATATGTGGTTTGGTGAATTCTATAGTAGCAAAGCAGTTTCTTGTGGTTTCCAACACTAGTTGGTCAGAAAACAGCATCATGTCACATTTAGCGTTTTCAGGACCCGAAAAGCATTTTGAGAGCATGTTGTCACTTTGGCTGTTACTTTTGACCAGAAGCACTCACAAACAAGTTTCCAAGCCAGAAACATGTGGTTTGGTGAATTCCATAGTAGTGAGGCAGTTTCCTCTGGTTTCCATCACTAGTTGGTCAGAAAACATCGTCATGTCGCTTTTAGTGTTTTCAGGCTCCGAAAAGTATTTTGAGAGCATGTTGTCATTTAGGCTGTTACTTTTGACCAGAAGCACTCACAAACAAGTTTCCAAGCCAGAAACATGTGGTTTGGAGAATTCTATAGTAGCAAGGCAGTTTCTTGTGGTTTCCATCACTAGTTGGTCAGAAAACAGCATCATGTCACTTTTAGCGTTTTCAGGACCCGAAAAGCATTTTGAGAGCATGTTGTCACTTTGGCTGTTACTTTTGACCAGAAGCACTCACAAACAAGTTTCCAAGCCAGAAACATGTACTTTGGTGAAGTCTATAGTAGCAAGGCAGTTTCTTGTGGTTTTCATCACTAGTTGCTCAGAAAACAGCAACATGTCACTTTTAGTGTTTTCAGGGCCCGAAAAGCATTTTGACAGCATGTTGTCACTTAGGCTGTTACTTTTGTCCAGAAGCACTCAGAAACAAGTTTCCAAGCCAGAAACATGTACTTTGGTGAAGTCTATAGTAGCAAGGCAGTTTCTTGTGGTTTTCATCACTAGTTGGTCAGAAAACAGCATCATGTCACTTTTAGCGATTTCAGGACCTGAAAAAGCATTTTGAGAGCATGTTGTCACTTTGGCTGTTACTTTTGAGCAGAAGCACTCAGAAACAAGTTTCCAAGCCAGAAACATGTACTTTGGTGAAGTCTATAGTAGCAAGGCAGTTTCTTGTGGTTTTCATCACTAGTTGCTCAGAAAACAGCAACATGTCACTTTTAGTGTTTTCAGGGCCCGAAAAGCATTTTGACAGCATGTTGTCACTTAGGCTGTTACTTTTGTCCAGAAGCACTCAGAAACAAGTTTCCAAGCCAGAAACATGTACTTTGGTGAAGTCTATAGTAGCAAGGCAGTTTCTTCTGGTTTTCATCACTAGTTGCTCAGAAAACAGCATCATGTCACATTTAGCGTTTTCAGGACCCGAAAAGCATTTTGAGAGCATGTTGTCACTTTGGCTGTTACTTTTGACCAGAAGCACTGAGACACAAATTTCCAAGCCAGAAATATGTGGTTTGGTGAATTCTATAGTAGCAAAGCAGTTTCTTGTGGTTTCCAACACTAGTTGGTCAGAAAACAGCATCATGTCACATTTAGCGTTTTCAGGACCCGAAAAGCATTTTGAGAGCATGTTGTCACTTTGGCTGTTACTTTTGACCAGAAGCACTGAGACACAAATTTCCAAGCCAGAAATATGTGGTTTGGTGAATTCTATAGTAGCAAAGCAGTTTCTTGTGGTTTCCAACACTAGTTGGTCAGAAAACAGCATCATGTCACATTTAGCGTTTTCAGGACCCGAAAAGCATTTTGAGAGCATGTTGTCACTTTGGCTGTTACTTTTGACCAGAAGCACTCACAAACAAGTTTCCAAGCCAGAAACATGTGGTTTGGTGAATTCCATAGTAGTGAGGCAGTTTCCTCTGGTTTCCATCACTAGTTGCTCAGAAAACATCGTCATGTCGCTTTTAGTGTTTTCAGGCTCCGAAAAGTATTTTGAGAGCATGTTGTCATTTAGGCTGTTACTTTTGACCAGAAGCACTCACAAACAAGTTTCCAAGCCAGAAACATGTGGTTTGGAGAATTCTATGGTAGCAAGGCAGTTTCTTGTGGTTTCCATCACTAGTTGGTCAGAAAACAGCATCATGTCACTTTTAGCGTTTTCAGGACCCGAAAAGCATTTTGAGAGCATGTTGTCACTTTGGCTGTTACTTTTGACCAGAAGCACTGAGACACAAATTTCCAAGCCAGAAATATGTGGTTTGGTGAATTCTATAGTAGCAAAGCAGTTTCTTGTGGTTTCCAACACTAGTTGGTCAGAAAACAGCATCATGTCACATTTAGCGTTTTCAGGACCCGAAAAGCATTTTGAGAGCATGTTGTCACTTTGGCTGTTACTTTTGACCAGAAGCACTGAGACACAAATTTCCAAGCCAGAAATATGTGGTTTGGTGAATTCTATAGTAGCAAAGCAGTTTCTTGTGGTTTCCAACACTAGTTGGTCAGAAAACAGCATCATGTCACATTTAGCGTTTTCAGGACCCGAAAAGCATTTTGAGAGCATGTTGTCACTTTGGCTGTTACTTTTGACCAGAAGCACTCACAAACAAGTTTCCAAGCCAGAAACATGTGGTTTGGTGAATTCCATAGTAGTGAGGCAGTTTCCTCTGGTTTCCATCACTAGTTGCTCAGAAAACAGCAACATGTCACTTTTAGTGTTTTCAGGGCCCGAAAAGCATTTTGACAGCATGTTGTCACTTAGGCTGTTACTTTTGTCCAGAAGCACTCAGAAACAAGTTTCCAAGCCAGAAACATGTACTTTGGTGAAGTCTATAGTAGCAAGGCAGTTTCTTCTGGTTTTCATCACTAGTTGCTCAGAAAACAGCAACATGTCACTTTTAGTGTTTTCAGGGCCCGAAAAGCATTTTGACAGCATGTTGTCACTTAGGCTGTTACTTTTGTCCAGAAGCACTCAGAAACAAGTTTCCAAGCCAGAAACATGTACTTTGGTGAAGTCTATAGTAGCAAGGCAGTTTCTTGTGGTTTTCATCACTAGTTGGTCAGAAAACAGCATCATGTCACTTTTAGCGATTTCAGGACCTGAAAAAGCATTTTGAGAGCATGTTGTCACTTTGGCTGTTACTTTTGAGCAGAAGCACTCAGAAACAAGTTTCCAAGCCAGAAACATGTACTTTGGTGAAGTCTATAGTAGCAAGGCAGTTTCTTGTGGTTTTCATCACTAGTTGCTCAGAAAACAGCAACATGTCACTTTTAGTGTTTTCAGGGCCCGAAAAGCATTTTGACAGCATGTTGTCACTTAGGCTGTTACTTTTGTCCAGAAGCACTCAGAAACAAGTTTCCAAGCCAGAAACATGTACTTTGGTGAAGTCTATAGTAGCAAGGCAGTTTCTTCTGGTTTTCATCACTAGTTGCTCAGAAAACAGCATCATGTCACATTTAGCGTTTTCAGGACCCGAAAAGCATTTTGAGAGCATGTTGTCACTTTGGCTGTTACTTTTGACCAGAAGCACTGAGACACAAATTTCCAAGCCAGAAATATGTGGTTTGGTGAATTCTATAGTAGCAAAGCAGTTTCTTGTGGTTTCCAACACTAGTTGGTCAGAAAACAGCATCATGTCACATTTAGCGTTTTCAGGACCCGAAAAGCATTTTGAGAGCATGTTGTCACTTTGGCTGTTACTTTTGACCAGAAGCACTCACAAACAAGTTTCCAAGCCAGAAACATGTGGTTTGGTGAATTCCATAGTAGTGAGGCAGTTTCCTCTGGTTTCCATCACTAGTTGGTCAGAAAACATCGTCATGTCGCTTTTAGTGTTTTCAGGCTCCGAAAAGTATTTTGAGAGCATGTTGTCATTTAGGCTGTTACTTTTGACCAGAAGCACTCACAAACAAGTTTCCAAGCCAGAAACATGTGGTTTGGAGAATTCTATAGTAGCAAGGCAGTTTCTTGTGGTTTCCATCACTAGTTGGTCAGAAAACAGCATCATGTCACTTTTAGCGTTTTCAGGACCCGAAAAGCATTTTGAGAGCATGTTGTCACTTTGGCTGTTACTTTTGACCAGAAGCACTCACAAACAAGTTTCCAAGCCAGAAACATGTACTTTGGTGAAGTCTATAGTAGCAAGGCAGTTTCTTGTGGTTTTCATCACTAGTTGCTCAGAAAACAGCAACATGTCACTTTTAGTGTTTTCAGGGCCCGAAAAGCATTTTGACAGCATGTTGTCACTTAGGCTGTTACTTTTGTCCAGAAGCACTCAGAAACAAGTTTCCAAGCCAGAAACATGTACTTTGGTGAAGTCTATAGTAGCAAGGCAGTTTCTTGTGGTTTTCATCACTAGTTGGTCAGAAAACAGCATCATGTCACTTTTAGCGATTTCAGGACCTGAAAAAGCATTTTGAGAGCATGTTGTCACTTTGGCTGTTACTTTTGTCCAGAAGCACTCAGAAACAAGTTTCCAAGCCAGAAACATGTACTTTGGTGAAGTCTATAGTAGCAAGGCAGTTTCTTCTGGTTTTCATCACTAGTTGCTCAGAAAACAGCATCATGTCACATTTAGCGTTTTCAGGACCCGAAAAGCATTTTGAGAGCATGTTGTCACTTTGGCTGTTACTTTTGACCAGAAGCACTGAGACACAAATTTCCAAGCCAGAAATATGTGGTTTGGTGAATTCTATAGTAGCAAAGCAGTTTCTTGTGGTTTCCAACACTAGTTGGTCAGAAAACAGCATCATGTCACATTTAGCGTTTTCAGGACCCGAAAAGCATTTTGAGAGCATGTTGTCACTTTGGCTGTTACTTTTGACCAGAAGCACTGAGACACAAATTTCCAAGCCAGAAATATGTGGTTTGGTGAATTCTATAGTAGCAAAGCAGTTTCTTGTGGTTTCCAACACTAGTTGGTCAGAAAACAGCATCATGTCACATTTAGCGTTTTCAGGACCCGAAAAGCATTTTGAGAGCATGTTGTCACTTTGGCTGTTACTTTTGACCAGAAGCACTCACAAACAAGTTTCCAAGCCAGAAACATGTGGTTTGGTGAATTCCATAGTAGTGAGGCAGTTTCCTCTGGTTTCCATCACTAGTTGGTCAGAAAACATCGTCATGTCGCTTTTAGTGTTTTCAGGCTCCGAAAAGTATTTTGAGAGCATGTTGTCATTTAGGCTGTTACTTTTGACCAGAAGCACTCACAAACAAGTTTCCAAGCCAGAAACATGTGGTTTGGAGAATTCTATAGTAGCAAGGCAGTTTCTTGTGGTTTCCATCACTAGTTGGTCAGAAAACAGCATCATGTCACTTTTAGCGTTTTCAGGACCCGAAAAGCATTTTGAGAGCATGTTGTCACTTTGGCTGTTACTTTTGACCAGAAGCACTGAGACACAAATTTCCAAGCCAGAAATATGTGGTTTGGTGAATTCTATAGTAGCAAAGCAGTTTCTTGTGGTTTCCAACACTAGTTGGTCAGAAAACAGCATCATGTCACATTTAGCGTTTTCAGGACCCGAAAAGCATTTTGAGAGCATGTTGTCACTTTGGCTGTTACTTTTGACCAGAAGCACTGAGACACAAATTTCCAAGCCAGAAATATGTGGTTTGGTGAATTCTATAGTAGCAAAGCAGTTTCTTGTGGTTTCCAACACTAGTTGGTCAGAAAACAGCATCATGTCACATTTAGCGTTTTCAGGACCCGAAAAGCATTTTGAGAGCATGTTGTCACTTTGGCTGTTACTTTTGACCAGAAGCACTCACAAACAAGTTTCCAAGCCAGAAACATGTGGTTTGGTGAATTCCATAGTAGTGAGGCAGTTTCCTCTGGTTTCCATCACTAGTTGCTCAGAAAACAGCAACATGTCACTTTTAGTGTTTTCAGGGCCCGAAAAGCATTTTGACAGCATGTTGTCACTTAGGCTGTTACTTTTGTCCAGAAGCACTCAGAAACAAGTTTCCAAGCCAGAAACATGTACTTTGGTGAAGTCTATAGTAGCAAGGCAGTTTCTTGTGGTTTTCATCACTAGTTGCTCAGAAAACAGCAACATGTCACTTTTAGTGTTTTCAGGGCCCGAAAAGCATTTTGACAGCATGTTGTCACTTAGGCTGTTACTTTTGTCCAGAAGCACTCAGAAACAAGTTTCCAAGCCAGAAACATGTACTTTGGTGAAGTCTATAGTAGCAAGGCAGTTTCTTGTGGTTTTCATCACTAGTTGGTCAGAAAACAGCATCATGTCACTTTTAGCGATTTCAGGACCTGAAAAAGCATTTTGAGAGCATGTTGTCACTTTGGCTGTTACTTTTGAGCAGAAGCACTCAGAAACAAGTTTCCAAGCCAGAAACATGTACTTTGGTGAAGTCTATAGTAGCAAGGCAGTTTCTTGTGGTTTTCATCACTAGTTGCTCAGAAAACAGCAACATGTCACTTTTAGTGTTTTCAGGGCCCGAAAAGCATTTTGACAGCATGTTGTCACTTAGGCTGTTACTTTTGACCAGAAGCACTCAGAAACAAGTTTCCAAGCCAGAAATATGTGGTTTGGTGAATTCTATAGTAGCAAAGCAGTTTCTTGTGGTTTCCAACACTAGTTGGTCAGAAAACAGCATCATGTCACATTTAGCGTTTTCAGGACCCGAAAAGCATTTTGAGAGCATGTTGTCACTTTGGCTGTTACTTTTGACCAGAAGCACTCACAAACAAGTTTCCAAGCCAGAAACATGTGGTTTGGTGAATTCCATAGTAGTGAGGCAGTTTCCTCTGGTTTCCATCACTAGTTGGTCAGAAAACATCGTCATGTCGCTTTTAGTGTTTTCAGGCTCCGAAAAGTATTTTGAGAGCATGTTGTCATTTAGGCTGTTACTTTTGACCAGAAGCACTCACAAACAAGTTTCCAAGCCAGAAACATGTGGTTTGGAGAATTCTATAGTAGCAAGGCAGTTTCTTGTGGTTTCCATCACTAGTTGGTCAGAAAACAGCATCATGTCACTTTTAGCGTTTTCAGGACCCGAAAAGCATTTTGAGAGCATGTTGTCACTTTGGCTGTTACTTTTGACCAGAAGCACTCACAAACAAGTTTCCAAGCCAGAAACATGTACTTTGGTGAAGTCTATAGTAGCAAGGCAGTTTCTTGTGGTTTTCATCACTAGTTGCTCAGAAAACAGCAACATGTCACTTTTAGTGTTTTCAGGGCCCGAAAAGCATTTTGACAGCATGTTGTCACTTAGGCTGTTACTTTTGTCCAGAAGCACTCAGAAACAAGTTTCCAAGCCAGAAACATGTACTTTGGTGAAGTCTATAGTAGCAAGGCAGTTTCTTGTGGTTTTCATCACTAGTTGCTCAGAAAACAGCAACATGTCACTTTTAGTGTTTTCAGGGCCCGAAAAGCATTTTGACAGCATGTTGTCACTTAGGCTGTTACTTTTGACCAGAAGCACTCACAAACAAGTTTCCAAGCCAGAAACATGTACTTTGGTGAAGTCTATAGTAGCAAGGCAGTTTCTTGTGGTTTTCATCACTAGTTGCTCAGAAAACAGCATCATGTCACATTTAGCGTTTTCAGGACCCGAAAAGCATTTTGAGAGCATGTTGTCACTTTGGCTGTTACTTTTGACCAGAAGCACTGAGACACAAATTTCCAAGCCAGAAATATGTGGTTTGGTGAAGTCTATAGTAGCAAGGCAGTTTCTTGTGGTTTTCATCACTAGTTGCTCAGAAAACAGCAACATGTCACTTTTAGTGTTTTCAGGGCCCGAAAAGCATTTTGACAGCATGTTGTCACTTAGGCTGTTACTTTTGACCAGAAGCACTCACAAACAAGTTTCCAAGCCAGAAACATGTACTTTGGTGAAGTCTATAGTAGCAAGGCAGTTTCTTCTGGTTTTCATCACTAGTTGCTCAGAAAACAGCATCATGTCACATTTAGCGTTTTCAGGACCCGAAAAGCATTTTGAGAGCATGTTGTCACTTTGGCTGTTACTTTTGACCAGAAGCACTGAGACACAAATTTCCAAGCCAGAAATATGTGGTTTGGTGAAGTCTATAGTAGCAAAGCAGTTTCTTGTGGTTTCCAACACTAGTTGGTCAGAAAACAGCATCATGTCACATTTAGCGTTTTCAGGACCCGAAAAGCATTTTGAGAGCATGTTGTCACTTTGGCTGTTACTTTTGACCAGAAGCACTCACAAACAAGTTTCCAAGCCAGAAACATGTGGTTTGGTGAATTCCATAGTAGTGAGGCAGTTTCCTCTGGTTTCCATCACTAGTTGGTCAGAAAACATCGTCATGTCGCTTTTAGTGTTTTCAGGCTCCGAAAAGTATTTTGAGAGCATGTTGTCATTTAGGCTGTTACTTTTGACCAGAAGCACTCACAAACAAGTTTCCAAGCCAGAAACATGTGGTTTGGAGAATTCTATAGTAGCAAGGCAGTTTCTTGTGGTTTCCATCACTAGTTGGTCAGAAAACAGCATCATGTCACTTTTAGCGTTTTCAGGACCCGAAAAGCATTTTGAGAGCATGTTGTCACTTTGGCTGTTACTTTTGACCAGAAGCACTCACAAACAAGTTTCCAAGCCAGAAACATGTACTTTGGTGAAGTCTATAGTAGCAAGGCAGTTTCTTGTGGTTTTCATCACTAGTTGCTCAGAAAACAGCAACATGTCACTTTTAGTGTTTTCAGGGCCCGAAAAGCATTTTGACAGCATGTTGTCACTTAGGCTGTTACTTTTGTCCAGAAGCACTCAGAAACAAGTTTCCAAGCCAGAAACATGTACTTTGGTGAAGTCTATAGTAGCAAGGCAGTTTCTTGTGGTTTTCATCACTAGTTGGTCAGAAAACAGCATCATGTCACTTTTAGCGATTTCAGGACCTGAAAAAGCATTTTGAGAGCATGTTGTCACTTTGGCTGTTACTTTTGAGCAGAAGCACTCAGAAACAAGTTTCCAAGCCAGAAACATGTACTTTGGTGAATTCTATAGTAGCAAAGCAGTTTCTTGTGGTTTCCAACACTAGTTGGTCAGAAAACAGCATCATGTCACATTTAGCGTTTTCAGGACCCGAAAAGCATTTTGAGAGCATGTTGTCACTTTGGCTGTTACTTTTGACCAGAAGCACTGAGACACAAATTTCCAAGCCAGAAATATGTGGTTTGGTGAATTCTATAGTAGCAAAGCAGTTTCTTGTGGTTTCCAACACTAGTTGGTCAGAAAACAGCATCATGTCACATTTAGCGTTTTCAGGACCCGAAAAGCATTTTGAGAGCATGTTGTCACTTTGGCTGTTACTTTTGACCAGAAGCACTCACAAACAAGTTTCCAAGCCAGAAACATGTGGTTTGGTGAATTCCATAGTAGTGAGGCAGTTTCCTCTGGTTTCCATCACTAGTTGCTCAGAAAACAGCAACATGTCACTTTTAGTGTTTTCAGGGCCCGAAAAGCATTTTGACAGCATGTTGTCACTTAGGCTGTTACTTTTGTCCAGAAGCACTCAGAAACAAGTTTCCAAGCCAGAAACATGTACTTTGGTGAAGTCTATAGTAGCAAGGCAGTTTCTTCTGGTTTTCATCACTAGTTGCTCAGAAAACAGCAACATGTCACTTTTAGTGTTTTCAGGGCCCGAAAAGCATTTTGACAGCATGTTGTCACTTAGGCTGTTACTTTTGTCCAGAAGCACTCAGAAACAAGTTTCCAAGCCAGAAACATGTACTTTGGTGAAGTCTATAGTAGCAAGGCAGTTTCTTGTGGTTTTCATCACTAGTTGGTCAGAAAACAGCATCATGTCACTTTTAGCGATTTCAGGACCTGAAAAAGCATTTTGACAGCATGTTGTCACTTTGGCTGTTACTTTTGAGCAGAAGCACTCAGAAACAAGTTTCCAAGCCAGAAACATGTACTTTGGTGAAGTCTATAGTAGCAAGGCAGTTTCTTGTGGTTTTCATCACTAGTTGCTCAGAAAACAGCAACATGTCACTTTTAGTGTTTTCAGGGCCCGAAAAGCATTTTGACAGCATGTTGTCACTTAGGCTGTTACTTTTGTCCAGAAGCACTCAGAAACAAGTTTCCAAGCCAGAAACATGTACTTTGGTGAAGTCTATAGTAGCAAGGCAGTTTCTTCTGGTTTTCATCACTAGTTGCTCAGAAAACAGCATCATGTCACATTTAGCGTTTTCAGGACCCGAAAAGCATTTTGAGAGCATGTTGTCACTTTGGCTGTTACTTTTGACCAGAAGCACTGAGACACAAATTTCCAAGCCAGAAATATGTGGTTTGGTGAATTCTATAGTAGCAAAGCAGTTTCTTGTGGTTTCCAACACTAGTTGGTCAGAAAACAGCATCATGTCACATTTAGCGTTTTCAGGACCCGAAAAGCATTTTGAGAGCATGTTGTCACTTTGGCTGTTACTTTTGACCAGAAGCACTCACAAACAAGTTTCCAAGCCAGAAACATGTGGTTTGGTGAATTCCATAGTAGTGAGGCAGTTTCCTCTGGTTTCCATCACTAGTTGGTCAGAAAACATCGTCATGTCGCTTTTAGTGTTTTCAGGCTCCGAAAAGTATTTTGAGAGCATGTTGTCATTTAGGCTGTTACTTTTGACCAGAAGCACTCACAAACAAGTTTCCAAGCCAGAAACATGTGGTTTGGAGAATTCTATAGTAGCAAGGCAGTTTCTTGTGGTTTCCATCACTAGTTGGTCAGAAAACAGCATCATGTCACTTTTAGCGTTTTCAGGACCCGAAAAGCATTTTGAGAGCATGTTGTCACTTTGGCTGTTACTTTTGACCAGAAGCACTCACAAACAAGTTTCCAAGCCAGAAACATGTACTTTGGTGAAGTCTATAGTAGCAAGGCAGTTTCTTGTGGTTTTCATCACTAGTTGCTCAGAAAACAGCAACATGTCACTTTTAGTGTTTTCAGGGCCCGAAAAGCATTTTGACAGCATGTTGTCACTTAGGCTGTTACTTTTGTCCAGAAGCACTCAGAAACAAGTTTCCAAGCCAGAAACATGTACTTTGGTGAAGTCTATAGTAGCAAGGCAGTTTCTTGTGGTTTTCATCACTAGTTGGTCAGAAAACAGCATCATGTCACTTTTAGCGATTTCAGGACCTGAAAAAGCATTTTGAGAGCATGTTGTCACTTTGGCTGTTACTTTTGAGCAGAAGCACTCAGAAACAAGTTTCCAAGCCAGAAACATGTACTTTGGTGAAGTCTATAGTAGCAAGGCAGTTTCTTGTGGTTTTCATCACTAGTTGCTCAGAAAACAGCAACATGTCACTTTTAGTGTTTTCAGGGCCCGAAAAGCATTTTGACAGCATGTTGTCACTTAGGCTGTTACTTTTGTCCAGAAGCACTCAGAAACAAGTTTCCAAGCCAGAAACATGTACTTTGGTGAAGTCTATAGTAGCAAGGCAGTTTCTTGTGGTTTTCATCACTAGTTGCTCAGAAAACAGCAACATGTCACTTTTAGTGTTTTCAGGGCCCGAAAAGCATTTTGACAGCATGTTGTCACTTAGGCTGTTACTTTTGTCCAGAAGCACTCAGAAACAAGTTTCCAAGCCAGAAACATGTACTTTGGTGAAGTCTATAGTAGCAAGGCAGTTTCTTCTGGTTTTCATCACTAGTTGCTCAGAAAACAGCATCATGTCACATTTAGCGTTTTCAGGACCCGAAAAGCATTTTGAGAGCATGTTGTCACTTTGGCTGTTACTTTTGACCAGAAGCACTGAGACACAAATTTCCAAGCCAGAAATATGTGGTTTGGTGAATTCTATAGTAGCAAAGCAGTTTCTTGTGGTTTCCAACACTAGTTGGTCAGAAAACAGCATCATGTCACATTTAGCGTTTTCAGGACCCGAAAAGCATTTTGAGAGCATGTTGTCACTTTGGCTGTTACTTTTGACCAGAAGCACTCACAAACAAGTTTCCAAGCCAGAAACATGTGGTTTGGTGAATTCCATAGTAGTGAGGCAGTTTCCTCTGGTTTCCATCACTAGTTGGTCAGAAAACATCGTCATGTCGCTTTTAGTGTTTTCAGGCTCCGAAAAGTATTTTGAGAGCATGTTGTCATTTAGGCTGTTACTTTTGACCAGAAGCACTCACAAACAAGTTTCCAAGCCAGAAACATGTGGTTTGGAGAATTCTATAGTAGCAAGGCAGTTTCTTGTGGTTTCCATCACTAGTTGGTCAGAAAACAGCATCATGTCACTTTTAGCGTTTTCAGGACCCGAAAAGCATTTTGAGAGCATGTTGTCACTTTGGCTGTTACTTTTGACCAGAAGCACTCACAAACAAGTTTCCAAGCCAGAAACATGTACTTTGGTGAAGTCTATAGTAGCAAGGCAGTTTCTTGTGGTTTTCATCACTAGTTGCTCAGAAAACAGCAACATGTCACTTTTAGTGTTTTCAGGGCCCGAAAAGCATTTTGACAGCATGTTGTCACTTAGGCTGTTACTTTTGTCCAGAAGCACTCAGAAACAAGTTTCCAAGCCAGAAACATGTACTTTGGTGAAGTCTATAGTAGCAAGGCAGTTTCTTGTGGTTTTCATCACTAGTTGGTCAGAAAACAGCATCATGTCACTTTTAGCGATTTCAGGACCTGAAAAAGCATTTTGAGAGCATGTTGTCACTTTGGCTGTTACTTTTGAGCAGAAGCACTCAGAAACAAGTTTCCAAGCCAGAAACATGTACTTTGGTGAAGTCTATAGTAGCAAGGCAGTTTCTTGTGGTTTTCATCACTAGTTGCTCAGAAAACAGCAACATGTCACTTTTAGTGTTTTCAGGGCCCGAAAAGCATTTTGACAGCATGTTGTCACTTAGGCTGTTACTTTTGTCCAGAAGCACTCAGAAACAAGTTTCCAAGCCAGAAACATGTACTTTGGTGAAGTCTATAGTAGCAAGGCAGTTTCTTCTGGTTTTCATCACTAGTTGCTCAGAAAACAGCATCATGTCACATTTAGCGTTTTCAGGACCCGAAAAGCATTTTGAGAGCATGTTGTCACTTTGGCTGTTACTTTTGACCAGAAGCACTGAGACACAAATTTCCAAGCCAGAAATATGTGGTTTGGTGAATTCTATAGTAGCAAAGCAGTTTCTTGTGGTTTCCAACACTAGTTGGTCAGAAAACAGCATCATGTCACATTTAGCGTTTTCAGGACCCGAAAAGCATTTTGAGAGCATGTTGTCACTTTGGCTGTTACTTTTGACCAGAAGCACTGAGACACAAATTTCCAAGCCAGAAATATGTGGTTTGGTGAATTCTATAGTAGCAAAGCAGTTTCTTGTGGTTTCCAACACTAGTTGGTCAGAAAACAGCATCATGTCACATTTAGCGTTTTCAGGACCCGAAAAGCATTTTGAGAGCATGTTGTCACTTTGGCTGTTACTTTTGACCAGAAGCACTCACAAACAAGTTTCCAAGCCAGAAACATGTGGTTTGGTGAATTCCATAGTAGTGAGGCAGTTTCCTCTGGTTTCCATCACTAGTTGGTCAGAAAACATCGTCATGTCGCTTTTAGTGTTTTCAGGCTCCGAAAAGTATTTTGAGAGCATGTTGTCATTTAGGCTGTTACTTTTGACCAGAAGCACTCACAAACAAGTTTCCAAGCCAGAAACATGTGGTTTGGAGAATTCTATAGTAGCAAGGCAGTTTCTTGTGGTTTCCATCACTAGTTGGTCAGAAAACAGCATCATGTCACTTTTAGCGTTTTCAGGACCCGAAAAGCATTTTGAGAGCATGTTGTCACTTTGGCTGTTACTTTTGACCAGAAGCACTGAGACACAAATTTCCAAGCCAGAAATATGTGGTTTGGTGAATTCTATAGTAGCAAAGCAGTTTCTTGTGGTTTCCAACACTAGTTGGTCAGAAAACAGCATCATGTCACATTTAGCGTTTTCAGGACCCGAAAAGCATTTTGAGAGCATGTTGTCACTTTGGCTGTTACTTTTGACCAGAAGCACTCACAAACAAGTTTCCAAGCCAGAAACATGTGGTTTGGTGAATTCCATAGTAGTGAGGCAGTTTCCTCTGGTTTCCATCACTAGTTGCTCAGAAAACAGCAACATGTCACTTTTAGTGTTTTCAGGGCCCGAAAAGCATTTTGACAGCATGTTGTCACTTAGGCTGTTACTTTTGTCCAGAAGCACTCAGAAACAAGTTTCCAAGCCAGAAACATGTACTTTGGTGAAGTCTATAGTAGCAAGGCAGTTTCTTGTGGTTTTCATCACTAGTTGCTCAGAAAACAGCAACATGTCACTTTTAGTGTTTTCAGGGCCCGAAAAGCATTTTGACAGCATGTTGTCACTTAGGCTGTTACTTTTGTCCAGAAGCACTCAGAAACAAGTTTCCAAGCCAGAAACATGTACTTTGGTGAAGTCTATAGTAGCAAGGCAGTTTCTTGTGGTTTTCATCACTAGTTGGTCAGAAAACAGCATCATGTCACTTTTAGCGATTTCAGGACCTGAAAAAGCATTTTGAGAGCATGTTGTCACTTTGGCTGTTACTTTTGAGCAGAAGCACTCAGAAACAAGTTTCCAAGCCAGAAACATGTACTTTGGTGAAGTCTATAGTAGCAAGGCAGTTTCTTGTGGTTTTCATCACTAGTTGCTCAGAAAACAGCAACATGTCACTTTTAGTGTTTTCAGGGCCCGAAAAGCATTTTGACAGCATGTTGTCACTTAGGCTGTTACTTTTGACCAGAAGCACTCAGAAACAAGTTTCCAAGCCAGAAATATGTGGTTTGGTGAATTCTATAGTAGCAAAGCAGTTTCTTGTGGTTTCCAACACTAGTTGGTCAGAAAACAGCATCATGTCACATTTAGCGTTTTCAGGACCCGAAAAGCATTTTGAGAGCATGTTGTCACTTTGGCTGTTACTTTTGACCAGAAGCACTCACAAACAAGTTTCCAAGCCAGAAACATGTGGTTTGGTGAATTCCATAGTAGTGAGGCAGTTTCCTCTGGTTTCCATCACTAGTTGGTCAGAAAACATCGTCATGTCGCTTTTAGTGTTTTCAGGCTCCGAAAAGTATTTTGAGAGCATGTTGTCATTTAGGCTGTTACTTTTGACCAGAAGCACTCACAAACAAGTTTCCAAGCCAGAAACATGTGGTTTGGAGAATTCTATAGTAGCAAGGCAGTTTCTTGTGGTTTCCATCACTAGTTGGTCAGAAAACAGCATCATGTCACTTTTAGCGTTTTCAGGACCCGAAAAGCATTTTGAGAGCATGTTGTCACTTTGGCTGTTACTTTTGACCAGAAGCACTCACAAACAAGTTTCCAAGCCAGAAACATGTACTTTGGTGAAGTCTATAGTAGCAAGGCAGTTTCTTGTGGTTTTCATCACTAGTTGCTCAGAAAACAGCAACATGTCACTTTTAGTGTTTTCAGGGCCCGAAAAGCATTTTGACAGCATGTTGTCACTTAGGCTGTTACTTTTGTCCAGAAGCACTCAGAAACAAGTTTCCAAGCCAGAAACATGTACTTTGGTGAAGTCTATAGTAGCAAGGCAGTTTCTTGTGGTTTTCATCACTAGTTGCTCAGAAAACAGCAACATGTCACTTTTAGTGTTTTCGGGGCCCGAAAAGCATTTTGACAGCATGTTGTCACTTAGGCTGTTACTTTTGACCAGAAGCACTCACAAACAAGTTTCCAAGCCAGAAACATGTACTTTGGTGAAGTCTATAGTAGCAAGGCAGTTTCTTGTGGTTTTCATCACTAGTTGCTCAGAAAACAGCATCATGTCACATTTAGCGTTTTCAGGACCCGAAAAGCATTTTGAGAGCATGTTGTCACTTTGGCTGTTACTTTTGACCAGAAGCACTGAGACACAAATTTCCAAGCCAGAAATATGTGGTTTGGTGAAGTCTATAGTAGCAAGGCAGTTTCTTGTGGTTTTCATCACTAGTTGCTCAGAAAACAGCAACATGTCACTTTTAGTGTTTTCAGGGCCCGAAAAGCATTTTGACAGCATGTTGTCACTTAGGCTGTTACTTTTGACCAGAAGCACTCACAAACAAGTTTCCAAGCCAGAAACATGTACTTTGGTGAAGTCTATAGTAGCAAGGCAGTTTCTTCTGGTTTTCATCACTAGTTGCTCAGAAAACAGCATCATGTCACATTTAGCGTTTTCAGGACCCGAAAAGCATTTTGAGAGCATGTTGTCACTTTGGCTGTTACTTTTGACCAGAAGCACTGAGACACAAATTTCCAAGCCAGAAATATGTGGTTTGGTGAAGTCTATAGTAGCAAAGCAGTTTCTTGTGGTTTCCAACACTAGTTGGTCAGAAAACAGCATCATGTCACATTTAGCGTTTTCAGGACCCGAAAAGCATTTTGAGAGCATGTTGTCACTTTGGCTGTTACTTTTGACCAGAAGCACTCACAAACAAGTTTCCAAGCCAGAAACATGTGGTTTGGTGAATTCCATAGTAGTGAGGCAGTTTCCTCTGGTTTCCATCACTAGTTGGTCAGAAAACATCGTCATGTCGCTTTTAGTGTTTTCAGGCTCCGAAAAGTATTTTGAGAGCATGTTGTCATTTAGGCTGTTACTTTTGACCAGAAGCACTCACAAACAAGTTTCCAAGCCAGAAACATGTGGTTTGGAGAATTCTATAGTAGCAAGGCAGTTTCTTGTGGTTTCCATCACTAGTTGGTCAGAAAACAGCATCATGTCACTTTTAGCGTTTTCAGGACCCGAAAAGCATTTTGAGAGCATGTTGTCACTTTGGCTGTTACTTTTGACCAGAAGCACTCACAAACAAGTTTCCAAGCCAGAAACATGTACTTTGGTGAAGTCTATAGTAGCAAGGCAGTTTCTTGTGGTTTTCATCACTAGTTGCTCAGAAAACAGCAACATGTCACTTTTAGTGTTTTCAGGGCCCGAAAAGCATTTTGACAGCATGTTGTCACTTAGGCTGTTACTTTTGTCCAGAAGCACTCAGAAACAAGTTTCCAAGCCAGAAACATGTACTTTGGTGAAGTCTATAGTAGCAAGGCAGTTTCTTGTGGTTTTCATCACTAGTTGGTCAGAAAACAGCATCATGTCACTTTTAGCGATTTCAGGACCTGAAAAAGCATTTTGAGAGCATGTTGTCACTTTGGCTGTTACTTTTGAGCAGAAGCACTCAGAAACAAGTTTCCAAGCCAGAAACATGTACTTTGGTGAATTCTATAGTAGCAAAGCAGTTTCTTGTGGTTTCCAACACTAGTTGGTCAGAAAACAGCATCATGTCACATTTAGCGTTTTCAGGACCCGAAAAGCATTTTGAGAGCATGTTGTCACTTTGGCTGTTACTTTTGACCAGAAGCACTGAGACACAAATTTCCAAGCCAGAAATATGTGGTTTGGTGAATTCTATAGTAGCAAAGCAGTTTCTTGTGGTTTCCAACACTAGTTGGTCAGAAAACAGCATCATGTCACATTTAGCGTTTTCAGGACCCGAAAAGCATTTTGAGAGCATGTTGTCACTTTGGCTGTTACTTTTGACCAGAAGCACTCACAAACAAGTTTCCAAGCCAGAAACATGTGGTTTGGTGAATTCCATAGTAGTGAGGCAGTTTCCTCTGGTTTCCATCACTAGTTGCTCAGAAAACAGCAACATGTCACTTTTAGTGTTTTCAGGGCCCGAAAAGCATTTTGACAGCATGTTGTCACTTAGGCTGTTACTTTTGTCCAGAAGCACTCAGAAACAAGTTTCCAAGCCAGAAACATGTACTTTGGTGAAGTCTATAGTAGCAAGGCAGTTTCTTCTGGTTTTCATCACTAGTTGCTCAGAAAACAGCAACATGTCACTTTTAGTGTTTTCAGGGCCCGAAAAGCATTTTGACAGCATGTTGTCACTTAGGCTGTTACTTTTGTCCAGAAGCACTCAGAAACAAGTTTCCAAGCCAGAAACATGTACTTTGGTGAAGTCTATAGTAGCAAGGCAGTTTCTTGTGGTTTTCATCACTAGTTGGTCAGAAAACAGCATCATGTCACTTTTAGCGATTTCAGGACCTGAAAAAGCATTTTGAGAGCATGTTGTCACTTTGGCTGTTACTTTTGAGCAGAAGCACTCAGAAACAAGTTTCCAAGCCAGAAACATGTACTTTGGTGAAGTCTATAGTAGCAAGGCAGTTTCTTGTGGTTTTCATCACTAGTTGCTCAGAAAACAGCAACATGTCACTTTTAGTGTTTTCAGGGCCCGAAAAGCATTTTGACAGCATGTTGTCACTTAGGCTGTTACTTTTGTCCAGAAGCACTCAGAAACAAGTTTCCAAGCCAGAAACATGTACTTTGGTGAAGTCTATAGTAGCAAGGCAGTTTCTTCTGGTTTTCATCACTAGTTGCTCAGAAAACAGCATCATGTCACATTTAGCGTTTTCAGGACCCGAAAAGCATTTTGAGAGCATGTTGTCACTTTGGCTGTTACTTTTGACCAGAAGCACTGAGACACAAATTTCCAAGCCAGAAATATGTGGTTTGGTGAATTCTATAGTAGCAAAGCAGTTTCTTGTGGTTTCCAACACTAGTTGGTCAGAAAACAGCATCATGTCACATTTAGCGTTTTCAGGACCCGAAAAGCATTTTGAGAGCATGTTGTCACTTTGGCTGTTACTTTTGACCAGAAGCACTGAGACACAAATTTCCAAGCCAGAAATATGTGGTTTGGTGAATTCTATAGTAGCAAAGCAGTTTCTTGTGGTTTCCAACACTAGTTGGTCAGAAAACAGCATCATGTCACATTTAGCGTTTTCAGGACCCGAAAAGCATTTTGAGAGCATGTTGTCACTTTGGCTGTTACTTTTGACCAGAAGCACTCACAAACAAGTTTCCAAGCCAGAAACATGTGGTTTGGTGAATTCCATAGTAGTGAGGCAGTTTCCTCTGGTTTCCATCACTAGTTGGTCAGAAAACATCGTCATGTCGCTTTTAGTGTTTTCAGGCTCCGAAAAGTATTTTGAGAGCATGTTGTCATTTAGGCTGTTACTTTTGACCAGAAGCACTCACAAACAAGTTTCCAAGCCAGAAACATGTGGTTTGGAGAATTCTATAGTAGCAAGGCAGTTTCTTGTGGTTTCCATCACTAGTTGGTCAGAAAACAGCATCATGTCACTTTTAGCGTTTTCAGGACCCGAAAAGCATTTTGAGAGCATGTTGTCACTTTGGCTGTTACTTTTGACCAGAAGCACTCACAAACAAGTTTCCAAGCCAGAAACATGTACTTTGGTGAAGTCTATAGTAGCAAGGCAGTTTCTTGTGGTTTTCATCACTAGTTGCTCAGAAAACAGCAACATGTCACTTTTAGTGTTTTCAGGGCCCGAAAAGCATTTTGACAGCATGTTGTCACTTAGGCTGTTACTTTTGTCCAGAAGCACTCAGAAACAAGTTTCCAAGCCAGAAACATGTACTTTGGTGAAGTCTATAGTAGCAAGGCAGTTTCTTGTGGTTTTCATCACTAGTTGCTCAGAAAACAGCAACATGTCACTTTTAGTGTTTTCAGGGCCCGAAAAGCATTTTGACAGCATGTTGTCACTTAGGCTGTTACTTTTGACCAGAAGCACTCACAAACAAGTTTCCAAGCCAGAAACATGTACTTTGGTGAAGTCTATAGTAGCAAGGCAGTTTCTTCTGGTTTTCATCACTAGTTGCTCAGAAAACAGCATCATGTCACATTTAGCGTTTTCAGGACCCGAAAAGCATTTTGAGAGCATGTTGTCACTTTGGCTGTTACTTTTGACCAGAAGCACTGAGACACAAATTTCCAAGCCAGAAATATGTGGTTTGGTGAAGTCTATAGTAGCAAGGCAGTTTCTTCTGGTTTTCATCACTAGTTGCTCAGAAAACAGCAACATGTCACTTTTAGTGTTTTCAGGGCCCGAAAAGCATTTTGACAGCATGTTGTCACTTAGGCTGTTACTTTTGTCCAGAAGCACTCACAAACAAGTTTCCAAGCCAGAAACATGTACTTTGGTGAAGTCTATAGTAGCAAGGCAGTTTCTTGTGGTTTTCATCACTAGTTGCTCAGAAAACAGCAACATGTCACTTTTAGTGTTTTCAGGGCCCGAAAAGCATTTTGACAGCATGTTGTCACTTAGGCTGTTACTTTTGACCAGAAGCACTCACAAACAAGTTTCCAAGCCAGAAACATGTGGTTTGGTGAATTCCATAGTAGTGAGGCAGTTTCCTCTGGTTTCCATCACTAGTTGGTCAGAAAACATCGTCATGTCGCTTTTAGTGTTTTCAGGCTCCGAAAAGTATTTTGAGAGCATGTTGTCATTTAGGCTGTTACTTTTGACCAGAAGCACTCACAAACAAGTTTCCAAGCCAGAAACATGTGGTTTGGAGAATTCTATAGTAGCAAGGCAGTTTCTTGTGGTTTCCATCACTAGTTGGTCAGAAAACAGCATCATGTCACTTTTAGCGTTTTCAGGACCCGAAAAGCATTTTGAGAGCATGTTGTCACTTTGGCTGTTACTTTTGACCAGAAGCACTCACAAACAAGTTTCCAAGCCAGAAACATGTACTTTGGTGAAGTCTATAGTAGCAAGGCAGTTTCTTGTGGTTTTCATCACTAGTTGCTCAGAAAACAGCAACATGTCACTTTTAGTGTTTTCAGGGCCCGAAAAGCATTTTGACAGCATGTTGTCACTTAGGCTGTTACTTTTGTCCAGAAGCACTCAGAAACAAGTTTCCAAGCCAGAAACATGTACTTTGGTGAAGTCTATAGTAGCAAGGCAGTTTCTTGTGGTTTTCATCACTAGTTGCTCAGAAAACAGCAACATGTCACTTTTAGTGTTTTCAGGGCCCGAAAAGCATTTTGACAGCATGTTGTCACTTAGGCTGTTACTTTTGACCAGAAGCACTCACAAACAAGTTTCCAAGCCAGAAACATGTACTTTGGTGAAGTCTATAGTAGCAAGGCAGTTTCTTCTGGTTTTCATCACTAGTTGCTCAGAAAACAGCATCATGTCACATTTAGCGTTTTCAGGACCCGAAAAGCATTTTGAGAGCATGTTGTCACTTTGGCTGTTACTTTTGACCAGAAGCACTGAGACACAAATTTCCAAGCCAGAAATATGTGGTTTGGTGAAGTCTATAGTAGCAAGGCAGTTTCTTGTGGTTTTCATCACTAGTTGCTCAGAAAACAGCAACATGTCACTTTTAGTGTTTTCAGGGCCCGAAAAGCATTTTGACAGCATGTTGTCACTTAGGCTGTTACTTTTGTCCAGAAGCACTCAGAAACAAGTTTCCAAGCCAGAAACATGTACTTTGGTGAAGTCTATAGTAGCAAGGCAGTTTCTTGTGGTTTTCATCACTAGTTGCTCAGAAAACAGCAACATGTCACTTTTAGTGTTTTCAGGGCCCGAAAAGCATTTTGACAGCATGTTGTCACTTAGGCTGTTACTTTTGTCCAGAAGCACTCAGAAACAAGTTTCCAAGCCAGAAACATGTACTTTGGTGAAGTCTATAGTAGCAAGGCAGTTTCTTGTGGTTTTCATCACTAGTTGGTCAGAAAACAGCATCATGTCACTTTTAGCGATTTCAGGACCTGAAAAAGCATTTTGAGAGCATGTTGTCACTTTGGCTGTTACTTTTGAGCAGAAGCACTCAGAAACAAGTTTCCAAGCCAGAAACATGTACTTTGGTGAAGTCTATAGTAGCAAGGCAGTTTCTTGTGGTTTTCATCACTAGTTGCTCAGAAAACAGCAACATGTCACTTTTAGTGTTTTCAGGGCCCGAAAAGCATTTTGACAGCATGTTGTCACTTAGGCTGTTACTTTTGACCAGAAGCACTCAGAAACAAGTTTCCAAGCCAGAAACATGTACTTTGGTGAAGTCTATAGTAGCAAGGCAGTTTCTTCTGGTTTTCATCACTAGTTGCTCAGAAAACAGCATCATGTCACATTTAGCGTTTTCAGGACCCGAAAAGCATTTTGAGAGCATGTTGTCACTTTGGCTGTTACTTTTGACCAGAAGCACTGAGACACAAATTTCCAAGCCAGAAATATGTGGTTTGGTGAATTCTATAGTAGCAAAGCAGTTTCTTGTGGTTTCCAACACTAGTTGGTCAGAAAACAGCATCATGTCACATTTAGCGTTTTCAGGACCCGAAAAGCATTTTGAGAGCATGTTGTCACTTTGGCTGTTACTTTTGACCAGAAGCACTGAGACACAAATTTCCAAGCCAGAAATATGTGGTTTGGTGAATTCTATAGTAGCAAAGCAGTTTCTTGTGGTTTCCAACACTAGTTGGTCAGAAAACAGCATCATGTCACATTTAGCGTTTTCAGGACCCGAAAAGCATTTTGAGAGCATGTTGTCACTTTGGCTGTTACTTTTGACCAGAAGCACTCACAAACAAGTTTCCAAGCCAGAAACATGTGGTTTGGTGAATTCCATAGTAGTGAGGCAGTTTCCTCTGGTTTCCATCACTAGTTGCTCAGAAAACAGCAACATGTCACTTTTAGTGTTTTCAGGGCCCGAAAAGCATTTTGACAGCATGTTGTCACTTAGGCTGTTACTTTTGTCCAGAAGCACTCAGAAACAAGTTTCCAAGCCAGAAACATGTACTTTGGTGAAGTCTATAGTAGCAAGGCAGTTTCTTCTGGTTTTCATCACTAGTTGCTCAGAAAACAGCATCATGTCACATTTAGCGTTTTCAGGACCCGAAAAGCATTTTGAGAGCATGTTGTCACTTTGGCTGTTACTTTTGACCAGAAGCACTGAGACACAAATTTCCAAGCCAGAAATATGTGGTTTGGTGAATTCTATAGTAGCAAAGCAGTTTCTTGTGGTTTCCAACACTAGTTGGTCAGAAAACAGCATCATGTCACATTTAGCGTTTTCAGGACCCGAAAAGCATTTTGAGAGCATGTTGTCACTTTGGCTGTTACTTTTGACCAGAAGCACTCACAAACAAGTTTCCAAGCCAGAAACATGTGGTTTGGTGAATTCCATAGTAGTGAGGCAGTTTCCTCTGGTTTCCATCACTAGTTGGTCAGAAAACAGCATCATGTCACATTTAGCGTTTTCAGGACCCGAAAAGCATTTTGAGAGCATGTTGTCACTTTGGCTGTTACTTTTGACCAGAAGCACTGAGACACAAATTTCCAAGCCAGAAATATGTGGTTTGGTGAATTCTATAGTAGCAAAGCAGTTTCTTGTGGTTTCCAACACTAGTTGGTCAGAAAACAGCATCATGTCACATTTAGCGTTTACAGGACCCGAAAAGCATTTTGAGAGCATGTTGTCACTTTGGCTGTTACTTTTGACCAGAAGCACTCACAAACAAGTTTCCAAGCCAGAAACATGTGGTTTGGTGAATTCCATAGTAGTGAGGCAGTTTCCTCTGGTTTCCATCACTAGTTGGTCAGAAAACATCGTCATGTCGCTTTTAGTGTTTTCAGGCTCCGAAAAGTATTTTGAGAGCATGTTGTCATTTAGGCTGTTACTTTTGACCAGAAGAACTCACAAACAAGTTTCCAAGCCAGAAACATGTGGTTTGGAGAATTCTATAGTAGCAAGGCAGTTTCTTGTGGTTTCCATCACTAGTTGGTCAGAAAACAGCATCATGTCACTTTTAGCGTTTTCAGGACCCGAAAAGCATTTTGAGAGCATGTTGTCACTTTGGCTGTTACTTTTGACCAGAAGCACTGAGACACAAATTTCAAAGCCAGAAACATGTACTTTGGTGAATTCTATAGTAGCAAGGCAGTTTCTTGTGGTTTTCATCACTAGCTGCTCAGAAAACAGCATCATGTCACTTTTAGCGTTTTCAGGCCCCGAAAAGCATTTTGAGAGCATGTTGTCACTTAGGCTGTTACTTTTGACCAGAAGCACTGAGACACAAATTTCCAAGACAGAAACATGTAGTTTGGTGAATTCTATAGTAGCAAGGCAGTTTCTTGTGGTTTCCATCACTACTTGGTCAGAAAACAGCATCATGTCACTTTTAGCGTTTTCAGGACCCGAAAAGCATTTTGAGAGCATGTTGTCACTTTGGCTGTTACTTTTGACCAGAAGCACTCACAAACAAGTTTCCAAGCCAGAAACATGTGGTTTGGTGAATTCCATAGTAGTGAGGCAGTTTCCTCTGGTTTCCATCACTAGTTGGTCAGAAAACATCGTCATGTCGCTTTTAGTGTTTTCAGGCTCCGAAAAGTATTTTGAGAGCATGTTGTCATTTAGGCTGTTACTTTTGACCAGAAGCACTCAGAAACAAGTTTCCAAGCCAGAAACATGTGGTTTGGAGAATTCTATAGTAGCAAGGCAGTTTCTTGTGGTTTTCATCACTAGTTGCTCAGAAAACAGCAACATGTCACTTTTAGTGTTTTCAGGGCCCGAAAAGCATTTTGACAGCATGTTGTCACTTAGGCTGTTACTTTTGACCAGAAGCACTCACAAACAAGTTTCCAAGCCAGAAACATGTACTTTGGTGAAGTCTATAGTAGCAAGGCAGTTTCTTCTGGTTTTCATCACTAGTTGCTCAGAAAACAGCATCATGTCACATTTAGCGTTTTCAGGACCCGAAAAGCATTTTGAGAGCATGTTGTCACTTTGGCTGTTACTTTTGACCAGAAGCACTGAGACACAAATTTCCAAGCCAGAAATATGTGGTTTGGTGAAGTCTATAGTAGCAAGGCAGTTTCTTCTGGTTTTCATCACTAGTTGCTCAGAAAACAGCAACATGTCACTTTTAGTGTTTTCAGGGCCCGAAAAGCATTTTGACAGCATGTTGTCACTTAGGCTGTTACTTTTGTCCAGAAGCACTCAGAAACAAGTTTCCAAGCCAGAAACATGTACTTTGGTGAAGTCTATAGTAGCAAGGCAGTTTCTTGTGGTTTTCATCACTAGTTGGTCAGAAAACAGCATCATGTCACTTTTAGCGATTTCAGGACCTGAAAAAGCATTTTGAGAGCATGTTGTCACTTTGGCTGTTACTTTTGAGCAGAAGCACTCAGAAACAAGTTTCCAAGCCAGAAACATGTACTTTGGTGAAGTCTATAGTAGCAAGGCAGTTTCTTGTGGTTTTCATCACTAGTTGCTCAGAAAACAGCATCATGTCACATTTAGCGTTTTCAGGACCCGAAAAGCATTTTGAGAGCATGTTGTCACTTTGGCTGTTACTTTTGACCAGAAGCACTGAGACACAAATTTCCAAGCCAGAAATATGTGGTTTGGTGAAGTCTATAGTAGCAAGGCAGTTTCTTGTGGTTTTCATCACTAGTTGCTCAGAAAACAGCAACATGTCACTTTTAGTGTTTTCAGGGCCCGAAAAGCATTTTGACAGCATGTTGTCACTTAGGCTGTTACTTTTGTCCAGAAGCACTCAGAAACAAGTTTCCAAGCCAGAAACATGTACTTTGGTGAAGTCTATAGTAGCAAGGCAGTTTCTTGTGGTTTTCATCACTAGTTGCTCAGAAAACAGCAACATGTCACTTTTAGTGTTTTCAGGGCCCGAAAAGCATTTTGACAGCATGTTGTCACTTAGGCTGTTACTTTTGTCCAGAAGCACTCAGAAACAAGTTTCCAAGCCAGAAACATGTACTTTGGTGAAGTCTATAGTAGCAAGGCAGTTTCTTGTGGTTTTCATCACTAGTTGGTCAGAAAACAGCATCATGTCACTTTTAGCGATTTCAGGACCTGAAAAAGCATTTTGAGAGCATGTTGTCACTTTGGCTGTTACTTTTGAGCAGAAGCACTCAGAAACAAGTTTCCAAGCCAGAAACATGTACTTTGGTGAAGTCTATAGTAGCAAGGCAGTTTCTTGTGGTTTTCATCACTAGTTGCTCAGAAAACAGCATCATGTCACATTTAGCGTTTTCAGGACCCGAAAAGCATTTTGAGAGCATGTTGTCACTTTGGCTGTTACTTTTGACCAGAAGCACTGAGACACAAATTTCCAAGCCAGAAATATGTGGTTTGGTGAAGTCTATAGTAGCAAGGCAGTTTCTTGTGGTTTTCATCACTAGTTGCTCAGAAAACAGCAACATGTCACTTTTAGTGTTTTCAGGGCCCGAAAAGCATTTTGACAGCATGTTGTCACTTAGGCTGTTACTTTTGTCCAGAAGCACTCAGAAACAAGTTTCCAAGCCAGAAACATGTACTTTGGTGAAGTCTATAGTAGCAAGGCAGTTTCTTGTGGTTTTCATCACTAGTTGCTCAGAAAACAGCAACATGTCACTTTTAGTGTTTTCAGGGCCCGAAAAGCATTTTGACAGCATGTTGTCACTTAGGCTGTTACTTTTGACCAGAAGCACTCACAAACAAGTTTCCAAGCCAGAAACATGTACTTTGGTGAAGTCTATAGTAGCAAGGCAGTTTCTTCTGGTTTTCATCACTAGTTGCTCAGAAAACAGCATCATGTCACATTTAGCGTTTTCAGGACCCGAAAAGCATTTTGAGAGCATGTTGTCACTTTGGCTGTTACTTTTGACCAGAAGCACTGAGACACAAATTTCCAAGCCAGAAATATGTGGTTTGGTGAAGTCTATAGTAGCAAGGCAGTTTCTTCTGGTTTTCATCACTAGTTGCTCAGAAAACAGCAACATGTCACTTTTAGTGTTTTCAGGGCCCGAAAAGCATTTTGACAGCATGTTGTCACTTAGGCTGTTACTTTTGTCCAGAAGCACTCAGAAACAAGTTTCCAAGCCAGAAACATGTACTTTGGTGAAGTCTATAGTAGCAAGGCAGTTTCTTCTGGTTTTCATCACTAGTTGCTCAGAAAACAGCATCATGTCACATTTAGCGTTTTCAGGACCCGAAAAGCATTTTGAGAGCATGTTGTCACTTTGGCTGTTACTTTTGACCAGAAGCACTGAGACACAAATTTCCAAGCCAGAAATATGTGGTTTGGTGAATTCTATAGTAGCAAAGCAGTTTCTTGTGGTTTCCAACACTAGTTGGTCAGAAAACAGCATCATGTCACATTTAGCGTTTTCAGGACCCGAAAAGCATTTTGAGAGCATGTTGTCACTTTGGCTGTTACTTTTGACCAGAAGCACTCACAAACAAGTTTCCAAGCCAGAAACATGTGGTTTGGTGAATTCCATAGTAGTGAGACAGTTTCCTCTGGTTTCCATCACTAGTTGGTCAGAAAACAGCATCATGTCACATTTAGCGTTTTCAGGACCCGAAAAGCATTTTGAGAGCATGTTGTCACTTTGGCTGTTACTTTTGACCAGAAGCACTGAGACACAAATTTCCAAGCCAGAAATATGTGGTTTGGTGAATTCTATAGTAGCAAAGCAGTTTCTTGTGGTTTCCAACACTAGTTGGTCAGAAAACAGCATCATGTCACATTTAGCGTTTACAGGACCCGAAAAGCATTTTGAGAGCATGTTGTCACTTTGGCTGTTACTTTTGACCAGAAGCACTCACAAACAAGTTTCCAAGCCAGAAACATGTGGTTTGGAGAATTCTATAGTAGCAAGGCAGTTTCTTGTGGTTTCCATCACTAGTTGGTCAGAAAACAGCATCATGTCACTTTTAGCGTTTTCAGGACCCGAAAAGCATTTTGAGAGCATGTTGTCACTTTGGCTGTTACTTTTGACCAGAAGCACTGAGACACAAATTTCAAAGCCAGAAACATGTACTTTGGTGAATTCTATAGTAGCAAGGCAGTTTCTTGTGGTTTTCATCACTAGCTGCTCAGAAAACAGCATCATGTCACTTTTAGCGTTTTCAGGCCCCGAAAAGCATTTTGAGAGCATGTTGTCACTTAGGCTGTTACTTTTGACCAGAAGCACTGAGACACAAATTTCCAAGACAGAAACATGTAGTTTGGTGAATTCTATAGTAGCAAGGCAGTTTCTTGTGGTTTCCATCACTACTTGGTCAGAAAACAGCATCATGTCACTTTTAGCGTTTTCAGGACCCGAAAAGCATTTTGAGAGCATGTTGTCACTTTGGCTGTTACTTTTGACCAGAAGCACTCACAAACAAGTTTCCAAGCCAGAAACATGTGGTTTGGTGAATTCCATAGTAGTGAGGCAGTTTCCTCTGGTTTCCATCACTAGTTGGTCAGAAAACATCGTCATGTCGCTTTTAGTGTTTTCAGGCTCCGAAAAGTATTTTGAGAGCATGTTGTCATTTAGGCTGTTACTTTTGACCAGAAGCACTCAGAAACAAGTTTCCAAGCCAGAAACATGTGGTTTGGAGAATTCTATAGTAGCAAGGCAGTTTCTTGTGGTTTTCATCACTAGTTGCTCAGAAAACAGCAACATGTCACTTTTAGTGTTTTCAGGGCCCGAAAAGCATTTTGACAGCATGTTGTCACTTAGGCTGTTACTTTTGACCAGAAGCACTCACAAACAAGTTTCCAAGCCAATAACATGTACTTTGGTGAAGTCTATAGTAGCAAGGCAGTTTCTTCTGGTTTTCATCACTAGTTGCTCAGAAAACAGCATCATGTCACATTTAGCGTTTTCAGGACCCGAAAAGCATTTTGAGAGCATGTTGTCACTTTGGCTGTTACTTTTGACCAGAAGCACTGAGACACAAATGTCCAAGCCAGAAATATGTGGTTTGGTGAAGTCTATAGTAGCAAGGCAGTTTCTTCTGGTTTTCATCACTAGTTGCTCAGAAAACAGCAACATGTCACTTTTAGTGTTTTCAGGGCCCGAAAAGCATTTTGACAGCATGTTGTCACTTAGGCTGTTACTTTTGTCCAGAAGCACTCAGAAACAAGTTTCCAAGCCAGAAACATGTACTTTGGTGAAGTCTATAGTAGCAAGGCAGTTTCTTCTGGTTTTCATCACTAGTTGCTCAGAAAACAGCATCATGTCACATTTAGCGTTTTCAGGACCTGAAAAGCATTTTGAGAGCATGTTGTCACTTTGGCTGTTACTTTTGACCAGAAGCACTGAGACACAAATTTCCAAGCCAGAAATATGTGGTTTGGTGAATTCTATAGTAGCAAAGCAGTTTCTTGTGGTTTCCAACACTAGTTGGTCAGAAAACAGCATCATGTCACATTTAGCGTTTTCAGGACCCGAAAAGCATTTTGAGAGCATGTTGTCACTTTGGCTGTTACTTTTGACCAGAAGCACTCACAAACAAGTTTCCAAGCCAGAAACATGTGGTTTGGTGAATTCCATAGTAGTGAGGCAGTTTCCTCTGGTTTCCATCACTAGTTGGTCAGAAAACAGCATCATGTCACATTTAGCGTTTTCAGGACCCGAAAAGCATTTTGAGAGCATGTTGTCACTTTGGCTGTTACTTTTGACCAGAAGCACTGAGACACAAATTTCCAAGCCAGAAATATGTGGTTTGGTGAATTCTATAGTAGCAAAGCAGTTTCTTGTGGTTTCCAACACTAGTTGGTCAGAAAACAGCATCATGTCACATTTAGCGTTTACAGGACCCGAAAAGCATTTTGAGAGCATGTTGTCACTTTGGCTGTTACTTTTGACCAGAAGCACTCACAAACAAGTTTCCAAGCCAGAAACATGTGGTTTGGTGAATTCCATAGTAGTGAGGCAGTTTCCTCTGGTTTCCATCACTAGTTGGTCAGAAAACATCGTCATGTCGCTTTTAGTGTTTTCAGGCTCCGAAAAGTATTTTGAGAGCATGTTGTCATTTAGGCTGTTACTTTTGACCAGAAGAACTCACAAACAAGTTTCCAAGCCAGAAACATGTGGTTTGGAGAATTCTATAGTAGCAAGGCAGTTTCTTGTGGTTTCCATCACTAGTTGGTCAGAAAACAGCATCATGTCACTTTTAGCGTTTTCAGGACCCGAAAAGCATTTTGAGAGCATGTTGTCACTTTGGCTGTTACTTTTGACCAGAAGCACTGAGACACAAATTTCAAAGCCAGAAACATGTACTTTGGTGAATTCTATAGTAGCAAGGCAGTTTCTTGTGGTTTTCATCACTAGCTGCTCAGAAAACAGCATCATGTCACTTTTAGCGTTTTCAGGCCCCGAAAAGCATTTTGAGAGCATGTTGTCACTTAGGCTGTTACTTTTGACCAGAAGCACTGAGACACAAATTTCCAAGACAGAAACATGTAGTTTGGTGAATTCTATAGTAGCAAGGCAGTTTCTTGTGGTTTCCATCACTACTTGGTCAGAAAACAGCATCATGTCACTTTTAGCGTTTTCAGGACCCGAAAAGCATTTTGAGAGCATGTTGTCACTTTGGCTGTTACTTTTGACCAGAAGCACTCACAAACAAGTTTCCAAGCCAGAAACATGTGGTTTGGTGAATTCCATAGTAGTGAGGCAGTTTCCTCTGGTTTCCATCACTAGTTGGTCAGAAAACATCGTCATGTCGCTTTTAGTGTTTTCAGGCTCCGAAAAGTATTTTGAGAGCATGTTGTCATTTAGGCTGTTACTTTTGACCAGAAGCACTCAGAAACAAGTTTCCAAGCCAGAAACATGTGGTTTGGAGAATTCTATAGTAGCAAGGCAGTTTCTTGTGGTTTCCATCACTAGTTGGTCAGAAAACAGCATCATGTCACTTTTAGCGTTTTCAGGACCCGAAAAGCATTTTGAGAGCATGTTGTCACTTTGGCTGTTACTTTTGACCAGAAGCACTCACAAACAAGTTTCCAAGCCAGAAACATGTACTTTGGTGAAGTCTATAGTAGCAAGGCAGTTTCTTGTGGTTTTCATCACTAGTTGCTCAGAAAACAGCAACATGTCACTTTTAGTGTTTTCAGGGCCCGAAAAGCATTTTGACAGCATGTTGTCACTTAGGCTGTTACTTTTGACCAGAAGCACTCACAAACAAGTTTCCAAGCCAGAAACATGTACTTTGGTGAAGTCTATAGTAGCAAGGCAGTTTCTTCTGGTTTTCATCACTAGTTGCTCAGAAAACAGCATCATGTCACATTTAGCGTTTTCAGGACCCGAAAAGCATTTTGAGAGCATGTTGTCACTTTGGCTGTTACTTTTGACCAGAAGCACTGAGACACAAATTTCCAAGCCAGAAATATGTGGTTTGGTGAAGTCTATAGTAGCAAGGCAGTTTCTTCTGGTTTTCATCACTAGTTGCTCAGAAAACAGCAACATGTCACTTTTAGTGTTTTCAGGGCCTGAAAAGCATTTTGACAGCATGTTGTCACTTAGGCTGTTACTTTTGTCCAGAAGCACTCAGAAACAAGTTTCCAAGCCAGAAACATGTACTTTGGTGAAGTCTATAGTAGCAAGGCAGTTTCTTCTGGTTTTCATCACTAGTTGCTCAGAAAACAGCATCATGTCACATTTAGCGTTTTCAGGACCCGAAAAGCATTTTGAGAGCATGTTGTCACTTTGGCTGTTACTTTTGACCAGAAGCACTGAGACACAAATTTCCAAGCCAGAAATATGTGGTTTGGTGAATTCTATAGTAGCAAAGCAGTTTCTTGTGGTTTCCAACACTAGTTGGTCAGAAAACAGCATCATGTCACATTTAGCGTTTTCAGGACCCGAAAAGCATTTTGAGAGCATGTTGTCACTTTGGCTGTTACTTTTGACCAGAAGCACTCACAAACAAGTTTCCAAGCCAGAAACATGTGGTTTGGTGAATTCCATAGTAGTGAGGCAGTTTCCTCTGGTTTCCATCACTAGTTGGTCAGAAAACAGCATCATGTCACATTTAGCGTTTTCAGGACCCGAAAAGCATTTTGAGAGCATGTTGTCACTTTGGCTGTTACTTTTGACCAGAAGCACTGAGACACAAATTTCCAAGCCAGAAATATGTGGTTTGGTGAATTCTATAGTAGCAAAGCAGTTTCTTGTGGTTTCCAACACTAGTTGGTCAGAAAACAGCATCATGTCACATTTAGCGTTTACAGGACCCGAAAAGCATTTTGAGAGCATGTTGTCACTTTGGCTGTTACTTTTGACCAGAAGCACTCACAAACAAGTTTCCAAGCCAGAAACATGTGGTTTGGTGAATTCCATAGTAGTGAGGCAGTTTCCTCTGGTTCCCATCACTAGTTGGTCAGAAAACATCGTCATGTCGCTTTTAGTGTTTTCAGGCTCCGAAAAGTATTTTGAGAGCATGTTGTCATTTAGGCTGTTACTTTTGACCAGAAGCACTCACAAACAAGTTTCCAAGCCAGAAACATGTGGTTTGGAGAATTCTATAGTAGCAAGGCAGTTTCTTCTGGTTTCCATCACTAGTTGGTCAGAAAACAGCATCATGTCACTTTTAGCGTTTTCAGGACCCGAAAAGCATTTTGAGAGCATGTTGTCACTTTGGCTGTTACTTTTGACCAGAAGCACTGAGACACAAATTTCAAAGCCAGAAACATGTACTTTGGTGAATTCTATAGTAGCAAGGCAGTTTCTTGTGGTTTTCATCACTAGCTGCTCAGAAAACAGCATCATGTCACTTTTAGCGTTTTCAGGCCCCGAAAAGCATTTTGAGAGCATGTTGTCACTTAGGCTGTTACTTTTGACCAGAAGCACTGAGACACAAATTTCCAAGACAGAAACATGTAGTTTGGTGAATTCTATAGTAGCAAGGCAGTTTCTTGTGGTTTCCATCACTACTTGGTCAGAAAACAGCATCATGTCACTTTTAGCGTTTTCAGGACCCGAAAAGCATTTTGAGAGCATGTTGTCACTTTGGCTGTTACTTTTGACCAGAAGCACTCACAAACAAGTTTCCAAGCCAGAAACATGTGGTTTGGTGAATTCCATAGTAGTGAGGCAGTTTCCTCTGGTTTCCATCACTAGTTGGTCAGAAAACATCGTCATGTCGCTTTTAGTGTTTTCAGGCTCCGAAAAGTATTTTGAGAGCATGTTGTCATTTAGGCTGTTACTTTTGACCAGAAGCACTCACAAACAAGTTTCCAAGCCAGAAACATGTGGTTTGGAGAATTCTATAGTAGCAAGGCAGTTTCTTGTGGTTTCCATCACTAGTTGGTCAGAAAACAGCATCATGTCACTTTTAGCGTTTTCAGGACCCGAAAAGCATTTTGAGAGCATGTTGTCACTTTGGCTGTTACTTTTGACCAGAAGCACTGAGACACAAATTTCAAAGCCAGAAACATGTACTTTGGTGAATTCTATAGTAGCAAGGCAGTTTCTTGTGGTTTTCATCACTAGCTGCTCAGAAAACAGCATCATGTCACTTTTAGCGTTTTCAGGCCCCGAAAAGCATTTTGAGAGCATGTTGTCACTTAGGCTGTTACTTTTGACCAGAAGCACTGAGACACAAATTTCCAAGACAGAAACATGTAGTTTGGTGAATTCTATAGTAGCAAGGCAGTTTCTTGTGGTTTCCATCACTACTTGGTCAGAAAACAGCATCATGTCACTTTTAGCGTTTTCAGGACCCGAAAAGCATTTTGAGAGCATGTTGTCACTTTGGCTGTTACTTTTGACCAGAAGCACTCACAAACAAGTTTCCAAGCCAGAAACATGTGGTTTGGTGAATTCCATAGTAGTGAGGCAGTTTCCTCTGGTTTCCATCACTAGTTGGTCAGAAAACATCGTCATGTCGCTTTTAGTGTTTTCAGGCTCCGAAAAGTATTTTGAGAGCATGTTGTCATTTAGGCTGTTACTTTTGACCAGAAGCACTCACAAACAAGTTTCCAAGCCAGAAACATGTGGTTTGGAGAATTCTATAGTAGCAAGGCAGTTTCTTGTGGTTTCCATCACTAGTTGGTCAGAAAACAGCATCATGTCACTTTTAGCGTTTTCAGGACCCGAAAAGCATTTTGAGAGCATGTTGTCACTTTGGCTGTTACTTTTGACCAGAAGCACTGAGACACAAATTTCAAAGCCAGAAACATGTACTTTGGTGAAGTCTATAGTAGCAAGGCAGTAGCTTGTGGTTTTCATCACTAGCTGCTCAGAAAACAGCAACATGTCACTTTTAGTGTTTTCAGGGCCCGAAAAGCATTTTGACAGCATGTTGTCACTTAGGCTGTTACTTTTGTCCAGAAGCACTCAGAAACAAGTTTCCAAGCCAGAAACATGTACTTTGGTGAAGTCTATAGTAGCAAGGCAGTTTCTTCTGGTTTTCATCACTAGTTGCTCAGAAAACAGCAACATGTCACTTTTAGTGTTTTCAGGGCCCGAAAAGCATTTTGACAGCATGTTGTCACTTAGGCTGTTACTTTTGTCCAGAAGCACTCAGAAACAAGTTTCCAAGCCAGAAACATGTACTTTGGTGAAGTCTATAGTAGCAAGGCAGTTTCTTGTGGTTTTCATCACTAGTTGCTCAGAAAACAGCAACATGTCACTTTTAGTGTTTTCAGGGCCCGAAAAGCATTTTGAGAGCATGTTGTCACTTAGGCTGTTACTTTTGTCCAGAAGCACTCAGAAACAAGTTTCCAAGCCAGAAACATGTACTTTGGTGAAGTCTATAGTAGCAAGGCAGTTTCTTCTGGTTTTCATCACTAGTTGCTCAGAAAACAGCAACATGTCACTTTTAGTGTTTTCAGGGCCCGAAAAGCATTTTGACAGCATGTTGTCACTTAGGCTGTTACTTTTGTCCAGAAGCACTCAGAAACAAGTTTCCAAGCCAGAAACATGTACTTTGGTGAAGTCTATAGTAGCAAGGCAGTTTCTTCTGGTTTTCATCACTAGTTGCTCAGAAAACAGCATCATGTCACATTTAGCGTTTTCAGGACCCGAAAAGCATTTTGAGAGCATGTTGTCACTTTGGCTGTTACTTTTGACCAGAAGCACTGAGACACAAATTTCCAAGCCAGAAATATGTGGTTTGGTGAATTCTATAGTAGCAAAGCAGTTTCTTGTGGTTTCCAACACTAGTTGGTCAGAAAACAGCATCATGTCACATTTAGCGTTTTCAGGACCCGAAAAGCATTTTGAGAGCATGTTGTCACTTTGGCTGTTACTTTTGACCAGAAGCACTCACAAACAAGTTTCCAAGCCAGAAACATGTACTTTGGTGAAGTCTATAGTAGCAAGGCAGTTTCTTCTGGTTTTCATCACTAGTTGCTCAGAAAACAGCATCATGTCACATTTAGCGTTTTCAGGACCCGAAAAGCATTTTGAGAGCATGTTGTCACTTTGGCTGTTACTTTTGACCAGAAGCACTGAGACACAAATTTCCAAGCCAGAAATATGTGGTTTGGTGAATTCTATAGTAGCAAAGCAGTTTCTTGTGGTTTCCAACACTAGTTGGTCAGAAAACAGCATCATGTCACATTTAGCGTTTACAGGACCCGAAAAGCATTTTGAGAGCATGTTGTCACTTTGGCTGTTACTTTTGACCAGAAGCACTCACAAACAAGTTTCCAAGCCAGAAACATGTGGTTTGGAGAATTCTATAGTAGCAAGGCAGTTTCTTGTGGTTTCCATCACTAGTTGGTCAGAAAACAGCATCATGTCACTTTTAGCGTTTTCAGGACCCGAAAAGCATTTTGAGAGCATGTTGTCACTTTGGCTGTTACTTTTGACCAGAAGCACTGAGACACAAATTTCAAAGCCAGAAACATGTACTTTGGTGAAGTCTATAGTAGCAAGGCAGTTTCTTGTGGTTTTCATCACTAGCTGCTCAGAAAACAGCATCATGTCACTTTTAGCGTTTTCAGGACCTGAAAAGCATTTTGAGAGCATGTTGTCACTTAGGCTGTTACTTTTGACCAGAAGCACTGAGACACAAATTTCCAAGACAGAAACATGTAGTTTGGTGAATTCTATAGTAGCAAGGCAGTTTCTTGTGGTTTCCATCACTACTTGGTCAGAAAACAGCATCATGTCACTTTTAGCGTTTTCAGGACCCGAAAAGCATTTTGAGAGCATGTTGTCACTTTGGCTGTTACTTTTGACCAGAAGCACTCACAAACAAGTTTCCAAGCCAGAAACATGTGGTTTGGTGAATTCCATAGTAGTGAGGCAGTTTCCTCTGGTTTCCATCACTAGTTGGTCAGAAAACATCGTCATGTCGCTTTTAGTGTTTTCAGGCTCCGAAAAGTATTTTGAGAGCATGTTGTCATTTAGGCTGTTACTTTTGACCAGAAGCACTCACAAACAAGTTTCCAAGCCAGAAACATGTGGTTTGGAGAATTCTATAGTAGCAAGGCAGTTTCTTGTGGTTTCCATCACTAGTTGGTCAGAAAACAGCATCATGTCACTTTTAGCGTTTTCAGGACCCGAAAAGCATTTTGAGAGCATGTTGTCACTTTGGCTGTTACTTTTGACCAGAAGCACTGAGACACAAATTTCAAAGCCAGAAACATGTACTTTGGTGAATTCTATAGTAGCAAGGCAGTTTCTTGTGGTTTTCATCACTAGCTGCTCAGAAAACAGCATCATGTCACTTTTAGCGTTTTCAGGCCCCGAAAAGCATTTTGAGAGCATGTTGTCACTTAGGCTGTTACTTTTGACCAGAAGCACTGAGACACAAATTTCCAAGACAGAAACATGTAGTTTGGTGAATTCTATAGTAGCAAGGCAGTTTCTTGTGGTTTCCATCACTACTTGGTCAGAAAACAGCATCATGTCACTTTTAGCGTTTTCAGGACCCGAAAAGCATTTTGAGAGCATGTTGTCACTTTGGCTGTTACTTTTGACCAGAAGCACTCACAAACAAGTTTCCAAGCCAGAAACATGTGGTTTGGTGAATTCCATAGTAGTGAGGCAGTTTCCTCTGGTTTCCATCACTAGTTGGTCAGAAAACATCGTCATGTCGCTTTTAGTGTTTTCAGGCTCCGAAAAGTATTTTGAGAGCATGTTGTCATTTAGGCTGTTACTTTTGACCAGAAGCACTCACAAACAAGTTTCCAAGCCAGAAACATGTGGTTTGGAGAATTCTATAGTAGCAAGGCAGTTTCTTGTGGTTTCCATCACTAGTTGGTCAGAAAACAGCATCATGTCACTTTTAGCGTTTTCAGGACCCGAAAAGCATTTTGAGAGCATGTTGTCACTTTGGCTGTTACTTTTGACCAGAAGCACTGAGACACAAATTTCAAAGCCAGAAACATGTACTTTGGTGAAGTCTATAGTAGCAAGGCAGTAGCTTGTGGTTTTCATCACTAGCTGCTCAGAAAACAGCAACATGTCACTTTTAGTGTTTTCAGGGCCCGAAAAGCATTTTGACAGCATGTTGTCACTTAGGCTGTTACTTTTGTCCAGAAGCACTCAGAAACAAGTTTCCAAGCCAGAAACATGTACTTTGGTGAAGTCTATAGTAGCAAGGCAGTTTCTTCTGGTTTTCATCACTAGTTGCTCAGAAAACAGCAACATGTCACTTTTAGTGTTTTCAGGGCCCGAAAAGCATTTTGACAGCATGTTGTCACTTAGGCTGTTACTTTTGTCCAGAAGCACTCAGAAACAAGTTTCCAAGCCAGAAACATGTACTTTGGTGAAGTCTATAGTAGCAAGGCAGTTTCTTGTGGTTTTCATCACTAGTTGCTCAGAAAACAGCAACATGTCACTTTTAGTGTTTTCAGGGCCCGAAAAGCATTTTGAGAGCATGTTGTCACTTAGGCTGTTACTTTTGTCCAGAAGCACTCAGAAACAAGTTTCCAAGCCAGAAACATGTACTTTGGTGAAGTCTATAGTAGCAAGGCAGTTTCTTCTGGTTTTCATCACTAGTTGCTCAGAAAACAGCAACATGTCACTTTTAGTGTTTTCAGGGCCCGAAAAGCATTTTGACAGCATGTTGTCACTTAGGCTGTTACTTTTGTCCAGAAGCACTCAGAAACAAGTTTCCAAGCCAGAAACATGTACTTTGGTGAAGTCTATAGTAGCAAGGCAGTTTCTTCTGGTTTTCATCACTAGTTGCTCAGAAAACAGCATCATGTCACATTTAGCGTTTTCAGGACCCGAAAAGCATTTTGAGAGCATGTTGTCACTTTGGCTGTTACTTTTGACCAGAAGCACTGAGACACAAATTTCCAAGCCAGAAATATGTGGTTTGGTGAATTCTATAGTAGCAAAGCAGTTTCTTGTGGTTTCCAACACTAGTTGGTCAGAAAACAGCATCATGTCACATTTAGCGTTTTCAGGACCCGAAAAGCATTTTGAGAGCATGTTGTCACTTTGGCTGTTACTTTTGACCAGAAGCACTCACAAACAAGTTTCCAAGCCAGAAACATGTACTTTGGTGAAGTCTATAGTAGCAAGGCAGTTTCTTCTGGTTTTCATCACTAGTTGCTCAGAAAACAGCATCATGTCACATTTAGCGTTTTCAGGACCCGAAAAGCATTTTGAGAGCATGTTGTCACTTTGGCTGTTACTTTTGACCAGAAGCACTGAGACACAAATTTCCAAGCCAGAAATATGTGGTTTGGTGAATTCTATAGTAGCAAAGCAGTTTCTTGTGGTTTCCAACACTAGTTGGTCAGAAAACAGCATCATGTCACATTTAGCGTTTACAGGACCCGAAAAGCATTTTGAGAGCATGTTGTCACTTTGGCTGTTACTTTTGACCAGAAGCACTCACAAACAAGTTTCCAAGCCAGAAACATGTGGTTTGGAGAATTCTATAGTAGCAAGGCAGTTTCTTGTGGTTTCCATCACTAGTTGGTCAGAAAACAGCATCATGTCACTTTTAGCGTTTTCAGGACCCGAAAAGCATTTTGAGAGCATGTTGTCACTTTGGCTGTTACTTTTGACCAGAAGCACTGAGACACAAATTTCAAAGCCAGAAACATGTACTTTGGTGAAGTCTATAGTAGCAAGGCAGTTTCTTGTGGTTTTCATCACTAGCTGCTCAGAAAACAGCATCATGTCACTTTTAGCGTTTTCAGGACCTGAAAAGCATTTTGAGAGCATGTTGTCACTTAGGCTGTTACTTTTGACCAGAAGCACTGAGACACAAATTTCCAAGACAGAAACATGTAGTTTGGTGAATTCTATAGTAGCAAGGCAGTTTCTTGTGGTTTCCATCACTACTTGGTCAGAAAACAGCATCATGTCACTTTTAGCGTTTTCAGGGCCCGAAAAGCATTTTGAGAGCATGTTGTCACTTTGGCTGTTACTTTTGTCCAGAAGCACTCAGAAACAAGTTTCCAAGCCAGAAACATGTACTTTGGTGAAGTCTATAGTAGCAAGGCAGTTTCTTGTGGTTTTCATCACTAGTTGCTCAGAAAACAGCAACATGTCACTTTTAGTGTTTTCAGGGCCCGAAAAGCATTTTGACAGCATGTTGTCACTTAGGCTGTTACTTTTGTCCAGAAGCACTCAGAAACAAGTTTCCAAGCCAGAAACATGTACTTTGGTGAAGTCTATAGTAGCAAGGCAGTTTCTTGTGGTTTTCATCACTAGTTGCTCAGAAAACAGCAACATGTCACTTTTAGTGTTTTCAGGGCCCGAAAAGCATTTTGACAGCATGTTGTCACTTAGGCTGTTACTTTTGTCCAGAAGCACTCAGAAACAAGTTTCCAAGCCAGAAACATGTACTTTGGTGAAGTCTATAGTAGCAAGGCAGTTTCTTCTGGTTTTCATCACTAGTTGCTCAGAAAACAGCAACATGTCACTTTTAGTGTTTTCAGGGCCCGAAAAGCATTTTGACAGCATGTTGTCACTTAGGCTGTTACTTTTGTCCAGAAGCACTCAGAAACAAGTTTCCAAGCCAGAAACATGTACTTTGGTGAAGTCTATAGTAGCAAGGCAGTTTCTTCTGGTTTTCATCACTAGTTGCTCAGAAAACAGCATCATGTCACATTTAGCGTTTTCAGGACCCGAAAAGCATTTTGAGAGCATGTTGTCACTTTGGCTGTTACTTTTGACCAGAAGCACTGAGACACAAATTTCCAAGCCAGAAATATGTGGTTTGGTGAATTCTATAGTAGCAAAGCAGTTTCTTGTGGTTTCCAACACTAGTTGGTCAGAAAACAGCATCATGTCACATTTAGCGTTTTCAGGACCCGAAAAGCATTTTGAGAGCATGTTGTCACTTTGGCTGTTACTTTTGACCAGAAGCACTCACAAACAAGTTTCCAAGCCAGAAACATGTACTTTGGTGAAGTCTATAGTAGCAAGGCAGTTTCTTCTGGTTTTCATCACTAGTTGCTCAGAAAACAGCATCATGTCACATTTAGCGTTTTCAGGACCCGAAAAGCATTTTGAGAGCATGTTGTCACTTTGGCTGTTACTTTTGACCAGAAGCACTGAGACACAAATTTCCAAGCCAGAAATATGTGGTTTGGTGAATTCTATAGTAGCAAAGCAGTTTCTTGTGGTTTCCAACACTAGTTGGTCAGAAAACAGCATCATGTCACATTTAGCGTTTACAGGACCCGAAAAGCATTTTGAGAGCATGTTGTCACTTTGGCTGTTACTTTTGACCAGAAGCACTCACAAACAAGTTTCCAAGCCAGAAACATGTGGTTTGGAGAATTCTATAGTAGCAAGGCAGTTTCTTGTGGTTTCCATCACTAGTTGGTCAGAAAACAGCATCATGTCACTTTTAGCGTTTTCAGGACCCGAAAAGCATTTTGAGAGCATGTTGTCACTTTGGCTGTTACTTTTGACCAGAAGCACTGAGACACAAATTTCAAAGCCAGAAACATGTACTTTGGTGAAGTCTATAGTAGCAAGGCAGTTTCTTGTGGTTTTCATCACTAGCTGCTCAGAAAACAGCATCATGTCACTTTTAGCGTTTTCAGGACCCGAAAAGCATTTTGAGAGCATGTTGTCACTTAGGCTGTTACTTTTGACCAGAAGCACTGAGACACAAATTTCCAAGACAGAAACATGTAGTTTGGTGAATTCTATAGTAGCAAGGCAGTTTCTTGTGGTTTCCATCACTACTTGGTCAGAAAACAGCATCATGTCACTTTTAGCGTTTTCAGGACCCGAAAAGCATTTTGAGAGCATGTTGTCACTTTGGCTGTTACTTTTGTCCAGAAGCACTCAGAAACAAGTTTCCAAGCCAGAAACATGTACTTTGGTGAAGTCTATAGTAGCAAGGCAGTTTCTTGTGGTTTTCATCACTAGTTGCTCAGAAAACAGCAACATGTCACTTTTAGTGTTTTCAGGGCCCGAAAAGCATTTTGACAGCATGTTGTCACTTAGGCTGTTACTTTTGTCCAGAAGCACTCAGAAACAAGTTTCCAAGCCAGAAACATGTACTTTGGTGAAGTCTATAGTAGCAAGGCAGTTTCTTGTGGTTTTCATCACTAGTTGCTCAGAAAACAGCAACATGTCACTTTTAGTGTTTTCAGGGCCCGAAAAGCATTTTGACAGCATGTTGTCACTTAGGCTGTTACTTTTGTCCAGAAGCACTCAGAAACAAGTTTCCAAGCCAGAAACATGTACTTTGGTGAAGTCTATAGTAGCAAGGCAGTTTCTTCTGGTTTTCATCACTAGTTGCTCAGAAAACAGCAACATGTCACTTTTAGTGTTTTCAGGGCCCGAAAAGCATTTTGACAGCATGTTGTCACTTAGGCTGTTACTTTTGTCCAGAAGCACTCAGAAACAAGTTTCCAAGCCAGAAACATGTACTTTGGTGAAGTCTATAGTAGCAAGGCAGTTTCTTCTGGTTTTCATCACTAGTTGCTCAGAAAACAGCATCATGTCACATTTAGCGTTTTCAGGACCCGAAAAGCATTTTGAGAGCATGTTGTCACTTTGGCTGTTACTTTTGACCAGAAGCACTGAGACACAAATTTCCAAGCCAGAAATATGTGGTTTGGTGAATTCTATAGTAGCAAAGCAGTTTCTTGTGGTTTCCAACACTAGTTGGTCAGAAAACAGCATCATGTCACATTTAGCGTTTTCAGGACCCGAAAAGCATTTTGAGAGCATGTTGTCACTTTGGCTGTTACTTTTGACCAGAAGCACTGAGACACAAATTTCCAAGCCAGAAATATGTGGTTTGGTGAATTCTATAGTAGTAAAGCAGTTTCTTGTGGTTTCCAACACTAGTTGGTCAGAAAACAGCATCATGTCACATTTAGCGTTTTCAGGACCCGAAAAGCATTTTGAGAGCATGTTGTCACTTTGGCTGTTACTTTTGACCAGAAGCACTCACAAACAAGTTTCCAAGCCAGAAACATGTGGTTTGGTGAATTCCATAGTAGTGAGGCAGTTTCCTCTGGTTTCCATCACTAGTTGGTCAGAAAACATCGTCATGTCGCTTTTAGCGTTTTCAGGACCCGAAAAGCATTTTGAGAGCATGTTGTCACTTTGGCTGTTACTTTTGACCAGAAGCACTCACAAACAAGTTTCCAAGCCAGAAACATGTGGTTTGGTGAATTCCATAGTAGTGAGGCAGTTTCCTCTGGTTTCCATCACTAGTTGGTCAGAAAACATCGTCATGTCGCTTTTAGTGTTTTCAGGCTCCGAAAAGTATTTTGAGAGCATGTTGTCATTTAGGCTGTTACTTTTGACCAGAAGCACTCACAAACAAGTTTCCAAGCCAGAAACATGTGGTTTGGAGAATTCTATAGTAGCAAGGCAGTTTCTTGTGGTTTCCATCACTAGTTGGTCAGAAAACAGCATCATGTCACTTTTAGCGTTTTCAGGACCCGAAAAGCATTTTGAGAGCATGTTGTCACTTTGGCTGTTACTTTTGACCAGAAGCACTGAGACACAAATTTCAAAGCCAGAAACATGTACTTTGGTGAATTCTATAGTAGCAAGGCAGTTTCGTCTGGTTTCCATCACTAGTTGCTCAGAAAACAGCATCATGTCACTTTTAGCATTTTCAGGACCCGAAAAGCATTTTGAGAACATGTTGTCACTTAGGCTGTTACTTTTGACCAGAAGCACTGAGACACAAATTTCCAAGCCAGAAATATGTAGTTTGGTGAATTCTATAGTAGCAAGGCAGTTTCTTGTGGTTTCCATCACTACTTGGTCAGAAAACAGCATCATGTCACTTTTAGCGTTTTCAGGACCCGAAAAGCATTTTGAGAGCATGTTGTCACTTTGGCTGTTACTTTTGACCAGAAGCACTGAGACACAAATTTCAAAGCCAGAAACATGTACTTTGGTGAAGTCTATAGTAGCAAGGCAGTTTCTTGTGGTTTTCATCACTAGCTGCTCAGAAAACAGCATCATGTCACTTTTAGCGTTTTCAGGACCCGAAAAGCATTTTGAGAGCATGTTGTCACTTAGGCTGTTACTTTTGTCCAGAAGCACTGAGACACAAATTTCCAAGACAGAAACATGTAGTTTGGTGAATTCTATAGTAGCAAGGCAGTTTCTTGTGGTTTCCATCACTACTTGGTCAGAAAACAGCATCATGTCACTTTTAGCGTTTTCAGGACCCGAAAAGCATTTTGAGAGCATGTTGTCACTTTGGCTGTTACTTTTGTCCAGAAGCACTCAGAAACAAGTTTCCAAGCCAGAAACATGTACTTTGGTGAAGTCTATAGTAGCAAGGCAGTTTCTTGTGGTTTTCATCACTAGTTGCTCAGAAAACAGCAACATGTCACTTTTAGTGTTTTCAGGGCCCGAAAAGCATTTTGACAGCATGTTGTCACTTAGGCTGTTACTTTTGTCCAGAAGCACTCAGAAACAAGTTTCCAAGCCAGAAACATGTACTTTGGTGAAGTCTATAGTAGCAAGGCAGTTTCTTGTGGTTTTCATCACTAGTTGCTCAGAAAACAGCAACATGTCACTTTTAGTGTTTTCAGGGCCCGAAAAGCATTTTGACAGCATGTTGTCACTTAGGCTGTTACTTTTGTCCAGAAGCACTCAGAAACAAGTTTCCAAGCCAGAAACATGTACTTTGGTGAAGTCTATAGTAGCAAGGCAGTTTCTTGTGGTTTTCATCACTAGTTGCTCAGAAAACAGCAACATGTCACTTTTAGTGTTTTCAGGGCCCGAAAAGCATTTTGACAGCATGTTGTCACTTAGGCTGTTACTTTTGTCCAGAAGCACTCAGAAACAAGTTTCCAAGCCAGAAACATGTACTTTGGTGAAGTCTATAGTAGCAAGGCAGTTTCTTCTGGTTTTCATCACTAGTTGCTCAGAAAACAGCAACATGTCACTTTTAGTGTTTTCAGGGCCCGAAAAGCATTTTGACAGCATGTTGTCACTTAGGCTGTTACTTTTGTCCAGAAGCACTCAGAAACAAGTTTCCAAGCCAGAAACATGTACTTTGGTGAAGTCTATAGTAGCAAGGCAGTTTCTTCTGGTTTTCATCACTAGTTGCTCAGAAAACAGCATCATGTCACATTTAGCGTTTTCAGGACCCGAAAAGCATTTTGAGAGCATGTTGTCACTTTGGCTGTTACTTTTGACCAGAAGCACTGAGACACAAATTTCCAAGCCAGAAATATGTGGTTTGGTGAATTCTATAGTAGCAAAGCAGTTTCTTGTGGTTTCCAACACTAGTTGGTCAGAAAACAGCATCATGTCACATTTAGCGTTTTCAGGACCCGAAAAGCATTTTGAGAGCATGTTGTCACTTTGGCTGTTACTTTTGACCAGAAGCACTGAGACACAAATTTCCAAGCCAGAAATATGTGGTTTGGTGAATTCTATAGTAGTAAAGCAGTTTCTTGTGGTTTCCAACACTAGTTGGTCAGAAAACAGCATCATGTCACATTTAGCGTTTTCAGGACCCGAAAAGCATTTTGAGAACATGTTGTCACTTTGGCTGTTACTTTTGACCAGAAGCACTCACAAACAAGTTTCCAAGCCAGAAACATGTGGTTTGGTGAATTCCATAGTAGTGAGGCAGTTTCCTCTGGTTTCCATCACTAGTTGGTCAGAAAACATCGTCATGTCGCTTTTAGCGTTTTCAGGACCCGAAAAGCATTTTGAGAGCATGTTGTCACTTTGGCTGTTACTTTTGACCAGAAGCACTCACAAACAAGTTTCCAAGCCAGAAACATGTGGTTTGGTGAATTCCATAGTAGTGAGGCAGTTTCCTCTGGTTTCCATCACTAGTTGGTCAGAAAACATCGTCATGTCGCTTTTAGTGTTTTCAGGCTCCGAAAAGTATTTTGAGAGCATGTTGTCATTTAGGCTGTTACTTTTGACCAGAAGCACTCACAAACAAGTTTCCAAGCCAGAAACATGTGGTTTGGAGAATTCTATAGTAGCAAGGCAGTTTCTTGTGGTTTCCATCACTAGTTGGTCAGAAAACAGCATCATGTCACTTTTAGCGTTTTCAGGACCCGAAAAGCATTTTGAGAGCATGTTGTCACTTTGGCTGTTACTTTTGACCAGAAGCACTGAGACACAAATTTCAAAGCCAGAAACATGTACTTTGGTGAATTCTATAGTAGCAAGGCAGTTTCGTCTGGTTTCCATCACTAGTTGCTCAGAAAACAGCATCATGTCACTTTTAGCATTTTCAGGACCCGAAAAGCATTTTGAGAACATGTTGTCACTTAGGCTGTTACTTTTGACCAGAAGCACTGAGACACAAATTTCCAAGACAGAAACATGTAGTTTGGTGAATTCTATAGTAGCAAGGCAGTTTCTTGTGGTTTCCATCACTACTTGGTCAGAAAACAGCATCATGTCACTTTTAGCGTTTTCAGGACCCGAAAAGCATTTTGAGAGCATGTTGTCACTTTGGCTGTTACTTTTGACCAGAAGCACTGAGACACAAATTTCAAAGCCAGAAACATGTACTTTGGTGAAGTCTATAGTAGCAAGGCAGTTTCTTGTGGTCTTGTGGTTTTCATCACTAGTTGCTCAGAAAACAGCAACATGTCACTTTTAGTGTTTTCAGGGCCCGAAAAGCATTTTGAGAGCATGTTGTCACTTAGGCTGTTACTTTTGTCCAGAAGCACTCAGAAACAAGTTTCCAAGCCAGAAACATGTACTTTGGTGAAGTCTATAGTAGCAAGGCAGTTTCTTCTGGTTTTCATCACTAGTTGCTCAGAAAACAGCATCATGTCACATTTAGCGTTTTCAGGACCCGAAAAGCATTTTGAGAGCATGTTGTCACTTTGGCTGTTACTTTTGACCAGAAGCACTGAGACACAAATTTCCAAGCCAGAAATATGTGGTTTGGTGAATTCTATAGTAGCAAAGCAGTTTCTTGTGGTTTCCAACACTAGTTGGTCAGAAAACAGCATCATGTCACATTTAGCGTTTTCAGGACCCGAAAAGCATTTTGAGAGCATGTTGTCACTTTGGCTGTTACTTTTGACCAGAAGCACTCACAAACAAGTTTCCAAGCCAGAAACATGTACTTTGGTGAAGTCTATAGTAGCAAGGCAGTTTCTTCTGGTTTTCATCACTAGTTGCTCAGAAAACAGCATCATGTCACATTTAGCGTTTTCAGGACCCGAAAAGCATTTTGAGAGCATGTTGTCACTTTGGCTGTTACTTTTGACCAGAAGCACTGAGACACAAATTTCCAAGCCAGAAATATGTGGTTTGGTGAATTCTATAGTAGCAAAGCAGTTTCTTGTGGTTTCCAACACTAGTTGGTCAGAAAACAGCATCATGTCACATTTAGCGTTTACAGGACCCGAAAAGCATTTTGAGAGCATGTTGTCACTTTGGCTGTTACTTTTGACCAGAAGCACTCACAAACAAGTTTCCAAGCCAGAAACATGTGGTTTGGAGAATTCTATAGTAGCAAGGCAGTTTCTTGTGGTTTCCATCACTAGTTGGTCAGAAAACAGCATCATGTCACTTTTAGCGTTTTCAGGACCCGAAAAGCATTTTGAGAGCATGTTGTCACTTTGGCTGTTACTTTTGACCAGAAGCACTGAGACACAAATTTCAAAGCCAGAAACATGTACTTTGGTGAAGTCTATAGTAGCAAGGCAGTTTCTTGTGGTTTTCATCACTAGCTGCTCAGAAAACAGCATCATGTCACTTTTAGCGTTTTCAGGACCCGAAAAGCATTTTGAGAGCATGTTGTCACTTAGGCTGTTACTTTTGACCAGAAGCACTGAGACACAAATTTCCAAGACAGAAACATGTAGTTTGGTGAATTCTATAGTAGCAAGGCAGTTTCTTGTGGTTTCCATCACTACTTGGTCAGAAAACAGCATCATGTCACTTTTAGCGTTTTCAGGACCCGAAAAGCATTTTGAGAGCATGTTGTCACTTTGGCTGTTACTTTTGTCCAGAAGCACTCAGAAACAAGTTTCCAAGCCAGAAACATGTACTTTGGTGAAGTCTATAGTAGCAAGGCAGTTTCTTGTGGTTTTCATCACTAGTTGCTCAGAAAACAGCAACATGTCACTTTTAGTGTTTTCAGGGCCCGAAAAGCATTTTGACAGCATGTTGTCACTTAGGCTGTTACTTTTGTCCAGAAGCACTCAGAAACAAGTTTCCAAGCCAGAAACATGTACTTTGGTGAAGTCTATAGTAGCAAGGCAGTTTCTTGTGGTTTTCATCACTAGTTGCTCAGAAAACAGCAACATGTCACTTTTAGTGTTTTCAGGGCCCGAAAAGCATTTTGACAGCATGTTGTCACTTAGGCTGTTACTTTTGTCCAGAAGCACTCAGAAACAAGTTTCCAAGCCAGAAACATGTACTTTGGTGAAGTCTATAGTAGCAAGGCAGTTTCTTCTGGTTTTCATCACTAGTTGCTCAGAAAACAGCAACATGTCACTTTTAGTGTTTTCAGGGCCCGAAAAGCATTTTGACAGCATGTTGTCACTTAGGCTGTTACTTTTGTCCAGAAGCACTCAGAAACAAGTTTCCAAGCCAGAAACATGTACTTTGGTGAAGTCTATAGTAGCAAGGCAGTTTCTTCTGGTTTTCATCACTAGTTGCTCAGAAAACAGCATCATGTCACATTTAGCGTTTTCAGGACCCGAAAAGCATTTTGAGAGCATGTTGTCACTTTGGCTGTTACTTTTGACCAGAAGCACTGAGACACAAATTTCCAAGCCAGAAATATGTGGTTTGGTGAATTCTATAGTAGCAAAGCAGTTTCTTGTGGTTTCCAACACTAGTTGGTCAGAAAACAGCATCATGTCACATTTAGCGTTTTCAGGACCCGAAAAGCATTTTGAGAGCATGTTGTCACTTTGGCTGTTACTTTTGACCAGAAGCACTGAGACACAAATTTCCAAGCCAGAAATATGTGGTTTGGTGAATTCTATAGTAGTAAAGCAGTTTCTTGTGGTTTCCAACACTAGTTGGTCAGAAAACAGCATCATGTCACATTTAGCGTTTTCAGGACCCGAAAAGCATTTTGAGAGCATGTTGTCACTTTGGCTGTTACTTTTGACCAGAAGCACTCACAAACAAGTTGCAAGCCAGAAACATGTGGTTTGGTGAATTCCATAGTAGTGAGGCAGTTTCCTCTGGTTTCCATCACTAGTTGGTCAGAAAACATCGTCATGTCGCTTTTAGCGTTTTCAGGACCCGAAAAGCATTTTGAGAGCATGTTGTCACTTTGGCTGTTACTTTTGACCAGAAGCACTCACAAACAAGTTTCCAAGCCAGAAACATGTGGTTTGGTGAATTCCATAGTAGTGAGGCAGTTTCCTCTGGTTTCCATCACTAGTTGGTCAGAAAACATCGTCATGTCGCTTTTAGTGTTTTCAGGCTCCGAAAAGTATTTTGAGAGCATGTTGTCATTTAGGCTGTTACTTTTGACCAGAAGCACTCACAAACAAGTTTCCAAGCCAGAAACATGTGGTTTGGAGAATTCTATAGTAGCAAGGCAGTTTCTTGTGGTTTCCATCACTAGTTGGTCAGAAAACAGCATCATGTCACTTTTAGCGTTTTCAGGACCCGAAAAGCATTTTGAGAGCATGTTGTCACTTTGGCTGTTACTTTTGACCAGAAGCACTGAGACACAAATTTCAAAGCCAGAAACATGTACTTTGGTGAATTCTATAGTAGCAAGGCAGTTTCGTCTGGTTTCCATCACTAGTTGCTCAGAAAACAGCATCATGTCACTTTTAGCATTTTCAGGACCCGAAAAGCATTTTGAGAGCATGTTGTCACTTAGGCTGTTACTTTTGACCAGAAGCACTGAGACACAAATTTCCAAGACAGAAACATGTAGTTTGGTGAATTCTATAGTAGCAAGGCAGTTTCTTGTGGTTTCCATCACTACTTGGTCAGAAAACAGCATCATGTCACTTTTAGCGTTTTCAGGACCCGAAAAGCATTTTGAGAGCATGTTGTCACTTTGGCTGTTACTTTTGTCCAGAAGCACTCAGAAACAAGTTTCCAAGCCAGAAACATGTACTTTGGTGAAGTCTATAGTAGCAAGGCAGTTGCTTGTCGTTTTCATCACTAGCTGCTCAGAAAACAGCAACATGTCACTTTTAGTGTTTTCAGGGCCCGAAAAGCATTTTGACAGCATGTTGTCACTTAGGCTGTTACTTTTGTCCAGAAGCACTCAGAAACAAGTTTCCAAGCCAGAAACATGTACTTTGGTGAAGTCTATAGTAGCAAGGCAGTTTCTTCTGGTTTTCATCACTAGTTGCTCAGAAAACAGCAACATGTCACTTTTAGTGTTTTCAGGGCCCGAAAAGCATTTTGACAGCATGTTGTCACTTAGGCTGTTACTTTTGTCCAGAAGCACTCAGAAACAAGTTTCCAAGCCAGAAACATGTACTTTGGTGAAGTCTATAGTAGCAAGGCAGTTTCTTCTGGTTTTCATCACTAGTTGCTCAGAAAACAGCATCATGTCACATTTAGCGTTTTCAGGACCCGAAAAGCATTTTGAGAGCATGTTGTCACTTTGGCTGTTACTTTTGACCAGAAGCACTGAGACACAAATTTCCAAGCCAGAAATATGTGGTTTGGTGAATTCTATAGTAGCAAAGCAGTTTCTTGTGGTTTCCAACACTAGTTGGTCAGAAAACAGCATCATGTCACATTTAGCGTTTTCAGGACCCGAAAAGCATTTTGAGAGCATGTTGTCACTTTGGCTGTTACTTTTGACCAGAAGCACTGAGACACAAATTTCCAAGCCAGAAATATGTGGTTTGGTGAATTCTATAGTAGTAAAGCAGTTTCTTGTGGTTTCCAACACTAGTTGGTCAGAAAACAGCATCATGTCACATTTAGCGTTTTCAGGACCCGAAAAGCATTTTGAGAGCATGTTGTCACTTTGGCTGTTACTTTTGACCAGAAGCACTCACAAACAAGTTTCCAAGCCAGAAACATGTGGTTTGGTGAATTCCATAGTAGTGAGGCAGTTTCCTCTGGTTTCCATCACTAGTTGGTCAGAAAACATCGTCATGTCGCTTTTAGTGTTTTCAGGCTCCGAAAAGTATTTTGAGAGCATGTTGTCATTTAGGCTGTTACTTTTGACCAGAAGCACTCACAAACAAGTTTCCAAGCCAGAAACATGTGGTTTGGAGAATTCTATAGTAGCAAGGCAGTTTCTTGTGGTTTCCATCACTAGTTGGTCAGAAAACAGCATCATGTCACTTTTAGCGTTTTCAGGACCCGAAAAGCATTTTGAGAGCATGTTGTCACTTTGGCTGTTACTTTTGACCAGAAGCACTCACAAACAAGTTTCCAAGCCAGAAACATGTACTTTGGTGAAGTCTATAGTAGCAAGGCAGTTTCTTGTGGTTTTCATCACTAGTTGCTCAGAAAACAGCAACATGTCACTTTTAGTGTTTTCAGGGCCCGAAAAGCATTTTGACAGCATGTTGTCACTTAGGCTGTTACTTTTGTCCAGAAGCACTCAGAAACAAGTTTCCAAGCCAGAAACATGTACTTTGGTGAAGTCTATAGTAGCAAGGCAGTTTCTTGTGGTTTTCATCACTAGTTGCTCAGAAAACAGCAACATGTCACTTTTAGTGTTTTCAGGGCCCGAAAAGCATTTTGACAGCATGTTGTCACTTAGGCTGTTACTTTTGACCAGAAGCACTCACAAACAAGTTTCCAAGCCAGAAACATGTACTTTGGTGAAGTCTATAGTAGCAAGGCAGTTTCTTGTGGTTTTCATCACTAGTTGCTCAGAAAACAGCATCATGTCACATTTAGCGTTTTCAGGACCCGAAAAGCATTTTGAGAGCATGTTGTCACTTTGGCTGTTACTTTTGACCAGAAGCACTGAGACACAAATTTCCAAGCCAGAAATATGTGGTTTGGTGAAGTCTATAGTAGCAAGGCAGTTTCTTGTGGTTTTCATCACTAGTTGCTCAGAAAACAGCAACATGTCACTTTTAGTGTTTTCAGGGCCCGAAAAGCATTTTGACAGCATGTTGTCACTTAGGCTGTTACTTTTGTCCAGAAGCACTCAGAAACAAGTTTCCAAGCCAGAAACATGTACTTTGGTGAAGTCTATAGTAGCAAGGCAGTTTCTTCTGGTTTTCATCACTAGTTGCTCAGAAAACAGCATCATGTCACATTTAGCGTTTTCAGGACCCGAAAAGCATTTTGAGAGCATGTTGTCACTTTGGCTGTTACTTTTGACCAGAAGCACTCACAAACAAGTTTCCAAGCCAGAAACATGTGGTTTGGTGAATTCCATAGTAGTGAGGCAGTTTCCTCTGGTTTCCATCACTAGTTGGTCAGAAAACATCGTCATGTCGCTTTTAGTGTTTTCAGGCTCCGAAAAGTATTTTGAGAGCATGTTGTCATTTAGGCTGTTACTTTTGACCAGAAGCACTCACAAACAAGTTTCCAAGCCAGAAACATGTGGTTTGGAGAGTTCTATAGTAGCAAGGCAGTTTCTTGTGGTTTCCATCGCTAGTTGGTCAGAAAACAGCATCATGTCACTTTTAGCGTTTTCAGGACCCGAAAAGCATTTTGAGAGCATGTTGTCACTTTGGCTGTTACTTTTGACCAGAAGCACTGAGACACAAATTTCCAAGCCAGAAATATGTGGTTTGGTGAATTCTATAGTAGCAAAGCAGTTTCTTGTGGTTTCCAACACTAGTTGATCAGAAAACAGCATCATGTCACATTTAGCGTTTTCAGGACCCGAAAAGCATTTTGAGAGCATGTTGTCACTTTGGCTGTTACTTTTGACCAGAAGCACTGAGACACAAATTTCCAAGCCAGAAATATGTGGTTTGGTGAATTCTATAGTAGCAAAGCAGTTTCTTGTGGTTTCCAACACTAGTTGGTCAGAAAACAGCATCATGTCACATTTAGCGTTTTCAGGACCCGAAAAGCATTTTGAGAGCATGTTGTCACTTTGGCTGTTACTTTTGACCAGAAGCACTCACAAACAAGTTTCCAAGCCAGAAACATGTGGTTTGGTGAATTCCATAGTAGTGAGGCAGTTTCCTCTGGTTTCCATCACTAGTTGCTCAGAAAACAGCAACATGTCACTTTTAGTGTTTTCAGGGCCCGAAAAGCATTTTGACAGCATGTTGTCACTTAGGCTGTTACTTTTGTCCAGAAGCACTCAGAAACAAGTTTCCAAGCCAGAAACATGTACTTTGGTGAAGTCTATAGTAGCAAGGCAGTTTCTTCTGGTTTTCATCACTAGTTGCTCAGAAAACAGCAACATGTCACTTTTAGTGTTTTCAGGGCCCGAAAAGCATTTTGACAGCATGTTGTCACTTAGGCTGTTACTTTTGTCCAGAAGCACTCAGAAACAAGTTTCCAAGCCAGAAACATGTACTTTGGTGAAGTCTATAGTAGCAAGGCAGTTTCTTGTGGTTTTCATCACTAGTTGCTCAGAAAACAGCAACATGTCACTTTTAGTGTTTTCAGGGCCCGAAAAGCATTTTGACAGCATGTTGTCACTTAGGCTGTTACTTTTGTCCAGAAGCACTCAGAAACAAGTTTCCAAGCCAGAAACATGTACTTTGGTGAAGTCTATAGTAGCAAGGCAGTTTCTTCTGGTTTTCATCACTAGTTGCTCAGAAAACAGCATCATGTCACATTTAGCGTTTTCAGGACCCGAAAAGCATTTTGAGAGCATGTTGTCACTTTGGCTGTTACTTTTGACCAGAAGCACTGAGACACAAATTTCCAAGCCAGAAATATGTGGTTTGGTGAAGTCTATAGTAGCAAGGCAGTTTCTTGTGGTTTTCATCACTAGTTGCTCAGAAAACAGCAACATGTCACTTTTAGTGTTTTCAGGGCCCGAAAAGCATTTTGACAGCATGTTGTCACTTAGGCTGTTACTTTTGTCCAGAAGCACTCAGAAACAAGTTTCCAAGCCAGAAACATGTACTTTGGTGAAGTCTATAGTAGCAAGGCAGTTTCTTGTGGTTTTCATCACTAGTTGCTCAGAAAACAGCAACATGTCACTTTTAGTGTTTTCAGGGCCCGAAAAGCATTTTGACAGCATGTTGTCACTTAGGCTGTTACTTTTGTCCAGAAGCACTCAGAAACAAGTTTCCAAGCCAGAAACATGTACTTTGGTGAAGTCTATAGTAGCAAGGCAGTTTCTTCTGGTTTTCATCACTAGTTGCTCAGAAAACAGCATCATGTCACATTTAGCGTTTTCAGGACCCGAAAAGCATTTTGAGAGCATGTTGTCACTTTGGCTGTTACTTTTGACCAGAAGCACTGAGACACAAATTTCCAAGCCAGAAATATGTGGTTTGGTGAAGTCTATAGTAGCAAGGCAGTTTCTTGTGGTTTTCATCACTAGTTGCTCAGAAAACAGCAACATGTCACTTTTAGTGTTTTCAGGGCCCGAAAAGCATTTTGACAGCATGTTGTCACTTAGGCTGTTACTTTTGTCCAGAAGCACTCAGAAACAAGTTTCCAAGCCAGAAACATGTACTTTGGTGAAGTCTATAGTAGCAAGGCAGTTTCTTGTGGTTTTCATCACTAGTTGCTCAGAAAACAGCAACATGTCACTTTTAGTGTTTTCAGGGCCCGAAAAGCATTTTGACAGCATGTTGTCACTTAGGCTGTTACTTTTGTCCAGAAGCACTCAGAAACAAGTTTCCAAGCCAGAAACATGTACTTTGGTGAAGTCTATAGTAGCAAGGCAGTTTCTTGTGGTTTTCATCACTAGTTGGTCAGAAAACAGCATCATGTCACTTTTAGCGATTTCAGGACCTGAAAAAGCATTTTGAGAGCATGTTGTCACTTTGGCTGTTACTTTTGAGCAGAAGCACTCAGAAACAAGTTTCCAAGCCAGAAACATGTACTTTGGTGAAGTCTATAGTAGCAAGGCAGTTTCTTGTGGTTTTCATCACTAGTTGCTCAGAAAACAGCATCATGTCACATTTAGCGTTTTCAGGACCCGAAAAGCATTTTGAGAGCATGTTGTCACTTACGCTGTTACTTTTAACCAGAAGCACTGAGACACAAATTTCAAAGCCAGAAACATGTACTTTGTTGAATTCTATAGTAGCAAGGCAGTTTCTTGTGGTTTCCATCACTAGTTGCTCAGAAAACAGCATCATGTCACTTTTAGCATTTTCAGGACCCGAAAAGCATTTTGAGAGCATGTTGTCATTTAGGCTGTTACTTTTGACCAGAAGCACTGAGACACAAATTTCAAAGCCAGAAACATGTGGTTTTGTGAATTCTATAGTAGCAAGGCAGTTTCTTGTGGTTTCCATCACTAGTTGCTCAGAAAACAGCATCATGTCACTTTTAGCATTTTCAGGACCCGAAAAGCATTTTGAGAGCATGTTGTCATTTAGGCTGTTACTTTTGACCAGAAGCACTGAGACACAAATTTCCAAGCCAGAAACATGTGGTTTGGTGAATTCTATAGTAGCAAGGCAGTTTCTTGTGGTTTTCATCACTAGTTGCTCAGAAAACAGCATCATGTCACTTTTAGCATTTTCAGGACCCGAAAAGCATTTTGAGAGCATGTTGTCACTTAGGCTGTTACTTTTGACCAGAAGCACTCACAAACAAATTTCCAAGCCAGAAACATGTGTTTTGTTGAATTCTATAGTAGTGAGGCAGTTTCGTCTGCTTTCCATCACTAGTTGGTCAGAAAACAGCATCATGTCACTTTTAGCGTTTTCAGGACCCGAAAAGCATTTTGAGAGCATGTTGTCACTTTGGCTGTTACTTTTGAACAGAAGCACTCAGAAACAAGTTTCCAAGCCAGAAACATGTGGTTTGGTGAATTCTATAGGAACAAGGCAGTTTCCTCTGGTTTCCATCACTAGTTGGTCAGAAAACAGCATCATGTCACTTTTAGTGTTTTCAGGCCCCGAAAAGCATTTTGAGAGCATGTTGTAACTTTGGCTGTTACTTTTGACCAGAAGCTCACAGAAACAAGTTTCCCAGCCAGAAACATGTGGTTTGGAGAATTCTATAGTCGCAAGGCAGTTTCTTGTGGTTTCCATCACTAGTTGGTCAGAAAACAGCATCATGTCACTTTTAGTGTTTTCAGGCCCTGAAAAGCATTTTGAGATTTCCAAGCCAGAAACATGTGGTTTGGTGAATTCTATAGTAGCAAGGCAGTTTCCTCTGGTTTCCATCACTAGTTGGTCAGAAAACAGCATCATGTCACTTTTGGTGTTTTCAGGCCCCTAAAAGCATTTTGAGAGCATGTTGTCACTTTGGCTGTTATGTTTGACCAGAAGCACTCACAAACAAGTTTCCAAGCCAGAAACATGTGGTTTGGTGAATTCCATAGTAGTAAGGCAGTTTCCTCTGGTTTCCATCACTAGTTGGTCAGAAAACAGCATCATGTCACTTTTAGCATTTTCAGGCCCCGAAGAGCATTTTGAGAGCATGTTGTCACTTAGGCTGTTACTTTTGACCAGAAGCACTGAGACACAAGTTTCCAAGCCAGAAACATGTGGTTTGGTGAATTCTATAGTAGCAAGGCAGTTTCCTCTGGTTTCCATTACTAGTTGGTCAGAAAACAGCATCATGTCACTTTTAGTGTTTTCAGGCCCCGAAAAGCATTTTGAGAGCATGTTGTCACTTTGGCTGCTACGTTTGACCAGAAGCACTCAGACACAAGTTTCCAAGCCAGGAACATGTGGTTTGGTGAATTCTATAGTAGCAAGGCAATTTCCTCTGGTTTCCATCACTAGTTGCTCAGAAAACAGCATCATGTCACTTTTAATGTTTTCAGGCCCCGAAAAGCATTTTGAGAGCATGTTGTCACTTAGGCTGTTACTTTTGACCAGAAGCACTCAGAAAAAAGTTTCCCAGCCAGAAACATGTGGTTTGGTGAATTCTATAGTAACAACGCAGTTTCCTCTGGTTTCCATCACTAGTTGGTAAGAAAACAGCATCATGTCACTTTTAGCGTTTTCAGGCCCCGAAAAGCATTTTCAGATTTCCAAGCCAGAAACATGTGGTTTGGTGAATTCTATAGTAGCAAGGCAGTTTCCTCTGGTTTCCATCACTAGTTGGTCAGAAAACAGCATCATGTCACTTTTAGCGTTTTCAGGCCCCGAAAATCATTTTGAGAGCATGTTGTCACTTAGGCTGTTTCTTTTGACCAGAAGCACTCACAAACACGTTTCCAAGCCAGAAACATGTGGTTTTGTGAATTCTATAGTAGCAAGGCAGTTTCTTGTGGTTTCCATCACTAGTTGCTCAGAAAACAGCATCATGTCACTTTTAGCGTTTTCAGGCCCCGAAAATCATTTTGAGAGCATGTTGTCACTTTGGCTGCTACGTTTGACGAGAAGCACTCAGAAACAAGTTTCAAAGCCAGAAACATGTGGTTTGGTGAATTCTATAGTAGCAAGGCAGTTTCCTCTGGTTTCCATCACTAGTTGGTCAGAAAACAGCATCATGTCACTTTTAGTGTTTTCTGGACCCGAAAAGCATTTTGAGAGCATGTTGTCACTTAGGCTGTTACTTTTGACCAGAAGCACTGAGACACAAATTTCCCAACCAGAAACATGGGGTTTGGTGAATTCCATAGTAGCAAGGCAGTTTCGTCTGGTTTCCATCACTAGTTGGTCAGAAAACAGCATCATGTCACTTTTAGTGTTTTCAGGCCCCGAAAAGCATTTTGAGAGCATGTTGTCACTTAGGCTATTACTTTTGACGGTAAGCACTCACAAACAAGTTTCCAAGCCAGAAACATGTGGTTTGGTGAACTCTATAGTAGCAAGGCAGTTTCGTCTGGTTTCCATCACTAGTTTGTCAGAAAACAGCATCATGTCACTTTTAGCGTTTTCAGGACCTGAAAAGCATTTTGAGAGCATGTTGTCACTTAAGCTGTTACTGTTGACCAGAAGCACTGAGACACAAGTTTCCAAGCCAGAAACATGTGGTTTGGTGAATTCTATAGGAACAAGGCAGTTTCCTCTGGTTTCCATCACTAGTTGGTCAGAAAACAGCATCATGTCACTTTTAGCGTTTTCAGGACCCGAAAAGCATTTTGAGAGCATGTTGTCACTTTGGCTGTTACTTTTGACCAGAAGAACTGAGACACAAATTTCTGAGCCAGAAACATGTGGTTTGGTGAATTCTATAGTAGCAAGGCAGTTTCTTGTGGTTTCCATCAATAGTTGGTCAGAAAACAGCATCTTGTCACTTTTAATGTTTTCAGGCCCCGAAAAGCATTTTGAGATTTCCAAGCCAGAAACATGTGGTTTGGTGAATTCTATAGTAGCAAGGCAGTTTCTTGTGGTTTCCATCAATAGTTGGTCAGAAAATAGCATCTTGTCACTTTTAGTGTTTTCAGGCCCCGAAAAGCATTTTGAGAACATGTTGTCACTTAGGCTGTTACTTTTGACTAGAAGCACTCACAAACAAGTTTCCCAGCCAGGAACATGTGGTTTGGTGAATTCTATAGTAGCAATGGAGTTTCCTCTGGTTTCCATCACTAGTTGGTCGGAAAACAGCATCATGTCACTTTTAGTGTTTTCAGGCCCCGAAAAGCATTTTGAGATTTCCAAGCCAGAAACATGTGGTTTGGTGAATTCTATAGTAGCAAGGCAGTTTAGTCTGGTTTCCATCACTAGTTGGTCAGAAAACAGCATCATGTCACTTTTAGTGTTTTCAGGCCCCGAAAAGCATTTTGAGAACATGTTGTCACTTAGGCTGTTACTTTTGACCAGAAGCACTCACAAACAAGTTTCCAAGCCAGGAACATGTGGTTTGGTGAATTCTATAGTAGCAATGGAGTTTCCTCTGGTTTCCATCACTAGTTGGTCAGAAAACAGCATCATGTCACTTTTAGTGTTTTCAGGCCCCGAAAAGCATTTTGAGATTTCCAAGCCAGAAACATATGGTTTGGTGAATTCTATAGTTGCGAGGCAGTTTCCTCTGTTTTCCGTCACAAGATGGTAAGAAAACAGCATCAGGTCACTTTTAGTGTTTTCAGGCCCCGAAAAGCATTTTGAGAGCATGTTGTCACTTAGGCTGTTACTTTTGACCAGAAGCACACAGAAAAAAGTTTCCAAGCCAGAAACATGTGGTTTGGTGAATTCTATAGTAACAACGCAGTTTCCTCTGGTTTCCATCACTAGTTGGTAAGAAAACAGCATCATGTCACTTTTAGTGTTTTCAGGCCCCTAAAAGCATTTTGAGAGCATGTTGTCACTTAGGCTGTTACTTTTGACCAGAAGCACTGAGACACAAATTTCCAAGCCAGAAACATGTGGTTTGGTGAATTCTATAGTAGCAAGGCAGTTTCTTGTGGTTTCCATCACTAGTTGGTCAGAAAACAGCATCATGTCACTTTTAGTGTTTTCAGGCCCCGAAAAGCATTTTGAGATTCCCAAGCCAGAAACATATGGTTTGGTGAATTCTATAGTTGCGAGGCAGTTTCCTCTGTTTTCCGTCACAAGATGGTAAGATAACAGCATCAGGTCACTTTTAGTGTTTTCAGGCCCCGAAAAGCATTTTGAGAGCATGTTGTCACTTACGCTGTTACTTTTGACCAGAAGCACTGAGACACAAATTTCCAAGCCAGAAACATGTGGTTTGGTGAATTCTATAGTAGCAAGGCAGTTTCTTGTGGTTTCCATCACTAGTTGGTCAGAAAACAGCATCATGTCACTTTTAGTGTTTTCAGGCCCCGAAAAGCATTTTGAGATTTCCAAGACAGAAACATGTGGTTTGGTGAATTCTATAGTAGCAAGGCAGTTTCTTGTGGTTTCCATCACTAGTTGGTCAGAAAACAGCGTCATGTCACTTTTAGCGTTTTCTGGACCCGAAAAGCATTTTGAGAGCATGTTGTCACTTAGGCTGTTACTTTTGACCAGAAGCACTGAGACACAAATTTCCAAGCCAGAAACATGTGGTTTGGTGAATTCCATAGTAGCAAGGCAGTTTCTTGTGGTTTCCATCACTAGTTGGTCAGAAAACAGCATCATGTCACTTTTAGTGTTTTCAGGCCCCGAAAAGCATTTTGAGATTTCCAAGCCAGAAACATGTGGTTTGGTGAATTCTATAGTAGCAAGGCAGTTTCTTGTGGTTTCCATCACTAGTTGGTCAGAAAACAGCATCATGTCACTTTTAGTGTTTTCAGGCCCCGAAAAGCATTTTGAGAGCATGTTGTAACTTTGGCTGTTACTTTTGACCAGAAGCTCACAGAAACAAGTTTCCCAGCCAGAAACATGTGGTTTGGAGAATTCTATAGTCGCAAGGCAGTTTCTTGTGGTTTCCATCACTAGTTGGTCAGAAAACAGCATCATGTCACTTTTAGTGTTTTCAGGCCCCGAAAAGCATTTTGAGATTTCCAAGCCAGAAACATGTGGTTTGGTGAATTCTATAGTAGCAAGGCAGTTTCCTCTGGTTTCCATCACTAGTTGGTCAGAAAACAGCATCATGTCACTTTTAGTGTTTTCAGGCCCCTAAAAGCATTTTGAGAGCATGTTGTCACTTAGGCTGTTACTTTTGACCAGAAGCTCACAGAAACTAGTTTCCAAGCCAGGAACATGTGGTTTGGAGAATTCTATAGTAGCAAGGCAGTTTCCTCTGGTTTCCATCACTAGTTGGTCAGAAAACAGCGTCATGTCGCTTTTAGTGTTTTCAGGCCCCGAAAAGCATTTTGAGAACATGTTGTCACTTAGGCTGTTACTTTTGACCAGAAGCACTCAGAAACAAGTTTCCAAGCCAGAAACATGTGGTTTGGTGAATTCTTTAGTGGCAAGGCAGTTTCCTGTGGTTTCCATCACTATTCAATTCAATTCAATTCAATTGTATTTATAAAGCCCAATATCACAAATCACAATTTGCCTCACAGGGCTTTACAGCATACGACATCCCTCTGTCCTTAAGACCCTCACAGCGGATAAGGAAAAACTCCCCAAAAAAAAACCCCTTTAACGGGGAAAAAAAAACGGTAGAAACCTTAGGAAGAGCAACTGAGTAGGGATCCCTCTTCCAGGACGGACAGACGTGCAATAGATGTCGTACAGAACAGATCAGCATAATAAATTAACAGTAATCCATATGACACAATGAGACAGAGAGAGAGAGAGAGAGAGAGAGAGAGAGAGATGCAGGTAATGACAGTAGCTTACAACAACATTAATGAAAGTAATAATATTATAGTTATAGTTCTGGCTACTGTGGTACAATATGTTGAAAGTATGTATTAATATCTGACAGTATACTTGTGTGACAATAGTCATATGTGTATAATAACAGTAGAAGTATGACTAATGACTAATGATGGCAGCAGCAGCAGGAGGCATCTGGCAGGACCACGGCAGCAGCACAACCACACACGTCACACTGTCCAGGCACCGCTGCGGTATGAGTTATTCTGAGAGACAGTGGAGCAGTTGGTCAGAAAACAGCATCATGTCACTTTTAGCGTTTTCAGGCCCCGAAAAGCATTTTGAGAGCATGTTGTCATTTAGGCTGTTACTTTTGACCAGAAGCACTGAGACACAAATTTCCCAGCCAGAAACATGTGGTTTGGAGAATTCTATAGTAGCAAGGCAGTTTCCTCTGGTTTCCATCACTAGTTGGTCAGAAAACAGCATCATGTCACTTTTAGCATTTTCAGGCCCCGAAAAGCATTTTGAGAGCATGTTGTCACTTAGGCTATTACTTTTGACCAGAAGCACTCACAAACAAGTTTCCAAGCCAGAAACATGTGTTTTGGTGAATTCCATAGTAGCAAGGCAGTTTCCTCTGGTTTCCATTACTAGTTGGTCAGAAAACAGCATCATGTCACTTTTAGTGTTTTCAGGCCCCGAAAAGCATTTTGAGAGCATGTTGTCACTTTGGCTGCTACGTTTGACTAGAAGCACTCAGACACAAGTTTCCAAGCCAGGAACATGTGGTTTGGTGAATTCTATAGTAGCAAGGCAATTTCCTCTGGTTTCCATCACTAGTTGCTCAGAAAACAGCATCATGTCACTTTTAATGTTTTCAGGCCCCGAAAAGCATTTTGAGAGCATGTTGTCACTTAGGCTGTTACTTTTGACCAGAAGCACTCAGAAAAAAGTTTCCCAGCCAGAAACATGTGGTTTGGTGAATTCTATAGTAACAAGGCAGTTTCCTCTGGTTTCCATCACTAGTTGGTCAGATAACAGCATCATGTGACTTTTAGCATTTTCAGGCCCCGAAAAGCATTTTGAGAGCATGTTGTCATTTAGGCTGTTACTTTTGAGCAGAAGCACTCACAAACAATTTTCCAAGCCAGAAACATGTGGTTTGGTGAATTCTATAGTAACAACGCAGTTTCCTCTGGTTTCCATCACTAGTTGGTAAGAAAACAGCATCATGTCACTTTTAGTGTTTTCAGGCCCCGAAAAGCATTTTGAGATTTCCAAGACAGAAACATGTGGTTTGGTGAATTCTATAGTAGCAAGGCAGTTTCTTGTGGTTTCCATCACTAGTTGGTCAGAAAACAGCATCATGTCACTTTTAGCGTTTTCTGGACCCGAAAAGCATTTTGAGAGCATGTTGTCACTTAGGCTGTTACTTTTGACCAGAAGCACTGAGACACAAATTTCCAAGCCAGAAACATGTGGTTTGGTGAATTCCATAGTAGCAAGGCAGTTTCTTGTGGTTTCCATCACTAGTTGGTCAGAAAACAGCATCATGTCACTTTTAGCGTTTTCAGGCCCCGAAAAGCATTTTGAGAGCATGTTGTCACTTAGGCTGTTACTTTTGACCAGAAGCACTGAGACACAAATTTCCAAGACAGAAACATGTGGTTTGGTGAATTCTATAGTAGCAAGGCAGTTTCTTGTGGTTTCCATCACTAGTTGGTCAGAAAACAGCGTCATGTCACTTTTAGTGTTTTCAGGCCCCGAAAAGCATTTTGAGAGCATGTTGTCACTTTGGCTGCTACGTTTGACTAGAAGCACTCAGACACAAGTTTCCAAGCCAGGAACATGTGGTTTGGTGAATTCTATAGTAGCAAGGCAATTTCCTCTGGTTTCCATCACTAGTTGGTCAGAAAACAGCATCATGTCACTTTTAGTGTTTTCAGGCCCCGAAAAGCATTTTTAGATTTCCAAGCCAGAAACATGTGGTTTGGTGAATTCTATAGTAGCAAGGCAGTTTCTTGCTACTATAGAATTGTGTCAGTCAATGGCATCAATGCCTTCGTCATTTACGAACTGCCTACACACACTGGCCACATGAGGACAGGCACTGTGCCGCACCAGGAGGAACCCAGGGACCTCACCACCACTACCAAGTCTTCACAGATTCATCAGCCTCATCAGTCTTCGGTCTCAGAGTCATCCGCCACTACCACCACCAGTGTCTAGACTCCATGGGGCATTTATCTTGTTCTGCTCAGATGCCGCTCCATTGCACATCTCCCTTGGTAGTCCAAGCACCAAAGACTTTTTATCAATTCATATTCATTACATCATCTATTAATCTGTACACCTCCAATCTGTATTAAACAGTCATCTTTATCTCATTCACTTGGTCTCTCCTGATGGAACTGTGCTTGTTACTGTAAGTAAGCACAATAAGACCTTCACCAGTAAAAAGCCAATACTTTATCAATACACGTGTTCAGCATGTAGAAAGCAATATTTCAATCTGCTCTGTCCACAGTCTCTCATTCATCGCTTTTATGGTTTACAATCATGGTTTGCACAACATAAACATTGTGCCAGCAGTCATACTTATTTAACATTACTGTCTTTACGCAGTATTGTGATGTCAGGAGCAATATTCATTTTGTTGGCCTGTTAATTTTATTCAGTGACATATTGAGTTTATAAAGGCTAGTGACTGTTGCTGTCATAGACTGTATAAAACTATGTCATGTGTATTTTCTTAAACACTTCACATCAAAGGAAAACATTAGGAGATGAAGTGTGTGTGTGTGTGTGTGTGTGTGTGTGTGTGAGAGAGAGAGAGAGAGAGAGAGAGAGAGAGAGAGAGGGAGACAGAGAGAATGTGTGTTAATAGTTACTGTTAATGCCGCTTGTTATGCTTCTGTGCGTAAAAAGCATTGAGATTAAATGACAGTATATCTCTCATCCACTCACACACACGCACGCATGTGCGTCAGTAAAAGTCATGGAAACAGAATGGTGGCGTTCTACCAAGGTCATATAAAAGCTGCACACATCTCCGAAATCTCCCCTTTGCACTGAGACTTGATACAAGTTGACCTGCGAGCCTAACAAAACCCTCAAGAAAACAGTGAGAGATAACTCCAGCTGTACCTACCTGCTGAAAGATGGCGTCCGGACCCCCCGCGATAGAGCACCTGCTGGCCCGAGTCAGGCGGTGGATCACTTCCTTTGCCGGTAAGACATCTTTTAATCTTTAATTTTATTTTTTTTTTTTTAATTTTTAATCTTTTAATTTAGTCTTGTCAAATTTAGCCTTTTTATTAATGTTGCTTAAATCATTGAAAGAGAATTTTAGTACAAAATTTGCATTTAATTATTGTAAATTGTTATTATTAGTCTTATTATTACTATTGTTGTTGTTAGTCTGATATTATTATATCATTGTGGACTAGTTCTAAATACACTTTCGGTGCAGCTTAGACACATCATCAGTGTTGTATCCTGGGTTCACTGGGTGTTTCGGGTCTCACAACAGACACCCTCGCCCAGGCGACCCAGCCGGGGTGATCAGTCCCGGCTTGTGTCTAAGTAGCTTTGGTTGTCCACGGATCTCCCCGCTTGATCCACAGCCATCTGGACGCCTTTTCTGCCGCGTCAGTGATGTTTTTGATGGCTCTTCTGTTGTGCTGTCCCTTCACTCCCAAAATCCTGAGTGCTCTGATGAGAGACTGGCCTACGAATCCTCTGCACCCGATCTCGATGGGGTTGCATCGGGTCCTCCATCCTCTGCTTCGGCATTCGCCTGCCAGCTCCTCATACTTGGCCCTCTTCCTCTCAAAGGCCTCCTCCATCTGGTCTTCCCAGGGAACAGTCAACTCCAGCAGGACCACTTGCCTAGTTGTTTCTGACACCAGGACCATGTCTGGCCTGAGTGTGGTCACTGCGATGTTCTCCGGGAATTTGAGCTGTCTCCCTAGGTCGACTTTCAGCTGCCAGTCTCAAGCTGTTGCCAGCAGCCCCCCTGCTTGACTCCGGCACTGCTGTGGCTTCTCCCCAGCCCTAACAAAGGTGATGGACTGCCTTGTTGGTTGTTGGTGTTTACTGGTGGAGATCCCTGCACTGATGACCTCTGCTATGACCCGCAACACTTGGTCATGGTGCCAGCGGTAGCGCCCGTCCCCCAGCACCCTTGGGCAGCAGCTCAGGATGTGCTCCAGCAATCCAGCACTCTGGCAGAGAGGGCACAGTGGATTCTCAGCCAGGCCCCAGCGGAAGAGGTTGGACAGGCTTGGGAGGACATCGTACACCGACTGGATGAGGAACTTGATCCGGTGTGGCTCAGATCGCCATAGCTCTGTCCACGATATCTTCCGGTCAACTGCCTCCTCCCATCGGGTCCACGCCCCCTGCTGCCGCATCCCTACTGTCCTAGTGCAGCGGGCTTCTTCCACCCCTGCTCGGACCTCCTCCTGGATCAGCTGACGCCTTTCCTTTCCCTGGGCCTTGTTGAAGTGAGGTCTTGGGTTGCTCCTGAGACCTGACCGCCCGGACGCCACTGTTCCCACCAGCTCACTGTGTCACAAGCGGGACTCAGCCTGGTTGACTGCCTCGTGAGCCTTCCACTTCCTGCCGGTTCTTACTTCTATGCCAGCTGAGGAGACTTTGACGTCACTGGAGTCCCTATACAGCAGCACCTCTCTTGCTCGGGTGACCATAAACTCCTCTGTCAGACTACTGAAGGGCAGTTTCAGCTTGTTGTTCCTCCCGTACAAGGCGATGCTGCTGAGGCTTCGTGGTAAGCCCAACCACTTTCGCAGGAAACAGCTGACCTTCCTCTCGAAGCACTCCACGGTGGTCAGTGGCACATCATAGACCAGCAGTGGCCAGAGAAGTCGTGGCAGGATGCCATGTTGGTAGATCCAGGCTTTAAACTTGCCTGGTAATCCTGACTTATCCATTGCTGTCAGCCAGGTTCCCAACTCCTCTGCTGTTGCTTGGAGTGCTGCGGTGTCCTTCAAGGTGCAGTCATAGATCTTGCCCAGGCTCTTAACTGGCTTCTCTCCCACAGATGGAATCTGGGTGCCTCCTAGTGAGAAGCGGAACTGGTCGGTGACCTTCCCCTTCTTCACCACCAGGGACCTGGACTTGGCTGGCTTGAAGTTCATCCGGGCCCAGCTAATGAGACGCTCAAGGCCTTGAAGGATCCATCTACAGCCCGGGACTGATGTTGTAGTCACTGTCAGATCATCCATAAATGCTCTGATGGGGGGCTGCCGCATACCTGAGTTGGTGAGTGGGCCTCTGCACTCCACTTCTGCTGACTTCACCAACATATTCATGGCCAAGGCAAACAATATCACTGAAATGGTGCATCCAGTGATAATGCCCTTCTTAAGCCGATGGAATGCGGATGTTTCTGTTCTGGAAGTGACTCTCAAACTGAAGCAGCTGTAATAGTCCAGTATGAGGTCCTTTGATCTTGCCTGGAACGTGGTGTCGGTCAAGCGAGGTTTCCACCAGCTTGTGTGGGATAGACCCGTAGGCATTGGCAAGGTCGAGCCAAAGGACTGCCAGGTCTTCTTTGCCTTCCCGTGCCTCCCGGATCAGCTGGGTGACGACTCCTGTGTGCTCGATGCAACCTGGAACCTTTGGGACTCCCCCCTTCTGCACAGAGGTATCGATATAACTGTTCCTCAGGAGGAACTCCGTCATGCGCCGGGCAACGATACTAAAGAATATCTTGCCCTCGACGCTGAGGAGTGAGATGATCCTGAACTGCTCGATGGTACTTGAGTTCTCCTCCTTTGGAATCCACCCACCCTTCCCCCTTCTCAAGATGACTTTGAGGATCGTCCATAGTCGCTTCAAGAGTCTGGGGCATCTCTTGTAGACAACATATGGCACTCCGCTGGGGCCTGGTGCTGAGCTGGATCTAGCTGCTTTGACAACCTCCTCAACTTCTTTCAAAGTTGGCTCCTTGGTGTTAAATGCCGAGGTGGGTTCTGGCGGAGTTAACAAGGTCCTGCATGGCCCAAGATCTTCCTCTCTTGCACTGTCACTGTAGGTGGCACTGAGGTACTTGTTGACCTCCTCTTCTGTGCAGGCAAGTTGGCCACTTCTTCTTTGCCCGAGGATCTTCTTGGTGAAGCCAAAGGGGTTCGAGATGAAGGCTGCCCATTTCCTGGCTCTCTCCCTACCCCTCCTCCTATGCCACTCAGCTCGACGGAGGGTGGTGAGTTTTTTCCTCAGGATGTTTCGGAGCTCTGCCAGCCCGGCCTTCTCCTCTTCCCTTGCCTGCTTAAATTGCCGCCCAAGCAGTCTAAGCTCCTGCTGAAGCTGGCTGATCTTCACCTCCCGTCTGTTTGGCTCCCCTAGGCCTCTGGTTGGCTGATGTTCCTTTATGCCAAACCTTTCAGCACCAATGCTGATGATCATTGCAGACATCGTCCGCAATTTCTGGTCTGCATCTCCCCTGGCAGTAGCTTTAAGGACTTGGTCCAGATCTTCGTCAAACTGGAGCCACTCTCTTTCCTTATTGGCAGCAGGCCACATGACCCGGCGATGTTCGGAATGCCTGACACAGGGCGGGGCTTGTGGAGCGTGGAGGGTCTGGGCACTGTGGGTTGACTCCCGGCCGGGCTCCTCCTGTGTCTCACCAGGTACTCGACCTGTGCGTTGCACCACCTGCTTCCCTGTCAAACATTTCATTTTGGTCTGGTGGATCTTCAGACCACGCTGGTTCTTGCAGACTTTGCCACATGGACAGACTGCACTCATTGTCGCTTTTCCGTTAGCAGGGGTCGTTGCCTGTTTGTCCATCCTGTTGGGGTGATCATCCTCCCCCCCTCTCGGGCACCCCTGGGGGTATGATTCAGTAGGGTTCTCCGTAGCTTGCTTGTGGGTGCACCCTCACGGGAGCTTCAGCTTGGGTTGCTGGCCCACACTGCCCCGGTTACTGTCTTTCCAGTTGTCGGCTGTCTCTCCAGCAGTCGCCATACTTTCATGGTCATCATCCGGCCTATTCCCGGAGGTCACTGGCTTGGCCAGATCAACTAGTTCTAAATACACTTTCGGTGCAGCTTAGATACATCATCAGTGTTGTATCCTGGGTTCACTGGGTGTTTCGGGTCTCACAACAGACACCCTCGCCCAGGCGACCCAGCTGGGGTGATCAGTCCCGGCTTGTGTCTAAGTAGCTTTGGTTGTCCACGGATCTCCCCGCTTGATCCACAGCCATCTGGACGCCTTTTCTGCCGCGTCAGTGATGTTTTTGACTAAACTGTAACGGTCGATGTAATATTAGTTGGCCTGTTAGGAAAACAAGGTTTTTGGTGATATTTGGTGTTTACTCGGTGTAAATATGATTATTATAATCTGGTGAGGGTGCTGCTATTTGAGTACACTCAACATGTGCTGAGTTTGGCGGGACAGGTGTGGAAGGTGTTAGTAATTGTGTAGTGATTTGAAAACACTGTTAATATTGTTTGAGGAGATTGAATTGTCCATATTTTGTCGGAGGTAAAGATGGCGACCGGGCCAATTTTTAAACAATGCCAAAAATGAGTTTATCTTGTGCGCCATGGAGACGATGGAATGTTTAGGAGCAAACGTCAACACGTCAGCACGCGCAGGTGTAAACAAACCAGGGCCCGCTCCTCTGTGTGGATACTGTGTGGTTGCTGCCTAAAATGTATCCGGAGATGTTGTCAGGTCCTTTTAAGTAAAAAATTGATCACATTAGTGAACTTATTTTCACAAATTCTTCAAAATGCATGCGTCATTGCACACACAGGTCTGTGCACTCAAACATTTTGGCGATGTATGACACAACACGACAAGATTGTGGCCTGTTCTGACTCCTGTTATACTAGTCTGAGTTTTATTGTGGTTTTAAGAAACAAGATGTGTTTCAGAGGCAAAGCCAGGAAGGTGAACAAAGTTATTATTTAGAATTGTGGGTAACACTTTATTTGGACAGTTTGTTTACAGATAGTTTATAGAGCATTTATAACATTTCAACAGCTTATTAAAATTCAACAATTCATCTGTTTTGCTTATCTAAAGAATAAATGTGACAATTTACTAGCCTACATACTGTCAGGGTAATTTAGTTGAACTTGAACTATTCAATCAACCCATGCTGCACAGGTTGAGTGAAAACAAAGTTATTCTGACAGTATGTGGGTATGTTCATGAATTGTCACATATACTCTACAGATAATCTGTTAAACATCGACAGACAAAGTGAAACAGCTGAATTGTTGAATCTCATCTAATAAGCTGTTGAACCACCTCCATATCTCTAAGAGTACAGGATCACATGTATGTAACTATGAAGGCGCATCTATACTGATTATATTCCAGTGCTTGTGAATATTTCAGTCTGTTTTATGAAGTGGAGAATGTAACGTTTTTAAAATATTTTTTTCTTTCTTCAGTTGTTCAGTTGGCTCCCTGCGGCCTCTGAGCACCGTGCGCCCTGTTGCCGAGCCCCCCGACGCCCCCCCCCCCCGGCTTCAAGAGGCTGAGTGTGAGCAGCACCTCCCACCTTTCCCTGCATACTACCCTGCTCCCTATCCTGTTCCCTACCCTATTACTTATTTAATAATTCAAAGATAATTTGTCTTACTGACCATTATTTATTTCCTCTCTTACTCGACCACCTGAGCTGCTGCTGTTCACTGTGGACAAAGAAGGTAAGTGTGAGCTCATTTTTGAACCTTTGTTTCTTTAAAAAAATTATTTTACTAAGATATTTTTGTTTTACTTGCCATTTTTGACTTTACTCTTATCTTTCTCCACCACCTGAGCTGCTGCTGCTGTTCACTGTGGACTAAAAGCTAAGTTTGAGCTTCTGACTTATAGAAACATAAATAAAGTGATGTATGTTATTGTGTAAACTGGCCACAAATGAAGCTGTTTATCTTTAAATTATCACTTATTTTATCTGTCTTACTGTCAGTCTGCAGGATTATGTGCAACTCCAATGATCACACAGGAAGTAGCAAAGAAGGAAGACCCAGACTCAGTGTTCCTGCAGCACATCCACAGTTACCTTGACAACAGAGAGGAAGCGGTTACATCCGACCCACAGGGCAAGCTGGAGAGCAGACAGATGTATGTATGTAATGACAGACATTTCCTGCAAGTCTTAATGTTACTTTTTTAATAATTCAAAGATGATTAATGTTACTCACTCTGTTTTACTTGAATGAATGTTTCAGGGCAGGACTCCTCTTGTGTCCAGGGGCTCCTGAGAGTGGATGTGAACCAAACCACACAAAGCCGCCACCCCAGCCGTCCACGGAGCACTCTGTCACACTAATTTCTAAACTTCACTGGTTTACTGTTGAATTGAATAAAATCAACTCTCAGACATATAAAGTGACACTATGTATTGTGAGCTTTATTTTAACTTCAGTGATGTTGAGTTCATGTGAAGCTTTTTAAATAGTGAATCAGTTGCAGGTGTCATTAAATGTATTAGTGGCTAAAATGCTGCTAAAACAGCTTCACCACCAGGAGTCTCTTTAAACAAGCAGCTACACTGAGTCATCTGGATTACTTTGTCATTTTAAAGCATTGACACATTCAAAAGTGCTGAGAAACTGTCAAAGATCAGGAAGAAGGAAGATGAACATATTGGACAGGTTGTAAACACTTCAGGAAGAGGAGAAGAAGCATACTGGGGCTGTCAGCCACTGCAAAAGATTAAACACACACACACACACACACACACACACACACACACACACACAAATCTATGAAAGTAACAGGACAGTTAGACATTGAATTTACATATACCTTTATATTTGATGCATTTAAAATATTTATTCTGCTGCCATGTTTGTAATATAAATCACAGTTGACAGTTTTGAGTAATGTAAATATTTCATTAAGTAATTAAGCATTACTTTGGGTGTGTAAGACAAACATAAATGATTCTTCCTCCACAATAAGACTAAAAGTCTATATCCATGCTGTGAGGATGTAGTGATCATTCCACACAGAAATACTGAAAGGATTAAAAAAATAAGGAAACATTACTTTGTTTGACCTGAGGGTGGTGTCAGAGGTACAGCAGTTTATCCTCTGTCAGTGACAATTTAGCTCATGCTCAGCTCTTGGCAAAATGCTCTCAACACCCAGTCTAGTCTCAGTTTGCCTCAATTTCAAATATAATATTTAATATTTGTGCAACGTGTTAGTGGAAGCTAACTTGTGGGAGAAGAGAGAATGTTTCAGATGAACACAGGATGCTCAGTGCTTCCTCCTGCAGTACTGAGTGTGTAAAAGGCCCTCAGCAGTCTTACACTGATTAAATACAACACACCAGGTTAAAGAAACAGGCAGGAAGAGTTTGCACTGTTACAAAAACCTCTGCAGCATTTACATGTTTTCTGCAACAATCATGTCTGCACTTCCTGATCTGATTCCACACATCAGTACGCATGCAATCTCTCAGGTTTAGTGACATGTTTACATGCAGCTCATTATTGTGGTTTTACTGGTGCTATAGAAATCAGGATTTGTCGCACACGATGTATTGCTGTTCCCGTGCTTTATTCCCACACCAAACAAATAAGCAATGTTTCGCCTCACGTAGGAGGCTTCATCAGGCTTACAGAATAAAGGGCAGTCCCTCTTTTTATAGCATGTCCTCCAATACTGGTGCTATACCCCTACTTTAACCACTGTATACATCTCTTATACTGTACCCAGTGCAGCCTGAATACATGCAGTTGTCCTGTACCTTGTGTGGTGAGGGCAATAAGTGGAAAAACTGAGAAGAGGACCAACAATGCCATCTGGGGGAATTACACCCCAGGAAATACTTTTTTAAGAACCTTAAACTGAGTTGAAAAATTAGGGATAGGTAAAAATGGATCCACAAATGCGTAACTGTGATTTCACATGTATTTATTGTGGCCAAACTGTTCACATTTGTAAAACCTGTAACATTTTTATGTGAAATTAAAGTATGTGTTTACAGAGTAAGTTATGCACTTTTGCAAATCACACTGTATTTTTGTGGATATGAATTTATTCAACACAAATGTAAAAAGACAAGTTTGTGGATAGTGAGATATTTGTGGATCATGGTGCACATTTATAGACTGTTTTGTGTGGGTTACAAATAGTAAAGTCTAATATAAGCGTTACAGTCATTATACTTCACATTTGTGGATTGTTTTTCTACAGATCTGCTGCAGCAGGAATCGGACAAAATTACGCAAACAAATAGAAAGGAAGTCACAAATATCATATGACCTGCAATCTCACAGGAAGTGAACAAATGTCAACAAATGTGCAACACCAGTCTCACATGTAAAAGTGGATCCACAAATACAAAAATATGACTTCACTTGTATTTGTTGTGACAAATCTGTTCACATTTGTAAAGCCTGTAACATTTCATATGAAATCAAAGTATGTGTTTACAGAGTAAGTTATGTGCATTTGCAAATCAATCTATTTTTGTGGATGTGACTTTCTCAACACAAATGTAAAAAGACATGTTTGTGGATACTGAAATATTTGTGGATCATGGTGCATATTAGTAGATTGTTTTGTTTTTTGGCCAGAGGAAGTTAAAAGCTCGGCCAGACTCTGCCGCCATCAGTCTCTTGTGCACTTGCTCTATGGGCCCCAACATTTATATTGCAGAAATCAAGCTTTTTTGGCTTCATGCACCACTGCCCAACTTTCATAGGAGCAAACAGGGGCCTGCCTCCAATGCTGTATCCAATTCTCTTTATACATCCATGGAACTATGTTTTGTGCTTACACTTTTTCGTATGCTGTCACCACGGACACAAAGAGTATAGAGGCGGACTGGGAGAGGGAGACCCGCTTCTTCCTCTCTTGCTCTCTTTTTCTCTTTCAAACACAGACGAAACCCCAATCAAACTGTAAAACTAGACAGTGCTGATCAAATATAAACCGAGAATATATATCTTAGTGCAATGTTAGGTGTAAGTCAAGAATTTGAATTGGACGCCACAGCATTTCCTATATTGTTTAACTGTAATACAAGATTGTTTGTTACCAGATGGCCACCATATTGTTTCCTGGGGAAAATCAGCAAACCTTGCATTATGTCACCCATTGGCAGCAGTGGTCATGTAGCACCAATTTCCAAAATATTCCTCTGTATTGAAAGACACTGGTTACCAAAGTGTGACATAGTACCAGGAGATTTTCTGATCTTTAATTGTTCATTTTTTCCACCTGTTACAAGTTTGTTCTTCTGATGAGGAATCCATGTTCCATAGGATGTATGGCCTCGAGTTTGCAGTGATTGATACATTGTATTGAATACGTAACATTATTTAACACAGAGATTAAGGCTTAGTAAGTAATGAACACGTGACTTCCCTCAGATGTTCATTTCTTGCAAAGCTGTTTATCTGAAAGTGTTTCCTCTTACTAATCTATGAGGAAGTAAGATGTCAATTAACACTAGAAGCAGGTCAAGCAAGTTTTTGTTTTCACAAGGAAAGCTTTATTTAAAAGACAGACATGAGTACAATAAACTAAACAGCTTTTGTTTGTGTGTAACTATGGCTGCTGTTATTACTCACTTTTGTATTTGCAGCTGTCACAGTGCACCAGGGGAAATTTACTGGGATACAAATGATCCAGACCTTTGTAATCTACTGTTGTGGGATTATAAAGAGAATAATAAAAAAGTAATCAGTGTCTGTCTAACTACTTATACTCATAATATAGTTATCAGAATCTGTGAATACAAATTTGTATTCACAGATTTTAAATAGTTTATTATTATGCTAGGGTTCAGCCGAGTAATCCAGTACAGATAATGTACTTTGTCCAAGTATGAGCATCATCAGCGTATACTGTGTCAATATTTATACATTTATAGAATTGCATCATGTACAAGGTGTCAAATTCTCTGTGTTGCATGACCCTGTGGGTTTTGGACTTTAGCAGCAGACAAGCACAGACGAGCTTTAGTAGAAGCAGGCAGGGACGGTAACTCAAATTAAACAGTTTCAGCAAAACTGGAAAATGTATCAGATCAATCCTTCTCAACAAAGACAGGACCTTCTGGATGAGTGTGACCTGAAACTTTCATCAGTCACACCTGAAGACTGGAGGCAGTCTAACTGTGTTCATATCTCTGCCTCTCACAAAGGGAACCAAAGGGACCACAATGGAAACTGGAAAAGTGCGCTCAGTAGTCTGCAGATCTCCACTAGGTGGCCGCCCAATTCTGTTCCAGCAGATGCCTCCACTAACCTCAGACCTCAGGCTTTGGTCCTCCTCACTGTGCCCTGTCTACATCATTGAGCTCACTGTGCCCTCGGAGGCAATCCGGAGGCTATAGATTGAGAGGAGCGACACCACTTGGGCCCTGAAATACTACTACCAACAGCAGGGTACGAGGGAGTAAAAGCAGAGGGGCGTGCACCTGGGACGCCAAGTGTTGTGATGAGTGCACTGGAGGTGTCGTGGGCTAGTCATCGAAACACCAGTGAAGGAGGATACCCACTTGATGACCCCAATGACGCTTTTACCCTCCCCTCCCTTGTCTTTCTCCTTCTGTCTTTTTTGTATGTGTGCGCTGGCATGGACGTGGTCTCCCCTCCCGAATTCCCCGGCTCTGTGCAACACTCATCTGTCTGCTATCAGCTCATCAAGATATTGTCTCTCATCAGTTCATCAACATGCAGTATCTCTACTCCAGCTCTCCAACCACTCACCGCCAGATCGTTATTCAATCATTTGTGGTAGCTAAGCTTAACGACCAACTAACTTATTGTTGGTGTTTTGCTTCGTCGTGTTATTTCGTGTCAATATCCTGTGTTTTCCTGTGCTCCAGGATCACTGCTTACCTGCCTGCAACTTCATCTCCACCAAGATGTCCTTGAGCATACAGTCATAAATGTGTACACAAAATATGAGGCTGATTGGTCCAGTAGTTTCCCAGATTAGCTTTGGAAAGCTGGATACACACACTAAACACACACATAAACACAAACTCATAAACACACATGACCAAATGCATGATAATAAGCTTTAGGGCTTTATTGTATTTTTTTTGACAATTTTGTTTATGTTAATATTTTCTTTTCTTTTTCCCAAGCACATGTTGGCATATTTCTTCTTATAAGATTGAAAGTGTCTAATAAAATCAATCAGTCAGGAACGATGTCATCACCAGGCTGACAAAGCAGTGATCAGAAACAACTGGAGTAAAACTGAGATTAGAAATGACTCAACTTTTGTTTTTTTTTTGCTCAAGTTCCAAACTTGGGAAATGTCATCCGTGGTTATAATTTTAAGATCAGTATTCAATTAATAACAAAACTAAATTAACTAAACAATTAGCTGTTAACTAAATTATTTTTAGTTCCTCTGATTTACATTGATTGCCATATTTCAGTTATTCTCCTCTCCTCTTATCCCACTAATGTGCCGATCACAAAGTTTAACTGCAAAAGTTTCAAAACTGTCAAAGTGAAGCACAAGTGACTTGAAGCTTTGGATGATATTCTTCATTTGATACAAGCTCTTCCACAATGTACTCAAACAGTGAACGTCATGGTAGTAAAACAAGTATACCAACTTTTGTACCATCCATTCATCTCTTTTCAGAACAGGGACATTCCCGCCTCCTACTCAAGGAAAAAACACAGAAAACAAAACAGCTGAAGCAGCTCAGTCCTTTACCCACACGTCTTTATAAAAACAAGATGAAGTTCCCTTTGTTGCTTCTCTTCTGTCGTGTTTCATCTCCAGGTAAGATCACAAATTTAATCTTCCATTCTGTAGTGGCCATCGAACCACAAAAAAGGCCACTAATGGGAATCAGAAGTCATTTCCAACGCGTGGTGTAGCCAAAAACGAGGTCTGCCATGACGTACCGTTCAATACTTTATTAAGTTTTGCAAAGATTAAAAACCATCTACAAAAACGGGTGTACTGGTTTAAAAACCGAGCTCGTGTAAAACATACAAATTAACTCTATTGCACATACAGACCCACACGCACGGTTGAAAAACTGTATGGTTTCCCCTGACCTAATTTCCATCAGTAGATCACCTGTGACTCCCATATATAGGTCAAGTGATTGTTTACCTGCCAATCACCAGGTGAGATGATGACATTCACACAACCTATCCCACTCCCATACACACACACACACACCATGCACAACACACAACACAATTAGCCACAACACACCGTCCCCTAATTGTTATTGTAGCGTAACAATTACACCCTATGAAATGTGGCACCAATTATGAGTCCATAGTGCAAGTGTGTGTCTCAGTCCATAATGTCCATGTATGTGTCCATAGTCACAGACAACCCTAACATGGAAATTTATGTCAGTCTTTCATTCAGCTTCCTGAAGAAGACAGATCTTAGTGATCGGTCGCTCCAGTATGCTGCACTTGGTCTGGACCTTGACAGACCGCACCAGTCCATTTGTGTCGGGAAAGGTCTGCAACACCTTTCCCAACAACCAGGATCCACGGGGGGCAGTAGAGTCTGCTACGATGACGATATCTCCTGTAACGAAGCTCCTCTTGTCCTTTAACCACCGCTGACGCTCCTGTAGCAGTGGCAGGTATTCCCGAACCCATCTGTGCCAAAAGAGATCCACCAGGAACTGAACTTGCTTCCATCGTCGTTTAGTGTACAAGTCACCTTTCTCAAAAAGCCCAGGTGGTAGAGCAGGCTTGCATTTCAGCAAAAGCAGATGATTGGGAGTTAAGGGCTCAAGATCATTAGGATCATCGGAGACCTTTGTAATGGGACGGTCATTCAGTATGGCTTCCACTTCGCACAGAAAAGTGTGCAATCCCTCATCGTCCACATTTTGCTGACGAAGTACATAGTTAAGCACATTTCTGACCATACGAATGATTCTTTCCCATGCTCCGCCATGATGTGATGCAGCAGGTGTGTTAAAACTCCACTTCACTCCAGACTGAAGTAGTGATTTTTGAATTTTCTTGTGATTCAGAGCAGACAGAGCTTCTCTCAGTTCACGCTGTGCTCCCACAAAGTTGGTTCCATTATCTGATCTGATGTGTGACACTTGACCTCTTCTGGCAATGAACCTGCGCAGTGCATGGATGCAAGAACTTGTATCCAATGAGTACGCCATTTCCAAATGTACTACACGACTGGCCATGCAGGTGAAGATAATCCCGTAGCGTCTGATGAGGCTGCGGCCAACCTTCACCTCAAATGGGCCAAAATAGTCTACACCTACATTTGTGAATGGTGGGAGGTCGGGCTGAAGTCTTTCCTTAGGTAGATCTGCCATCTTTTGCTCAGCCAGCTTTCCCTGATAACGTCGGCAGACAGCACAGGAGGAGAGAATCTTTCTGGCAGCAGCATTAGCACTGGTGATCCAGTATTTTTGCCGAAGCCTGGAAAGCAGGTGATTTCTTCCACAATGCCCTAATTGTTCATGAATGTGGCGTAAAATGAGAGTGGAGATGTGTTGATCTTTAGCAAGAATAACTGGGTGTTTTGTGTCATCTGGCACTGAATCTTTGCGTCTCCTTTTCCACTGTGCTCTTCTGATGAGTCACATCAAGTTTGCTGCTGGACACAGAAGCTTTTATTTCCTTTCGCTTCTTACTCAACACCGGCAACGTCTTTTTCACCTGGAGAAACCATGCAACTGAGATTCTCAACCTTTTCCACGATGAGAAATAACTTAACAGCTGATCTGTTGCAGTCCTTCTGTCCTTGATAATGACGGTGTTCACTGTAGCCTCTCCTTTGACCTCTGGGTCATCATTGCTGATAGGAGCAGGCTCCACGATGTTCACAGGCCACTCTCTTTCATTTTTGAAAAGAAAGTCAGGGCCATGAATCCATCTGCTGCATACAAGAAAGTACTCAGCTTTCACACCTCGAGAGGCCTCATCCGCCGGGTTCTGCTTTGTGCCAACATACCTCCATTGCGAGACAGCAGTGGTTTCTCTCATGGCAGAAATCCTATTGGCTACAAAGGTGTGAAAGCGCTTTGTTTCGTTCCTGATGTATTTCAGCACTGTTGTGCTATCTGTCCAGAAAGTTGATGTTCTCAGCTCTAACTGCAGCTCTGCTCTCAGCAACTTATTGACTCTGACTGCAAGCAGAGCAGCTGTTAGTTCCATCCTTGGGATTGTAACCTTCTTTACTGGAACAACTCGTGCCTTTCCTAGCATGAAGGCTAGATGGGTCTCATTTCTTCCATTTTGCAGCCTCAGGTAGGACACTGTGCCATAACCATTTTCACAAGCATCTGAGAAATGATGTAGTCGGGCACTGGTGATTTGTCCAAAATCTTTGGGTTTGATACATCTTGGCACACTGAACACACTGAGTTTTCGGAGGCCATCCAGCCACCCCACCCACTGCATCTGGTATGTATGTGGGATTTGATCATCCCAACCGAAGCTCAAGCTGCAGAGGTTTTGCAGCATCAACTTAGCAGATAGGGTGAAAGGTGCAAGAAAACCAATGGGGTCATACACTGAGCTCACCACGGACAAGATACCCCGTCTTGTGGGTGGCCTTTCCTCAAATGCCAACTTGAACTTGAAGGTGTCAGATTCCGCACACCAAAGCAGTCCCAGAGTTCTTTCAACAGGGAGATTTTCTCTGTCCATATCAAGTTCCTTTACCTCCTTGGCCCTTTTTTCCACGTCAATGGACTCCAGAACTGATCTGCTGTTGCATACAGCTGTCAGGTTTCTCACTAGGGCTTTGGCCTCTGCCTCTGAAGACAGGGACTTCAAGCAGTCATCCACGTAGAAGTTGTGCTTGATGGTGTCAATCACATTTGCTGGAAAATTTGCTCTGTTGTCCTCAGCAGTTTTCCTTAGGGCAAAACTAGCACAGCTGGGCGATGATACTGCACCAAACAGATGAACAGTCATCCTGTATTCAGCTAGGTGTTGTGTCAGTTTGCCATCTGGCCACCACAGGAAACGTAGAAAATCTGCATCCTGTTTTGCGACCTTGGTGGTACATTGCTTGAATGTCAGCCATCACTGCCACTGGCTCTTGACGAAACCTTGTGAGGACTCCAAGCAAGGAATTTGTCAAATCAGGTCCCTGGAGTAGCTGAGTGTTTAGTGATGTTCCTTTAAAGCTGGCACCACAGTCAAACACCACTCTCAAGGTTCCCTTTTTAGGATGGTGCACACCATGATGAGGAATGTACCAGACCTTTCCTTCATCTCCTTTTAGTTGATGTTCTGGCACCCTTTCTGCGTAGCCTTTGTGTATGACGTCGTTCAAAAAATTCACATATTCCTCCTTAAATGTAGCAGTTTTCTGCAGTTTCCTTTTCAGACACAACACCCTTTGCTCAGCAACCTGGGGATTGTTGGGCATAATGACATCATCATTTCTGAAAGGTAATCTCAGACAGTAGTGGCCGTCATTGAGATCAACTGAAGCGTTCATAATTTCCAAAAACTTGAGATCTTCTCTGGACATTTCTGGCCTTTCATCAGCTGATTTCTCATTGAAGTCATGATTGTACTGCTTCACCAATAGTTCCTCTAAGGCACTTATTGAAATTCGACTGGCTGTAATGGTGGGACAACTGTTTTCAGCCTCGTCCTCTTCTCTCAGTAGTCCATTGACAACCCACCCCAGCAGGGTTCTCACAGCATAAGGTCCGTCACCTTTGCTGTTTACAACATCCCATGGTTCCATTAATTTTGAAACACTGGTTCCAATTAGCAGCTCCACATCAGCATCTATGACGGGAATTTCCACTGAGCTTAAGCGCAGCCAAGCACCTAACTCTTCCTGTCTTGGAATGTTGTCACGCATCACAGGCATCTCATTTTGTGTGAACACATCAGGCAACTCATGGTAGGTGTTACTGTTGGGTGCAGAAACCTGCAATCCAGATATGATGTAACTATCCACAAACTTTTCTTGGTTCATTGTTCTCAACAAGAACTTAGCTTTTCTTCCTCTCACCTTTAGCTCCCTCAGCAGTCGCTCTGAGCAAAAGGTGGCCGTGCTGCCAGGATCTAGAAATGCATATGTTTTTAGTGTTTTACTGCCTTTCCTAGCCTTAATCTGAACAGGCACAATTGACAAGGCACAATCCTGTCCTCTGGCCCCTATATGGCCACATGTTTTGGGAGAAATTGCTTGACTCTCTCCTGATGCTTCCTGCTGTGTGTCCTCTATTTTGATTTCCTTCTCCTTTGAATGGATATAGAGGATGGTCGGATGTTTCAAATGACATAACTGGCAGGACAGACGACTACAGCAGTCTTTACTCATGTGTCCAACAGATAAGCACCCAAAACAAACACCTCTTTCCTTTAAGAAGTCAATTTTCTCTCTGTGGAGCTTCCTTTCTAGTTTGGGGCACATCTCCAATTTGTGACCCTCTCCACATAGCAGGCAGGACACTTTCATAGGCTTATGAGATGAAGTTTTCTCCTTTTGCTTTTGAGTTACAGTTCCAGGATTGACAGCTGCAACAGAGGTAGCGAAACTACTTCCTTTCCCCTTAATACGGTTCTGTGATACTCTATTCCCACTCTTATTTTTTGGTGAGGTATTAGATGTATCCTGAATGTTTCCAAACAATGGATCAGAAGTAATCGACACTTGTCTCTCAATGAAATTGACGATGTCACTGAAACCTGCTTGATGACGATGCCTCTCCTGCAGCTCATAAGCAGTGTTCCTCCATTTTTCTCTCATTTTGTACGGTAATTTTGAGATTATAGCACGCATGTTAGATGGCATATTCATCTCTGACATGAAGCTTACATCCTCCATTGCGTTACAGCAGACACGCAGAAACAAAGCAAAGGCTTGCAAAGCCTTGATGTCCTCAGATTTCAATAGTGACCATCCAAGAGCTTTCTCCATATATGCAGTGGCTATTCTTTGCTCATTTCCAAAGCGTTCTTGCAAAAGAATCTTTGCTCGTTGATAGCCCCTGTCAGGTGGCATGTGTTGACAGCTTTTTATCAACTCTCTGGGTTGTCCCTTTGTGTATTGTTCCAAAAAATATAAGCAGTCTGCAGTGCTATTAGCCTTTGCTTCCACTCCATGCTCAAATGCTCTTACGAATGCTCTGTACTCCAGAGGGTCTCCATCAAAGGTTGGTATATCTCTTGGGGGTAATGCCAATGTGGACTGCTGCTGCACTAGCAGGGCTGTGATGTCATTTTGCCTCTGCATGATGTTGAAGAGATTATCTTGGCCCTTATTGGCTTGCATTGAATTTGAATATTGGTTGGTTTCCTGCATGAAATTAGTGGCGGCTTCCTGAGTGTAATCTGCATTATAATATGTCTGCTGGCATTCTTGAAACAGTTTGGGCTCATAAGCTTTAGATCCATTTACTTGTGAAGTTGTTTCCTTTGTTGCTGCCTCCATTGGCATTGTAACTTTGCTGCCACTTATTGATGGATAATGAAACTGATGATTTGAAACCCTGGGCCGTGCCCATAGACATATATACAGTACAGGCCAAAAGTTTGGACACACCTTCTCATTCAATGCGTTTTCTTTATTTTCATGACTATTTACATTGTAGATTCTCACTGAAGGCATCAAAACTATGAATGAACACATGTGGAGTTATGTACTTAACAAAAAAAGGTGAAATAACTGAAAACATGTTTTATATTCTAGTTTCTTCAAAATAACCACCCTTTGCTCTGATTACTGCTTTGCACACTCTTGGCAGATGCCTCCTGCTGCTGCTGCTGCCATCATTAGTCATTACTCATACTTCTACTGTTATTATACACATATGACTATTGTCACACATGTATACTGCCAGATATTAATATATACTTTCAACATATTGTACCACAGTAGCCAGAACTATAACTATAATATTATTACTTTCATTAATGTTGTTGTAAGCTACTGTCATTGCCGTCTGTCCTGCATCATCTCTCTCTCTCTCTCTCTGTCTCTCTCTCTCTCTCTCTCTCTCTCTCTCTGTCTCTCTCTCTGTCTCATTGTGTCATACGGATTACTGTTAATTTATCAGGTTGATCTGTTCGGTACGACATCTATTGCACGTCTGTCCGTCCTGGAAGAGGGATCCCTCCTCAGTTGCTCTTCCTGAGGTTTCTAACGTTTTTTCCCCCGTTAAAGGGTTTTTTTTTCCTTATCCGCTGTGAGGGTCCAAAGGACAGAGGGATGTTGTATGCTGTGAGGCAAATTGTGATTTGTGATATTGGGCTTTATAAATAAAATTGATTGACTTGATTGATATACACACACATATATATATAGGCTATACTGTATATACTGTATAAACACAATATACACAATACAAAACATAGTATAGCATATTAATAAATGTATTAATATAGTTTAATAAAGAAAAAGCTTGATTGTTGATTGAGTTTATTTCTCACACACACTCTCTTTTATACCCACAGCCATCAGACTTAATAATTCTTTGTTAAATAGATGATCTTACAGACTTCTTTGAAATGTTCTTTTCAGGGATTAATAAAGTTCTTCTTATTTTTATTACACTGACTGCTGTGATCCCTCAAAAGTAGTAAAAAACATTTTCAGTATTTACATAAACACTGAAATTAATTTTGGTATTGGTATTATAACTATGAAAATGGGACCATGGTCAAGATAATTTGAAAAAAGATACAGAAGGATGAGCAGCAGGGGATATTTGCAGCACAGCTGGTGGAAAAGTGAATATGTGCACAAAGGTGTGCTATACATAATATGCTATACTGTGTTTTGTATTGTGTATATTGTGTTTATACATTATGTTTATACAGTATATAAATACTGTGTACATATATATATTTATATATATACACATACATACATACATACATATATATATATATATATATATATATATATACACATACATACATACATACATACATATATATATATGTATATCGCACTCTGGGGTTGAGGTGAATAAAATAACTGTGTTGTGACCTAAATAACATGCTGTTGCTATCTGCAGAAAGTATTAAAGCATGAAATCCCGCATTTTAAATGTACGAAAGCATCCTGTATCATGACTACATGTGTGCCGTTTGTAACAAACCAAACTGCGTGAAAATCAGTTGAAAATTCAGTGAGTTATTCTATTTTACTTGTGCATACAGCTCCTTCCTCAGTAGAAGTGAATGCACTGTGGAGGCGAAGCGAGACCCATCCAAGATGGCGGCCGGCGAGGACGTATGGGCTCTGATAGGCAGTGGCAGTCAATGCAGCGTCTATGGCCCAATTCCAATCCGGCCCCTAAAGACTCCTTGAACGCTCACTGACTTAACTGACGTCAGCTGTAAGTGATTGAGTGTGAGAGGCCCAATTCCAATCCGATCCCTTACAGACTCACTGACTTAGAGGCGCGTTCATGTGAAGTGCGTGAGTGTGTGAGGGCTGTCCCATTGTCAAATCGTCAAGTCAGTGAGTCAGTGAGTGAGCCCTTTATGCCCCCTTACCGTAGGTCAGCATCGATGCGGACTTACGGTAAGGAAATTACTCACAGTTCATAGCGTTGTGATGTCAAATACAGGGGTTGCCCTCGGAACACCGGAAGTGTTATAAAAAAACGAAAACACGGTCGGCAGATATGCAAACGGTAACGTTATGGAAGGAGACTGAAAAAAAACAGATAGATAAACAATGAAACATTACATTAACAAGGATTTAAGATGGTACATAAACACACATGAAGTCAGAGGAATACCAGTGGTTATATTCCACACACAAAGAATATATATCTATGTCTATATATCTATATCTATCTATCTATCTATCTATCTATCTATCTATAGATATATATTCTTTGTGTGTGGAATATATGCTGACAATAACCGATAAATGATCACGCCCAGAGCCGCCAGTGTCAACAACATTTTGTAGAGAGGGGGATAAGTGCTGTCCCATTCCTATTTGTAGCATCTGGAGCCCTTTCAGACTCTCACCCTCAATCACTTACAGCTGACGTCAGTTAAGTCAGTGAGGGTTCAGGGCTTGAGTCTTTAGGGGCCGGATTGGAATTGGGCCAGAGTCTGAAAGGGCTCCGGATACTACAAATAGGAATGGGACAGCACTTATTCCCCTCTCTACAAAATGTTGTTAACATTGGCGGCTCTGGGCGTGATCATTTATCGGTAGATAAATAGATAAATAGATAGATCTATCTATCTATCTATCCATCCATATACAGTACAGGCCAAAAGTTTGGACACACCTTCTCATTCAATGCGTTTTCTTTATTTTCATGACTATTTACATTGTAGATTCTCACTGAAGGCATCAAAACTATGAATGAACACATGTGGAGTTATGTACTTAACAAAAAAAGGTGAAATAACTGAAAACATGTTTTATATTCTAGTTTCTTCAAAATAGCCACCCTTTGCTCTGATTACTGCTTTGCACACTCTTGGCATTCTCTCCATGAGCTTCAAGAGGTAGTCACCTGAAATGGTTTTCCAACAGTCTTGAAGGAGTTCCCAGAGGTGTTTAGCACTTGTTGGCCCCTTTGCCTTCACTCTGCGGTCCAGCTCACCCCAAACCATCTCGATTGGGTTCAGGTCCGGTGACTGTGGAGGCCAGGTCATCTGCCGCAGCACTCCATCACTCTCCTTCTTGGTCAAATAGCCCTTACACAGCCTGGAGGTGTGTTTGGGGTCATTGTCCTGTTGAAAAATAAATGATCGTCCAACTAAACGCAAACCGGATGGGATGGCATGTCGCTGCAGGATGCTGTGGTAGCCATGCTGGTTCAGTGTGCCTTCAATTTTGAATAAATCCCCAACAGTGTCACCAGCAAAACACCCCCACACCATCACACCTCCTCCTCCATGCTTCACAGTGGGAACTAGGCATGTGGAATCCATCCGTTCACCTTTTCTGCGTCTCACAAAGACACGGCAGTTGGAACCAAAGATCTCAAATTTGGACTCATCAGACCAAAGCACAGATTTCCACTGGTCTAATGTCCATTCCTTGTGTTTCTTGGCCCAAACAAATCTCTTCTGCTTGTTGCCTCTCCTTAGCAGTGGTTTCCTAGCAGCTATTTGACCATGAAGGCCTGATTCGCGCAGTCTCCTCTTAACAGTTGTTCTAGAGATGGGTCTGCTGCTAGAACTCTGTGTGGCATTCATCTGGTCTCTGATCTGAGCTGCTGTTAACTTGCCATTTCTGAGGCTGGTGACTCGGATGAACTTATCCTCAGAAGCAGAGGTGACTCTTGGTCTTCCTTTCCTGGGTCGGTCCTCATGTGTGCCAGTTTGGTTGTAGCGCTTGATGGTTTTTGCGACTCCACTTGGGGACACATTTAAAGTTTTTGCAATTTTCCGGACTGACTGACCTTCATTTCTTAAAGTAATGATGGCCACTCATTTTTCTTTAGTTAGCTGATTGGTTCTTGCCATAATATGAATTTTAACAGTTGTCCAATAGGGCTGTCGGCTGTGTATTAACCTGACTTCTGCACAACACAACTGATAGTCCCAACCCCATTGATAAAGCAAGAAATTCCACTAATTAACCCTGATAAGGCACACCTAAGAAGTGGAAACCATTTCAGGTGACTACCTCTTGAAGCTCATGGAGAGAATGCCAAGAGTGTGCAAAGCAGTAATCAGAGCAAAGGGTGGCTATTTTGAAGAAACTAGAATATAAAACATGTTTTCAGTTATTTCACCTTTTTTTGTTAAGTACATAACTCCACATGTGTTCATTCATAGTTTTGATGCCTTCAGTGAGAATCTACAATGTAAATAGTCATGAAAATAAAGAAAACGCATTGAATGAGAAGGTGTGTCCAAACTTTTGGCCTGTACTGTATATAGATATATATTCTTTGTGTGTGGAATATAACCACTGGTATTCCTCTGACTTCATGTGTGTTTATGTACCATCTTAAATAGGCTGACCAAATGTCCTCTTTTGCCCGGACATGTCCACTTTTCATGTCCCGTCCGGGGCGTCCGGGGGGTTTTTATAAACTGATGATAATGTCCGGTTTTCCGGCACAGTTGCATATTTCTGTCCGAACCCGAACCGAGCCCGACATTATTTAATGACCAAAGCACTGAGTTTGTGTCACAGTTGTTATGGTTACAGGCTATTTAACAGGCCGGGCGTGCTCAGCGGAGAGGGAGACCTCCATGTTTGAGACGGGAGCGGGAGGCAGGAGGTCCGAGGCTTCCAGCGAGAGGAGAGGGAGAAATATAACAAAATAAGATAAAATAGGAAAAACCTGTCTCCCTCTTTTATTTTATTTTCAGCGTTTAATCAAGTGGGAGGCGGGCGGCTGGAGGTCTGAGACTTCCAGAGAGGGGAGAGGTAGAAACAAACCAATGTGTGTCTGTGTGTGTTATGTTCGGGCTCAGATCGCCACACTCTAGTGTGTGTATGTGTCCCCTATTGGGGCCTATCTGAATTTCTGTCTTTGAGAGATATTATTTTGTAATATAACTGAATTTTCTATCCATACATATAAATTTTAAATATATTAAAATTATAAGGCATCTTTGAGTAAGCTGCGAGTATCATTTAAGTAGGCTATGTCGCGGCCGGCTGAATGTCCTCTTTTTTGGAAATCAAAATATGGTCACCCTAATCTTAAATCCTTGTTAATGTAATGTTTCATTGTTTATCTATCTGTTTTTTCGCTCTCCTTCCATAACGTTAATATTTGCATATCTGCCGACCGTGTTACTTCCGGTGTTCCGAGGGCAACCCCTGTATTTGACGTCACAACGCTATGAACTGTGGGTAATTTCCTTACCGTAAGTCCGCATCGATGCTGACCTACGGTAAGGGGGCATAAAGGGCTCACTCACTGACTCACTGACTTGACGATTTGACAATGGGACAGCCCTCACACACTCACGCACTTCACATGAACGCGCCTCTAAGTCAGTGAGTCTGTAAGGGATCGGATTGGAATTGGGCCTCAATATATCTATGCTAGAAGATGGCGGACCTCGAACGACTTCCGGTTCAAGCGAGGAGCTAGCAGTAGCGCCATAAACATAAGGTTCGTTCGAGATGAGCCAGTCCTGTGCAGATTCGATCACCGGTGATCGGCGCACAATGCATGCCGGTTAGTTTTGTGTCCGACTTCATCCCGACTTGCTCTGACGTATTACAAAAGTGGACGGCGGTAAAGCCGCGAGAGCGAGGCGGCCGCAGTTTTTAGAGCCAGGCGCTGCAGTTGCTCTCCACCGACTGCACCGCCTGGCTCTCACCTGATCTAACAGCTGATTGGTTTAGACGTGGACTCAACAAGATGACGTTTTAGATAAACTACTCATTTTTGTTGTATTCTAGAGATTAAGATTGTATTTGTCTGATTTGAAGGTTTATTCTGTGAACAGAAAACATGTTGTGTGACTGATGGTGAAAACAAACTGATATATGGGTCTGATCACTTTTTTAATGAAATGACATCATTCCAGACAGGATGTAAGTGTGTGTGTGACTTCCTGCACGGACTGAAGGCTGCTGGAAACTGTCGGGAAACTGTCTGACTTCACCGCAGCTTTTTGTCACTGGCCCCCGCTGCGGCCGCCTGCTCTCGTCTACTTTCCAGGCGAGGCGCAGTTCATCTCGAACGAGCCTATTTTTATAGTGCCACTGCTAACTCCTAGCTTGAACTGGAAGTCGTTCGAGGTCCGCCATCTTCTAGGCCGCCCCAAGTCTCTTATTTGTGCAGCGAGGAGCTAGCGCTAGGAGCTAGCAGCAAGCTTTAAGCCGGCTTTAAGCAGCTACGAGCTAGGATGGTCGAGAGGTTCCTAACAGGAAGTCTTTTTCAGCTTGAGGCCATGACGTATAAATACCCGCCCCCTACACCTGGCTCATTTGAATGAGATGGCAGAGAAACAGCGCAAGTGTACCCCTTACCAGTGTTGCCAAGTCCGCTTATTATAAGCGACTTTGGGCTTGTTTTTCTGTAAAGTCGCTTACAAATATTGGTAGTCGCGGGTCGCGTTTTTTTTGGGCTTGTCTCTAAAGTGTAGTTGCTTATTTGGGTTTGTTCCCAGCTCCATAATAAGTTGTCAAGCAGATATTTTCGATATGTTATTTAAACGTTGGATAGTTTGTCTTGCCTGTTCCCTCTGTCCCTCCCCTTTCCCCATACACACAGGAGACAGCAGAGTTTTTCCCCACCCGCATCCTGCTTCTAATTGGCTCTGACCCTGATGGCAACGAGTACTAGCCAATCAGAGGCAGAGCAGGGTAATGTGTTTTTTTTTCTGGTTAGGAAAACATCAGTCCTGTAACTAAAAGACAACAGTTAGATGAGTGCATAAACAGCACTAATAAATAAAGAATTTGTGAATTCAGGATGATATTTATTTGTGTGTGCAAATTTTAATTACCAGAGGTTTACTGTGTATATAATGTAATTGGTACATCAGTCTATATTTGATATCAAATCTGTTTTCTAATGTTAAATAATGTTAAAAGGTGGTTTAACTCCCTCTTGTAGTCATTGTCCTGAAGCTCAGGGGGGAGAAAAATAAATAAACAAACTGTGTACCGTGGGTACAGTATATAAATACTGTGTATATATATATATAGCTATATATATCCCACTCTAGGGTTGAGGTGAATAAAATAACTGTGTTGTGACCTAAATAACATGCTGTTGCTATCTGCAGAAAGTATTAAAGCATGAAATCCCGCATTTTTAATGTACGAAAGCATCCTGTATCATAACTACATATGTGCCGTTTGTAACAAACCAAACCGCGTGAAAAATCAGTTGAAAATTCAGTGAGTTATTCTATTTTACTTGTGCATACAGCTCCTTCCTCAGTAGAAGTGAATGCACTGTGGAGGCGAAGCGAGACCCATCCAAGATGGCGGCCGGCGAGGACGTCGGCTCTGATAGGCAGCGGCAGTCAATGCGGCGTCTGTATATATGTCTATGAGTAGCACTATAAAAATAAGAGACTTGGGACGCACCCTTGGATTACTCGACACACGCTTCGAAGCCTCTGCACGGCAAGTCACATCACTAAACAAACATGAAGACCTTGATACTGTTGTCTCTCTTCTGCCAGTTTGCATCTCCAGGTAAGATCGCAGATTATATTTTTCTTTAAACACTTTATGAAGCGGTGTTGTGTCCCTACTGGTTTCCAATTTAACTGGTTTCCTTACCGAACAGCCGCAGATGTGCTGCGCCTCCGTCAGCAGATTCGTCACAAATTCACAAACATAGGCTACACAACATATTACTGGCGATCTTAAAGTCGCAGCCCACATCTACCACAGCGAATATGCTTCTGTAAGTGAGCACTACGTAGCCTACCAGCAACATTAAAAAAAGAAAGGAAAGAAAATATGATATACACAAATTTGCGTCAAGCTGGACTCGATTTCACGTCAACAAAAGACAATAAAACACAAACCACATGTCTACCTGTGTGAGCCACTGGGACTCGCAGAGCGTATGGCTTTCCTCAGGTATTAGTAAATTACGTCAGCATCCAGGTAACATTTTGATTTGGGCTGACCTGAGACAACTGGTTATTCTCGGCTTGCCTTGAAAATACCCACACATATTTATCAGTGTTTCTTGTTCTTTTTCCACGAGTCTACAAACATATTCAGTGCCACATTACAGTCTGCACAACATTGCACACTATGACAAAGCCTGTCATGTTTAAAAAGTGACGATCTAACTCGGAAAATGCTTTCAAAATACGCTTAATAATATGTAAATAAAAACCAAGCACTTATAGCCACTGGATCATTGCAGAGGTGAAGCAAGGACTTACATTTACTCACGTCACTGTAATTGAGTAGTTTTTTGTGTACTTGCACTTTTTAAAATCTAATTTGAGTGTTACATCAGTAGCCTATGTTTTAATTTAAGTATTATGCTTCGCTGCATTTTAAATAACTTCCGTGACCGAGTAAAAAAAAAAAGTCGGCCGAAATTTTAAAAAAGCAAACGGAATTGTATAAGCGTTAACTACCATGACACAATAATAATAGTATTACACTCTATGACAACCTGGCAGCTAGCTCTGATGGAGACATATGAGCTCTAAGAACAAACTCACAATTATGGACGCACACTAAAGGAAATGTCGCCATGGTCCGAGAGAGGTGACGTCATGCTGTTATCTCTGTCTCTACAGGTACGCAGTGAGCGAGTTAGATCGCCACTTTTTAAACATGACAGGCTTTGTCATAGTGTGCAGTGTTGTGCAGACTGTAATGTGGCACTGAATATGTTTGTAGACTCGTGGAAAAAGAACAAGAAACATTGATAAATATGTTTGGGTACTTTCAAGGCAAGCCGAGAGTAACCAGTTGTCTCAGATCAGCCCAAATCAAAATGTTACCTGGATGCTGACGTAATTTACTAATACCTGAGGAAAGCCACACTAGTCACTCTAGTGTTTACTTTATTTTCCATTTTCCTTGCTTCTGTTTTTCCTCTTCTTCTTCTGTTTTGAATCTAATTTTTGCTCGACTTCCTGATGGGTCCTAGCGCCTCGTGGGGCGGGTACAGCTGACCATTCAGCCAATCGTGCTCATTGTTCAGAGACAAACGTCACCCGTATCGCATGCTAAGCAAAGTGCGATTGGCTGGAAACATGTCACATGGGAACAGATGCCTTCAGGGCTCACAAAAAAAAACTCTGGCATACAGATTATAACCACACATTCATGAAATGGTCAAATTATCGTACATTTGGCCTTTTTTTGGGATTATTGATCGTACAGACGGTCAAATTATCATACAAATACGATAATTATCGTACACGTGGCAACACTGTTCCAAGGTACTTACCCCCGATAGGAAGTGTTTCCCCTGGCCACGGGAGCGCACATGCAGCGCATGCATTCAGCGAAGGTGTATGGAAGTGAATCATGACTAATACTTAAATTAAAATGTATTTGCAGAAATGCTTTTTCATTTTAAGAATGTGGCTGCATTATTTGACTCATATATAAAATTAATCATCAATCATCCTATTTGCATTTTAATTTTCTTCTTCAAGACTGCTCTTTCTTTTACTTAATTAAAATGAAAAAGAAAAAGTCATTTGAGATTTAATTTTCAAAATATGCCCCAGCAAATAGATACCAAAATTCAATTTGAAATGTAAAATTTGAAAATTAAAATGCATTTGCAGAAATTGCTTTTTCATTTTAAGAATGTGGCTGCATTATTTGACTCATAAATAAAATTAATCATCAATCATCCTATTTGCATTTTAATTTTCTTCTTCAAGACTGCACATTCTTTTACATAATTAAAATGAAAAAGAAAAAGTCATTTGAGATTTAATTTTCAAAATATGCCCCAGCAAATAGATACCAAAATTCAATTTGAAATGTAAAATTTGAAAATTAAAATGCATTTGCAGAAATGCTTTTTCATTTTAAGAATGTGACTGCATTATTTGACTCATAAATAAAATTAATCATCAATCATCCTATTTGCATTTTAATTTTCTTCTTCAAGACTGCACATTCTTTTACGTAATTAAAATGAAAAAGAAAAAGTCATTTGAGATTTAATTTTCAAAATATGCCCCAGCAAATAGATACCAAAATTCAATTTGAAATGTAAAATTTGAAAATTAAAATGCATTTGCAGAAATGCTTTTTCATTTTAAGAATGTAGCTGCATTATTTGACTCATAAATAAAACGAATAATCAATCAACCTATTTGCACTTGCATTTTCTTCTTCAAGACTGCACATTTTATGCCATAATCAAAAAGAAAACAAAGAAGACATTGCTATTTCATTTTCGTGGTCTGCCCTGCAAAATAGTGCCCATAATTCTAAAATGATTTGGCAATCTGAGCGGCGCAGGAGAGTGACGTCAGTAGCCGCTCTTCTTCAGCTGACCATGCTACCCTTCTAATACAGTAGGGGGCGGTGCGCACATTTGATATATGGATGCATCACAGATCATGGCGCTCCCTGAGATTGTGCTTTCTAAACATCGTAATTTCCCAAAACTGAATAAATACCACACATAGCAATACAAAACTGCTTTGCTAGCTCAATCATGTTGTAACTAAGATATCTGCTGGAAAAAATATTTTTTTCATGGAGTGTTCATTGAATTACGGAGTTAATACGTCTGCTGACTTGACAGTCATTTAAGCTAGTAGCAGCTTATACTTGTACTTATATCTTATACTTTGTTAATCTCTCAAGACAGATTCTGCAATCCACATTGTAGAATCTGTCGGCAGCCCTGTGTGAAAGACGACTAGAGAGGAGGGGAGGGCGGGGCTTTGAGTCTGAACGATTCCTGTCCCCAGGAAATGTGTACCTACAGAAACAGCAAGCTCCGCGTCCATAGCGACCACTCCACCCAAAACGCCGTCTCGTCAACGTGGAAAAAAATATTTTTTCCAGCGGATGTCTTAGTTACAACATGATTGAGCTAACTGGAGTAGTTTCATGTCATATCCGACAACGGGAGGCTTTAAACAGATGACGTCCTGATGTAAGCTTTGCTAACTGTCACTGTCAGCAGCAGCCACTGATGCTTTCTAGACATTGTGATTTCCCATAACTGAATAAATACCACACATAGCAACACAAAACTGCTTTGCTAGCTCAATCATGTTGTAACTAAGATATCCGCTGGAAAAATATTTTATTCACGGACCATTTATTGAGTTATTACCTTATTTCTATACAGTCTATGGTTATTACAGACACCGCTAACGGCTAACGTTAACGGTTAGCCCAGCTAATCTACGATAACCATGTTAAATACAAAACGTGCACACGGAAATAGTAACGTTTGTTCAGTCATTGTGTTTATAGACTTAACAAACATCAGATTAGTCTACACGGTGATATACTGACGTGAAAAATGTGATATATAGCTAAACTCCGCTGGTTTTCTACCCAAAGTATTTGTAAACAACACGGCGATTCCCTGGGGGCACCGCCGGAAGTGAAAGGCGTGAGGCCCCTGCACTTCCATTAGTCGAAAAACTCCAGGCTGTGCCTCCAGAGGTAAAGGAACAAAATTTATTTATTTATTTATTTTTTTTACCGATGGATTTCCAGATTGATACTTTGTAGACATCGTGATTTCCCAAAACTGAATAAATACCACACAGTCCAGCAACTTTTCCGGGGGAAACCCTGTGACATTGACACGTTAAATAATTTTCATACATACAAAGCTGCCTAATATAATTTAGATCTGCCCTGTAAAAGTGTGTGTATAGCGCACTGAATGAGTGTTTGGTGCGAAGAGGACCTCACAAGTGTTTTCTTATGACAAGCGGTAATAACATCTTCGCATCAAACACTCATTCAGTGCGCTATACACACACTTTTACAGGGCAGATCTAAATTATATTAGCCTAAATATTTAAGATGATTACTTATGTATGCAATGATTTATTGATATTAAATATATATATATAGATAATATAGATAAACATACAGTCCAACAATTCCTTTGATCAATGGATATGTTTTTGCTTAAAAATGTAATGCAGAACAGAAAGATGGCATGATGCAATTTAATTCCTATCATGATCAAGATCATGCTGAAAGCTGAATTAATAGTAGTGTAAATATATCTATGAAACATATACATCTTTACAAGGGTCTTTGTTGACTGCAGCTTGTTAGCTATGGCCTCCAGGCTTATTACACACTGATGTCAATAGGTACTCCATATCATATCAGTTAATCTTAGCTGTGCATAAATTATTAATTTCACGATGCAGCAGATTCAATATTTGACAACCATATTGTATGGATTAGAATCAAACCAAGGCAGCTTTGTATGTATGAAAATTATTTACCATGTCAGTGTCACAGGGTTTCCTCCGGAAAAGTTGGTGGACTATTATTTAGTTTTGGGAAATCACAATGTCTACAAAGTATAAACTCAAGCTGAGTGTATCGGCAATCCAAATACAAAAAATGCCAGTTGAGGGAATCCGAAGCCATTTTTAACTTATGTTGGTGTGCAAACACGAGGTCCTCCATGGTACGCTTTGAACACTTTGACTTACAAAAACGTTAAAAACACCTACAAAAAGCCGAGTGTAAAAAAGACTTAAAACAAGCTTGTGCAAAAGAACATAAATACTACGATTATAACGAAAACCCATTCACTTGACGCACACACAGACACGGTTGAAAAACTGTGTGGCCTCCCCTGATTCTCATTCCCTGACACTGATCAGCTGTGACTCCCCTATCTAACCTACATGTGACTGATCACCACCTACGCCCACAGCTGTGCAGGTAACCCGTAGCAACCATAGTGCCTACTAACACTGAGAGACACGGCACCTGCTACTAGCTTGACTGTCAAGTCAGCAGACGTATTAACTCCATATCCTCAATGAACAGTCCATGAACAAATTATTTTTTCCAGCAGATATTTTAGTTACAACATTATTGAGCTAGCAAAGCAGTTTTGTATTGCTATGTGTGGTATTTATTCAGTTTTGGGAAATTACGATGTTTAGAAAGCACAATCTCAGGGAGCGCCATGATCTGTGATGCATCCATATCAAATGTGCACACTGCCCCCTACTGTATTAGATGGGTAGCACGGTCAACTGAAGAAGAGCGGCTACTGACGTCACTCTCCTGCGCCGCTCAGATTGCCAAATCATTTTAGAATTATGGGCACTATTTTGCAGGGCAGACCACGAAAATGAAATAGCAATGTCTTCTTTGTTTTCTTTTTGATTATGGCATAAAATGTGCAGTCTTGAAAAAGAAAATGCAAATGCAAACAGGTTGATTGATTATTCGTTTTATTTATGAGTCAAATAATGCAGCCACATTCTTAAAATGAAAAAGCATTTCTGCAAATGCATTTTAATTTTCAAATTTTACATTTCAAATTGAATTTTGGTATTTATTTGCTGGGGCATATTTTGAAAATTAAATCTCAAATGACTTTTTCTTTTTCATTTTAATTAAGTAAAAGAATGTGCAGTCTTGAAGAAGAAAATTAAAATGCAAATAGGATGATTGATGATTAATTTTATATATGAGTCAAATAATGCAGCCACATTCTTAAAATGAAAAAGCATTTCTGCAAATACATTTTAATTTAAATATTAGTCACGATTCACTTCCATACACCTTCGCTGAATGCATGCATTGCATGCGCGCTCCCGTGGCCAGGGAAAACACTTCCTATCGGGGGTAAGTACCTTGGAATAGCGTTGCCAGGTGTACGATAATTATCGTATTTGTACGATAATTTGACCCTCTGTACGATCAATAATCCCAAAAAAGGCCAAATGTACGATAATTTGACCATTTCATGAATGTGTGGTTGTAATCAGTATGCCGGAGTTCTTTTGTGAGCCCTAAAGGCATGATTGATGATTAATTTTATATATGAGTCAAATAATGCAGCCACATTCTTAAAATGAAAAAGCATTTCTGCAAATACATTTTAATTTAAATATTAGTCACGATTCGCTTCCATAAAGGTGGAGCTACAGCACTGCGCTTGATTTCACTCACGTAAATGAAAACTATCAACAATTGCATTGTTTAATTCATCGTTTTAGTGTTGTAATTTATCAAGGTTTTGCAACACATGGCTCACCCATCAAAATAAATGTTTTTATTTGAACTGAAAAACCAAGGCGATCATGAATTTTCCTCCTTTAATTTGACATATAATGGGCTGTAATTCAAGCTTTTGTAAGGAATTTGTTGAATTAAATAAACTTCGATACTCAAAATCAAGATCACTAATTGTTTGCTGGCCTCGATTAAGTCTACATTTATTTACCATAGCCATCAGACTTTTTAATTATTCTATTAATGGTAGATGAGCTACCTGAGTATTGAATTTCCCTTCGGGGATGAAGTCATATATGGAATACACACACACACACACACACACACTACTATATATATACACACACACTTATGTAAAAGTAGAACTTACATAATAGATACAACTTATACACTGCAAGCAAGACAAGAGAAAGCCTTTTCTGCTGGTGGCCCTCCAACACACAGATGATGGAACCACCGCATGCAAATGTCACACTAATTTGGAAAACAAAGAATTTGGGTTTAAAATAAGATGTCTTTGGTAAGAAGCTGCACACTTTCATTCTTGTGTTATTGATGTTACATTGTTTAACATACAGTCAGGTCCATAATTATTTGGACAATGATACAGTTGTCGTCATTTTGGCTCTGTACACCACCACAATGGGTTTTAAATGAAACAATGAATACCTGCTTAAAGTGCAGACTCTCAGCTTTCATTTAAGGCTTTTTTCAAAAATGTAGTATGAACCATGTAGGAATTACAACCATTTCTTCACACAGTCCCCCAACTTTAAGGGCTCATAAGTATTTGGACAAACTAACATAATCATCAATTAAACAGTCAGTTTCAATACTTGGTTGCAAATCCTTTACAGTCAATGACTGCCTGAAGTGTTGGACACATAGGCATCATCAGATGCTGGGTTTCTTCCCTGGTGATGCTCTGCCAGCCCTTTACTGCAGCGGTCTGCACTTCCTGCTTGTGTTTTGGGTGTTTTGCCCTCATTTTTGGCTTCAGCAAGAGAAACGCATGCTCAGTTGGATTCAGGTCAGATGATATGACTTGGCCATTGCAGAACATTCCACTTCTTTGCCTTAAAAATGTCTTTGGTTGCTTTTGCAATATGCTTCAGGTCAATGTCCATCTGCACTGTGAAGCATCGTCCAATGAGTTTTGAAGCATTTAGTTGAATCTGAACAGATAATGGTGCCCCAAACACTTCAGCTTTCATCCTGCTGCTCTTGTAAGCAAGACAAGACTTCACTAGAATAAATACAGAGGGTTTATCACAAGATGCAAACCATTGGTTAGCCTTAAAAATGGAAGACCAGATTAGAGTTTGTCAAAAACCATCTAAAAAGCCTGTACAGTTGTGGAACAGCATACTATGGACAGATAAAACAAAGATCAACTACCAGAATGATGGCAAGACAAGAGAAGGAAGAAGGGAAGGAACTGCTCATGATCCAAAGCACACCACCTCATCAGTGAAGCATGGTGGAGGTACTGTTATGTCATGGCCATGTATGGCTGCCAGTGGAACTGGTTCTCTTGTATTTATTGATGATGTGACTGCTGAGAAGAGCAGCAGGATGAAAGCTGAATTGTTTGGGGCTACATTATCTGCTCAGATTCAACTAAATGCTTCAAAACTCATTGGACGATGCTTCACAGTGCAGATGGACAATGACCTGAAGCATATTGCAAAAGCAACCAAAGACATTTTTAAGGCAAAGGAGTGGAATGTTCTGCAATGGCCAAGTCATATCATCTGACCTGAATCCAGTTGAGCATGTGTTTCTCTTGCTGAAGCCAAAACTGAGGGCAAAACACCCAAAACACAAGCAGGAAGTACAGACCGCTGCAGTAAAGGGCTGGCAGAGCATCACCAGGGAAGAAACCCAGCATCTGGTGATGCCTATGTGTCCAACACTTCAGGCAGTCATTGACTGTAAAGGATTTGCAACCAAGTATTGAAACTGACTGACTGTTTAATTGATGATTTTGTTAGTTTGTCCAAATACTTATGAGCCCTTAAAGTTGGGGGACTGTGTGAAGAAATGGTTGTAATTCCTACATGGTTCATACTACATTTTTGAAAAAAGCCTTAAATGAAAGCTGAGAGTCTGCACTTTAAGCAGGTATTCATTGTTTCATTTAAAACCCATTGTGGTGGTGTACAGAGCTAAAATGATGGCAACTGTATCATTGTCCAAATAATTATGGACCTGACTGTATTTCATGTGGAGTTGAAATATTAAAATCTTGGTAAAACAGAAGAATCCAACATAATTCCTCAAGAGAAATCTCAATAACTTTTATAACAGAACACATATTCCATCAATTACAGTTGTTAACAATAATTGATTTTGTTACCCAATTCTGGTCCGTGTCATGCTTCTCTTTCCCACAGAAGTGACACGTGTCTGTGAGGTCATCTATAAAGAAAAAAAAAAGGAGAAAAAAAGAGCATGCCTTCTTATTATGTCATCATGTATCCACATTGGCATACCATTTATAGGCCGTAAGGTGAATCAGAAAAAGTCTCACAGAAACTGATTTCCGCTCCGACATCTGGGGACTACACGATCTTTACTTCATAAAAAAGATCAATACATGTTCAGCTAATCAGCGGGAGTTCGTAGCTCATAACCCCGCAAGAGTCCTGCGATCGGGGTCGTAATTCGGCACTTGTTCCGTCTGAGCGTATTGATCAGTTCAGCCTCAGCGTAATGACATTTGGTACGCGAGTGGTGGCACGGCCGTCACGTGATCACGCTACACCAATAAGGTACCCGCATTTCGTGTCGCCATGGTTTCATTCAGCAGAGGAAAACAGACCCGGAAGTCCTCAAAAGTGAGCAGAAATGAGCTGAAACAGCGCTATTCACATCGGCGTGTCCATGAAACACGATGAGACAAATAGACAATAAGGTGAACTAAGCAAAAATGTCTTACTGTACATTAAGGAGGTTCCAAATCTACCACTTTGTAGGCTCACTAAGAGCCTACTATCACCTGACAGAGACAAATCTGCTGTAAGAGAATAATGTCTTTGTTTTTGTCATTAGTTGTGTAAAAAAACTGTTTTGGGTAACATTTTAACTGAACAATAGTAGTATAATAGAATATAATAGAGTAATGTGATGGTGAGGACATTGCTCTGTATAGCAAACATACTTTCACGGCAAAGACTCCACACGAGGTAGCATCCCTTTGTCTGGGATGTGGGACTGTGTCACATCTCCACCTTGAGACGTTCATCCCTTCCCTCGCATGAATGCCCTGAAGAAATACAGCAATAACAATAAAATATAATTATAGCAATTTTGTCACACACAAAAGTCAACTTTTCTTTCCGGTGTCAATGCCAGCAGGACACACACGTTTTTATGTAACAAAAACTTAATGTCAATCTTCAATTGACCGTGAACATACTTAATTACACATTGAAATGTTAATGTATAATTTTAACATCTGTCCTTACCTTGTTATTTCCAAACATGTCTGGATGTCCTTCTTTGACTCCCCCAGTGGATCCAGGAGCAGGGACTTTATTTCGTTTGGGTAGATGACCTATAGTTTTAAAAAATAAAAAATAAAATTACATGTTTCTTTACTTACTCAAGAGAGAGGTGGAAGCTTTTGCCTATCTCGCTCTGGGGTAAAATTGACACCTTAAAAATGAATGTCCTCCCACGACTAATCTACATTATTAGTGCCCTCCCACTCCCCTTTGACAAAACCTACTTTAAAAGAATCAATTCATTGTTTTCTTCCTTCATCTGGAATGGAAAGCGAGCAAGAATTAGTACTTCAAAATTGTTTCTTGACTGAGACAAAGGTGAACTGGGTCTTCCAAATTTCGAAAAATATTACTTTGCTATAAATTCAAGATATCCTTTAAAATGGGCATATAATTATGATACAGACTTAACAACTTGGGAGGACGTAGAAATAAGAATTATGTCCACAAACAAATCCAAAATATCTCTTAAATCAATGTGGTTCAACCCAAAACATCTGAAAAACATTGACAGTCCTGTCATTAGATTTTCTTGTGAAATTGCAGTATTTACATAACTCATTAGATTTTGACGGACACAACTCACCTAATAATCCATTGTGGCATAGTAGTTTTTTTTTACAGTGCAAGATAAATCATTAGAAAATAAGGAATGGGAAGTAAAGGGAATTTCCTCATTGATAGATCTGTTTTCAGATGGTAACATGATGTCCTTTGAGCAACTGAAATTTAAGTTTGATCTGATGAGTTAAGATTTTTGGTTATACCTGCAAATCAGATCACAACTTACAAAATTTCTTGGAACGTACACAACTTCCTGAAACAACTAACTGTGAAAATAAATTAATAACAATAATGAAAAAGAAAAGTCATATAGGTAGCAAAATTTATAAGATCATAAATGGTCTGAAAAATACTATCAACATCTCCCTAGAGAAAACCTGGGAGAAAGATCTAGATGAGAAATTAGATCCTGAAACATGGGCATCAATTTGGCAGAAATTACATAAAATATTGAACTCAGCACAAAATAAAACAATAAATTATAAGTTTATTAACAGGACATATTATATTCCCAGAAAACTTAAACTTATGAATTTATATAATAATGAAATGTGCTGGCACTGTAATAAAGAAAAAGGTTTCTTTTTTCATATGATATGGCAATGCCCTAAACTGCAAATATTTTGGAAGAAAGTTATGTTGTATCTGTCAACAGTCATCAAACTATGTATTTTGAACTATATTGATGACAAAAACTGGCCACAGTTTAAGAAAAAAATTGTGTCTGTTGGCCTTACGGGTGCAAAATGAGTTATTGCTACTAACTGGAAGACTACTGATAATATTAATGTAAAATCTTGGATACAAACCTTTGAAACACTTCTAAGTTTAGAGCAAGCATCCAATTCTATATACACTTCCTCCTACAAAACTTGGAATCAAATTAACATGCAAATTCACAACAATATCACCTGCCCCAACTAAAAAAACATAATTTATGACGCATACTGACATATTGGTACTTATATATGAAAAGTATGTGTATGTGTGAAGTCTGTGTTATAATTATATGTATGTTTATGTCAAGGATTGTATTGAAGATCTGAATCCTAGCGTCCACTCCAGGATACAAGCACAGTTGTATGATATGAACTCTTCATCATCTCAAAATGTTATCAGTTTTCTTTGTAATTGACCTGACTGTTGATCTACTATTGTGAATTCTTTACTCCCTGAGCATCAAAAAGCAAATAAAATATTTAAAAAAAAAAAGAATATATTATTTTCCAGAAAAAGACATTGCTAGCTCTATAGCAGTCTTACAAAACAGTCAAACCTATACTTGCAATTTCCTAATTTGTAAATCATGTTTAAATAAGACAAATAAGGTACCTGACTTTCCAACTCCATGTTGGGACCAACTTGCTTAATGTCCCAGTAAAATATTTTGTAGGACCCTATTTTTGCACATCCTTTCCTGCCCAGGCATCCTGTACATCTTCCAAAAACAATTTAAAAGAATTGTAAGAATCTAGTAAACTGAAGTGGAGTTAGTGGCAATTAAAATGCATCAGCAAATCTATCTAATGACTAAGTACATACATTATTGTAACCCCATTGTCCACAACATTGCCCTGTGTTTTCCCTCCTGTGTTCTTGGACTCTTTCTGTCTTCCCCTGCACTCCTGTCCTGTACTGCAGAGTTCATCTCAATGGATATTTAAGCCAATACCAAACCTAAACCCTATGCCATTTGCATGATTTATAAATTAATCTGTATTGAGATATAGAATTACATCTCATGTGTTTAACTATAATTAAAGACTGATGTATTTTTTACATATGCTTTTATACAATTACATTAGTACTGGTATTGGTTTCAGTGCACAGGGTTTTGGTCAGGTATATGCTTAAATATTGGCCATGGTGGTGAACTCTCCACTTTAGTGGGTGTTGTTTCCCACATTCATACAAGTTCTTTGCTACAGGATGGAGAGATTTAGAAGATCTTCTGTACCCACAGCCACCAGACTTTTTAATTCTTAAGTAAATGGTAGATGAGCTGCCTGACAATTGAATTTCCCTTTGGGGATCAATGAAGTTATTCATATTCTTATTTTTATTCTTATTCTTATTTAGGCACACCTGTGTAATAAGCCAGGTCACATTGGCTATAGGCCTACTTTATTACCAGTGGTAGAAAGTAACTAAGTTCATTCAGTCACTTTATGTTTGTAAGGTACTTGTACCTTATTTCCATTTTATGGTACTTTATACTTCCACTCCGCTACATTTCAGAGGGAAATATTGTACTTCCACCCCACTGCCTTTATTTGACAACTTGGTTACTTTTCAGATGAAGATTTTACATAAAATAACATAATCATGATCCAATAAGTTACATTGCATAATTAAAAGATTAAAACACTGGTTCCAAAACTGTTTGGTTTGTGTCCTCTTACAAAAGAATAATTTTGTCATGTTTCAGATGTGTTTTATTTGTTTGCATTCACACCATAGAGACAATTCCCTCACATATTTTCAAGTAAATAACTGTGTAATGTCTAAAGAGGTAAAACTCCCAAATATTTCACAAAACTACAAATATTAAAGAAGAGTTCTGAAAAATAAACCCAAATTAAATTTTGCATAGCATAACTATTTTTTGTTCCCTTCTACGCTATCATCTCAAGACCCCTCAGATTTATTTCATAGCCCACACAAAGCAGTTCAAGGTAGGTCCACCTCAAGCATCTGTAACAATAAAATGCTGCTTATGCAACAACTTATCATTTTTAAAAAAAGTACTTTGTTAAATGTATTTAATATATCAGTCAGTCTAAATTTCTGAAAAACGAGTAATTCTACTTTAATACTTTAAAGGTATAATATGTAGTTTTTCCACATAAAAATTTCTAAAAACGACTAAACCAATATTATATATTTTGTTTAGTTGTGTACTTTGATTATCAGAAATGTTTCCAACAATTTTTCAAACCCAGATAAATATGAAATATTAATAACAGTTACGGACCGTGTCATTAGGTCACATGTCAATGGCGACGTGACTCCAGTTACCATAGCCATTAAATGAAGGAGAAGAAGAAGAAGCAGACTGGATGAGACGTCAGAGAATGAACATTACTGTTGCTAGTTTAAGCTAACGCATCATGGATCATGATTATGCATTGACGGTTGCTTTGGACAGAGATATGCGGCCCGTGCCGCACTGTAACACACACACACCCACACACACGGAAAACCGGACATTATCATCAGTTTATAAAAAAAACCCAGACGCCCCGGACGGGACGTGAAAAGTGGACATGTCTGGGCAAAAGAGGACGTTTGGTCAGCCCATGTAACATTACTACTGATAGTTAAATCAGAGTTTGACGATCCGGTGTAGGTACCAGATCGGCTTGGGCTGCTACACCGGCCGACGGACCCCATTTGCATGAAGTGAAACATAAAGTGAATATAACTTCAGTAATACACCTCATCCATGAGCATTTCTCTGCTGCTGAAGCTCGCTCTGCCAAAAAAACTGCCACGGTCAGTTTCAGTTACACGGAGTGAGGAACATTAGATCTGTATCTGTTATATAACTACAACTCCCATGATCCCACGCTACTTTGTGATGTCATCCAACTCCATCTTCTGTTATTATTTTGGTTTGAGACCCCTAGCGGCAGAAAATTACATATTGCACGTTTAAGAAAAATTAGCTGACTTGTTATGTACTTTTACTTAAGTACTTTTATTTGTAATGAAGTGGGTACTTTTACAGTGTGTTATTGATACTTTTACTTAAGTAAAGAATCTGACAACTTATGTCACCACTGTTTAATACAACATAATATACTGTCTCAAATGTAATGTGTATTGTATTGCACAGCTGTTGCATGACAATGTAGGACAGTGTCAATGACAGTCTTTGACAAGGATTTCTTTGTCAGGTAAAGGTCAAAAAAGCATGTTTTTCATACGTTCATAAATTGGAAATATTGCGGAGTAATTGGGTCAAAGAAAGCCCTAAGGCTGAAACGAATTAGTGTTCTTTGTGCTATCCAATAACAGTAAACCATCAGAATCTCCTTAGTGCTGTGAAATATTTTGTCATTTCGTGTTTTTGCTTTGATTAATTGACGTTGCTTATCTTACCTTCAATGGCGTATAAGGAGGCTTCAAAGAAGAAATTTCTCACTCTTAGAGAAATTAGCAGGGTATTCATTCTTTATTTTATACTTGATTATCCTCTCATAATCGGTCAGATCCATCGTCTGGCGGTGCTGAGCAAATAGCTTTTTGTATCTGTGAAACACTGACAAAACTGTAGGCTTATGTTATTGACTGGCAACCTAACATTGACCTAACCCCTGACATCACCCAATTGGCATAATTAATTGAAGGGAAAAAGTTTCCAGATACAACAGGTTGAAAAAGCAGTCTGAAGTAATGTGTTTCCCCCTGTAACATTGGCTAGAAGAGAAGAAACTTGTTCATATTCACAGAGGTTATAGAGTATTATCTGAAGTACACACAAAATAAATCAATTGATGATCAGGCTTCATCTGTCCATTATGTGGCGGGGGGGATACAAATTCTGGCAGACTGGAAAAGCAGTCTGAAATAATGTGTTTCCCCCTTGTAACATTGGCTAGAAGAGAAGAAACTTGTTCATATTCACAGAGGTTATAGAGTATTAACTGTGTGTGTGTGTGTGTGTGTGTGTGTATGTGTGTGTGTTTGGGGGGGGGGAATGTGAATTGCAGCCCATTATACAGTACAGGCCAAAAGTTTGGACACACCTTCTCATTCAATGCGTTTTCTTTATTTTCATGACTATTTACATTGTAGATTCTCACTGAAGGCATCAAAACTATGAATGAACACATGTGGAGTTATGTACTTAACAAAAAAAGGTGAAATAACTGAAAACATGTTTTATATTCTAGTTTCTTCAAAATAGCCACCCTTTGCTCTGATTACTGCTTTCAATTTCAATCAATCAATCAATTTTATTTATAAAGCCCAATATCACAAATCACAATTTGCCTCACAGGGCTTTACAGCATACGACATCCCTCTGTCCTTAAGACCCTCACAGCGGATAAGGAAAAACTCCCCCCAAAAAAACCCCTTTAACGGGGAAAAAAAACGGTAGAAACCTCAGGAAGAGCAACTGAGGAGGGATCCCTCTTCCAGGACGGACAGACGTGCAATAGATGTCATACAGAACAGATCAGCATAATAAATTAACAGTAATCCATGTGACACAATGAGAGAGAGAGAGAGAGAGAGAGAGAGAGAGAGAGAGGTAATGACAGTAGCTTACAACAACATTAATGAAAGTAATAATATTATTGTTATAGTTCTGGCTACTGTGGTACAATATGTTGAAAGTATGTATTAATATCTGACAGTATACTTGTGTGATAATAGTCATATGTGTATAAGTATGTATAAGAAGTATGACTAATGACTAATGATGGCAGCAGCAGCAGGAGGCATCTGGCAGGACCACGGCAGCAGCACAACCACACACGTCACGCTGTCCAGGCACCGCTGCGGTATGAGTTAATCTGAGAGACAGTGGAGCACAAAGGCTCCGGAGAAGAAGCCGAGTTAGTGACATCCAGAATGGCCGAGTTAGCAAGATGCAGTAATAGGATGAGAGAGAGAGAGAGAGAGAGAGAGAGAGAGAGAGAGAGAGAGAGAGAGAGAGAGAGAGCCCGGTGTATTATAGGGGGTCCTCCGGCAGACTAGGCCTAAGTCAGCCTAACTAGGGGCTGGTACAGGGCAAGCCTGAGCCAGCCCTAACTATAAGCTTTATCAAAGAGGAAAGTCTTAAGTCTAGTCTTAAATGTGGAGACGGTGTCTGCCTCCTGGACCGTAACAGGAAGATGATTCCACAGGAGAGGAGCCTGATAGCTGAAGGCTCTGGCTCCTGATCTGCTTTTGGAGACTTTAGGGACCACGAGTAACACACTCACTTTGCACACTCTTGGCATTCTCTCGATGAGCTTCAAGAGGTAGTCACCTGAAATGGTTTTCCAACAGTCTTGAAGGAGTTCCCAGAGGTGTTTAGCACTTGTTGGCCCCTTTGCCTTCACTCTGCGGTCCAGCTCACCCCAAACCATCTCGATTGGGTTCAGGTCCGGTGACTGTGGAGGCCAGGTCATCTGCCGCAGCACTCCATCACTCTCCTTCTTGGTCAAATAGCCCTTACACGGCCTGGAGGTGTGTTTGGGGTCATTGTCCTGTTGAAAAATAAATGATCGTCCAACTAAACGCAAACCGGATGGGATGGCATGTCACTGCAGGATGCTGTGGTAGCCATGCTGGTTCACTGTGCCTTCAATTTTGAATAAATCCCCAACAGTGTCACCAGCAAAACACCCCCACACCATCACACCTCCTCCTCCATGCTTCACAGTGGGAACCAGGCATGTGGAATCCATCCGTTCACCTTTTCTGCGTCTCACAAAGACACGGCGGTTGGAACCAAAGATCTCAAATTTGGACTCATCAGACCAAAGCACAGATTTCCACTGGTCTAATGTCCATTCCTTGTGTTTCTTGGCCCAAACAAATCTCTTCTGCTTGTTGCCTCTCCTTAGCAGTGGTTTCCTAGCAGCTATTTGACCATGAAGGCCTGATTGGCGCAGTCTCCTCTTAACAGTTGTTCTAGAGATGGGTCTGCTGCTAGAACTCTGTGTGGCATTCATCTGGTCTCTGATCTGAGCTGCTGTTAACTTGCCATTTCTGAGGCTGGTGACTCGGATGAACTTATCCTCAGAAGCAGAGGTGACTCTTGGTCTTCCTTTCCTGGGTTGGTCCTCATGTGTGCCAGTTTGGTTGTAGCGCTTGATGGTTTTTGCGACTCCACTTGGGGACACATTTAAAGTTTTTGCAATTTTCCGGACTGACTGACCTTCATTTCTTAAAGTAATGATGGCCACTCGTTTTTCTTTAGTTAGCTGATTGGTTCTTGCCATAATATGAATTTTAACAGTTGTCCAATAGGGCTGTCGGCTGTGTATTAACCTGACTTCTGCACAACACAACTGATGGTCCCAACCCCATTGATAAAGCAAGAAATTCCACTAATTAACCCTGATAAGGCACACCTGTGAAGTGGAAACCATTTCAGGTGACTACCTCTTGAAGCTCATGGAGAGAATGCCAAGAGTGTGCAAAGCAGTAATCAGAGCAAAGGGTGGCTATTTTGAAGAAACTAGAATATAAAACATGTTTTCAGTTATTTCACCTTTTTTTGTTAAGTACATAACTCCACATGTGTTCATTCATAGTTTTGATGCCTTCAGTGAGAATCTACAATGTAAATAGTCATGAAAATAAAGAAAACGCATTGAATGAGAAGGTGTGTCCAAACTTTTGGCCTGTACTGTATGTCAAATTACAGGAGGAAAATTCCTGATTCCCTTGGTTTTTCAGTCTAGTGCAGTGTGTAATACGATGTTAAGATGTACAGAAAAATAAAAGCATTTATTTTGATGGGTGAGCCATGTGTTACTTTCCAAAACCTTGTTGATAAATTACTCCAGAACACCACCTTCGCTGAATGCATGAGCTGCATGCGTGCTCCCGTGGCCAGGGGAAGCACTTCCTATCGGGGGTAATGCCGCATTCGTTTGGCAATCCAGGCCAGTCATTCCTTGTCAGATTTATATGACCGTATGACACGTCTGATCTGAAAGCGTTTCATTGCAACAGTCTGGAAAACATGGCTTGTTTTTGTTTGCATGGTTGCTGAGCACCGGAGACTTTGCTGGTTCAAACGACTTTAGGCTTCAACGGTTTTGCAAAGACTTTTTTTCCAACACAAATCAACAGTGGAAATAGAAATGCCATTGCAAAGTACTTGTATGATTTTTACAACACAAACGCTTGATCAAACAGCATATACGAGGACAAATTGAGGACAAATAACTTTGTTTTCCATTCACAATTTGCGCAGCCATCTTCGTCGTGATGTCAATTCTCCCGACTCGGTCTACCTGGACCTTGCCCGAGTCAGCGATGAAATAGAAGAATTGGCTTACTTGCAGACTGAATTGGATAAGTTCTATGAGAAAAAGGCTAGAGGGGCCTTCATCAGATCCAGAAGGAAATGGCTTGAACAGGGGGGAAAATGCACCAAATATTTCTTCAATTTAGAAAAAAGGAATCACGAAATATCTTCCCTGAGCAAACTTAAAATTAATGATACTGTATGTGAAGATGGAAAACTAATTTCACAATATGTAGTAAGTTTTTATGAGAAGCTGTATCTGGCTGACCCCTTGGACAAAGATAAGATGACATTATTCCTTCAAACCATACAACCGAATATTAGAAGAATAGATGAAGACTTCCAAGTAATATGTGACTAGAAAATAACTATAACAGAGGTGCAAAAATGTATTGATTCCCTCAAGGATAACAAAGCTCCAGGGAATGATGGGATAATAGGGAAATTTTATAAATGCTTTAAACAATCAATCGCTCCATTTTTAGCTGGACTGTTTGAAGAGGCTCTAGAAAAAGAGGAACTGCCCCACACTCTGAGACAGGGATTGATAAAACTAATTTCAAAACCAAAAAAAGATAAGCATTGAAAACTGGAGACCGATTAGCCTATTGAATAATGATGCAAAGCTTTTTGCGCTTATCTTTGCTAAAAGGTTAAAAATAGGATTAGCTGATATTATTGATGACGAACAATCTGGGTTTATGCCAGGAAGGAACATTGTAAATAATATTCGTCTGATGTTAGATATGATAGATTATAATGAATTTATACCAGATGAAAGTTTTATTCTATTTGTTGACTTTTACAAAGCATTTGATACAGTCAGTCACCAGTTTATGTTTAAAGTCATTCATTGCTTTGGTTTTGGAAATAGGTTTTTGAGGGCAGTTCAAACACTTTACAAAGGAAGTAACAGCTCAATTAAGGTAACAAATGGTACAACGCCCAGGTTTAATATCAGTCGTGGAATCAGACAAGGATGCCCACTAAGTCCTTTTTTGTTTTTGCTGGTCACACAGGTCATGGCAACACATATTAAAAGAAGCAACTTTCAGGGCATAAGGGCTTTAGGTAGAGACTTCAAATTGGCTCAATTAGCGGATGATACAACAATTTTTCTGTCCAATCAAAATGAACTTGACACAGCTGTGCGGTGCATCAGAGAGTTTTCTGAGGTTTCTGGATTGACAATGAACCTTAATAAATATGTGCTGTTTCCCCTTAAACACTGTGATCTGTTAGAATTGAGTGATATTCCCATTAAACAAACTGTGACATATGTGGGTGTAGTGCTTGACAAAAATGAGAACAGACGCTCGGAGGTAAACTTTGAACCAATAATTCAACAAATACAAAGAAAATTCAATATGTGGTTAATGAGGGATCTATCCTTAAATGGTCGGACGCTGTTTCTAAAGCTGAAGGAATATCAAGATCTGTATATTTGTTGCTAGCACTAGAAATGCCTGCAGTAGTCTCTAAGAAACTAGATCAAATCTTATTCAACTTTATTTGGAAGAACAGATGCCATTACCTAAAAAAAGATATTTTGTGTAACGCCAATAGGGATGGTGGCTTGGATGTGTTAACCTTTGAAACATTAAATCGTTCTTTTAAGATTAACTGGTTAATCAACTTATGCAGACAGAAGAACAACTTCTGGAACTCTTTTGCCACACGTGTATTCAATTCATTAGGTGGAATACAGTTTATGTTGAAATGTAACTACAAAGTTGAAAAACTTCCTGCCAAACTTTCCAACTTTCAGAAACAAGCTTTGCTGTCCTGGAAACTGATCTATAAACATAATTTCTCACTAACCAGGTATTATATTTAGAATAATCAAGACATCCTTTACAAAAACAAATCACTGTTTTATAAGGATTGGGTGGAGCATGGAATTTTATTAGTTGACCAACTTATCAATGATCAAGGTTTTTTACTTTCTTATGAAGAATTTTTGTTAAAATTTCAGTTGCCAGTCACGTCGAAGAAATATGCTGTGATTTTTGATGCACTACCACAGGGTGTGCTGCAGCTTCTTAAAGGGACTGAAAGAAATGCTGCTGTTGCAGAAAAATATAATTGTGATATTTTTGTGGGCGAAGTAGACATCACAAAAAAATCCTGCTCTAACACATATTTGAGAAGCTACTTACAAGCAAGGATTCTGCCTAGAGGTCAAATTTACTGGACTGCACAATTTGGAGAGGTAAACTGGCATAAAGCGTGGCTGGTTGGTGACAAATTCTGTCTTAATAACAAGGTGAAAGAAGTTTCGTTTAAAATTTTACATCAAATCTACCCTGCAAAGAAAACACTAGAAAGATTTAAACTGGACATTGAATATGTGTGTGATTTCTGTGGACTTGAAGATGAAACCATCTCTCATTTATTTTATCAATGTACTTACAGTAGAACTTTTTGGAAAGATGTTCAACATTTTGTGCAAGAGAAAACAGGAAGAACGATCAGTTTCCAGGAAAAACACATTTTTATTTATTTTAAGGACCAAGACAAAGATTTGTGTTTTTTCTGTCAGTTGATCTTGAGTTTGGGGAAATTTCACATCCATAAAAACAAATGGGTTAAATCTAAACCAAACATTGTACCCTTCCGACAAGAACTGCACCGTTATGCTGCCACAATCAAGGACATCAGAAATAAGAAAGCCGCAAAAACATACTATATTATGGAGAAATTTTGTGGAAGTGATCTGTAAAGGCCTCTGGCTGTTTTTGTTTTTTGTTTTTTGTTTTTTTTTTTACCCTTGCTTTGTGTGTATCTCTGCACCCCATGTAGGTGTGTAAGTATGTATGGGTGTATGTCTGTATGTAAGGTTTTGTGTGTCGCACAATTTAAAAAAAAAAATAGTTTGATGACGAGACCTCCGGGTAACGGGTGTTCTTTTGTACCTTTCCGGACCGGAAACCGTATCAATCCCGGTTCCAGCTACCAATAGAATGCAGCATAAGTACCTTGGCACGACACCCGACAGGAAGTGTATAATTTAAAACAGTTAAACAAAGTTATTTGTCCACAATTTGTTCTCGTATATGCTGTTTAATTAAGCGTTTGTGTTGTAAAAATCATACAAGTAGCCTACTTTGCAATGGCATTTCTATTTCCACTGTTGATTTGTGTTGGAAAAAAAGTCTGTGCAAGCCCGTTGTAGCCTAAAGTCGTTTGAACCAGCAAAGTCTCCGGTGCTCAGCAACCATGCAAACACAAACAAGCCATGTTTTCCGGACTGTTGCAATGAAACGCTTTCAGATCAGACGTGTCATATGGTCATATAAATCTGACAAGGAATGACCGGCTTGGATTGCCAAACGAATGCGGCATAAGTAGGCTACCTTGGCACGACACCGGCTGTGAGAGCAGCACGCAGGGACCGTCTACAAAGTGCAACACCGCAAAGAGATATTACAAAAATATTCAATAACTTCACTATAATACAGTGTAGTGTCACCAAACTCACTACACACTTCATTGATCTCCTAGATTACACTACAACACTTGGTTTGAAAGAAAGGCATTTTTCATAATTTCTGGGAATTTTTATTAGGAATATTAATCAATAACTTCGATATGATACACTGTAGTCCTTTTAATGTTTCTGATATTAGATTTAAAAAAACCCCCAAAAAACTCTCCCTCCTTCATAGCCTATCTTTGTAGCATGTTTAAAATATGTTTAATATGTTTATCATATCTTGAACATATGTTTAATACTGGTCCATGGGTATTTTATTTAGTTTGATTGATGTTTGGTTTGGTTATGTTTTGTGTGTTTTCCTTGCTTTCTCATCCTCTGTGATTTATTCATCATGGTTCATTGGCTTCACCTGTCATGTCATTAACTGTGTCATGTGACAGTTTCTTATTGGCTGCTGCTGCTTTATAGATGAAACCACACCTTGGTGCATCTGTTTCTCCAGCCCTGATGAAGACCAACAGTGGTCGAAACATGTTGGCTTTTTAATGAGTTGGCCATTATATTAAAGGCTTTTTAATCTAATCTTTCCTTCCTCATTCTCATTTTTGTTTGGAGTGCCTGGATTCTTTTCCTGTTTGAAGTGTGTAGTGAGTTTAGTGACACTACACTGTATAATAGTGACGTTATTGATTCATATTCCTAATAAAAATTCCCAGAAATTATGAAAAATGCCTTTCTTTCAAACCAAGTGTTGCAGTGTAATCCGTAGCAGACCAATGAAGTGTGTAGTGAGTTTGGTGACACTACACTGTATCATATTGAAGTTACTGATTAATATTCCTAATAAAAATTCCTAGAAATTATGAAAAGTCCTTATTTTCCCAAATAAGTGTTGTAGTGTAATCTGTAGGAGATCAATGAATTGTGTAGTGAGTTTGGTGACACTACACTGTATTATAGTGAAGTTATTTAATATTTTTGTAATATCTCTTTTCGGTGTTGCACTTTGTAGACGGTCCCTACGCGCTGCTCTCACAGCCGGCTGCATGTAAACGCTAATGTTCTTGGTGTGGCTCCGAGGACGGCTCGTTTTGATGAAAATTAGGTTGTAGCTCGTTGCCTATCTTACTACGGTTGAAAATATGCGTGTTTTGTGTTTTAACAACGTTTCACTTAAGAGTTATTGATCCCGCAAGTTCGAATCTGCCAATATCTTTCCTTACCGAAGTGGAAAGTTCGAGGAGATGAGGAGCTAAAAAAGAAACGGAAACAAGTTACATAACTTTATATTTCTCAGTCACATTAGTGGATTTCATGTCACTGAAGAGTTATCGTCCTGTTGCGTAGGTTAGGTTTTAGGAACATTTTTTGTTAGACGACGATTATGCAGTGTTGTTAATGAGTGTTCCCTGTAGGCATGCGCGTGCACGTCTATACGTAGGCTACAGTAAGCTATTTACATGTTATTTGCCAAATAAAAGACATGTAGGCCAACCATGTGGAATTTTCTCCGATTTTAAACAGATATTTTACATTTTATTTCATCCTATCTGAAAACTAAAACATTAATATTTAAAACGTAGATGTGATAGATTTTTGTGTTTAGTCAAAAAATGCCAAAGGCATTTTGCATGCTCTTACCATTTGTAACTCCTTACAGCAATTACCAATAACCAAAGCTGTTTTCACCCAGATCTTACTAAAATGTTGTTTGCACTTTTGTTATATTTATAGTGGTGCAAAGAACAGCTCTTTGTTCAAAACACTTAACTGTACGCTCATCCAACATGCAAAACCCTATGTTACTGATTTACATACTTTACGGTAGCATTGGTTAACTTATATTTTGCTAAAATAAATATTAAGTTAAAAGCCATTCTTTTCCTCTACTCTTTGTCCTTGCCTTGAGCTGAGCTGTGACAGAGCTTAGTGAGAAGCTGCAGTACAGGTGTTAATGTCTCATTTCTTCAGCTATCAGTGAAGTTATCCTGCATCCTATAACATTTTAACAAGGTCTGAGTTTAAACTGATCTTCAGTTGTTAATGTACATTAACAGTTGAACTGATTGCACAAAACATAAATAGGTCAGACATAAATATGACATTAAAGAAATACATCACCCACAAAATGACCATTTAAATATCAGCTAGTCATGCTGTGTTATCTCGAATTTATGAAGACATTTTGTGAACATATTGATTTATTGGTGATCACTTTTAACAACAATATCTAAACATCCATTTAAAAACTCTTACACAACAGCAAATGGACAAAGGAAGCAAGTAGCAGGTTGAAGAAAGGGGAGCATCTAGCAGCTAAAGAGACCAAAGTCAAAGCTAAAAGGACAAAAAAGAGTGTGTAAACACAAAACAGCCTAACTCAAAAATGTTTTTTTCCTACAGTGAAACACTCCCTGGAGTTCATGCTCAGTTATTCTCATGGAACCAGAGACATCCCAGAGTTTGTGGCTGTTGCTTTGGTTGATAAAGTTGAGATAATTTACTGTGACAGCACTGGACAAGCACCTGAGGCCACAATGGACTGGATGGATAAATTATTCAAAAAGAATCCTCAGCACTTGGCGTGGTACGCCGACAAATGTCTGGGTAACCAGCACACCTTCAAAGCCACCATAGAGAATTTGATGCAGCATTTTAACCAAACTGAAGGTATGTGTTCACTTTTTACTGATGAAATGTTTTTAATCTTCTCAGACAGGAAGTTAAAAGGCTCTGTCTGTCTGTCTGTCTCTCTCTCTCTCTCTCTCCCTCCCTCTCTCTCTTTCAGATATTCACATTTTCCAGAGGATGAATGGCTGTGAATGGGACGATGAGACTGATGAGGTCAGTGGTAATCTTCATTATGGCTATGATGGAGAAGACCTCATATCATTGGATCTGGAGACAGAGACATGGATCGCTCCAAAACAACAGGCTGTTTTCACCAAACACGAGTGGGACACAGATAGATACAACAGTATATTTTGGAAGTATGCCCTTAGACACGACTGCATTGAGAACCTTAAGGAGTATGTAAACTATGGAAAGAGCTCTTTGCAGAAAACAGGTATGGCCTGATGTGATTTCATAGACACAATATGCCTCCTCAGTTTTAAACGTTTATTCTTTAGTGATACAGTAGTACCACTTTTGAGTATGATCGCCCTTTTATGAGTTATAACTATGGTCACTCAGTCAGTATTCAGTTAATGTCACTCTCAGTTTCTGGTTGCTGATGCTGCCTGATAATCTACCACTCAGTTTGTCTGTTCAGTGCTACATTGCACTGAAGTGTACTTTGAGATTTGTGAGACAGGATGACCTGTGTTTGACAAAGTTAATTGAGGGCTGTGCTGAGTCCCTGTACCTTTTAGAAGCTGAGCCTAAAGAACCAGCCCTCTCCACCGTCTGGAGCTCTGTAACATTAGGACTTGGGCTCACAGGATTTGATTAAAGAATTTGTCTGGATTCTGATTTAAAGTGGAAATTTGCTTAATTAGTCTTAACATCCATTATTTGTTGTTATTCTGGGGACTCCGAGGATGCACATATTTTAGTGTGCAGGGTTTCAAAAGCGTGTTTATTCCCCTTCTCATAGTTTGTGTTTGTCAGGAGGCCCTACACTTCATTACCATATAGTAAACTTGGTTCAGTAACGGGTGGGAATATTTTTAGCCAAGATTGAGTTGGTAAAAGTAGGTGTGAAGAAATTGCCCTTTATTTCTCAGATTATTCACTTCCAAATTGTAACTGCCTGTAATGGTCTTTTTTTTCTCTCTCAATCTGTGCAGACCTTCCCTCAGTGTCTCTCCTCCAGAAGTCTCCCTCCTCTCCAGTCAGCTGCCACGCTACAGGTTTCTACCCTAACAGAGCCATGATGTTCTGGAGGAAAGATGGAGAGGAGATTCATGAGGACGTGGACCACAGAGAGATCCTCCCCAATCATGATGGATCCTTCCAGATGAGTGTTGACCTGAACCTTTCATCAGTCCCACCTGAAGACTGGAGGAGGTACGACTGTGTGTTTCATCTCTCTGGTGTGAAGGATGACATCATCACCAAACTGGACAAAGCAGTGATCAGGACCAACTGGGGTAAGACTGAGGGAAGTTAAGAACTAATAACAATAAACCAGTTAAAGAATGTAATCAAACCAATGCACATTCTCACCCAGGATCACCGGTCAGATCACGTAAGCTTAACAGGACTTAACAAAGTCATAGAAAGTTTGAAAGAATTTTATACACCACATTGTCTTTACCACACAAGTGACAGCTTTGTGCTGCCAGTCCACTCTTTACTGAGCTCAGAATTAATACAGAACAAGGGCAATGATGAAACCTACAAAACAAGTTTTGTTTGTTTGTTTGTTTTGTTCAACAGAGAGGCCTGGAAACGTGACCGTCCCCATCACTGCTGCAGTGGCTGTTCTTGCTCTCGTCTTCATCACTGCCACTGCATTCATTGTTTACAAAAGGAAGAAAGGTGAGAGACAAAAATGCAAACATCATCTGCTAAACTGACTTTTTCAGTTCTGTTATCCAGGTTGCATTTGAACTGAATAAATAAGCATCACTTTTGAAGCAACCAACAGGAAGCGTCTCAAGGCTCAGAGCCTGTTAGTCATGATAATGTGATTATACCACAATGATGTGGGAGAGAAGAGATCAGTAAAGAAATAAAGTCAGGATGAAACAAAAGGGTAGAATGGATTTATTTTTGAGTCAGAGTGAGTAGAAGAGGGGAACACATTCAGTGAGGAAAAGGTGACAGAAGATATTCTGGCATTTACAGCTGTAACTGAACTGATTTGTCTTTTATTCCTGATTTCAGCCAAAAGTCCCCCACCTCGTAAGTAAAACTTACTTTTATTCTAATTCAACTGATCTAAAACACACTTTATGCTGCAGATTAAAAAGTGTTTCAAGTTATTGTGCAGATGTTTTTTTTTTTCAAGACTGTTTCCTGCATTTATTTTTTCTAAATGTTCAGAGAAAGATGAGACTTAAGGAATTTCACACTGATATTTTGTTTCTGACCTTACAGCTCCTGACAACAACTACGAGCTCTGTCTGAGACTGAATCCAGAGACCTGATTGTGAAAAACAAAGTGAACACTTTGATAGTGTCATATTATAAAGCTTCACAGAACTAAAAGAGACTGAAAGAAAGCTTCCTGCTGTAAAAGTGAAGAAGTACACTTTATTTGCTTGATATTTAAATGTAATCGTTTTATTTCACATTGTAAATTTATGTTTAATGTTTATTGTATTATGTATTCATTAATCAGTTTACATTAATGCAACAATGTGTTGCTTGTCTATTTTTTAAAAGACAGTGATGGTGGTTGGACAGCTGAGCAGGACATGTCACTCATGAAGTTTTACATCAAGCCAGTGAGGCCAGCCACTGTAGTTTAGCCTGAGCAGATACCATGTAGATATAAAGCAGCAGAGTATTGACTCTGCTTGGATGATTGAAGGATTTAAAGGCAGCTTAAAGATACATCAGTCAGGTTTAGAAAATGGTGTCTCCTGTCAGAGGGCTCAGCAGAGTATTGACGGCACAGCCAGCTGCAGGGCCTGATGATGGTACCTTTGTATTTTCTATGAATGAATATCAGATTTAAATGTATTGCTTTTCAATAAAGTTCCCACTTGTCATAGATTTGTCTCTTTTGGTTTTGACTATAGTTACAGTAGCTAATATTAATATTACCTGAACATTCAGTATTTACACAGAAGTTGGACGAGGACACATAATCCTTGCTGTCAGTCATATGGTGAAAACACACAACTGCTCATTCATCTCCTCTGGTCACCTGAGTCCAATAAACAAGCTGCTCAGTCACATCAGTCACTGGACTCTGGATATGTTTTACATTGAAATAAACACTGAGATACTAGTAGAAGATATAAAAAGGAAACCAGGAACCTCTGAGTCATATTGGACTCTGATCTTTACACTGAAAGTCATGTCAGTAACACAACCAGCTTTTAACTACTTGAAAAAGCATATCATATCAGGATTTAAATCTCTAGCTGATTGATTCTAAGTAACAGGTTCATACATTTGTCTGACTGAGGCTACATGTATACACAAAGCCAAACATATACTGTAGTTTCAGTATTTAAGACTTCATAGGCTCTCAGTGCGACACAATCAGTTTTAAAGTTGTAACAGTAGTCTAATACACTTACACCCCTTTTCCACCAAATTAGCTCTGGTTCTTAAACTGGCTCTGCTCAGGATTTTTGGAACCTTGGTGCTATCTAGTGAACCAGTCTGTGTTTCCACCAGTAACCACTGTAACCATTGTAATGGTTACAAAGACGTGTCTTCAACAGACGGTGTCAACACAATGTACAAAGGAAGTAGTCAGCAGTAGCAAGATGGTGGATGACACTGATTACCGGCCAGCTTTTGTTCTGTTATTACAGATATTTGTTTTTACCCAAAGACTAAGCATGAAGCAACTATTTATGATAAGAAGACGGAGGAGACTAATTCGTGCAATACTGCATCCTTTCTTTTTACCCTGTGGAATAAAACACCCACTTATGTTGTCCATTTTGCACTTCAGGTCAAGAAAAATTTGCTATAGCTAGGAACCGACTTTTCGGCTTCCAATACAGACGAAATTAAAAAGGGTCCAATTAGGTGCAGGAACCAGAACAGAACCTGTTCCATGTGGGTGGGAAAAGGTAGTGGTTTGGGTTTCTGGTGCATTTCTGAGCTGTTGACTGACTCAAGTCAGTCAGGGCTCTGAGGCCGTCAGGTGGAGAGTTCCCTGTATACCTAGAATAAGATCCAGATCTGGTGAGGGTGCCGCTAGTTACTTTGGTCATGTTCTGTGAAACAAAATGACTGCTTCATCGGGCAGTGAGATCAGTCCATGTTTCTGTTGGGTGAGTGTGGGTTCATCAGAGTCTTTTGGTTGGTTCTCTTGTATTTTGCTCTTCTTTTGTTACTGTTGATTTTTCTTGTATCTCATGAGTTCTGTTCTTCTGTATGTGTTGCCTGATGCTGTTTGCACTTTACTGTGATTAAACGCCCCTCTTCTTCTGTGTCCATAAAACAGCGACCGGTTGGCATTAAAGACCTCAGCTGCTATAGCTGTTGTCAACAAGACTATCATTTAAGGGCTATCGTACATTTTTAGATGTGACAGTGTGTGCAACCGAGTATCACAGTGGACAACAACTTTAGGATCATAACAGTTATTTCAGCTGTGAATGACGGGAATTATTATGTTTATGTTATTATGTTTTTCCATTTTTTAAAGTCAGTACATGTACAATTAATTGATAAAATTCTCATGAAAAGAGAAACAGACATTTTCAGTAATGAAGCCAGCTTCGTATCTTTATCCACATTTATTTAATATTTGGGATCTGATTTGTGGATGTTTATCAGGCTTGAAACATAAAACAATAAAACTACTTAAACTTAAACTTTTTACTTAAAAGTGTGAGGATGAAAAAACACTGCAACCCAATATCTACCACAAATTGGGATTTATTTACCAAGCAGTGCACTGAATCTTTAACCTTAAACTGTCTTTCCTTCTGTTACCACCAGAGAGCAGCACAACCCTGCAATGTTTCAGCTGCCAGAGAAACAAGCAATCAGAGCGTTGTCACACCTCCTGCATGTCAAAGGGTTTCCATACTTTCATTTGTCAAATATTATAACACAGGTCTATTCTTACAACAAGCCTGTTCTCCAAAGATGATCAGATAAACTGTAGCATTCTGTATAACATTTAAGGAAATATGTTTTCGTTGTGGTATTGATACATGGATTTGAGTACAATTTATGCTCAAATTTAATGGAAAAAAGTGCAGCATCAATGTTTTTTTTTGTTTTTAGTCTAACTGTCTTTTGAAAGTGGTCATCTGTAAAATGTTTACTGTAAGAGACAGACATGATAGTTTGGATGTCAGATCAGAGACCTTATGACCAAGAGGTGACACTGATTCAGAACAATATAGAAATGAATGTAAAATCCTTTTATTGAATTTTAATTCTAATTGAATTTTGACCCTTTGGGCCACCAGTACTGTGCCTGGTAGGCCTGTTCATTAATCCATCCATGACCAGCTATTGCTTTTTAGTCACTGTCATTGTTAAATTACATTACAATGCAATTTTACAGACCTCTTGAAACAATGCCATTAAAATTGCTGTCTAAAAACAGGGCCTCTACTACAGTTAAGAGGTTATGTGTTTTTACATATTCATGCTTAGTGTAGTCTAGTGTGTAAGTGTTTATTTTGTATGTTTCAGATATAAATTCATAATCATGCAAGCTCCCAAAATCATTAAAAGGTGATAAAAATTTAATAAATAAGGTGTTAAAAAGGTAAAACGTTTGTTAAAAATGTGTCTAAAAGGTACCTAAAAATGTGTGGTAAAAAATGTATTGCCTTTTATGTAAGGTCATTACTTAATGTAGAGTGTAATAGGACCACAGTCTAATTGACGGCATTGTGGGAAATGGGATGTTGTGTGGTGATGTCAAAGGTCAGTAGCATTGTGGGTCAGAGTAACATGGCTGCAGATGAAGAATATACGACTCCAGAGTGACAGTATTGTACACATGGTCCTAGAGGCGCACACAGTAATTGTTTTTTATTTGCTTCATGCTGATGTATAATGTTGTTAATGTGCTTTTACGTACATGGACACTGAAGATGCATTTAAAGTCATTTCATTTTCTTTTAGCATTTCTGTTGTGCTAATGTGTTTCTGCCATCAATAGACATTAGCTGGAGTGAGTGGAAGATGTATGTTTTTAAACTGGTATATGTTTTATTCTGTTGTAATTTTTCATGGTGCCTTTTTGTACTTTTAATTTAGTAAAATATTAAATGCTGGACTTTAATTTGAAACTTGTGGGTTTTTTTACACTCTGTTATTGCTACTTTTACTTAGTACTGAGCTACTTAGTAAAGAGTATGAGTAGTCCTGTCACTGCTACACAATTATGATATCTTTCTCATGTCATTATAGATATCAGTAAAATTTGGCAAATATTTGTTGCTACTTGAGAAGACAGGGTTACTGGACAGCGGCTGATAAAAAGCAGAGTTACTTAGTTGTCTCATGGCCTCATTAACATAGTCAATGGTTTTCAGGACCACTATAGAACCTCTTATATCAGCTGGTTTAGTTATCATTTTAGAGTTATTCTGCAAATCTTTTAACGCTTTCCTTTCCACTCTGCTGATGTAATGATTTCTCTGAGTCTGTCTGGATTTCTCCAAAGCATATCTCTCTCAACAAGCTTACTGAAGGTAGCTAATGTAGAATTTGATACTCCAGGAGAAACAAATGCAGATTTCTTTTTAAATTGATCAATTCCAGTGACTGAGTTGAATTACCAAAGAAATATTTTAAGTGCGTCTAAAAATAGTTAAAACAGTCCACCTTCAAATTAAATGCATTGGCCTTATTAGTTGGGACATCATTTGTTCAGGACTCATTCACTCACGCACACGCATGCACGTGCGTCAGTAAAAGTCATGGAAACAGAACGGTGGCATTCTATGGCAAGCCGTTTTAACATTTAATCGCTAGACTGGATATTCATTAGTGATATCTGCAACATAATTTTGCCTAGTCAAAAATCTTATTCAAGATATCTGTAATTAGATTTTGACTAGTCAAAACTCTAATTACAGATATCTGTAATTCAGTTTTGACTAGTAAGATTCAAACTATTTTTGCCATTCATGTGTATGGGGTTTGTCATTATAGATATCTCCAATGTAGTTGCGGATATCTGCAATTGTTATTGCGGATGCAACTGAATTGTGGACATCTGTAATTCCAGTTTGAGATATCTACAATTTAATTTTGACTAGTCATAATTCAAGTTCAAGATATCTTTAAATATCATCAATTGAAGATATCTACATGGTCCTTTCTAGATATCTTGAATTGAGTTTCAGATAGTCAGAATGACGCTGTAGATATCTTGAATTCGAATTATGACTAGTCAAAATGACGTTGTAGATATCTGTAACTGAATTATGACTAGTCAAAATGACGTTATAGATATCCGCAACTGAATTATGACTAGTCAAAATGACGTTGTAGATATCCGTAACTGAATTATGACTAGTCAAAATGACGTTGTAGATATCTGTAACTGGAATTATAGATAGTCATAATGTAATTGTAGATATCTATAATGACAAACCCCATACACATGAATGGCAAAAATAGTTTGAATCTTACTAGTCAAAACTGAATTACAGATATCTGTGACTGTAGTTTTGACTAGTCAGAATGACATTATAGATATCTGTAATTCAGTTTTGACTAGTCAGAATGACGTCATAGATATCTGTAATTCAGTTTTGACTAGTCAAAATGACGTTACAGATATCTGTAATTCAGTTTTGACTAGTCAGAATGACGTTACACATATCTTAAATTAAAATTCATACTAGTCACAATGACATTACTACTAGTCAAAATGACGTTATAGATATCTATAATGGTAATTCCGGATAGTCGGACTTAGTGATTAAATGTTAAAACGGCTTGCCATAGGCATTCTACCGAGGTCATATAAAAGCTGCACGCCTCTCCGAAATCTCCCCTTTGCACTGAGACTTGATACAAGTTGACCTGCGAGCCTTACAAAACCCTCAAGAAAACACTGAGAGATAACTCCAGCTGTACCTACCTGCTGAAAGATGGCGTCCGGACCCCCCGCGATGGAGCACCTGCTGGCCCGAGTCAGGCGGTGGATCACTTCCTTTGCCGGTAAGACATCTTTTAATGTCCTGTCAAATTTAGCCTTTTTATTAATGTTGCTTAAATCACTGAAAGAGAATTTTAGTACAAAATTTGCATTTAATTATTGTAAATTGTTATCATTACTCTTGTTATTACTATTGTTGTTGTTAGCCTGATATTATTATATCATTGTGGACTAAACTGTAACGGTCAATGTAATATTAGTCGGCCTGTTAGGAAAACAAGGTTTTTGGTGATTTTTGGCGTTTACTCGGTGTAAATATGATTATTATAATCTGGTGAGGGTGCTGCTATTTGAGTACACTCAACATGTGCTGAGTTTGGCGGGACAGGTGTGGAAGGTGTTAATAATTGTGTAGTGATTTGAAAACACTGTTAATATTGTTTGAGGAGATTGAATTGTCCATATTTTGTCGGAGGTAAAGATGGCGACCGGGCCAATTTTTGAACGATGCCAAAAATGAGTTTATCTTGTGCGCCATGGAGACGATGGAACGTTTAGGAGCAAACGTCAGCACGTCAGCACGCGCAGGTGTAGGCAAACCAGGGCCCGCTCCTCTGTGTGGATACTTGAGGTTGCTGCTTGAAATGTATCCGGACATGTTTTTAAGTGAAAAAAAATTGATCACATTAGTGAACTTATTTCCACAAATTCCTCAAAATGCGTGCGTCATTGCGCACACAGGTCTGTGCGCTCAAACATTTTGGCGATGTATGACGCAACATGACAAGCTTGTGGCCTGTTCTGACTCCTGTTATACTAGTCTGTGTTTTATTGTGGTTTTAAGAAACAAGATGTGTTTCAGAGGCAAAGCCAGGAAGGTGAACAAAGTTATTATGTAGAATTGTGGGTAACACTTTATTTGGACAGTTTGTCTACAGATAGTTTATAGAGTATTTGTAACATTTCAACAGCTTATTAGTTAAAATTCAACAATTCATCTGTTTTGCTTATCTAAAGAATAAATGTGACAATTTACTACATACTGTCAGAGTAATTTAGTTGAACTTGAACTATTCAATCAACCCATGCTGCACAGGTTGAGTGAAAACAAAGTTATTCTGACAGCATGTGGGTATGTTCATGAATTGTCACATATACTCTACAGATAATCTGTTAAACAGACAAAGTGAAACAGCTGAATTGTTGAATCTCATCTAATAAGCTGTTGAACCACCTCCATATCTCTAAGAGTACAGGGTCACATGTAAACTATGAAGGAGTGTCTATACTGATTATATTCCAGTGCTTGTGAATGTTTCAGTCTGTTTTATGAAGTGGAGAATGTAACGTTTTTTAAAATATTTTTTTCTTTCTTCAGTTGGCTTCCTGTGGCCTCTGAGCACCGTGCGCCCTGTTGCTGAGAGCCCCCCCCGATGACCCAGTCCCTGTCGGGGTGGATGTCGTGGACAGGCTTCAGGAGGCTGAGCCTCAGGGTGGTAATGTAGAGTGTGAGCAGCACCTCCCACCTTTCCCTGCGTACTACCCTGCTCCCTATCCTGTTCCCTATCCTGTTCCCTACCCTGTTCCCTATCCTGCTTATTATGCTTATCCCTATGCTCCTTACCCCTACCTCTATGCTCCCCCTGCTTTCCCTGGTGCTGCTCCCCATCCTTTTGCTGCTCCCTATGCTTTTCCTCCTGCTTTCCCTCACGCTGACCCTCCTGCTGCTTCTCATCCTTTGGCTGCTTCTGCTGATGCTGCTCCTGCTGTCCCTCCTGCTGAGCCTCATCTTAATCACTATGGTGAACCCATTGATGATGCTGCTGAGGCTATTCTTGCTAGGAACAGGTACGTGGAACCTGAAGAGGACGGGGAGCCTAAGATTGACGTCGTTGGACTTGACGAGGAGGTCGAGGTTCCTGGCATTGGCTCCTCCAGGAAGAGGACCAGAGACGACAGCGCCGGGGAGGAGTCTGATGCGAAGAGGCGGAGGTGAGCTGAAGAGAGCGACTGGATGAGTTGAATATCAGCTGCTGCTCTTCACCACAGACGAAAAAAAAGTGAGTATGAATTTCCAAGTGAGAAAAAAGTAACTCAGAAAAAGATTTAATATAAAGACATGTAATTAATGTGCAGGAGCCTGTTTATCTATATATATAACTTGTTAAATAATTCAAATATAATTTGTCTTACTGACCATTATTTATTTCCTCTCTTACTCGACCACCTGAGCTGCTGCTGTTCACTGTGGACAAAGGAGGTAAGTGTGAGCTCACTTTTTTTGTTTCTTTAAAAAAAAAAATTTTACGAAGATATTTTTGTTTTACTGACCATTTTTGACTTCACTCTTATCTTTCTCCACCACCTGAGCTGCTGCTGTTCACTGTGGACTAAAAGGTGAGTTTGAGCTTCTGACTTATAGAAACATAAATAAAGTGATGTATGTTATTGTGTAAACTGGTCACATATGAAGCTGTTTATCTTTATATTATCACTTATTTTATCTGTCTTACTGTCAGTCTGCAGGATTATGTGCAGCTCCAACGTTCACACAGGAAGCAGCAAAGAAGGAAGACCCAGACTCAGTGTTCCTGCAGCACATCCACAGTTACCTCGACATGACTGCTGGAGAGAAGTGGTTGTCTGTGTTTCAGTCCACTAAGTAAATATCTTAACATTACACAAATAGCAACACATCCACATATGCTGATGATATTTCTTATAGCTAATTTGTTGACATATATTGTATTATAGTCAGTGTGACAGATGAAGCCTGTGAATGTTTACTACACTAAAATAACCTGTGACAGATTAATAATGTGACATTAGAGATGATTCAGTCTGCAGGCCCACACTTAACAGTCCATTAGTACAACAGGATGTTAAATAACCTTGATGCTGACAGCAGACATTGTATTATATTTCCTTCATATATAACACAAAGGTGTGTTTCTTGTTTCAGGGCAGGACTCCTCTTGTGTCCAGGGGCTCCTGAGAGTGGATGTGAACCAAACCACACAAAGCGGTCCACTGAGCACTCTGTCACACTCATTTCTAAACTTCACTGGTTTACTGTTGAATTGAATAAAATCAACTCTCAGACATATAAAGTGACACTATGTATTGTGAGGTTTATTTTAACTTCAGTGATGTTGAGTTCATGTGAAGCTTTTTAAATAGTGAATCAGTTGCAGGTGTCATTAAATGTATTAGTGGCTAAAATGCTGCTAAAACAGCTTCACCACCAGGAGTCTCTTTAAACAAGCAGCTACACTGAGTCATCTGGATTACTTTGTCATTTTAAAGCATTGACACATTCAAAAGTTCTGAGAAACTGTCAAAGATCAGGAAGAAGGAAGATTAACATATTGGACAGGTTGTAAACATTTCAGGAAGAGGAGAAGAAGTGAACAGAGACCTTCAGCTACTGCAAAAGATCAAACACACACACACACACACACACACACACACACACACACACACACACCCTTTATAACACAAATCTATGAAGGTAACAGGACATTTACTTATTGAATTTACATATACTTATATTTGGTTTTTGATGCATTTAAATGGTTTATTCTGCTGCCATGTTTGTAATATAAATCACAGTTGACAGTTTTGAGTAATGTAAATATTTCATTAAGTAATTAAGCATTACTTTGGATGTGTAAGACAAACATAAATGATTCTTCCTCCACAATAAGACTAAAAGTCTGTATCCATGCTGTGAGGATGTAGTGATCATTCCACACAAAAATATTGGAAGGATGAAAATTAGGACATAAAATATTACTTTGTTTGACCTGAGGGTGGTGTCAGAGGTACAGCAGCCACCACAGTTTATCCTCTGTCAGTGACAATTTAGCTCATGCTCAGCTCTTGACAGAATGCTCTCAACACTCAGTCTAGTCTCAGTTTGCCTCAGTTTTAAATGTAATATTTAATATTTGTGCAACATGTCAGTGGAAACTAACTTGTGGGAGAAAAGAGGATGTTTCAGATGAACACAGGATGCTCAGTGCTTCCTCCTGCAGTACTGAGTGTGTAAAAGGCCCTCAGCAGTCTTACACTGATTAAATACAACACACCAGGTTAAAGAAACAGGCAGGAAGAGTTTGCACTGTTCCAAAAACCTCTGAAGCCTTTACATGTTTTCAGCTACAATAACGTCTGCACTTCCTGATCTGATTCCACGCATCAGTACACATGTAATCTTTCAGGTTTAGTGACAAGTTTACATGCAACTCATTACTGTGGTTTTACTGGTGCTATACCCCTACTTTAACCACTGTATACATCTCTTATACTGTGACCAGTGCAGCCTGAATACACTCACAGTTGTACTCACAGGGATCCTTTCTAAAGAGCATTAGTTTGGATAAATGCATATCAATCATCATCTCACTGTGGCTGAGTATTTACAATTTGATTAGTACGGTCTAAAAACCACAGAAGACTGCTAAATACATAAGAACAATACGGGAGCATAAGAAACTGACATGAATGAAGAAAATGTGACAACATGTTTTGTCTCCCTAGATTGTCTTTGATGTCAGACTGTATTTGTTGTTTTCGTTGTTTTTTTTGCTATGAATACAAAGTGACCATTACATCAGAAATGCTTCCCCCTATTCTTAAAAAGTCAACAGATATCAAAACTGCACTCATAAAGGCACATAATGGTTACTGATGCACTATATCAACAGTCATAAAATATTATAGATGTGACTTATAATGAATTCTAAGTGTCAAGTGTCTTATGGATGCTCTTGACTATATAAACTAGAAGTTGACTGATGGGGCTTATAATGTATTATAAATACCCATACTCACCTACACACACCTCATCAGCTGTAGTGAGGACTCATAGAAAGCTATAATAGTCCATGCAGTATCATAAGTTATCATTGCATGTGTTTAGTAAAGTGAGATACATATGAATGCATCTATAATAATGCATGGTTCATAATAATGTTTTTTTGTTGGTGCTAAGTCTGATGCATTTTAAAGGATTTAAAGGAATCCATGCTGCTTCATTAGCAACTAATGCCTATCACACACTAGAATGGATGTAGTGAAAGAGGACATGAAGTCAGTTGGTGTGAGAGAAAAAGACGCAGAGGATAGGGTTAGATGGAGGCAGATGATCCACTGTGGCAACCCCTAAAGGGAACAGCTGAAAGAAGAAGAAGATACACTACAATACTTTGACAAGACTTCAAAGACTGAAGTTTGACACCATCTCACATCTAAAGATGATGTGTCATGAGAGGTTTTAGACACAGAATAAGATTTTGCAGACAGGGGATCTTGCAGGGTCACTATTCGCAAAACTGTTAGCTTCATAAAGGAAAAAAAAAAAGCAGACAGAAATTGTTGCACCCTTTAAGCTTGCCAGGGAGTATGCTGCTATAGCTAGCTAGTTAGCTAATCACCTTCCCCATCTACATACAAGTGACAGCTGCTCTTCATTAGAGCGATACCTCAACACAGCCGCCATATTGGGACAGCAGGCCACGCAGATACTCAGATTAAAAAATGCTTATTTTCTTACCAAAAATATTTTATGTGGACAGTAACAGTTCTATCATGTGTAAAAATGAACTTATACTGTGTAATTACTGTCAAAGTATTTTTTCTTACTGTATGTAAAATGTCTATTATATAATTACACAATAATACATAATAATTACATATAATACAAAATAACTACATACAATTCAAAAAATGAATCGACCCTTGCCACTGGAGTGAGCAATCCGGACAGAGCATTTTCTGGGCTACAATGTCCCACAAAAGGTTTCTCTATCAGCCGAACACTGCAGTTTGACGACAAGCTATCTCGACCCCTATGCCGCAATGACAAGCTGGCTGCCTTCCGCAGAGTCTGGGATATGTGGACACACCGCTTGCTGATGCTGTTCAGCCCAGACACCCATTCAGAGGTAGGTGCAGCTTCAGGCAGTACATGCCAAAAAAGCCAGCCAAATATGGAATAAAGATTTGGGCAACCTGTGATGTCAAAACGTCCTACACCTAGAGACTGCAGGTGTACACAGGCAAAGCAGCTGGCAATCCTGCTGAAGTCAACCAGGGGATGAGGGTGGTCGTGGAGATGACAGAGGGGCTCCACATCATGACATGTGACAATTTTTTCACCTCCTTCGCACTGGCAGAGGAGCTGCTCAGGAAGGAACTGGCCCTGGTTGGCACAATTCACAGAAACAAGCCTTAGCTTCCTCCTCATTTGCTCCAGGCAAGAGCAAAAACCGTCTTCAAGAATGTGTTGCTTCTAAGCACAAAACACTGCAGTCCAGACATAAGCGACGAAATGAAGAGAAAGCCCATCAAAATCAAAGATTACAACAGATGCAAAGGAGGTGTCGACAACCTTGATAAGGTGCCATTACGCATCAGTTACGCAAACATTTATTTATTCCTACTCTTATGTTCTTGTCTAAAATACGTGTCGTTTTTGTTCAAATGAGCATTTTCATTTAAAATAAATATGTGTATCATGAGAAAGAATACTTGGATCATTTATTTACATTGTCTTGTTTTGGGTTTTGGGTTTTTTTTGTTAGGTTGTTGGCACCTACCCCTGCAGGAGGAGAACAAATTGGTGGCCACTGGCCCTCTTTCACATCCTGGTTGACGTTTCACTTTACAACGCCTACATCCAGTGGACATCAATGGAGCCATCCTGGCAGCAGCAGACACCATAAAGGACGAGGTTCTACATTAAGGAGGTAGGAGAAATGCTGGTGACCCCACACATCAAGAAGAGAGGGCGCCTTCCCCCGCTCATTAGTAGCTGCAGGAATAGTCACAAATCTGCAGGGTGCTGCTGCAGGCCCCTCTCTCATCAGGACAGGAGGCAGTGTGACTTTTGCACGGACAAAAAGAGAAGTGTTGGCAGCACCTGCTGCAGATGTGGGAAGTTTACATGCAAGGACCACAGTGTATCCATTTGCAGCCTGCTCCACCTGAGCTGGACTTTTACACCCAGACACATACGCACTCTCTTTCTCTGTCTCTCTCTCTCGCTCATTTTTACAGCAGTTTTGGGAAGCTAACATTTTCTGTCGTTAGGACCTCCAGTTTGAGTTTTTTTAAATGTGACACTGCAAATAAAATAACTGCATCAAAATCAATGTTGCTGCCAATCATTGACCCATCTTAGGGCCTAATAATAATAATAATCAAATAGCCTACTCCTTGAAATGTATTTTATGGACATTATTTTTGTTCTTTGGTTTGTTTGTTTTTTTCCGATAAAATAACAGTGGAGCTATGTAAACATACTGGCCTTTAAAGGGTTAAAATCCCCAAAATATAATTAATATTTGATATGTATATTTCAGGCTGAAGTAGTTTTAAAAGATCGACTCGTTTACTTTCCAATGATGCTAACTATGCAAAGGTGGTAAGGAAATTTAAAAACTGATGGGATCACTCCTTCCCTTAAACAAGTTGTCTGTCCAGTCCTGTCAAAGTACTTAAACTTGAAATGACAGCTGCAGATGAGTAAATGGTAAGTAGGCTCAAAGTCTCTCCTCCTCAGCGCTGCTGTCCACGCCTGTCCTATAACTTTATCTTTTGGGAACCTAATATAACACAAAAAACAAGTTCATCTGAACAACGGCAGTACGTTAGCTAGAATTTAGGCACAAAGGTTAACAATGTTAGTGCTTTGAAACAGTTTAACACTAAATTAGGAGTACTTAACACAATACACACAGCAAAATATCTGTTTGACAGATATAATTTTAAGCAGCTTCCCATTATATATTACTTTAAAACAAATGTTCACTTTTTTTGTTTACCTGGCATAAGGTTGCGTTAGCTTAATTTAGCGTTGGCTTAACTTAGTATCAGGCCTGGTTTTATATGATTATATTATAGGTCTTAGCTTTATAGAATGATTCTATTTAACACATTTATAAAGGTAAAACATTGTAAAACAACTTGTGAAATGTGATTCCCTGTTCCTTGGTTTGGGCATTTCTGTTGTTAAAACATCCAAAAGCAGCACATAGAGTCAACATTTTCGAAGACTCTGCATTACGATCTATACAAGTCTACAGTCTGGGCAGAAATGAGCCCTGACCCATTATGGCAGTGGTAGTGACACATCCTACAAACCCAGGGGCGGCATCTACATGTATCTATGCCCCATCCCAGACAGGGTTACTTGTAAGGTAACGTAAACTGGAATGGTTAATTTTAGCCTACAAGCAAATGGTGGTATATTTCACATTTCTAGCTTCATTCATACAAATGGCTACTTGATTTGATTTTTGAAGCTAGTAATCTTTAGTAGAACCATTTAGTTAGCTTGTTAGCGCGTGGGCTAATAGCAAAAATCCGAGTGGCTAACGGTAGCTTGCAAACAGCCCCTGCGGTGGTTAGCTAGCTTGCTATAGTATATAACAGGGGTCTGCAACCTTTGCCATTAAAAGAGCCATTTTTGACCAAAAATAATTTGAAAAAATCTGTGTGGAGCCCGCAAAACATGTTTGAGCTTTATAATCAAGGTAAATAGCCTATTAAGTCTAAATTACTGTATACTTATGGTCTAAATAAACATTTGTTAACCACAAGGTGGACACTGTGCAGGGCACTATTAATCATTATCTGGTACTTAAATTTTGCAGAGCTGGCAGTGAGAGCAAACAAATCTGTCCACGCACTACTACATTCTCTATTTTATTCAATTTACTTTTTTGGATTTGGCATCCATAGCTAACCAACCACTGCTATCGAGGTTCAGCAACATTTGGATTCATAGAATGAATTTCCATAGACTTCTTTTCTCAAAGGCTCAAGGAGCCACTGGACAGGTATATATAAGTATATAACATACTGACAGGGGACTTTGAGGGGTGCAGCAAATTCTGCCCACTTTTTTCTTCTCTTCTCTGTCGTGGCACAATGAGAGGACATGTCAAAGAGGCTCTCCTGTTCACTCCACATCTCCACTTTCTCCTTTTACCCAAGAGCATCCATAAGACACTTGACACTTAAAATTCATTATAAATCACATCTATAATGTTTTATGGCTGTTGATATAGTGCATTATAGTGAAGTAAGCATTATGTGTGTTCATGAGTTAGATAGGTTTGTACTCTAACAGTCAGTCACTTCCCTCTATTTGTACCCTAGACATGCCTATAGTTTGGTTCTTATCTGCCGAGGTTTTACTGGAAAAATCTACTGCCACCCCAATAAAAAGGTAAAAACAACATCTTTGTGTGTTTCTCTCAAAGTGTGCTAATGGTTTCTCCAGATTCTCAACCAACACTCAGCATGTTAAAATATGTGTTGATAGCCTAATAATCTGTAATAGTTTTGTTTAAGGATCATTATTGTCAAATAAAATTACTCTAAAATCTATGATGCATTAATTTCTGTGGGGTGCTTTCTGTTTCTGTCAGAGCAAGTAAGTGTTAAAACTTGTGACACAGATGTAAGATTTTAAACTTTATTAGGCTACACAATCTCTGACAAAGTCAGATGACACTTTTCTAGAGACACAGTCTAATCTTTCACTACACTCTAAACTTTGGTTACAACCCAGGTCTGTAGGAGAAAAGAAGCAACATAGAAGCGGTTAAAGTCTAAGTGAGCATGTCAGAAATATCTGATCAAATTCATGTGTAATTTTCTTATTGGAAATCCAGGGTGGGGTAAAAATATTGTGCTGCACAAGTCCATCAGTAGCCACAAAGCTTTAATAACCATGTATGTAACAGCTCTTTATTGAAACGTACAGAGGCTGTACTTTCACCATTTTGTCATTTTTGTCATAAATATATTGTTTTAAGATATTGGGGAGGGTATTACATTTTTAAGGAGTGTTCAAAGAAAATATTAATAATGCTGGAAAGCCCCCTCCCCACCTCAATACATTTCATACAGTCCCTAATTTAATCGAGTCTGAACTATTGATGGGTGCATGAAGCCTTATGAAGCTTCAGGGCTTCAAACACAGAAGCACAGTGATATCTGGTGACTTGCAGAATGTATAGGAGTCTTTCAAGACTGAAGTCAAGGAGTGAAACAGGTTTCTCAACTACTGTATCATCCACCTATCCTAAATCAGAACAGAGACCCCACCTCCCTCCTAGAGGAAATAGCATAGAAAACAAAACAGGTGAGTCAGCTTGGTTGTTAACCCTTGTGTCTTAATCAAGAAAAGATGAAGTTCCTTTTGTTGCTTCTCTTCTGTCACATTTCATCTCCGGGTAAGATCCAGTTTCAGATCTTTACATCACTTTCCACTCAGCTCTGTATTTTGTTCCAGTGTAGCTCACTTTTACTCCAACTTGATAAAACTATGTTTTGACTGGACTGTACTGAATCCATCATATTCAAGATGAGTGTGCTTTTTATGATGATGATGATGATGTGTGTTTATTCACACTGAATGTATAAACCTTGTTTGTCCTGCAGTGAAACACTCCCTGATGTTTTTCGTAACTGCGTCATCTGGAGTCCCAAACTTCCCAGAGTTTCTTGCTGCTGCAGTGGTTGATGAACTTCTGATAGGTTACTGTGACAGCAACAAAAACACAGTAGAACCAAAACAGGACTGGATGAAAAGTCTTCTACAAAACTTTCCCGAGCACTTGGAGCGGTACACCCAAGAGTGTACTGAGGGCCAGCCAAACTTCTTCAAAGCCACCATGTATGGTTTAAAACAGCACTTCAACCAAACCAGAGGTACAGTATCTATTTATGTTATATGTCACTTTTTACTGCTAAAATCTACTGCGTCCTGTTTTTTTTGTTTGGCAAAGTCTGTGCATGTGTGCATGTGCACATAAAAGGAATCTGGAAGGTATTTAGAGCTGAGTCTGAGACTGCAGGTGTCTAACAGGTGTCACTGTTTATGTAACGTGTGCACAGAATGCAAGATGACACTGACTTGGCAGTCATGTGTCAGTTCATAAGACAATATCTACAATTGTAACTTTAAGCATTCGTATAAAGATAAAGTGCACGAAGTATCTGCTCTTGAATCATGAGCACACCACAAGATTGGGAGGATCACATCATGCCATCCACAATATGTTTAAGATCACCTTTTCACTGGTGATATCATCTTTGTGAATTACAGTCTCTGTTTCTGTCTCTCAGGTATCCATATTTTACAGCAGATGTTTGGCTGTGAGTGGGACGATGAGACTGGAGAGGTTAATGGTTTATTGCAGTACAGTTACAATGGCGAAGACTTCATATCATTGGACCTGAAGACATTGACATGGATTGCCCCAACACCACAGGCTGTCATCACCAAACTGAGATGGGATACTGAAAAAGTTAGAATAAAATACAATGAAAATTACATCACACAAATTTGTCCTGAGTGGTTGAAGATGTATGTGGCCTTTGGCAAGAGCTCTCTGCTGAGAACAGGTAGGATCACATGACCTGATGTACTTTCATTGACACCACAAAGTTTATACAGTCTGCTCAGACTGAACTGCCATTTTATTACACTCCAACCAGTTGACATTACTTTTTTGGGCCATCCTCTGTTTTCTTGGCAGTATGATTTGATTTAGCCCTCACCAATCAGTAGGGACTAATTCTTGTGTCCTCTGACATCACTTTCCATCAAAGCTGAGCCTGTCCCCTTTCCCTGTTTTGCTCCCTCTCCTACCATTCTCTCTATATCTCTCTCTTACTCTCTCTGCAGACGTTCCCTCAGTGTCTCTCCTCCAGAAGTCTCCCTCCTCTCCAGTCAGCTGCCACGCTACAGGTTTCTACCCTAACAGAGCCATGATGTTCTGGAGGAAAGATGGAGAGGAGATTCATGAGGACGTGGACCACGGAGAGATCCTCCCCAACCATGATGGATCCTTCCAGATGAGTGTTGACCTGAACCTTTCATCAGTCCCACCTGAAGACTGGAGGAGGTACGACTGTGTGTTTCAGCTCTCTGGTGTGAAGGATGACATCGTCACCAAACTGGACAAAGCAGTGATCAGGACCAACTGGGGTAAGACTGAGATCAGAAGTGACAGAAGTGAGAAAGCAGCAGTTCATGACTCATTCACTGTTCACCTCTTTGGTGCTGAATGGGACTGTTTGCTTCTTGTGTCCATGCTACCAAATGGGCATGTAGCAGGCTACCTACCTCGGTCACTAACCAAATAATAAGTTACGACTTATTGCACGCTGCCTTTTCATTGATAGCTAATGTGATAGCTTCCTCCATTTTTTACTCTCATGCTCTGTTACATCAAGATGGTTCCAAATTGGCCAACAGGTGCAAATGTATGTGTCAGAGCCACTCACAAAAGTTGAGCTCCAAACAGAAGTCGGGTATCATGTTGGTTTAGCTTCTTTAGTATAGTTTGTTTTGTTTTCAAACCAATCAATTCAATCAATCAATTTTATTTATAAAGCCCAATATCACAAATCACAATTTGCCTCACAGGGCTTTACAGCATACGACATCCCTCTGTCCTTATGACCCTCGCAGCGGATAAGGAAAAACTCCCCAAAAAAAAACCCTTTAACGGGGAAAAAAAACGGTAGAAACCTCAGGAAGAGCAACTGAGGAGGGATCCCTCTTCCAGGACGGACAGACGTGCAATAGATGTCGTACCGAACAGATCAGCATAATAAATTAACAGTAATCCGCATGACACAATGAGACAGAGAGAGAGAGAGAGAGAGATGCAGGACAGATAGTAATAACAGTAGCTTACAACAACATTATTGAAAGTAATAATATTATAGTTATAGTTCTGGCTACTGTGGTACAATATGTTGAAAGTATGTATTAATATCTGGCAGTATACATGTGTGACAATAGTCATATGTGTATAATAACAGTAGAAGTATGACTAATGACTAATGATGGCAGTAGCAGCAGGAGGCATCTGGCAGGACCACGGCAGCAGCACAACCACACACGTCACGCTGTCCAGGCACCGCTGTGATATGAGTTAATCTGAGAGACAGTGGAGCACAAAGGCTCCGGAGAAGAAGCCGAGTTAGTGACATCCAGAATGGCCGAGTTAGCAAGATGCAGTAATAGAATACGAGAGAGAAGGAGAGAAGGTGCCCGGTGTATTATAGGGGGGTCCTCCGGCAGACTAGGCCAAAGTCAGCCTAACTAGGGGCTGGTACAGGGCAAGCCTGAGCCAGCCCTAACTATAAGCTTTATCAAAGAGGAAAGTCTTAAGTCTAGTCTTAAATGTGGAGACGGTGTCTGCCTCCCGGACCGTGACAGGAAGATGATTCCACAGGAGAGGAGCCTGATAGCTGAAGGCTCTGGCTCCTGATCTACTTTTGGAGACTTTAGGGACCACGAGTAACCCTGCGTTCTCAGAGCGCAGTGTTCTGGTGGGATAATATGGCACTATGAGCTCTCTAAGATATGACGGAGCTTGACCATTTAGAGCTTTATAAGTTAACAGTAGGATTTTAAATTCAATTCTGGATTTTACAGGGAGCCAGTGCAGAGAAGCTAAAACAGGATAAATATGATCTCGTTTCTTAGTTCCTGTTAGTACACGTGCTGCTGCATTCTGAATTAGCTGGAGAGTTTTTAAGGACTTACTAGAGCTACCTGATAATAGAGAGTTACAGTAATCCAGCCTTGAGGTAACAAAAGCGTGGACCAATTTTTCTGCATCTTTTCGGGTCAGGATAAGCCTAATTTTCGCAATATTACGCAGATGAAAAAATGCAGTCCGTGAGGTTTGTTTTAAATGAGAATTAAAAGACAAATCTTGATCAAATATTACTCCGAGGTTTCTTACGGTAGTGCTAGAGGCCAGAGCAACGCCATCTAGAGAAACTATGTCATCAGATAAAGAGTCTCTGAGTTGTTTGGGGCCAAGAACAATAACTTCAGTTTTGTCTGAATTTAACATCAGGAAATTGGTGCTCATCCAAGTTTTTATGTCTTTAAGGCAGTTATGGAGTTTAGTTAATTGATTACTTTCTTCTGGCTTCATCGATAAATACAACTGTGTATCATCCGCATAACAATGGAAATTTATAGAGTGATTTCTCATGATGTTACCTAAAGGAAGCATAAATAGAGTAAATAGGATTGGTCCGAGTACAGAACCTTGCGGAACTCCAAAACAAACTTTGGTACGTAAGGATGATTCATTATGAACGTCAACAAACTGAAAATGATCAGATAAATAAGATTTAAACCAGCTTAGTGCAGAACCTTTTTGCATCCTGTTGCAGGACAAACCAGCATCACATGTAATTAGTTCATAACTAGATGAATGTGTACAGCAGCTATTAATAAACAGATGGATGTACTTCTGTACTTCTGATGTTCTAACCTGCTTTGTCTTTATGGTCGGAGACTTATCGTTGTTTTTTGTTCAACAGAGAAGCCTTCTGACATGACCATTACCATCCCTGCTGCAGTGGCTGTTCTTGCTGTCGTCCTCATGGCTGCCACTGGATTCACTGTTTACAGAAAGAAGAAAGGTGGGAGGCCAGACTTAAAGATATTGTCATGTAATTTTTGGGGTGCTTAGGTTTTTTTTACTTTAAGCCACAAAGGGTAAAACAATCCTCAACTCCTATTATGACGCAACCAACAGACTGTTGCATGATGATGATGATGATGATGATGATAGAAAAATGTAATAGCCAAGTAACAGAGTGGATCAGATTTGGTGGAACAAATTATTCTGGTATTTAAAACTGTGACAACTGAAATTATTTGTCTCTTCTTCTTCTCTCCAGCTGAATGCCCTCCATTTCGTGAGTAGAGCTTGTTTTTATTCCTTTTTATCTGGTATTCCAATAACCAATCACCAGAATAAATGTTGGTGTTGTACATTTCTGCAAACCACAGATTTTCAATTTTATGTTGTGCCAATGCTGTGGTTAACATGTGGTTATGTTTAGGCATAAAAAACACCTTGTTGGGGTGAGGAAAACAACATGTTTTGGCTTAAAATGACCAGTTAGGTCACTACAAACATGGCTGGAAATGTCCCGACCTCTATTTAAAAAATAATCGTTTGTTTTGGTCCACAAAAGTCATCTGCCGTCCCATCCTGCTCCTGACGAGAAACTAATCTGAACTATATCATACATACGGAATGTACAAAAGAGCTGTTTATTAACAGCAGTTCAGTGCAGGATGAGTGGAATAATTGTGTGTTTTTCATTACAGCTCCCGACAACAGCTCTGAGCTCTCTGAGAAACTGAATCCAGAGACCTGATTTGCAGACACATCCTGGGCACTGTGAATTACTTCAAATGGGATGCAGAGCAGTAAATGTTGTGACTTCAATTACACTTTAATGTACACGTTTATGACACATTAAAAAACTTAGTTTATCTGCTTTGTCAGGATTGTGTGGATGTAGTTTCATCAGATTTGATTTATGTTGCTTTATCCTGATTGGTGTATGTGACATCGCCTTTTCCCCTTTGACCTCCACCTACTTCATTACTTATAGTGACAAGATGAGCGAGGAAATAAGTTTTTAGGGCCTTAAAGTTAAATGAGGTAATTTAGAGAAAAAAGCCCACAAGGCATGGATACTCAAAAACTTTTACATCAAATGACATTTTTTTTGTTATATTGGGACACTTACATTATAAAATTGTGAAGACAAAGGATGATACTTTCAAAACACGGTACATAACTGATCAGGGCTTCAGTGAGCTCCTGGACAGTCTGTGGCGGTATTTGGCAGCGTCAGATGCAGCGATACATAATGTCCCATACGTGCTCAATTAGATTTAGGTCAGGGGAATGAGAGTGCCAGTCAATGGCATCAATGCCTTCGTCATTTAGGAACTGCCTACACACACTGGCCACATGAGGACAGGCACTGTGCCGCACCAGGAGGAACCCAGGGACCTCACCACCACCACCAAGTCTTCACAGATTCATCAGCCTCATCAGTCTTCAGTCTCAGAGTCATCCGCCACTACCACCACCAGTGTCTGGACTCCATGGGGCATTTATCTTGCTCTGCTCAGATGCCGCTCCATTGCACATCTCCCTTGGTAGTCCAAGCACCAAAGACTTTTTATCAATTCATATTCATTACATCATCTATTAATCTGTACACCTCCAATCTGTATTAAACAGTAATCTTTATCTCATTCACTTGGTCTCTCCTGATGGAACTGTGCTTGTTACTGTAAGTAAGCACAATAAGACCTTCACCAGTAAAAAGCCAATACTTTATCAATACACGTGTTTAGCATGTAGAAAGCAATATTTCAATCTGCTCTGTCCACAGTCTCTCATTCATCGCTTTTATGGTTTACAATCTTGGTTTGCACAACATAAACATTGTGCCAGCAGTCATACTTATTATATAACATTACTGTCTTTACGCAATATTGTGATGTCAGGAGCAATATTCATTTTGTTGGCCTGTTAATTTCTATTCAGTGACATATTGAGTTTATAAAGGCTAGTGACCGTTGCTGCCGTAGACTGTATAAAACTATGCCCTGTGTATTTTCTTAAACACTTCACATCAAAGGAAAATATTAGGAGATGAAGTGTGTGTGTGTGTGTGTGTGTGTGTGTGTGTGTGAGAGAGAGAGAGAGAGAGAGAGGGAGACAGAGAGAGAATGTGTGTTAATAGTTACTGTTAATGCCGCTTGTTATGCTTCTGTGCGTAAAAAGCACTGAGATTAAATGACAGTATATCTCTCATCCACTCACGCACACGCACACACGTGCGTCAGTAAAAGTCATGGAAACAGAATGGTGGCGTTCTACCAAGGTCATATAAAAGCTGCACGCTTCTCTGAAATCTCCCCTTTGCACTGAGACTTGATACAAGTTGACCTGCGAGCCTTACAAAACCCTCAAGAAAACACTGAGAGATAACTCCAGCTGTACCTACCTGCTGAAAGATGGCGGCCGGACCCCCCGCGATGGAGCACCTGCTGGCCCGAGTCAGGCAGTGGATCACTTCCTTTGCCGGTAAGACATCTTTTAATGTCCTGTCAAATTTAGCCTTTTTATTAATGTTGCTTAAATCATTGAAAGAGAATTTTAGTACAAAATTTGCATTTAATTATTGTAAATTGTTATTATTACTCTCATCATTAGGGACCGAGCCCAGAGGCAGAGGACTGCTCACCTATTGTTTTTGCTGCATTTATTAGGGACCTCTGCCGAAGGACACAAATGAGTTAGTGCCTCTTAAAGGTGACATGTCACAAAACCTTTTGACAATTTTTGCACTAAAATGGCTGTGGCGCGCCCGGTAAGAATGGTGTAGAAACATCAAACCAAAACTGGCTTCTCTGTCAACTCGAGACCTACAAATCACTCATTGACACCACTGACCTAAATCTAACAGGAAATGAGCTAGTGCCTCTGAAAGTTACATGAGCAGATATGTCAGCTGTGAGCTAGACATTGTAAATGTCTCCCCCTTTTCTGCCTGGCTCACTCAACTGCATGTAATTAGCATAACAATGGCTTCACTCTGACAGACACAAGCCTGCTGTGTGTGTTTGGGATAACATTGACCAAACTGACCAGCTCATGTGTCTCATTCCTACATTTTCCTAAATAAATGCCTGATAGCAAAAACATGTAAATACAAGATCTCCGGGTCAAACTATTTTGCCTCATTTAGAATGTGAATCAAACCTGTAGCTACAACTGTGCTGCAGCACTCATGATTAAATACATGTAGTCCTGCTCAGTTTCTCCACTGACATTAACTAGTATATATTTGTGTCTGTGTGATGTTACTTATATCCTCACAGCAGCCGGTAGACATCAAGCACGCTTCCACTAGGTCACATGATTTCAAATGAATATGGATGTGTTGTTTGATTGTCAAAGTTTAATTAGGTCACATGGCTAATGTCTACAACTTTCAAAATATAAGCTCACACCACTTCATAAGAACCCTTTACATTTTTCAAATTGAGTTTGACAATGATTGCATTCATTTATTGTACGCTCAAGCTTTCAACTGGTCAAGAGGTTTTAAATTACTTTAAAAATGACCTTAAAAGTATTTCCATTTATTTTATCAATTTTATGTCTCTGAACCCAAGTGACTGACCTGGAGGGCTGCAGTAAATCACCTCATTTCAAGTACAAGTCAGTAACAGTGTTACAAACATCAGGAAAGAATATACATCTTTGAGGAAATGTTACATTCAACAACACAGTAGCCGCATCAAACACCTTTCTTTTGATTTAATTGACAGAAAAATTAAATGCTGTCTTTTTGATGCATACAACATTATGTATACTTAGTGCAATCTGTAACTCCCTCTGCCACAAACAGGAAGTATCTAAACATGTGAGATATGTCATTCCACCACAGAAACAAGGATATGCAACTCACTCATGCATTACTGTGTAACTATGACCAATACAACTGATGCATCAGCCTGCTTCCTGCCATTAAAGCAACAGAATCTTCATTTTAATATTTCATATGTATATTTCAGGCTGAAGTAGTTCATTGACCTAGCTCAGGGCCAAATAACAACTATTAAATTCTCCTTGACATGTATTTTATGGAAATTAGTTCTTTTTTTCCCCCTATAAAAACAGTAGAGCTATGAAACAAACCATTAAACAATTAAAATCCTCAAAACATAGTTAATATTTAATATGTATATTTCACGCTACAGTAGTTCTAAAAGATTGACTTGTTCAAAGTGGCAAAAATATTAATATATTATATTTTTACAGCAGTTTTTGGAAAGGTGATATTTTCTGTCTATAGGGATTTATACATTATTTTATTGAAAAAATTAAACACCACCTACAGTATATACCACTGTTTTCCATCTGTCACATACTGCTACAACCTTTAACACTGATAACTCTGTTGCTACATTTATGATCATGATTGTTAATTACATACTGTATTGTTATCCAGTTAAAATTTATATTATGTACATATATATTCATGTACTTACATCACAATGTGTTACACACAAAACAGGAGTACAGTCACAACAGGCCTTTGCCTTTTACAATACACGGGTACACTTCAATTCTTAACAGCATGACAAACACCATGTTGTTGTTCACATTTTATAATTTCTTTATCATGACAGTGTATTACATTTTAATGTGGATGTTGCATTCTATTGACATAGCTTGTTTTATCAACATTTTGCCTCACAAATAATTCAAAATATCTACGTGAGCTGGAAGCCGAAAAAGCGTGAAGCCAAGGTCCTGACAATGCTGCTAGCAGCTTTAATTACTATTGTTGTTGTTAGCCTGATATTATTATATCATTGTGGACTAAACTGTAACGGTCAATGTAATATTAGTCGGCCTGTTAGGAAAACAAGATTTTTGGTGATTTTTGGCGTTTACTCGGTGTAAATATGATTATTATAATCTGGTGAGGGTGCCGCTATTTGAGTACACTCAACATGTGCTGAGTTTGGCGGGACAGGTGTGGAAGGTGTTAATAATTGTGTCGTGATTTGAAAACACTGTTAATATTGTTTGAGGAGATTGAATTGTCCATATTTTGTCGGAGGTAAAGATGGCGACCGGGCCAATTTTTGAACGATGCCAAAAATGAGTTTATCTTGTGCGCTATGGAGACGATGGAACGTTTAGGAGCAAACGTCATCACGTCAGCACGCGCAGGTGTAAGCAAACCAGGGCCCGCTCCTCTGTGTGGATACTTGAGGTTGCTGCTTGAAATGTATCCGGACTGTTGTCGGGTCCTTTTAAGTGAAAAAATTGATCACATTAGTGAACTTATTTTCACAAATTCCTCAAAATGCGTGCGTCATTGCGCACACAGGTCTGTGCGCTCAAACATTTTGGCGATGTATGACGCAACACGACAAGCTTGTGGCCTGTTCTGACTCCTGTTATACTAGTCTGAGTTTTATTGTGGTTTATAGAAACAAGATGTGTTTCAGAGGCAAAGCCAGGAACGTGAACAAAGTTATTATGTAGAATTGTGGGTAACACTTTATTTGGACAGTTTGTCTACAGATAGTTTATAGAGTATTTGTAACATTTCAACAGCTTATTAGTTAAAATTCAACAATTCATCTGTTTTGCTTATCTAAAGAATAAATGTGACAATTTACTACATACTGTCAGAGTAATTTAGTTGAACTTGAACTATTCAATCAACCCATGCTGCACAGGTTGAGTGAAAACAAAGTTATTCTGACAGTATGTGGGTATGTTCATGAATTGTCACATATACTCTACAGATAAAACATAAGCCGTCCACTGAGCACTCTGTCACACTCATTTCTAAACTTCACTGGTTTACTGTTGAATTGAATAAAATCAACTCTCAGACATATCAAGTGACACTATGTATTGTGAGCTTTATTTTAACTTAAGTGATGTTGAGTTCATGTGAAACTTTTTAAATAGTGAATCAGTTGCAGGTGTCATTAAATGTATTAGTGGCTAAAATGCTGCTAAAACAGCTTCACCACCAGGAGTCTCTTTAAACAAGCAGCTACACTGAGTCATCTGGATTACTTTGTCATTTTAAAGCATTGACACATTCAAAAGTTCTGAGAAACTGTCAAAGATCAGGAAGAAGGAAGATTAACATATTGGACAGGTTGTAAACACTTCAGGAAGAGGAGAAGAAGTGAACAGAGGCCTTCAGCTACTGCAAAAGATCAAACACACACACACACACACACACACACACACCCTTTATAACACAAATCTATGAAGGTAACAGGACATTTACTTATTGAATTTACATATACTTATATTTGGTTTTTGATGCATTTAAATGGTTTATTCTGCTGCCATGTTTGTAATATAAATCACAGTTGACAGTTTTGAGTAATGTAAATATTTCATTAAGTAATTAAGCATTACTTTGGGTGTGTAAGACAAACATAAATGATTCTTCCTCCACAATAAGACTAAAAGTCTGTATCCATGCTGCGAGGATGTAGTGATCATTCCACACAGAAATACTGAAAGGATTAAAAAAATAAGGAAACATTACTTTGTTTGACCTGAGGGTGGTGTCAGAGGTACAGCAGCCACCACAGTTTATCCTCTGTCAGTGACAATTTAGCTCATGCTCAGCTCTTGACAGAATGCTCTCAACACTCAGTCTAGTCTCAGTTTGCCTCAGTTTCAAATGTAATGTTTAATATTTGTGCAACATGTCAGTGGAAACTAACTTGTGGGAGAAAAGAGAATGTTTCAGATGAACACAGGATGCTCAGTGCTTCCTCCTGCAGTACTGAGTGTGTAAAAGGCCCTCAGCAGTCTTAAACTGATTAAATACAACACACCAGGTTAAAGAAACAGGCAGGAAGAGTTTGCACTGTTCCAAAAACCTCTGAAGCCTTTACATGTTTTCAGCTACAATAACGTCTGCACTTCCTGATCTGATTCCACACATCAGTACACATGTAATCTCTCAGGTTTCGTGACATGTTCACATGCAGCTCATTATTGTGGTTTTACTGGTGCTATACCCCTACTTTAACCACTGTATACATCTCTTATACTGTGACCAGTGCAGCCTGAATACACGCAGTTGTACTCACAGGGATCCTTTCTAAAGAGCATTAGTTTGGATAAATGCATATCAATCATCATCTCACTGTGGCTGAGTATTTACAATTTGATTAGTACGGTCTAAAAACCACAGAAGACTGCTAAATACATAAGAACAATACGGGAGCATAAGAAACTGACATGAATGAAGAAAATGTGACAACATGTTTTGTCTCCCTAGATTGTCTTTGATGTCAGACTGTATTTGTTGTTTTCGTTGTTTTTTTTGCTATGAATACAAAGTGACCATTACATCAGAAATGCTTCCCCCTATTCTTAAAAAGTCAACCTTGGACCGTCCATTTGCACTGCATGTACTGTGTTATTCATTCACTGTACTGGTGTAAAAAGATGAACCCAGAGGATGAAATGAAGACAGAGGGATCCTTTCTAAAGAGCATTAGTTTATTTTCCACAGGTTACTTCAGAAACAGGTCATTATGTACAAAATCTGGAATGTTGGATAAATGCATATCAATCATCATCTCACTGTGGCTGTTTCCAGAGAAACCTTAGAAATACTAGCTATACATTAAAACGAGTGCCTCTGCATTGCAATTTATTGCTGGTTTTACAATCGCAAGTCACTAATGCCGTTATTAATTCTTTTCTCACTTTTTTAAGAGTATTTACAATTTGATTAGTACGGTCTAAAAACCACAGAAGACTGCTAAATAAATAAGAACAATACGGGAGCATAAGAAACTGACATGAATGAAGAAAATGTGACGACATGTTTTATCTCCCTAGATTGTCTACGATGTCAGACTGTATATGTTCTTTTTTGCCATGAACATAAAGTGACCATTACCTCAGAAATGTTTCTCCCTATTCTTAGAAAGTCAACAGACATCAAAAACAAAATTAATACAAATAATGTACACAACAATTCATCCGTGTAAAATACTACGTTCTGTGAGAAATTTGGGAAATGCTCATTATCAATGTCATCTGCTTGTGAATAAAATGTACCAATTTAAGATTCAGTTTGGAAATGAAGGGTACAGCTTCACTTAGAACAGCTAACTTTAAACAGTACGACTATTATTATTAAAAAGGGCTATTTCTTTTTCTTAAATACCACAGTGTTTTTATTTTGGTTGGACAGCGCCACATATGGGTCAATCTTAACTACACGTGGGAAGAGTAGATGACACAATCTACTGTAAACAAGTTGAGGGAATGCCATTTGCTGAAACACTGTAGGATAAAATTCTATTATATATTGTACAAACAATTCAGTGGTCACAAATGTATTGTTGGAATTTATGGGGACATTACTTAGTAAATTTTATCATTTCCATTTCTTCGGAAACACGTCTCACTGAAGAGTCATTACCAGTGAATGAATATAAACGCAGAGGTGCACAGAGAATTAGAAGTCACGTCATGTTGCCTTTTAAATCACATTTTTCCTTCTGACACAGTTCTTTGACAAACATGAGTAATGTTCTGAGATGCAGCTTTGACTGTTTAAGTTTTTTCCAACAGTGTAAGTTGATTATTTTGCACAAATGAACATCAGGAGTTAATCAAAGCAACAAAATGATAAAAAGCTCTCAGGCAAAGTGACACAAACATTCACTTCTACACAATGCAGAGAAATCTTTCTGTTTAAGCACTGCTGTATATATCTCCTGTGCTATCTCATTACAAAAAATGATTCTTTTACAATATAAAAATCATGTAAAATCATCAGTGATTACTAAAAGATTGTGTTTTTAAAAAATGCTATCTGATGTTGTTTTTCTGGATGAAAATAAAAGGCTTTAAATATTGCTTTGAAGCCATTATGCTGCAAACGTACTCAGAAGATTGTGAACATGTGAATATTGCTTGGGTGCTGGGGTCAAAGGTCCTCCCCTGTTCAAACAGTTCAAGGTCTATGGCACTTGACAACTTGTCTCTCCCAACTCTACTCTCTGTACAGCAAAGAAAAAAAAAGATTGAGAAACTGCTCCAAAGTGATGAGTAAAAAGTATGATAAAACATTTTTACAGACATAAAAGGCAAACTGTGGTCTTCTCCCATGTAAAAAATAAAACTGACAGATGTTGAAACCCCTGCAAAACAAACACTCATCTCACCAATGGCTGCCTGAAAGATGAAGCCCTTAAAGGGGAACTTCAGTATTTTTCACCCTGATCCCTATTTTCCCACGTTTTTGTGTCTAAGTGACTGATGGGAAGGAGAGCGCAGCAGCCGCAAAACAGGCTGCAATGAAACCACGTCAGTTTACTTTAAGTGGACGTAAACTGACATGGTTTCATTGCAGCGTGTTTTGCAGTTGCACAGTGTGAAAACTGAGAGACTCAGATTGTTATTTTAAGTGTCTGACAACATTATAAAAAGGATCCTTACAGAGATAGACCTTTTGTTAAAGAGTAAGATCCGTTTTGTTTAAACAGAAACAGCCTCAAAATCGCTATCGCCAAACCCACCAGACTCCATTTTAATAAAAAGCAATTTTAGCATGTATATAGCCAGCATGTTTTCACATCTAACTGGGTGTATTAATATTATTTCAACCAAACAGAGTTGGCGATTGTTAAAACTGTGGAAAGACTAAACAAGATGGTGTTTGTGAGTATTATTTTGTTTCTGTCAACTTTAAATGAAGTTTATCTTATGATGATAAAAATACTGCATATTTAAATAGAGTCTGGTGTGTTTGCTGAAAGCCATTCTGTTTCTGGTTTTAAAAAAACATGGCCTATGTCAGGAGGAGCATCATTTCCATAATGTTGTTAGACACGAACAATAACAATCTGATCTTGTCAATGACAAAAACAAAAACTTTGTTGCTGCCTGTTTTTCTGCCGCTCTGGCTCAATACTGGGCCAGTTTCAAACACTGCTGTTCCCAACAATCACTTATGGCACAAAACATGGGACAGTAGGGTCCAGGTGAAAAAACACTGGCGTTACCCTTTAAAAATAAAACTGTGAAACTTTGACCTGTTCTTATTCAAATCTCTTTCATAAATTGTCTCCTGCTTTAGCCTTCTGTTCACTATTTCCAAACTTGCTTTGGTTAACTAGCATAACCGCCATATTTTTCTCTGCTTAAAGGAACAGTTTTGACATTTTGGGAAGTCACTTGCTTTCTGGCAGGAAAAAGATTGGAGAAGATCAATAGCTACCACTGCTTCAATCTACTCATGTCACACTCCTCCTGAAAGTAAAGAAGCGTATTTCCCAAAACATCAAACTCGCTCTTGCTTTAGAGAAGAACTTCTGACTGGTAAAACAGGTTAAGGCTGAGCAAACACATGCTACACTTCTCCTTTCCCAGTTCCACCAATATTACATTTTCCAGTCTCATTAAATGACCACATGCAGACTGCATTTCTTCAACATCTGAGAAGCTGTGATTTACTCCTGTTGTTTCCACACAGCACAGGTAGTGGTCTGGTCAGGTGATAAGCAGAGCAGTCGCTGTGAGGGTATCTGAGTGGAGCTGAGGACAGAAGTGTGTGTACGCTGGAGGGTGTTTATGGAAGCAGGGGCGGATGATCTCCTCATCTCAACTCTTCGATCTTCCAAGAAGAGAAAAAAAAATCTCTCCAAAAAAACTAATCAAACACCTCCTTGATCTACATTCGTCTCCACATGAAAAGCACGTAACATTGTCCTCCATATAAGATCGCACGGCAGACCAGAATATGGTTTCAACATCTTAAATAAAACACTTATTTAAAAAAAAAAAGGCAAATTGGATGACAGAAGAGAGGGAGCTCTGTCCCTAAGTGGTCAGATCATGTCAATTTGCAGAAATGAAACCTAATTCATGACAAAGAAGTTTTGGACAGAAACAAAAGATGATCTGTACAGAGACCACAGTAATTATTTGCATCAGAGCAGGTCATATCTTCAGCTTCTTATGTATAAAAATATATATACCACAGTGATGGCCTTTTGAGGACTCGTACTTGCAGAGGTTTGCCGCCGTCTCACTTTGATCCACTACATTCAGTGGTTTTCCCCGTTTAATCAAGGCTATGAAGATCTCTACTATAAATAGTCCCAACAGGTATCAACAGGTCAGTCTCCTCTGTGTATAAAAATATGAGAGTCAACATTAATTTCTCTGTTTGTCTCTCCTCTCGTGTCCCCCCCTCCAAACGCTTCAGAGGTCAGTTTCACTTGAGTCTATGCTTGCGTTTCTCTTATGATAGTCAAATCCACAGTGTTTGGAAACGTCTTCAGGAGGGACACTGCATTCCCATGATCGATATTCACAAAGCTGTATCCATTTGCCTGTGAGAACAGACAGAATTCTGGTTAACATGGGGGGAAAAATTACCAATAAAACTTCAACTAATTACAAAAATGTTGATGAGAGCTGTGTGATATTTGTACAGACAGCAGATTACCTGGATGATTTTATCTCCAGGCTGAAGAATCATAGATGCCGGCCCCTCAGGTTGGACCCTTGTCACAAATATACCCTGAAATCATATATGGAAAAATATTATATTAATTGTACAAACTAAAAGCCACTAAGTTATACTGAGTGTTGTCCTAAAGTGGGTGCAGAGTACAACTTAGGAAATGGAATATTAAACATTGTTTATGTATGGCACATTAAGTGTGGGATAATGCCTGACGAGGTGTTATCAGGAATTTCTGGCTGATGAGGAGGTCTGACCCATCCTCGCTGCGAATTGGACTGTTGCCTCCACAGAGGCCATTAATTCCTGATTCCTGATTACCAAGGGCATTATCGTTTTTATACCATGGTCACTTGCTAAAGAACAGAAATATAAAAAGAATATTCATTTAGATTTTCTTGTGTTTTGTGGTCAAAATCCAAGTATTTCACAAGTCACAGCTCGGTTTCCCTGGTGACACCTAATACCTGGAACAATCATTACCATCCCATAAGGTTCTCATGCAGTGGAAACGTTATTAATTCTCCAGTAAACAGGATGAACCTGAGATACGGCTTATCAACGGGAGATTCTAAGCCAACGTTATGCAATCAACATTCAAGGTTAAAAACATTATGTATACTTGATAATAGTAAATATAATCTGACAGTATGTTTAACAACAAGACTAGCTGGCTATCAGCCACTTCATTGGCCACCGTATGAAACAGCGAGTTGAATAGCGAATGGGATGTGAGATGGCCACTGATGTGATACAAAATATCAGTAAGTTCAGAGGGCCAGTGTACTACTGCAGTTTGTGTGTTACAGTCTGTGGTGTCAAGACAATGAGGCACTGACTGCCTTCAGTGTTAGAACAAATTGTAAATGGAGCGTTGACTGCTTCCCTGTTGCTCTGGTTACTCACATAAGATAGATGCTGATATTATCATGTAGCCAGGGCATTAATTTACAACGATTAACATACAGTTTCACCTGCACTTCTTAGTAGTTGTCCTATAACAAGTTTTAATGGAAACCCAGCAGCCAATCAGAATGGAGTATTCACTCAGACCATGGTATGAAATATATAAACTTACATTGTCATCTGGACGAAAGGGATTTCCCCGACCTCCCACTCCTCCTGATATACTGAAACCCAGTTCTGGATTCTTCTCCACTTTCACACGGATCTGAAACACACCCACATACTTTCATTAGCCATTTATTCATAATCATTCACTGTTAATTACACTAGTTTTCAACACTAGTCTTGAAAGGGTTACAGTTCAGGTTCCTGTGTCAAATTATTCTTTTAATCAAACTTCAGTCTAGCCAATAAAAGATATCCTCAAAGTCAAATTTATTATTAAGCACTTTTTTCACACCAACACCATCCATCACCTCTTGCTGCAGTGAGTCATGTGGGATGCGTGGAGGCCCCTGGGGCTGATGGGAGACTTTGAGCATCAGGTAATCAATGAGCTGCTCCCTGGAAGGATGGCGGGCCATGGACGACTGGCTCACCTGGGGACGAACAGAAGGCCCCATCTGACCGTTCATCAAAGGCACCTGGGAAACAAAAACACACAGAGATGAACTGAGGCTTTTCTTTTATTATTCTTTTTAAATTTTGATATTTCACAACCACATTTTTACTGTGCAGCTAAAAGTTTGTATTAAACCTACTTTTCTGTGGGGGTCCATGGTGTAGCTCTGCTGCCCTTGGGGAAACACATCATCCTGAAAGGGAAGACAGTGATGATCATTAACAGCGTGCCCCAACCTCACTCCAGTGAACCTCATTTACATCAAGGGATAATGATCAAGACAGACAGACACTGACAACCATTTCTCATGTCTGGTAATGGCATTAGGCAGTGATGTGTTGTTTTTGAAGGAGGTGAAAGGGACACATCTGATTAAAATGATGAAAAACTGAGATTAAACTGTGTTTAGTGTCTATTCAGACACTAAGCAGCACATAACTCGGAATATTAGCTTGCTGGAGATGAAGTGAATCTTAAATGTTAAGTAGGGAAGGGGTTACACAACACTCTTAGACATCCTAGTCTTGGATAGTGCACAAGCACTTTATGTCTCTACAAATTCTAATACCCACTTTCTAAATCACTTAGACACACACTTCTAACCACTTACCTTTTGTAAACACAGTTTTCACCCCCACACACACAAAGTGAGAAGATATGAAGTGATTCTGAAGTGATCGAAAGTTGAAGTGAAGATTATGAATGAGCAAAATAAGGATTTTAAGTGCAGTTAAAAAGAAAAAGAATTTCACGGTTGCTGAGATGGATTACAATCACAGGATACGCACAACGGGATGATGATTATCATGTTAAAGCACCTGGCAGGTTTAATTGGGGTGTTTTGTACCATATATGATGTGACATATCTGATTACTAACTAGGACTCAAATGAAGGTAGGGTTTCTCAGTGAAGAGCCTGCCCTGAAAAAGCTCAATTTCCTCCAACAAGCCTGTTACATCACAGCTTAGGACGCCACTTTTTGTTGTAGGCTGGATTCAGAGAAATACAGATCTGCTGTAAATGTTTCTCTAGAAATATAAGTCTCTGTTAACAGAAGACAGAAACATCTTTCCTGTTTATTACTACAATGAGATGTAGAAGACGTTAATAATTATGCCACTAGGCCAATACATTCTGTGAGGAAGACAATTTTAATTAAAGGAACACTTCACCCCCAAAGTACCATTTGTATATCAGTCAATCACCCCATGTTCATTGAACTGAAAAAGAAAACTTGGTTTTTCTCACATTTCTCTACAGTGAATGAAGAATTTCCAAATGGAGAAAATTATTGATGAACTGAAGTCATAGGGGTCTGCGTTTCACAACAGCAAAACTGTATCAAAACATGTTCGCAAATGCTCACACAACTTGTGCAGTAAAATCCAAGTCTCATTGATCCAGTCTTTTGCTCAGCACTTCCCAATCAGACAGCCCTTTCCAACGGGGAACTAAATGAACTAAATGGAAGTTATTTATGCCTTATTCAGTGCCTGACTTGGTTGGTATTTTGCAGGGTTAATTTGGATTCAGACATGCCACACAATAACACAAACAAACAAATTGATGGAAGCACTGGTAGCTCAGCAGCTCCTTTGTTCTGTGAGGTAAAATTACTGTTTTTGTCAATGGAGTCTGTTTCACTTTCAGTTCAGTTCCCTGTCAGAAAAGGCCGACTGTTTGGGAAGTACTGAGCATATGACTGGATAAATGAGACTTGGATTATACTGCACGAGCTGTGGGAGCATTTGAAAACAGATGTTTTGATATAGTTTTGCTGTCTTTCACGCAAATGGTAACTTGGGGTTAAGTATTCCTTTAATTTCTAAATTAGCTAAAGCTAAGTGGCAGCCTTGATCACTTTAGTCAGATGCCAGATGTATAGATCAGTCTTTCTGTCATTGTATCATGGCAGAAGTAAAGCCTTGAAACCAATTAGATGATGGTACAAAAACTAAGCAGGCCCCTTTTAAACAAGTCAAATGCATTTCAAGGAGAGGAGCTACACAACAGACTAGAATCCATCCATGTTCACTCTGAGAAGACATACAGTACAGGCCAAAAGTTTGGACACACCTTCTCATTCAATGCGTTTTCTTTATTTTCATGACTATTTACATTGTAGATTCTCACTGAAGGCATCAAAACTATGAATGAACACGTGGAGTTATGTACTTAACAAAAAAAGGTGAAATAACTGAAAACATTTTATATTCTAGTTTCTTCAAAATAGCCACCCTTTGCTCTGATTACTGCTTTGCACACTCTTGGCATTCTCTCGATGAGCTTCAAGAGGTAGTCACCTGAAATGGTTTTCCAACAGTCTTGAAGGAGTTCCCAGAGGTGTTTAGCACTTGTTGGCCCCTTTGCCTTCACTCTGCGGTCCAGCTCACCCCAAACCATCTCGATTGGGTTCAGGTCCGGTGAATGTGGAGGCCAGGTCATCTGCCGCAGCACTCCATCACTCTCCTTCTTGGTCAAATAGCCCTTACACAGCCTGGAGGTGTGTTTGGGGTCATTGTCCTGTTGAAAAATAAATGATCGTCCAACTAAACGCAAACCGGATGGGATGGCATGTCGCTGCAGGATGCTGTGGTAGCCATGCTGGTTCAGTGTGCCTTCAATTTTGAATAAATCCCCAACAGTGTCACCAGCAAAACACCCCCACACCATCACACCTCCTCCTCCATGCTTCACAGTGGGAACCAGGCATGTGGAATCCATCCGTTCACCTTTTCTGCGTCTCACAAAGACACGGCAGTTGGAACCAAAGATCTCAAATTTGGACTCATCAGACCAAAGCACAGATTTCCACTGGTCTAATGTCCATTCCTTGTGTTTCTTGGCCCAAACAAATCTCTTCTGCTTGTTGCCTCTCCTTAGCAGTGGTTTCCTAGCAGCTATTTGACCATGAAGGCCTGATTGGCGCAGTCTCCTCTTAACAGTTGTTCTAGAGATGGGTCTGCTGCTAGAACTCTGTGTGGCATTCATCTGGTCTCTGATCTGAGCTGCTGTTAACTTGCCATTTCTGAGGCTGGTGACTTGGATGAACTTATCCTCAGAAGCAGAGGTGACTCTTGGTCTTCCTTTCCTGGGTCGGTCCTCATGTGTGCCAGTTTGGTTGTAGCGCTTGATGGTTTTTGCGACTCCACTTGGGGACACATTTAAAGTTTTTGCAATTTTCCGGACTGACTGACCTTCATTTCTTAAAGTAATGATGGCCACTCGTTTTTCTTTAGTTAGCTGATTGGTTCTTGCCATAATATGAATTTTAACAGTTGTCCAATAGGGCTGTCGGCTGTGTATTAACCTGACTTCTGCACAACACAACTGATGGTCCCAACCCCATTGATAAAGCAAGAAATTCCACTAATTAACCCTGATAAGGCATACCTGTGAAGTGGAAACCATTTCAGGTGACTACCTCTTGAAGCTCATGGAGAGAATGCCAAGAGTGTGCAAAGCAGTAATCAGAGCAAAGGGTGGCTATTTTGAAGAAACTAGAATATAAAACATGTTTTCAGTTATTTCACCTTTTTTTGTTAAGTACATAACTCCACATGTGTTCATTCATAGTTTTGATGCCTTCAGTGAGAATCTACAATGTAAATAGTTATGAAAATAAAGAAAACGCATTGAATGAGAAGGTGTGTCCAAACTTTTGGCCTGTACTGTATATGTACTAGAAAGGGTCTGAGGGCGTGTGAAATCAGATGTTAGGAGAGACGTTATACTTTCACTTGTCCATTAAAAGGACATGTGAAAGACTGAGGGTCAGTGATCACTTCTCATCGTCCAGGAGAGAAGGAAACAGACATTTTTTTTCTTCTAAAGGATGTGAAACTAGCAGGAACTGGAAGCCCTGGCTTGGTATGAGCTGCAGGAGCTAACTTCATGTTCACAGTACTCACACAAAAGCCCAGAGCTCCATAGGGCTGTCCGTCCCTGGCACTAAAGACCAGGGACCCTTGGCTGGCATGCATATCCCTACAGCTGCCGTAGTGAGACCAACTCAGCGGAGCATTATTGGAATTATAGGAGCGAGACAGTGCATTCTGAACAGAGGGACGACACGGAACAAGCAGCACCAACCAACATGTCAGCCGTGGCCATGCAATCCACCAAATGAGTGATGACATAGAAGACACAACAGAAAGGTTTACAGCATATAAACACAAACATGCAGTGAAACACAAATACTTTGCATACAGCTGAGTGAGAAGACTTTTGTAAATGTCAAACTCCATATTAAAGGGTCAATCCACCCAAATAAACTTAACAGTACTTTGCCATACAGGTTTGGTTTTATTTGCCAAAGTTTTTAGACACCCCGATACAGAGATGGATTCTGATAGTCGGTTCCATTTGGATCCGTTTCCAAGCTGGTCAAACACCCATATTTGTTTAGCTCTGCAGCAAACAAATTCCTTATCAAAACCTCTCATTCACATTCTGTCTTAGTCTCTTCTACTTGTTTCTGAAACTACAGACATCTACAAAGACATAAAATAATTGACTAAACATTATATATTTTTAACTAAGAGATGTCTTCATTCCCCTCCAAACAACCTAAGAACTAAGATGATTTCATAAGGGATTCGAAAGGATTAAGATTCAATGAGTAGATTCTAAAGTGGATTCAGATCCAAGGCCACTGATGCAATAATGTATGGCAATGTGTGTGACGCGAAATGCTATCAGACTGCAACCCTACACCTATACACTGGAGCTGAATTGAATTCAGCTTGTGGTGCCTACAACACTGAAATGGTAACTTTAAAAAAAACTCAACATCTCTCACAAGAAAGAGCTTAAAATGGTTTACACTAAAGTTTATGGATTATTCGCATTAACCGAGACACAGAGCCAAATTTAGCATATTTATACAGCCTATCATCATTATTTCCACTGGCTACTTATGCGTTTGTATAACACTACAATATCAATCATGCTGTAATTAATTGACAATTTTGAAAATTTTTAACACATCACATTTTACTTCACCACTTCACCAGACACCACATGTGTGCATGGGAGCAGACGGTGACATGGTGGTCCCAGCTGAGGTGCAGAGTCTAATCTATCTTCTTTTAAATAAAAGAAAATACTGAACGATTGTTTGACAATTCCTTTCACATGTAACATTTATAACATTTGAAGGAAGGAAAACAAAACAGTAGGATCAGAGGGTTATAAATCTGATTTCAAAGTCCATTTTTTGCGGGTTGATAATGTTGATAGGGTCACACATTGTTAAGTAAAGAAATGGATTTATATCACACCACTGTCAGGCTGTATCTTCACATGCAGGTTTATGCCTGTCCAGAAGAACATCCTCAGTTGTAATGTCTGTCAGTGCAACATCTTCTATTTATGGCATGTATATTGTCAACCATCGCTGTGATGGAGACTTGCCCTTGACCCCCTCCCATTGCAGTCATCAATCACCTTGCTGTGGCAAGATGTTTTTGAAGGCATTTCTGTTTTAAACCATTTCTTCTTTATTTCAGTGACGGTACGACCCTCAGGTGACACAGAATTAACAGCACTCGTTATTTTGTCACATTGCTTGGCTTCAGCTGGTCCCTTAATTCCACTTCTGACGCTGTTAAAAATGATAGACTTTCTATATGGACCTCCAAAAACAGGACTCTCTAATCTGTCTTGTTCTTTTTACTCTTGGATGCCGTTTTTACGAGGTAACACTTAGACATATGGGGCAGGATGTGTAGCCTTATATGGTATTACTGGGGCATTAATCATTCTAATTTACAATTTTCATGAACATGCCTGCTCATTTATGCACAGGTGGCATTCATCATGTTTATGCAGGTACTTCAGAAAGTTATGCAGAGTGTGGAACATTTGCTGAATCTAACTGCTGAATCTAATCTGTTTCTGCAAAGACGCATTGCTATGGATATTTTTAATGCTGCTGACTCCACAAACAAAATTCTTTTCACCTGCACTGTATTGAGATGGTGGCAGTAATCCCAGAGGCAGTTACCTCAAAGTCTTAACAAACAAAACCTAAACTTGTTGTATATGGGTGAATCAACCCTTTAAGCAAGGGCTAAAGAAAGGCTTTACAGATATTTTCTTCATGTTGCACTGGTCTCTGGTACATTCAAAGTATTTTAGGACTGTTATAATGAGTCAGAGGACCAACAAATAACAAAGACAAGATTGTGAATCATTTTGGGAACGTATTAAACTATATCTCATCATCTCATTAGGTTTACCTTTTCCATTTTCTTTGCCTCGATGTGCCGCATCACCTGGTCTCTCCAGTCAGCTGGCACCCTTCCTGTTCCAACTCCTCCTGACACCTGTCCAGACCCATCCAGCAGCGAGTGCTCAGACTTCACCCTGACGTTGGGCCTCTTGCTGGGGCTGCTTTGCTGATAGTTGAAATCGCTGACAGACATGGTCCTCTCCGGAAGTTCGTGCGGCTGCGGCCTGGCGCCAATAGGCCTGGAAGCTCCAGGTACATCGATGCTGTAAGTGCGAGCTGAGAGGGGCCTCTGCATGGCCTGGCTCATTGCCAGCGGCCCCCTGGCGAGGGTGTGAATGTCCCTGTACGTCATGTATTCCCCTTCAGGTACCTGTATGCGCCTCGGGTCACCCATGGAAGCTGTGGAGGCGGTGCTGCTTTGCCTCTGCAGAGAGCTGCTTCTAGCCTGGCCCCCGGTAGAATGAAGTCTCTCCTTAGCCCACATGTCTCCAGAGGGTTTGGGAGCCATGGGAGGCCCCCTCTGCTGGGGCTGCAAAGGGTAGGGAGGTGCTTGATTACGGTTGGAGTAGTTGGTGTTGGCTAGTGAGTGTGGCGGAGGCGGGAGGTAGCCTTGGTGCTCTGGAGGCATGGGCGTCCTCTGGGCCCAGAGGCTGTCTTTAGGCATGGCACTGCTTGTGTACTGTATATTGTACTGAGGAGGAGGGATGCCCATGGCCATGCTGGAGGAGACAGGATATCTACTGGTGCTGGCAGGGGGCTTAGAGGAAGAGAGCAGATCTGAGGAAGATGCAGAGGAGCCGGGGTAGATCTGGAGAGTCTGGTCATTAAGTAACTGACTGGCTGACTTGCTCCTGACTATGCTCTGGCCCTGAGCTCCTGGCCCTGGGCCGGCCCCTGCCATCCTAGTCATTCCTGCTGTGTCATAAGAGTCATCATCCCCATCAAAGGAGTATAGCTTCATTCCCCCTGTTTCTATGTTGCTGACACTGTGAGACTTCATCACCTGTGGGGGATGGCACCTTTTATCTGGAGACAGTTCCTCTGTGCTGCGAGACAGAGACATGTCACTGCTGGCTGTCACGCCTGTCGAGGCCACATGCACAGCAGATGTCTCTACTCTCATCGCTTGGCTTTTGTTGCCCACACTATTGATGCAGTCACTGACCTGCTGGTTTCCATTCAGAAAATGCTCCATGTTGTTGTTGCCAAAACTCTGCTTGCTGTCCAGCTCCTCCTGGGTTACTGAACCATTCTTGGTTTTGTCCACCTCATCCAGCTGGACCATGTTGTCAGTCGGCAACTTGGACACATTCATATTGATCTGGTCCCACTTGGTGTAAGTTTCTCCCATGCCATTGTTTATTCCCTTCTCAATGAAGGCCAGCCTTGCTTCCATGGACAGGTCGTAGTCACCCATTTTCTCTGGCGGAGTCTGCTGGGTTTTCAAAAGGGCCTGAAGGGATGTTTCAGAGCCGTTACCATTATGGAGAAGAGGGGTGGTGTCTTTAGGCTGGTTCATATTCTCATCCTCTTGCCTAAAACAAAGAATAAGGAGGTACATTAGATTCTGTAATAACAGGAGGAAGACTCATCTGTTCTCAGTGTTAACAGGTTGAAGAACGATACTAACCGGCCTTTTGGTAGGAAGGGCATCTTTGCCTCTCTCTCAGGGGTGCACAGGGAGTTGTCCTGACTGCTGTCTGTGGTCAGAGACACTGAGTCAGACATGCGTGATGGCGATGAACAGTTACTGTTGTTCTGGTTGCTGTTGGCCACTGTGTCATCCAGCAAAGAGTCTGCATCATCTGTTAATCAGAATCAAAAATATCATGGTTAGTGTACTATATCTACACACTGTCACTTTAATTTTCCATGTTAAATGTTATATTTCAATCACTTAAAATCTTTACCTTTTTTGTCTTTACTCAAAGTTACTACTTTAGGCTGGTTGATGGAGATCTCAATAAGAGGGGGTCTCATCTCTGCAATTTTCATCTCCTCCTCTTCATCAGACAGCTCCTCAGAATCCTGAAGACAAAAAAAAAAAAAAATCTTAAAGCTGTATTTTTTCAGTTGAAACTCATAATGTGCTTGCTGTATTTCATGTTTGTGACATTGTGAGGACTAAACCACTGAGAGTACCTCTAGTGTGTCCTCATGGTTCATTAGAGCGCCCCCTGAAGATTTGAGTGCGACTGTCTGAGAGGTGTAAGACTCTGAAATGTTTGATTCTGGTGCAGAGGAGTTTTGGGCCAATGTGTTGGTAGATTCTTGGGGCTCCACTTCTGATGCCGTACCATTAGGACAGGGAGTCTCTATCACCTGCAAAAAAGCAGTACAGATGATAAGTTATTTATTGAAAATGTTCCTTCACTTGCATGTAAAATGTGCAATTTGTTAACCCTAAGAGACCCGTGGGACTGCCAGCGTTCTTGGCCGATATTACAGTCTCTCCGAGGCTGTGGCAGACTGTATACACTGTATAAAATGACCTATTGTAGCCCACTAGGATAATCACAGCCTCATGAAACTTTACAACCACACACTACAGACCTCAGGCATTCACAGGATGAATCGCTGTCATAGGTATATGGACAATAAGGGTGTTTCTTAGCATTTTCCAGGACAGAAGTGCTCACCATGTAATTGCAAAAAAATATGCAATTCTTACAGAAACCTCCACATGTCAAATGTTTTTGATACCAAGTCACAGCATGATTTTTTGTGTGGTGTTCTTCAAGGTCTTGGTGTCTTAATCTGATATTTTGATCATTTTATCAATTCTTGAATGGGAAAAAAAGGTTAAATTTAGCACCAAATCTATGTAACAAATGTTGCAACAACTTAAATGAGCATGGGACTGGACTTATATAAATCCATAGTAATGTTCTAAGCCCCTCTACACTCTAAACTTTAAAAATGTGAACAGGCTTCACACCAGTACAAAATGTTTATTACAGATTTAGAGCTTGAAAAACTTGACTGAGCTGTATCTCAAATTAATACTCAGGTTACCAGCTTACAGATGATGTATACCACTTCTATGTGGCATATAATATTGACCTGCCATCTACCCCTAAAGATCCCTTGTCCACCCCCTTAACAGACAAAAATGGCTCTATGGTAGGTTTCTCAGGGTTAAACTGGAACTAAAGGGGAACCAAGGTTTCTTTCCAGTGAAATCAAATAAAAAGCTGAAGCTGACCTTAACTCCCACATCCTGCACGCCAATGTGGTTCCTCTCAATTGGCCTTGCATCTTTTCCCGACTCATCACTCGACTCATCCTCCTTGAGCCTGTGAGCCACAGACTGGGCTGTCTTCACCATGTTCTTCAGCTCATCTGGGTATGGTGTAGGGTAGCGCTTCAGGTTTCCCTCCTGGAAGAGGAAAAATACCCACAAACTTACCACTAAAATCATTTGGTTGCAGTTTTGACAGACGTGGGATGAGGAGAGGTGAAATGGCAGTTTTGAATGGGAATTACATGGAGAATGAGGTGCATTCACTTTCAAATAGACACATTTCAAAGGCACCAATGTCCCCTCTATTAAGCATTTTTCTTAAACATAGTAATGATGTTTTAGTTTGAACCACTGACCTAAAAAAATGTTGACTGTAAATTGTGTGAGAAAATGGGACATGAGGCACATTTTACATAAAAACAGCTACAAAGTCCAGATTGTTGCCAAATAATATTATGATCACAACAATGTCCTTCCAGTTTAGTAAACCATGTCAGCACAGTCATTTTTCTTTTCCCAATTATGTGAACAACAGCTTGACACTGACCCTTGGGGGCGTTTCTCTCTCATCTTTGTCCTCGTCACACTCAAAGGCCACCTGAGCTCGGTGCTTGCGCTGCTCCTCCCAGAGAGCTGGATTGAAGCTCTCAGAGTCAGAGTTGGGAATGTCTGAAATAAAAGCAGAAATCAGGAGGAAGATAACAGTGTTAGGCTTTTATTAAGGCTTTGCAAGTCACTCCCTGTGTTTAATTTATACGAGTCTGACTTTGACCACAAGATGGCGCAAAGACAACATCAGGCATGCCAATAAATGGAGGGAGCTGTGCAGAACTTGAATTTCAGAAGTTAACCCCTTAAAGAAAAAACAAAACCACACAATAATGCATCACTGATACTTGGATGTTTTTTCTAATAAACTGACATAAAAAAACAAAAAGATAAAAACTACAATCAATAACCGTTCTTGCAAGATTTACTAACTTCAACATGAATCAAGCTATAATTCCTGTGGTAGACAAAATGATAACTACAACTTACTTAGATGACAAACTCATAACAGCAAAGCATTTGACTCAATATCACTCCTGTATGACTCTTGGGGAGAAGCAAGGTCATGATTACTAAGAAAATTATGTCACGCCAGTGGCAATTATGGTTGTGATGCTGCTGCTGTCCTACAACTCTGCAGCAGCATTTTGCAGTGGTGATCTGCTCTCTGTTGTGTCTGTTAGTGTGCAATTATATTCCATCCTGTCTCTTAAGAAGTTAATATTATAAAATATAATTTAAAGCTCTCATTCAAGCTTACAGGTGTGATTCTGTGTGGTTTCCTGTGTTAAAAAAAAAACCTTCACCCGCAGTTGGCAACAAATACTTAGTGTACACCACATGTTTGCTAACTTGCAACTACATTTAAGAAGTTGACAGCTGAAAACAAAACAAAAAATCAAGTACATATTGAGTAGGAAATAAATATTGAAGTCATTATCAGCTGAGACTGAGATAGGACCTTATCAAGAACTCTGGTTGTCTACAACTTAACACACCATACCAGAGTGTGAATGCACAGTGGATAATATGAGTCACCTGGTGTGTGTGGCCTTCATATTAACAAGTTGTAAAACACAATCATCTCAGTCAGGTCATGACTTATTCCAGCTTCCCAGGCAAACATGAGGAAACAGATAAAGCTCTTCTGGAAAAGCTCCCAGTGGATAATGGTGGAAAATAGCATGAAACAGAACCTAAATACAGTTACTAGTATGGGAACATATTCTGGTGGTTCTTCACATCACTGTTGCAAATGTCAAGCAGCTAACTCACTACCATTTTAGTAGTTGAAGCGCAAAGATCTTGAACCACTAATTACTCCGATGCTAAGATGCAACAGGGTCAGGGCAAGCTGTCTGGTGTAATAGGAAACCAAACCAAACTAACAGATGCTTGACAAGAAGAAGAAGACTAGGGTTTCTTCTGGAGCTTTGATCTCAGGTTACGAGATCCCTCATAAAAAATGAATACAGGAATCCTTGCAGGTCACCTATAAGACTGTTACAATAAAGGTGGGAAGTGGTCATTGCGCTGGTTGACATCAAACTGCATGTACTTTACCTGAAAGTTTGATTTCTATGATTTACTGTTATTAACATGCACACATTTTTTTGTTTTATACTAGATATAGACCATCAACTTTGAAGTGTTTTATTCTTATAAATTGTGTTTGTATTAGTCGTACAAGTAAGTTGATATGAATTGTATGATTGCCTATAAGTACTGAAAGCTTAAATCTTTAAAATCCAGCCCTGCTGCTAAGAAGTGATTGGTGAAAACAGTTGCACACAGTTGCGGTTTGAGGGTCTGTCAGAATAATCATGAATAGAATATAAAAGAGAAATGTAGTCTTGTTGATTGCACAGTACTCACACTCCTCAGTCCTAGTTTGCTGGGGGAACATGTAGTTGGTCAGCACAGTTTTGTGTGTCTCTGGATCCTCCTCTTTCTGGAGAGGGATCAGGGGCTTTGACTGTGGGAGACAAAAAGGAGGTTTGAGTGTGCTATCTGCGATCAACAGTGCTTTGTCGTCACACACAGTGCTCACAGAATGTCCTGGTGTTCTCATCGCGAGTGTACTGGGCTGCATCATCAGTGCTTGAAACAACACATCAAAATTTCCCCCAACAATTCCCCACAGCTCTTCCCAGCTGAGTTTCTTTCTCTGATCTTCTCCAAAACACAGCCCTCACACCTGTGAGCCATTACCCATCAGGCCCTGGGGCAGCATAAAAACCTTCACAGAGAGGCAGATTTCCCCCTTGGAGTCTCTCGAGACAGCCACTTGGTGAGTGGTGTGTATTCTTTGACCCATTCTAGAGGCGGTTGTCTGCCGGTTGTCGGTAAGATTACTCTTTTGGTGAAGAGTGTGTTATTCAGCACTATTTTGTAGGTGGCTTGACTGTCTGGTAATATCCGTTGTGTTTTGTTGCCCTGTTTAGGCAGATCGGCCTCACCTTTTGGAGAGCTCGCTTTCAGTTATCGTGGAGACCTCTCTTGTGTGTTTTTGTCTATTATAAATAAATCCCTAAGTTTGTACCATCCGTTTTCCTCTCATCCTTTTCATCCCGGTTCTTTTCATTGTGTTACGCCCTCCGTCCCCTGGGCTCCATCAAGGGCCGTAACACAAGGAAAATAACAATTTTGATCCACAAAGACATCACAAAAACACCAATAACAGGCCTGCTTGCACAAATAGTCCATTAAAACAAAGTCATGTCTAAAGGAAGTCTGTTTTGAGAACCTGGGGGTAAAAGCTTGGTTATACTCAGTCCATTGAAGACTTGTCAAATGACCTTGGATTCCTGTCTCTATAGTTTCTTGTTGAGAATAGTCAACTGGGCCAGGTTGAGTCACCGGGCAATATCGGCTCATTACAGATATTTTGTATAGGCGTATGTGTCAGCTGATAATTGATAAGAAATTGAAGTACAGACAGACATACTCTGAAACTGTCACCAGTCTATAGTTTGTCCACCAGAAAGCTAGACTGTCCTGATGATTGACTGGCAAGAGTTTAAATAATGGAAAATTCTGAAATTTTATTCTGTATTTAACAGGCAGCCCACTTGAGGCCAAGACAGGGGAGACATGGGCTGGTTCTACATAACAAAGTTTTCCAGCAGCACTCTGCAATGTCTGCAGTTCTCCAGTGATGATTTGTTTAGGTATTTGAACAGAGACTTACAATAGTCCAGCTAGAATGAGGAAAAGGCATGAATAATTGATTTTAGAATGCAGTGAGAGTCAACAGGCTGTAATTTGGAAATATTTATAAGCTGAACAAAGCAAACGCACTAAATCAATACACTCCTGCAGCGTGCTCTCCAACATTACTTTGCCTTTGCACTCATTAAAACTCCTCTGCTAAGGTTGATGCGAGCAGTTTAAGAACTCCTTTCCCATTCAAAGTGACATTGCTATGACAGAGCGGGACTTGAAGCCATTTGCAGACTCAAACGTTTCCACCTCTTCATAGGCTTATCTTGTGTTCTGTCGAGGGTAGACATCTAAACTTCAAGCAACACAACTTGAACTTTCTACATCTGCTTTACTTTTGGCTAGTTGTTGCTATGACTTTTTATCATTTTAAAAAATTCCCAATACCAGTACCCTTAAAGCGATATTGATTCCAATACAGTATTTCATTTGACACCGTTTCCTCCCGATGCAATTAAATACCCATCATGTGAATGGAAGCATTCAGTTGTGTAAAATGCCACAGGTGGCATTTTAGTGTTGAACGCTTTTGTGGCATCTCAGCACGCAAAACTGCCAACTCTGTCAGTGGACCAATCGCGTAACACATTAAACTGAAGAACGAATGCAGTGATTTACTGTGAGTGAAACCATACAAATAGTAATTTTTCTCTAAATATTAGTACAAAAGGATGGAATGCAGGTATCGTTTGACTGGAGCAGTTTTTACAATATTTGGGACTTGCTTATTTCAGTCAGTACCTTAAAGGTATTAAGTACTGATATCCATACCTTGTTGCTGCTGCCTTTTCTCACAAACTGTCTCCCTGTCATTCAGATTCGAGTCACACCACTTTTCAGGGTTTCTGACAGGCTTCTCTAGATTACCATACTGTTGACCTTAAACAAGGTAAGGATAACATTTTCTGACATTCATTAGGATCCTTCTCCATTTTAAAAATGTAGAGTTTACAGTATCACTGAGTCTGACCTGCACTGCCATTTGGCACGTTTAGATCAAATGTCCTGGAAGTAGTTTGCTAAATTTTGAATGTGTTTTCCTGTGAGCAACTTGGCCTTGCTGGATTCATTTACAGCTGAATGTTGTGAGTCACGTAACCCTGCTGCTATTACAGTGTCTATAGAACACATTACAGTCTGAAAGCTGAAACCCCTATACTTGTGATTTATCTATAATGCATATGATCTTACCTGATTTTCGGACAGCCACATTGCAGTCATCTGGTTCAGCTTAGTGAAACTGTAGGGAAGATTCCTTAACCTGCAGGGGAACAAAAACAAAACAGGTACTCAGTTGTCTTACAACAAATACCTTAAAGACTCACAAATGTGATGTACTTGTAAAGGAACAAACATGTCCCTTAAATTGATTGTGTAAGGCACATTGATGTGTGTGAGGGACCACTGTACAGACAGACTAAAGCCCTATTTCAAATTTAAAAAAGACCAAAGTTATTCAATGTATTTGGCACAGAGCGGACAGCAGGAATGGAAAACCCCTGATTAAAACCTCAATCAGGCCTTAGCTTCCAAACCAATGCATTTTCATTCCGGACAGAATTAAAATTTTGATTGTTTGATTGTTTCAGAATGAGCATGTGTTCATGTAAGAGTGAGATTCTCATGCTTTTTTTTCTCATGCAATTCATAGTGAAGTAAATACTTTTTAAATCAAACAACTCTATGGGACAGAAATGTTACAGGTTAGACTATAAAGACAGGGTGACTTGATAGAAAGAAACGCTCCTCATCTGTCATTTATTGATTTATCTGCTAGAGATGTTCCGATACCATTTTTTCCTTCCCAACACTGATTCTGATATCTGAACTTGCATATCTGCTGATACCAATACCATTAAAAAAAATAAATAAATAAAATTCTAACAGATATATGCTATTAACCCTTTATGGATGTGAAATGATGGCTACCATTGCTGTAGGGCATGGCTCAGGTTAACCCCTTTGTAAAACAAGAACAAATACATACAGACAAAAATGCCATAAAGATGTCTTTTATCATCTATTTTGTCATTTTGCTAATGGCTAACATTAGACTTTTTTACTGGAATCAAGTCTTTTTCGCCTCTTTGAAAAGATACAGACACACCAAGCCGACATCAGAGAACTAGTGGTGATGAAGGCTGACTGTTGCGTTGCCTCATGTTGCCTGTGTCTCGCCCAAACAGTTGCACTGAACACAACCCAAAGACTACAACCAATGGCCAACTAGCATGTACATTCTGCATCTGCATGAGAGGAAATAAGTCTCTGTACTGGCAGGCAGTGGTGGATTTCATGCAACACTTAGAAGTGAAACTGGATTTGACGCTAGTTAGTCAGTGTTAGAACATTAAGAACACAACCCAATATTGAAAGAACAAAGCATTACTGTGCACTATCGAACAACAACACAAACAGTTACAAACTATTTCTGCTTAAGAGCTCAATGGCTAAATAAAATAAACTTTAGAATTGATCTCATGCCTTCTTGACCTCAGCTGTTTACTTTTCTCACTTACTGTTTCTCTTCTCACGCATTGAACTGAACTGACAATGAGAGTGATTTTAAGCTTGCCCCAACAGTGCGGGACACACCGCAAAAACTAGGGAGACAGACACTCACTGACTGGCCTGACATTGACCAATGGCCATCCATCAGCTTGATGTGTCAGGGCCATAAAACTGTTGTTGCCAGCGGCTGCACAGTGCAACTTGTTTAGTAGACTACGGTTTCAGAGCGGTGAATAAGAATTGATTTCTGGGAAAACTGCCATTTTATCCAGGTGTGAGACTACTTTAAAATCAATTTAGACTTACGTACTCAGCAATAACCAATGCAGCATTTTAGACAGTATCAGAAGCATTTTCCATACTGGCATCGGTATTGGAACAACTCTTTAATCTGCTGATTATTTTCTTGTTGAATCGATTTGTCTATAAAATGCCAGGTTTAATCCTGCAGTGATGTCTTTAAAATAGATTAAATTTCCACTGACAAACAGAGAAAAGCAAAACCTCACATTTGAGAAAGTGGAGTCAGAGAATGATTGGAATTCATGCTTTATAATGACTTCTATGCTACAAAGAAAAAACTGATTACTTTCACCCTTGAACTTGAACCTTATTATGCATGAATGCTGTCAGTCTACACTCACTTGTTGTTGCTTAGATTGATAACCTTGAGCTTCTGCATGTCACCCATTTCCTCAGGCAAAGACTCCAGCTTGTTGGAATGTAGGAACAGCACAGTTGCATTCTTCCAGTTGCCCATCTGTGAGGGAAGGAAACCAAAGAGTCATGAGCCAACAAGGCTAGCTGTTACAGCTGAGCAGACTGGCTTGCCACATCATTTAACATACAGACACCATTGTGCATACTCACCTCGGGGGGAAGCATTGTGAGAAAGTTATGATCTGCAGCGAAGGTGCGGATGCTGACGCACTGGCCAATGGAAGAGGGCAAGGCTTCAATCTCATTGAAACTGCAGTCCAGCTCATCCAGTGCTGTCAGCCTGGTGCAGAAAGAAGCAGGAGAACGATGATTTAAACATGTGGTGTAATGACTATACGTACAACACATTCTATGTGAAACAAGATTAATCTCATTTGAAGAACTTGCAATATCAAAGTTAAAAGGATGCTCTAGTGATCAAGTAATGTACTTCCATAAAGTCTAGAGACTTTAAAGAGACAGATTTAACAATGAACGATCAAACTGAAGCACTGGACGCAGGGATATTACGACCTCAACCCTGGATCCTACAGTTCCCATCAGCCGTGGTTCTACCAAACATTTATGGTACGGTACCGTTACAATCCATATGTAACCCATGCAGACATGTACCTTAATTCCAGATCTGTTCTGCATTTCCACCACAGACAGTACTTTTAAATGTAGGCACTAGGCAGAGTTGTTACTGTAAAGTAATTGCTGCATCACTGCTCTATACTGTTCTTGCTGTATTTCCTGTTCAAGGGCAATGCAGAGGAACGTCTGCACCTCGCCTATCAGCCACGGAATGGAGTTGCACGCTGACATTTTCAGAACAGAAAAGAAAACGCTAGAGTGTTTAGAGTCCATGCTGCAATTGGCAGTATATTTAAAAATGGTGGATTTGTGAATTGAGTCCTTCAAGCAAGAGTGACGATTCTATTAACCAACTGACGGACAACAGTGTTTCTAGCTTCAACTCTTAGTATCAGATCAGTGTGTTAGGTACTACAACAGAGGGGTAAAAAAAAAAAACAGGATGGAGCAGAACGGTTCTATTAGAATCAACCACAACTTTTGACAATAGAAACACAAAAATAACCGTTGTAATGTAAAGTGAACCGAACTGAATTGAATCAGACTGCTTGGTAGACACAAGGCTTTAATGCATTTCAGTAGCAACTTTTTGTTAGACCCTTCCTGCCTGTTAATTGCCTACATATTTCAAGGTCCACATCCCCAGTTTGTGACGCAGGCTTACTATTATACATTTGTAATCTCCACTCCTATGCCCCGACAACCACGATAATATTTTATTTCACTTTGAAACCTACCTCCAGAGCCACAGAGGACATTATACAACTGGTTAGTCACTAAGTTAAGTGAATTCGATGAGAAAAATAATCAGTGGAATCTGCTACATCAGACTTCTACTATATGTCAAGTATTTAGAATGCCAATGTGGTAAAATAAGGACTGAATATTTTGGTCTGTCAAATCAGGTGTCATTACTGGGCAGCATGAGACCCCCTCTTCAAATATACAAATACAAGAAATGGCTAAACGATGTTGAAAACTCTCAGAATTATCCTACAACAAGACCGAAGACTGACTTCCATCCATGCCAGTTATTGTGATAATAACTTACAGTAACAGTGAAACAGACATTTACAACAGCACTGATACATCTTAAAAGCTTCATGACGCATCTTGTAAAGTACTAACATTTCAACTGAGCCCACGCTGACACACAAGTGCCAAGCAGCTGTGGCTTTCTGCTGAATGAAAAATGCAAATGCATTCTGGGGATACAGATGAATGCAAAAGGAGTCTGACTAGCAGGAGAGCTACTTTGTTACAGAACTATGTGTCACCAAAACACATGATCTGACCGCTCCCTGCTGCATATAAAACAGAAACAACAGTGGATGGGCAACATAAAATCAACGACGTATAATAAATGAAAAAAAAAAAAGAAGTCAGTTTGCTTAAACTAAAATCCTTGCATAGGATTAAACTAAACCATAGGCTTTGTAACATAATCTGTGTCAAATTACACAAGAAGAAACATTCTCACATTTGGGATAATTGTAATAATAGAAGTAAAAGTCAGTGTAGAATTGTCTCTCTCACGGATGTGGACAGATAAAAACAAAAAACAAAAACTGGAGTTTAATCTCTGTGTTGGACCTCAATGACTCACATTAGGTGAAAGGTCAGGACGAGGCCCTGATTCACTTACTATGACCTCAGCAGCTGTTGGCTGCTGGGTTTACCTGCCTGCTGCAGACAGTATCAGTCTGAGAACAGCTATGCCTGATTTAATCAGTAGTGTATTGGAGGGTCATATGGCCCAGGATTATAATAAAGCATTCACAAACATTGTTTCTATAAATCAATATGAAAGCCTTAGAACCATGACATTTAATTATCGTCATTCATACTTCATGACCACAGCCGTTATCAAGTTACTCGATATCATGAGCATTAGACCGAAACAAATAAAGGATGGGAACACATTATGTTTAATGGGAATATCTGATTTATCCAGACAGACGTTTTATGCCATCAGTGGATGGCAGATGAAAACAGCACAATAATCCACTGATCTCCGGGTTTTATTCTGCCCATATTAAAACTATTGCTGTTATGCTCACCCTCCAACTGAGTCTGGCAAGTACATCAGCTGGTTCTCATCCACTTTCAGTGCGGTCAGCTTCTTTAGTGAGCCTATAGCAAGAGGAAAAGAGAGAGAGAGAGAGAGAATTAGAGAGATGCATTCAACAGCTCAGGGCAGTTATTGATTATAACTTCTTGTTGCACCACAAAGAGGAAGATCCATTACAGCAGTTAATTGGATGAATTCGTACTGTCATCAATACCATAATCACTTAAGCAGTAATCAACCCTGACTCTATGGCACAGTGCAGCTAGACTCATCTGATTTAATTAGCATGGTCTTGACATATGAACATTGCTTTTTCCCCAAGAGATGAAAGGAAGCAAGTAATTACAAATATCTCCATTTTATCCTTAAAGATCTAAGGGCACTTTCATATTAGGTACGATGATTTGCACTGTGCCCAAGTACGACTGCCCCCCGCTCCACTCCCCTGCCGCTCAGCATTCACATTAGTAATGGTGTTCTGTACCAGAGTACACTTGCGTCATAATCTATGTGACATATTTGTTGTGTTTCAGTGTAGTCTAGGCCAGAGACGGACACTGCTGCCCTGGGGACCCTCATCACCAGGGACCGGTGGAGCAACAAGGCGAAGCTCTGCTCCTGGGCACGGAGCTCTTGCTGCTGGAGCTCGGACTGCAGGTCAAAGGCAGCTGTAAAGCCGAACCTGGGTCTGTCCACAGCGGGTTGCGCTGTCCTCCGAAATAGAGGCATCAGTATTAAATGGACACTGTTTCATAACCGATTTAAAATTCCTTGTAGTCACGTTATACATCCGTGAAAGCTAAAAAGAGCCGTGAGCCATGAGCCAAAAGAACTAAAAATAAAAAGAAAAGATTCCATAGTAACTGAGAAAATGACATAAAATCAGAAAAGAGCAGCTGTAAGACCTAACTTTTTCCCATATGTTTTATACTTGTGCCGTAATTTTGAGAATACTTTGGTTAAAACTCAACATCCCGTGGTACTTCTGCACTGTCTACACCTTTGACTATCTATGTAACTGGAGATTTCTTGCAGGATTATTTCTGAAAGTTGGTACACTTGTGGTGTTATGAAAATAAATTTCAGCTAAGCAGGAATACCACTGTCCTGCCATCTATGGGAATTAGACACCTACAACATATAAATGGATGCAGTCATGAAGGATGCATTGGCAAGAGCTGAAAGAGAGTTAAGGTGTTTCATAATAAATTTTCTTCAAGTAAGAAGTGCGCGTGTGTGTGTGTGTGCCCTGTAATGTTTACCAATGGAGCCTGGCAGCTGTGTGAGGGCATTGTTAGAGAGCAAAAGGTCCTGCAGGTTCTCACAGCCACAGATTTGCTCATCCACCATCTCTAGGTTGTTCTTGGACACATCCAAGTATACCAGCTGCTTGAGCATCCCCAGCATCTGGATACATAAATGGAGACGCACATTAAATAGACTGAATTTTCACTGATATCTCATTACCCTCACTTAATTTATCTGAGGATTAGGTAGCAGTGTTGGCTGAAAACAGAAGCCTTGGATTAAAACATTCCCCAAAACATCCTCAGCAGAGAGGTAGAGGTAACTTATGTAGGGGAATCCCAGACATGATATCACCCCACGGTTGAATTATAACATATTATATAAAACAGAAAACAATTGCTGCATTCAGTTTTGGTTTATATTCCTAGCAGACGTCATTGCCTCTGAAAGGCCAGACTGTGATTACAGCCGATGCTGCTGAAATGCTGGCAGAAGAGCTAATGCTTTAATTGTGACCCAGTTACAAACAAGCTGGTCATTTGGATGAAAAATGAATTCTAATGTAACACATTCCGACTCTCAAAACATCATTATACATTAATTATGTTGAAGGAAAATACTTACTTCACAGCTGCAGATTTTTTGTGTAATTATTATCGGGACATCTGCAAACCCAAACGTCTGCACTTTCCTCTCTAAAACTGTCTAATTGTGTTCACCCAGCAAGAGAACAATTTCTAACTGCAGCTCCTTCTCTGCTGGTTTTCTGAGGGCTGAAAGCCTGATGCAAACTGACTGTGGTTCATTTTGATGAAGAGTTAAGCAGACACATAGATTGAAAATCAAGGGGAATAATCTCAAACTGATGTTTTGGGGCACAGCAGCCTCTAAAAGTGTGTATAGGATTGACTGTAAATTATACCCCAGGTAAAAATGTCAGTCTGTTCCCGTCCATCCACAGCTCCTTAATTCCAGTCAGCTGCTCCAACACCTCAGGCTGTAGATGTAAAGAGGAGGGAAGAGGTGAAGCACATGGGATGTGTGTGTACAGTATGAGTGTTTAAGGGTGTGTGTGTGTGTGTGTGTCTGCTGGGCAGAGACAGGATGAGAAACTTAGCTCAAAAACAAGATAAAAGTAAATCTTAAGGCCAGTTATTTATTCCACAGTGATTATTGTATATTAATGAATGTTATATGCCAATGATAACAAATAAGCACATTAAAAACAGAGCTTCCATTTTGAAAATGAAGAAAAGAAATAAAAGAAGGAGGAGGCAACATCACCAACAGGACAGTAATAAGCCCTGGGCATTGACAGACCGACTGACATACTCACCACTTCAGTAAACTCATTACTCCCCAGGTCCAACCTCTCCAGCTGTGTGAGCTTCTGCATGCTTCTGTAGACACACAGGACAGACAGGGAGTGAGATCTTGAAATCAGCCTGGATTAAAAGCAATGCGGGCCAAGGGCTTTACAAAGCACACCAAAAGAAAATGATTATCTGTCAATTTTCATGTCAAGTTTTGGATAGCATACATGTTCTGCCCTTGCTCCTTTCACTGAATAATTTTATGAGGAAATAAATACCTTCAACAGCTCAGGCGTGACAGAAATATGCTTTAAATAATGGAAAATGTGACGTATGCTAGCCCTAAGCCTCGCTACAGAGTTTTCGCTCCACATTCAGGTCACAGTCTCACATTCTCTGCTACACTGTAAACAAGCAGACAAAAACCAGGACTATTCAACTGCTAACAGTTGTCACTGTATTTAACTGATTACCAGTGACAGAAAATTGGAAGTGAAATATTCTTCTAAAGGCTTCTTTCATGTTTTGAGCCGCAAGAGTGAACTCACTCTCCCATTCCTCAAAATCTACGGATGACATGCCTTTGGGGGAATTTATCCCTCAATGGCAGCAGCAAAACAAAGTCTCAAGAACTGCAAGTTAAGGGGAAACACCCCAATATAGGGTGAATAGGGTAAAATTTCTAACTACCAAATACCACTATGAAACTTTCCCCAGTCCTTTCCTACAGTAAGTCAATTATTTTTCCTGAAATGTTATGTTTAAATACACAAATGAGGCACTTTTCACTTAAATTTGTACTAATTTGCACACATTTCCAGAAAAGAAATCTAAACATTGGATAAAGCCAGGTTCAAAATTCTTTTTTCATTTTGTTGTCATATTCCAGTCAAAGGTTTGTACAGACCTCCTTTTATCACTCCATCGTTCAAAATATTGTCATCAGCCATAACAACATCTATTATTGCCATGTTTTTCAGAGTAAAATGTTCTATAAATCAGGCTTTGAATGTTATATGAATTATTGCGTCAGTAGAAACCTTCAGAATAAAACTCTGGTGGGTGTAAGGGCAACTGAAGTTAAAATAAAGTCTGGAAAAAACCTTATTTTGATTAAAATGGCCACAGAAGATATGTAATGTAAAATTTCAAACACTATGATTAAGACACTAGGGTGAAACTTTTAACTAAAAGATACCACCATGAAACCTTATTTATTTAAATTTGTTTAAATATGCACATGGTGCATTATCTAATTAAAAATGCACTCTGCATAAATTTCCACAACAGAAATCTGAACTAGTCTGAAAGATGACATGTTACGAAAGCAGAATATCCCAAAATCTCAAATTGACCAGCTCATGAAAAACCATGTTTTCAGTTGTAGTGCCTCGCCTTTAAGATTTTCAAGAGTAAAATGTGAACACAAAGTTAACTTGCTGTTCTTCCCATTGTCTTAGTGTTGTTGATTGAGGGTGGTTCCTCTCATAAAACACACTGGGAACAAGAGTTTAAATTGTGTAATTGAGTCAGGGTAAAGAATTGTGATACGCTAATTAACTTCTGGCAAAACAAAACAAAACTAAAGCGACTGACGATAAAATAGAAATGTACTGAGCTGTGTTTGGGAACAGATATGATGATCCTCACACAGCAGGGATGAACCTGTGTTTCCTTAAGGCATGAGTGAGATTCAGCACAGCAATGGAAACTAGAGGCCCACCAACACTACTGTGGAGCCTGTTTTGTTTTTAGGTGCTCCTCATAAAATGAGAATGTAAGACATACACACACATTATAAAAATGATTTAAGCTGTTTGGTGATTTCTTTTAGCACTTGGTGCCCTATGAAAACATTAATCATGTTGATGTAGTTGAGCATTAGCCAGCTTTGTCACATTCTTACCTCAAAGTTGGCAAGAACACCAGTGACCCCCGTGTGAGCTGAAAGGGGTAAGAATGAGCTGTGCTGGCTCATCTAGAAAGTGAGTTCACCAGTGAAAAAACACACACTATGGCTCATGACCCCAAGTTGTGAGGAACACAACATCCTTCTTTAAAATACAGAGAAACATTTGGTTTATGCATGTGCTCGGTGTGTGTCCATGCACTGAGAGAAAAGAGGCTTCACTTTCTATGTGGAAGCCCTGAAAAGACTTCTGCTGCACCCCCTTTGTGCACGCACACATTTGTTTACATCTCTGAAATGCTTGTGTGTTGCTCTGGCAACGTTCCCGATCATTAGTCCTTTCTTTGTCAGGGCTCCAGCCTTTAACAGGTCTAGCCTCTGTCACATAAACACAGCGAGAGGAGAGGATCCGCTCTGAGCTGCAGCACAGCACTTTATGCACCGTCTGGCCCGTCAGTTAGTCAATGAAAAATAAGAAAAAGGAAAGTGAGTGAGATAACAAAGGAAACTCAGCCAGAGGGAGGAAAGGATAAAAAAAATAGGGAAATACAGTTTTGCTGGGAAAATGGGAAGGACATAAAATGGAATGATACGGCAAGTGAAGCATGAAGAAAAGACAGAAAAGGAAAGTAACTTCCCCCCACAATCACCTGGAGCTTTCTCAAATATTCGTGGGACACTTTGTCCCAGCGGCACTGTAACCCTTCTCAAATGGTGAAATAACCCTCACCACTGTCTCAGTGGAGGATTATAAAACCTGCCACAGCAAGCAGCCAAGCACAGGGGGCTCTTACGTAACAGTGGAATTTAATGCTACAGTTAGAGGTATGGGAGGGAATCTACACTAAAAAGAGGCAGGATGGAGGACACAGCTGAGACATTGCAGGGGTTGTGAGAGGAAGGAGATAGGGAGGAAGGAAGGGTAAAAATTCTTGACACACTTCATGACACAAGCATGACTGTTACAGCGATAGTGCTCATTTCATTTTGTAAAAAAATGAACGCTATATATTTCATGTTTGAAAAAAAAAAACAACTTACTTTGGCAACATCTTTAACTGGTTCTCCCTCAGCTCCAAGATCTGTAGTTTAGTCAACCTGCAATCAAGTAAAAAGCCAATGTCATAATTGTTTAGGACTACAGCAACACTTAATATTTAAATGATATCGTCTAACATCTGATCTTCATACTGCAGTAACCTTTTCTACCTTAATTACTTGAGTTTGCAATTTTTTTTTCAACTGTAACTCAGCGTTCAATTATAGTCATACTTGGTGTGTGATCGTAAACACTCACTCTGAGGGTCAGGGCGCACTGTGCTACAAACTGGACCGTTCCTAAATTCTGAGCGCTGGAATGTACCGTTCAGTTATTCAGAACACCACTCTCAGAACAGCGGAGCACCAAGCAGAGTAAACATATGATTACCTTAACCGTTTGTCAATGATTGTAGATACAGAACATTCTGTTTCTTTGGAAAACAGTGCTCTCATTTAAGTGTAGAGCATCAGATTAGATTTACAAATGCACCATTAGTTTTTAAAATTATTCTCCAGTACTTCCCAATAACGACACTTTCATCATATTCTAGCTTACAGCACTATTGTGTAGAATGGAGTTTTGAGCAATGACAGCAGCCATGATTTCCTCTGCAGGCTTATCTGCTATAACCAGCTATGCTGTACAGTATGTTAAAGAGGAGATGAGGAGGCCGACAAGTGGGCAACGCACAGCCATGTTTTGTGTAATCAGAAAGCTCAACACTAACTATTGTGTAAACTACAAACAGTATGAGCATGACTAATCCAGCTGGTTTAACGAAACAACCTGTTCTGCCTTTAAATAAAAGGAACCACATCTTAAAACAATAGACGTGAATATGTCATATCATAACTAGGGTTGGGTACCGTTCATAATTGAACCGATACGGTACCGGTACCGGTATCTGGAATTCGGTACTGGTACCAAACGGTACCTTATTTCGGTACCTTTTAACCCTATGGGCCCTAGGCGTTTTTGGGGTATTTTTACTGCCTTTACTTTTAAGCTCATATCACAGTCATTATAAAGGCTACATACACATGCTATATCTTGTTTTTTTCAGGACAATCTGGGCTAACCAGATTTGCCATCATTTTATGTTCTTCTATGCGCCTATATTTTATATTAATTTTTATATCAATGAAAAAAACAAATCTGTGTGCCTAAATTGTTACATTTTTACATGTATCTCAGCATAGCAAGTTGGAAAAAGACATATTCTGCCATATATGAAGAGGGGAGACTCTCTGGAATCTGGCATTATAAGAACCATGATGGTGGGACATTCTGTCACTTCACAGTTGTCCAAAACATGTGGTTTGTGCCAGGCGGACATGATTGCCAGTATTTTCTCATTATTGCAAGAAATTCCATTGACTCATTCACAAGTCAAAAATGTGTTTTATCTGAAAGAGACATGCAATATTTATATCTAAGATCATAGAAAAATAGTCAACCAAGTGCAATGATGTCCTAGAAAATAATATTTGTTTTTCAGTTTCAGTTATATATTGGGGAGACATTTTGGGCATTGGTGGGGGACACATGTCCCCCTCAATGTATATGGTGACTACGGCCCTGTCAGCATTCATAATTAGGCTGCAGTTGTCTGGGTGCGCAAAGGTGAAGTGGCTGGTCTTGTCATACAAAGTTTGATGGAGTGTCAACTGGACAATATGGAGATATTTGCATCTTGAAAGCCGGACTACAAATGTGGATAGACAGGGAGAAACACACACAAGCCTAAGACGTGGTAAGATACGATATTCCTCACTATATGAAGTGACTGATAACAAGATCTGTATAATGGATTGTAAAGAAATTCGTCAGGTTTTTATTTTGTAGACAATTGATCTGTATTTAGAGCGTGATGGGATGACAGCACAATGATGTGTGTGGTCCTGCGCTTTCATGTGATATGTGTGGCATTTCTGTGCGAGCCTGCGTTCGCGAGTAATCCATCCAAGAGTAACGTGTGTGCAAAGCTGTATGAAAGCTCTGTTATACATCATTTTATTGTAATTTTTCACTATGAAAACATTGGAGTTCCGACAAGTGCTTGGTGTTGTCGGAAAGCTACAATTCTGCTGTTTCCGCTGATATGTGTGGCTTCTCGCTACGACGCACGGTCGCGGAGAAAATCCACAGAGAAGAACGGGTGTGAATTTGGACGCACTATGCATCGTTCGGGCCCATAGTCTAAACTTCTCAGTTTCAACATTTTATTGAGAACATTTAGGAACAGTGTTGCACGTTAACTTTTGTCTGCACATTGTTTTTGTTGCCATTGTTGCTGAGTCTGAGGTGCGAGTCATGCGCTCTCGCTCCGCCTCCACCTCAGGTACCAAAATTTGGCACCGTTTCATTTTAAGTGAATCGGTACTCGGTAGTACCAACGTGAATCGGTACCAAGTACAAAAAGTACCGAGTTTCGGTACCCAACCCTAATCATAACGTAACTAAGTAGAGCAAAACAATAATTTGGTATGCGGCAGAAAAACAGAGCAGGGGTGTTTTTTTAATCACAGGTGTTATTTCACAGGTAAAATGCCTTTTAAATCTCCACAAACTGTTTTTTGGCAACTTTGGAGCAAGATAAGCAAGTTATGAACTCAAAACTGACATATCATCATTTTTAAAGGGAAAATTCGCCACCTCTCAAGTGGATGTCCAGCAAGTGTTGATGGTAAACCATGTCAATTGAAGCAATAAATTCCTCAGAGTATGCCATATTGACTTGCTCACAGTCATGCCAGCAGTAAATACATGGACCGGGATGCATAGCACATGAGCTGGAGGGTTCCCGTCCACCATATCCTCTTGCACGGCTAATGCAGCCGCAACCTCGGCTTCTCTTCACTACATGTCTTCAACCGCACACTCTGGCTCAAATTAATTAGGCTGAAAACCAGTGAGCCAAAACAAAGTAAAGGTATTCATGTCCACAACACTGTCTGCACTGTTGAAAATGCAGCTAGTTTGCAATACAAGCAAAAAAGAACAAGGAAGTTCTGTTTTTGAGCAGCATCTAGAGTGTACCCCCTGAACACCCAGAGGTGAAAACTAGAAATCCAAGCTGAAATAGCCTGTAGTTCTTCCTTGTCTCCAACTATGTCGCCGTCATGTCAAATGACAGCGCTAGACGCAGGAAAAACAACAGATTTTGCTGACGTATGCAGGCACTGTTAACACAGCTCCACGAGCAGGACAGCTCAGCTTTTTTGGCAAGTATAGCACACATTAAGGAATGTATTGCTACAATCAATTACATGTACCATCAGCAAAATTATTGTTCATTTGGAGTCTTGTTTCTGGTGATCACTTGACTGTCTAATATTCACTCTTTTTTGTCTGTTTTTGGACTCTCATGGACATCTCCTGAGGGAAATATCTGTCTCTTCAGCTACTAAATGCTCCACCATGTTCATCAGCTAGATGTTAACTGTGACTGTGTGCTGTTTGGTGCTGAGCAGGTAGTGTACAATGAGTTTTTATTGTTTCCTCGCTGAAAGCAGCTGCCTGCTATAGCCGAAAACGATGCCATGAGAGGTGAGAGTAAACCAGCCCTGCTGGCACCGATAATCGTTGGACTCTTACGTCAGACACAAGTTAAAATTTTGGTTGGAATGAAATGTCTAACAACGTTAGAATTTCATGTTGTACGGACATTAAGATTATGAAGTTTTGCAGACGTAGGCTTTTGTTCTCTAAGCGTTAATGTCATTATTTCATGTAAGGATGATGTTGACATGAGATGTTTGGAAGACGTTGGATTTTGGTTTTTTAACAACACAACTTAAAACCAACAAAATAAATGTCATCTGTCATAGGTATTCTACGTCAAATTGATGTTGGCATCAGACCTTGTCCTGACATTGAATTTCTGTCAACCAATGTCACAACCTAAATTCATCCAATTATCAACCTCCAATGGTGGCTGCTGGGAAGCTGGGGAGCTAAACAATGAGCTGTAGGTTCATCACTACGAGCATCCCCTTTCACATTTTCATTTGATCCATTGTTGCCATAAACATATCGATTATGTCTTATGTCAAGATCAATATTTTATCAGCAACACCACCTGGCTCTTCTATAGATTACACAGTAAATGAAAATCTCTCTGGCTGGTCTAACCTAATAAAGCAAGTGTAATTATTTCTAATTTGCAATATGAATTTCTGCTTGTTAAGGCAGTAAATTATAATTTAGAGCTAGAGATTTTATTGGATACCTTTACAAAATTTGAATTTCAGGGTAATGGTACACTGCAGAGGTTCTACACAGTCAGATAAATCTTATGCCATCACAGCCACATCAGTGTTACCCGATCAGCTACTGCATGTGGCTTCACACAAAACATACACGTAATACCACAGTCAGCAGCCTGAATGTACATACTGTACAGTATTTGATTTTTTCTATACAGAAACAGTTTCATCCTGATCCAATCCGGAGAACACACTGACCTGCCAAAGCTGGCTGGTAAGAACTCCAGGAAGGCATCATTCAGGTAGAGCTGCGTCAAACTCAGAAGCTGAGTGAAGCCCTCTGGGAGCCTGACAACACACACAGGAACGGAAATCACATCACTCACACAAAGCTGCACCAATGCTGCAATACTTCAATTTTAAAATGTTTTGGCAACATTGAATCAAAATGGAGTTATTAAGGGTGGAAAACTTGTATGTGGGTGGGCAGTACGTACTTGGATATGGGATTCACACTGGCTTCCACAACAGCTAGGACTTTGCAATTCTTGATGTTTTCTGGAAACTCCTGGATACCTGGAGAGAAAGAGCAAAAAAAGCCATAAGATGTTTAAAGGTAAAACAACTACAGACCATCAATTCAACACGTGCAAGTTGTACCTCAACCATTTTATTACTGCTGACAAAATAAATGACTCATGTCAAAACCAAAAAGATGAGGGATAATGCGTCTTGTGTTTAGCAGAAGCTTTGTGAATGTTAAACTCAGGTGGATTGTGAGTACAAGCAGGACGGCTCTCCGCCTGAATTGTGTGCGCTGAAGATACATTAAGAGTGGCTCTGCACCTTTCCTCTCTAAACAACCACAGAGATGAGCGCTCTAGGTGACACAATGAAAGAGCAGGAAAGGAAGAAGGAAAAAAAAAAGGACCACTGAGTAATAGTCTGCAAGTTCTCATGAAACATCCACAATGTGCGAACTGCAAGAAAGGGGACATGACCAAGTCTAAAGGTTTATTTCCACCCACTTTGTTTTGTGTCCACAACACTTAGCGCAGAGTGCTTTGTGAAGAAGGATAAGCTACTTTTAATATCAACACGGCACATGCAGCTCTGGTTCATGAAAACACCACCACATCCTTCAGCATTTGTTTAATCTATGCTGTCTTTGCACCCATTCATTTATATTAGAACTACCATTTTAACCTTTGTCTATTCGTGAAAGGGTTTTGCTGAGTGTGCATACTCCTTTTCTGCTCTGCTTAGCTTCAAGGTAATATAGTGATGATCAACCACCTTATGCAGTATCCTGCATTGTTACCACATTATTTTAAAAGAGCTTAACATCTTTTTGGGAAATAAAAAAGACAATGTCAGACAGTGATGTTAATGTTTCTTACATTTTTGAAACAAAACCCTTTGTTAGGAACATGCAACAGGATGTTAAGAATATACAGACATTTTTAAAATAGCACAGTCACCTGATTGATTCTGTATGCAGCTGGGCATTAGAACAGAGAACTGTCAAGCCTTCAGACACTTTAGTCTGCAGCTGTTTCTTGTTCTAAATGTCAGACTAGAACAACACTGACGGTGGAAAGTTTTCATCAAACACGCAAATTTGAAAGGACATACAGTACAAAGCTCACCCTCACATTCAACAGCGCAAATGTTTATCTTTCAAGAGGTAAATGTCAACCTTTGACAAATGTTGTCACTTCCCACTTTATCAAACCACTGACAACAGTCAGAGTTGAGCACCTTGTACTAATATTCTCACAGTTTGTGTGAGAGCCAGCAGCTTTGTTTTGTGCCTGCTACTGCACTATGAAGATAGTGTCTTGCAGGTCTGGGCTTGTACACTTCCTTTATCAATCCCGTAAGGGGTTTTCAGTCATGCAGTCTTGTGACGTAACATGTGGTAAATGTAACATGCTGTGGCATTTTACCTCAGAATATCTTTGAAGCAATCTATGCGTGGCATCAATTATGAAATGCTTTCCTGGAAATGTCATCTTTTTAAAAAAATTCCTTCACTGATTGATGTCAGGAGCAGTCACGACAACACAAGGACAACCAGGACATCTACGCATTTGAACTTCACAGGTCACTGAGCCACTGGCTGTGGTCAGTTTTCAGGTTTCAGCAACATGATCTGACGCCACAGTTTTACATGACTTGTTCAACCTGCCAGTCAAAAATACTTCAAACCTGAGCAAGTCTTCTGAAAAAGAAAAGAAAAGATGAAAATACAGGAAAATATGTGATCATTTTACTTACTGTTTTTGCTGACATCAAGCTCTCTGAGATTGATGAGGTTTGCGATCGCTGCTGGCAACACTGTCAGGTCATTATCTGGCATGCTCAGTCGGTAGAGTAACTGGCAGTTAAACAGTTGCTGGTGGAAAGGGAGAAGAGATAACAGTTTATTTTAAGTACATAGTTGACCATAAATACACAGTACAATATTTGATGTTTAAATGTCCTGATTGTTCTAAAAGTTCAACTGTGTCACTCAAAGGCTCTTCTGTCTAAATGAATATGAAGTAAAGAGTGTCCGTAAAGAACGTTTTTCATAAGACTGGCACACAGCAAGTCAATATTTAGTGACCTCATGAGTAAAGCCATCATGTAACTAAAAGGTTTTAAAAACTGTAGATGGAACATAGAGAGAAATATAGTGGAAACCACTTCTACTGATCACCTCTGTCCATGTCAAATTCATCACTTTATGTTGATGATTACTGTAACCATTTTTTTCTTTTTCTTTATATCTCATGTAGATTACCATCTAATTGACATTTGAATGTTTATTATATGAATATTAAGTAATGAAATGGACTGCTCCGCTATTCACTGAATTTTAGTGTCTGTTCTAAGATACAGTGCAGGTGTTTCATTACGTGGGCATTGCGTGACTGGGTATTATCAATTCGCATGACAGGGGTGGCTTCAACCATAGGTGCTTTCCCCCGTGAACATTCATTTTCGGTCTCCATCACTAGCAGCCATAAGCTTTCAGGAGACAACATTTTTCATTGAGAGAAAATGTGCACGCAATACAGCACCACCCTCAGGTAGCCAGCTGGAAGCAGATGGGTTACCGTGAGACAGAGCATCATGGGGGAAAATATATATATGTATATATATATATATATATATATATATATATATGTATGTATATATATGTATAATTACTGTAGTTTTAGATTGTTTTTCCACATGTTGTCCCATATAAAAATACCCAAATTAAACAGTGTAAGCTGACTATAAGCATTTTTTTAAACACCAGTTGTATAAGAATGATTCTGTCCCAAGTTTTTGGATCCATAAATACAGTTTAGCACTGTTACTGTGATCACTATAAGCGGTTTCCACTGTATTAAGTTTCTATACATCAGTGTGTGTGCCTTACTTTAGGCAGCTCCTCGATTTGGTTGGCATCGAGGTAGAGTTCCTGCAGGGTCTTCTCAAAACTAAAGATCTCCTTAGGAACAGTCTCCAGGCTGCAGTGGGAGTAGTCCAGCGATGTTACCGCCTCCTCCTCACCCCGCAAGCAGCGGCACGGCACCAGACGAACAAACAAGCTCCGCTTGGACATCCTCAGGCACTAGAAAGGGGAAACAGAGAGATATGTAAAGGGAGTAGAGATAAGTAATCGAAGGCGTGCACATTGAGTGGTAACATTTCAGCTTTAAGTGTCCAGATCCAGATTTTTTTTTATCCCTCCTATATGATGTTTTTAGTGTAATGTACACTCTCACACACACACACACACACACACACACACACAGATCTTGATATCGGCTCAGTGCATCTGAGGCATGACCATGTGACTGCAGACTTAATTGTCATAACAGAACTCATATGTTGTTTTGTGTTCTTCTTCCACAGTACAGGTCATTGTCGGCAGTCTGTCCCAAAACACATTGAGAACAATGACTCAAGACATAATGACATCACCTCCAGTCAATTAAAACTACATAGGGATGTCATTTTCACTATTAACGACTGCAAGACCACTGCATAACAGGACGACAGTCAACAACAACAACAACAACAACAACAACAACAAAGCTTCAAGGAATATCTCCCATCAATAAAGTGACCATGCAACATGTTTATACAGTGTACTTGATGTTTTCTCTATTCTGTTAATAACTAAGCAGTGAGCCCATTAGAGCAAAAAGGATGGTCAGTCAAAGTGATACATAGCATGTGTCACCCAGTGTAACAATCAGACACAAATAATTGAAAAAGGGATCTGATCAAACCACGGTAACTTTGTTGTTGGAAACAATTCCTTCTTCAAAACAAAAATTTCAGCATTTGTCAACCTGGGTCTTTGTTTCATATTTTTGACTATTTTGACCATTAATCATAATAACATTTTATGTAAGAGCTCCCTACAACACTATCAGGTTTGTTTCAACAGTTCCAAATATTTCCAGGGGGCAACTTTCTTGTTTACTTTTGGTGTTTGAGTGGTTGATTTCTAATAAATTTTGGATTCCCTGTGCTAGGAGGCTTGTGCTCCTTGCCCTGATTAACTTTGTTCTTGCTGTAGTCTGTGTCACCCAAATCTCTACAGTGGAGGAGGTGAGTAAACTGTCATTATGGACAAATATATGTGAGTAACAACCATGTTGTGCCCTTTAAAGCTGTGGTTGGTGATTTGGATAAAAAATAACTTATTGGCATATTTGTTCAAACTGTCAATATATCCACACATGTACATAAAACAGTAGTGCCTTCAATGGCATTACCGCACGTGGACAAAAACAATCAAGAGCCAGAAGTCTGTAACGCAGATGTCAATCATGTGAATAACTGCTAATAACTGCGGTCAAACTCGGCAGCACTGATCAAATATGAATCAAGATTCTGTCACTGCACTGCTTATTTCTCACCTCAAATGTTTTCAGAAACATATTTTAGTATACTGTTTAGCTGTAAAATGATAAAGTTTACTCCAGGCGCCATGTTTTACAACAGTCGTGCCAAAATGAAGCACCGCACATCAGCCAAGCACACCTTCTCATTTTACAGTTAAACAGTACACTAAAATATGTTTCTGAAAACATTTCAGGAGAAAAAAATGGGAATGCAGTGACAGAATCTTGATTTATATATGATCAGCGCTGCCTAGTTTGACTCCTCGGCTCAGATTGGTTGTTTTCCCTTTGCCGAGGTGAATTCTTGCAAATGCCATTAGAAGCGCCATGAGGAGAAAACTGATAGTTTCACAGCCTACATGTCTCATATAGTATTGTGTTGATGCAGTAACACTTTCAGTAATATGTATTTAAGGAATTTTAAAGAGATTAATGAATATCTAGTTCAGAATCTGGTCTCAGTGTCAGTATCATCCAACAGTATCAGTAGATAATGTATAATAGCTCTTCAGTGCAGAGGCACTTCTGTAGAAGTACCTTCCAACACAGCCATGAGTTGCAACATGCACACGCGATCGTATTATTTCCTCCAAAGAATTGTCCTGCAAATGAGTTCTGAAATTTGCATATAAATTACATCTGATCACTGACAAGTCACCGTTCACTGAATGAGTGCTCAACACAAGTGATCAAAAAAAGAGAAAATGACAGACATATGAATTGTACTTCCTTTTTTAAAGGTTTCATTTAAAAGAAACAACACCCCAGAGAAGCCTGACATGTTGTAAATTTTTAGTTTCCCATTTCTGTTTTTCTTGTGGGAAAACCTCTGAAATTTCCAAAAACAAGAAGCTGTTGATTATCGTGGGTACGCTGTATCCTCATTTGGGCCGAAGCTGAGGATAAAAATGCAAAAAGAAGTAGGCCATGAATCAGTCATCATTTTGGAAATCCTTGTCCTTGAGTAGTTTGATCCCAAACTCTCTCTACTGCAAAATAAAGATACATAAAAGGCAGGAAATCTTTTCAGCCTTCAATCTGGTTGGGAGCTCAAGGGGTGGAGGAGAGGGGAGTTGTAAACCCGTTCTTTAACTTGCCACAGGGATGTATGTATAATTTTTATAGCTTGCGGTCAACATAGACGTATTGACCGCATACAGTGTACACTATGGAATGTGTTCTGGTCAACAGAGGCTTTGTTCCTTGGAGCATGTGGAGAATGTGACTTTTCCTCCCCCTCGTCCTAATCTGAGCACCGCCACAGCACATAATCTCTGAGTCCTTCACTCACTGTGTATCCTGACTGTCTAACTGAGCTGTAAAATTGTGATAGCCTTGACCTACACTGTTCGTGCAGACTGTGTGGGTGTGACGTGTGTGTTGGAGGTTGCTACTACTTAAGGCCTTATGTTCTCTGATATTAGGTTCACTGAATACAACTCATTGTCTTTGTTAACAGATGTACACATTTTTGCATGTGTATACAGAGATGCTTTTTTTGGACAGCACAAAGTACTCAAAATATGACCTAATAGCCTACAATGGCATTAGTCATGCTACTTAAATAAACATCAGACAAAGCTCAAAAGAGATATACTCTAAATACTTGTCGATTTCATAATAATGATGCAATGTTTCCAAAAGAAATATGTTCAAAGTTGACTCAAAGGACGACCAGTCAGCCATCCCTCTATCTCTCACTCATTAAAAATGGGTTCATGTGTGCATACGCCCATACTCACATGAGGTATGCACAACCAAGAGGCTGTCATCCTCCCACACACTTTTTCTGCTATAGCAGCAGGCAGCTCATGTATAAATACTCTGAGTAATCTGGTCTATCACTAGAGGGGATGACAGAGGGCTTGGCTCCACTCACCCCAAGTAATGAGCACTGAGCATATGGATGACGCATGCTATTCAGAATGGGAGAAGAAGGACTGAGAGAGGAGGGAATGTGATATGGGTTAACGGAGAAAGGGGGCAGGTGTTGGTTATTGTAAGTTATGCAAGAAAGAGTTATCAGGAAGCAAGAGCAGATAAAGTGTCATGAGAAAAGTTGTGGGGAGAGTGTATATGGTTTGAAAGATTAACAAAAAGCAGCAAGAGCAAGTCAAGGTCGAGGAGACTGGATGTTGTGAACATGTTAAAGAGGGCAGAAGAATTTAATCTCACATTTTAAGGATGGCTTCGACATGATATCATCTAACGATGTTAAATGACCAGAAAATCAGACTGCTATATTACAGAACAAGACTTAAAGTCTATAGCTATACTGACGGCTATGCCAGGCTATACTTAGGTACAGGGTTGCTTTGAACTAAATGCTAACATCAGCATGCTACAACGACAAGGCTAACATGCAAATGATAAGCAATTCTAATGTTTACCAGTCCCTCCAGAAAAATCGCGATCTGTGATCGCAATAATTAACACAAATTCAACAGAGTCCGCAAAATTTGCGGGGGCTTGCAATTTTTCAAAAGTCCTGCGATTTTTCTGCATTTTTTTTCACATTTTCCGGCCGACCGGAAGTCATTTGAAACGTCATCAGACATGCCATCAAATGCGCTAATGGCATTGCAGTATGGAGAAACGCTCTGTACTGACATACGAATTTGCACTGTTTAAATGCATACAATATGTGTTGAATGTATTAAAATGTTATGTTTACAGAAGATGTAGCTTACAGTACATGTTGTCTGGTTTGAGAGCTACAATATTCACTCAGGATTTTTTGTAACATTATTGAAGTCCATGTTTTAAAACTAATTACATAAAACTAAAGAAGAGAACTATAAAAAACATTTGCAGCTATTTTTGTAATATTCAGTATGATTATTATAGTAAGTGACTACATGACTTATTTTTTTGGCGGTAGTAATTTAAGAAAAAAAAGCACATTTTTTGCCGCAAGATCCTGGAGGGACTGGTTTACCACAGCATGTAATACTTAGCACCTAACACATAGTACAGCTAAGGCTGACTGAAACATTACTAGTTTTGTAGGTTTGGTCTTAAACCAATATTGGTAGGACAGTAGTACTGGTTAACAGGATTTTTAACTCAAAGGATAAGACTACTGGCCTTTCATGCAATATGATACGCCGCCAGGCACGATCAGGGTATAACGCCGCCAAATGGCATCAGTTTGAAACATAGCCCGTAACAACATAACATAAGGTGCAAGAAAGTCCCTATTGGACGAGCGGGAGGGGAGGTGGGTAAGTCCAACGATCCCCAGACTTCAACCTTGGAGCCCGCTGTTTGCTTCCCTTGCGAATGTTGAACCAAATCATGATGTTTTTCAATGTTATAGGTACGTATTGAAAAAGACTATGCATATAATGAACGGAAACCATCAATCTCCTGTGAAAACAAAAGTGTATTTTGAAAAGACACAATGCATGTAATTAGAATCACTTGACATGCTGTCACGCAAAATCAACGCAAGACGCTACCTTGCGCATCACATTTACATGTGAACAGCAACTGACAAAGCAGCGATATTTGACAAATTGGGTTGAGAACCGTTGATCTTTCTCCTACATGCCTTAGAGCTCCACTGTTGTCCACAAATTAAAACCAAATTTATGAGGTACATTGTTGCTTTGAGTGACACCTCTTCATTACAATGAACACGGGCACTGAAATAATTTTGACCGGATGCCATGAATACCATCATACTGTCATAAAAACTCACTAGAGCACCAAATGTCAATTTTGCCAGCACTGAAAAAATCCCTCCAAAACTACACAATTTACTTCAAGTACAATGCTGAACTGTCTTAGGGAAGTTATTCAAGTTTTTGTTTGCTTGTTTTTCCACAGTAAGTCAGAAAGTATTCGGAGACAAGCCAAAATATTTTTTGGTTTTGATCTTTCAGGGGCTTTGCTGACAGTAATAAAAATACAGAATATCACTGGCCTTATTTAAAAACAAAAAACAAAAAAAAACAATGTCATCCACATGCCAACTAAGATAATAGGTAAAAAAAACAGGAGACTTTGAATGATAACCTTGTGAGTCAGAAACTTTGCCAATTTGGTCCAGTCCTCCAAAATAAACCATCTTTACAGGAGAAAGTTCTGCTGCTCCAATTAGGTCAGAGATTTGTCATGCCTCAACAGAATGTAGAAACATTATTTTCTAAACCATGCAGAATGTCTGTTACATTTGCATAATGCAGAGCACGGTCTTGATTTAAGAGTTAATTCACTGCTACACAAATGAAGCATTTCTTACATAAACTGCTTTTAGAGCAGCATCAGCGTTAAACATCTATGTCCCACCTACTTAAAGACAGTATTGGTTACAGTTTCTGTACCCGTTTCTTTTGTGACATGAAAGTGTTGCTTTGACTTTATTTTCCTTGTAGGGAAACTTTTTTTGTAGATGACAGAGAAAGGGAAATGGGCTGGATAACTGTGGCACTGCTAGGCTGGCTGTCTGAAGCCCCTCGGAGTAATCTGGAAGGCAGCATACTAATGAGACCTGCACTGCCTTCAACATAGATAGGCTTATCCACTGACCTACATGTTATTGGAATGATGACTGTCTACATTCAGCCAGCTTTAGTCCATCCAGAGTATTTGACTTTTGATATAAAGAAGTTCAAGACATGCAATGGAGATTTCCAGACATGTTAAGCTCTTGGCTGAGATCTTCTTTCTTAGCCTACTTATTTAAGTGCCACATTTACTTAAATCAGTGTGCTAGTAACAGCTTGGCCTGATAGCTGTGAAATTGTTAAAAGCCCCAAACACACTGGCTGTATTTATTCAGAAATGTAAAAATGTGTGGGCATGTGTGAATGGTGGACATGTGACTCAGCAGCCTGGCAATGATCCCTGTGGCTTCCTCTGTGCAACAGTGAATGAAATAGTCCAGAGGGCAGGCCAGTCACAGATTCCCACTTTATTCTCCCAGTCAGAGCCAGGAAACCACTTCCCTGTCACAACCCCTCTACCCTGTAACTTAAGTGCCTCCTGGGTTAGTGCTGTTGCTATAGAGACTATGGTCAAGGGTAAGATCGGCTCTGCGGCCCCCAGAGTCATGCACAAAACACACAGCTGAGCTTGCTCAACTGTTCATGCAGTAAAAGTATCGACTGATAAAATACAGAGGGCTCTGAACAGGCAGTCTGTGGTCAGAGTAGAGAACTGGTATTGAAAGTAAACTCTGAAAGAGACAGATGGAGATTGAGATGTCTGTGTGCGTTTCCAAAAGGTTACTGTGTCCTTCCGTAGTGACCAACTACCACTCACCGGCCTAATTCTGGTTTATCCAGTAGAATGTGTCAGAAACAAATTAACAGTTTCTAATATGTCTCTGCTTTAAAAATTAAATGTGTGTCTGGTCTACCTCATTGTTTTGTTCAAGACAAAAAAACAGCAAGAGGAGCTTGGTGAAGACATGAAAATAGACAAGAGGTAACAATGAGCTAAAGGGCATATTAAAATAATCAGACCAGCTTTCAAAATAACCCCCAGTAGGTGTTGGTGTTGTGTCTGTGTTGAGGTCTGTGTGCACATGTATGTTTGCGTGTGTAATGGGTTAAGCGGAAACGAAAGTGCACCGTTTGACAGTAGCAAGCAGCTTGTGTTATTTATAGCAAATAGTACTCGTCTGGTTGATATGGCAGAATGTGATTAGTACGGGCTACCTCTCGCCTTATGAAAGGAGCTTTTGATCCAGATTGCAGAGTGGACTGTTGCAGGATTGCTGGGCCACAGCTGAAATTTTATATTGGAGATTATGGCAACAAAAACAATGCAAGAAGAAAAAAAAAGCACAACAGCCTGCAGAGCCTGTGGGATACACTTGAATTGCCTCTGTCTGTAAAGGAAGAGGAAAGAAAAAGTCACTTCCTCAATGCAGGGCGGACTGCCAACAGACTATAGGCTTGTTCTCTCACCCTTCCTATAATGCAGCTCTAACTCTTCTCAAATGGGATCATGTCCTTTGCTTTGGAGATCCTCTTTATTATTCACTGACACATCAAAACCCAGTGAAGAAAGAGAAGTTCAACTGCTCTGTGCATCCAAGTAGGATTCACACAATCCTTTTTTGGTTAATACATAAGAAAATGTCAAGTTACACAACCTCTAGGTGGCATATTTTACAACAACCCATGTGTATTTCACAATGAGTGTTGACCAGAATAACATATGGCACTGCTATGGAAAGCAACTTCTGGTTTGCAAACAAAACTCTGTACCTTTATAAGTACAGTGCAGAATGAATGAGCTCTGTCAGCACTGTTGCTGTTGTTGGTGCTGTTTACTGATGTAGTGCATGTCGCTGCTAGCCGCTGTCTCAGCCATCTCCATGATGAGAGCCGTGTGCAGACAATCCTGCTCCAGACTCTGAGTCATGGATATGGTCTAAATATTGCATACAGCTCCTTAAAAATTAATTTCAACAACCCCCTGAACCACTTTTTTTCCAAATGCAGATTATCCCTAAACTTGGGATATTCCAATTTCTCTGATGTTTGACCAGAAGTTTAAACTTGGACCAGTCGACTAGTCAAACAAAAACAAAACACTCAAAAAACAGACAAAACATAACAACAACTCACTAAATAATAGTTAACAATTGACATTTATTTACTTAGTATTTAACGACCCAACTCATCTCCATTCAAAAACACGCATATATGTTAACTCTCTCATGCATGGGTGTGCACGCAAATTCTCTGTCACAAAAAAACATGCGCAAACACACACATTTAGGCTTGTCGGGATCTCATTTGCGCCCCAAAGAACCTCTCTCATTCAGCCTAGGAAGAAGACAACCAGTGTGTGTGTGTGTGTGTGTGTGTGTATGAGGCCTGGACATACATTCCGCTTTAACAGAGGTTGGTGAATACAGTTCCATCCATTGAGTCTACAAGTGCACGCATGTGTTTGTATGTGAAGGAGAGAAAAAGAGAAAGAGAAATCTGTGATAATCACAGCCGCTTGTTAGTCTTGATGTTGATCCAAACTCCTCCTGTTACTAGCGAGGGTATTAACATTTAATCGTCTAGTCGACTAATCACACACATCCCTACCCTAAGCTGTTGCTAGGGAAGTCTTTCCTCTGGGCACCTCATTAACATCATCACATTGAACTGCAAGTGGCACAACAGGAGACCTGCTGCTTCTCAATAATGCAGTGAGATATTGAGTTAAGGGGACAGCAGTTCAACAACTGACTAAGGTACTCAGAGCAATGTTTTCATACTGTCAAACCTAGCAGTCCCAAACACAGCTTCAACACCTATCCATGCCTACTTCTTTATTTTATCACTGCTGCAGGTTCAAATGCTTGCCTTTCCCCTTAAGTACGGCTTGACAACTAAACATAGGAAACAATCCATTAATACAGAAACAAAGCAACAGGAAACAATAGCTGGAATTACAGCTGAAATAGATAGAAAGACAATCCTGTTGAGAGTATCTGTAGCGGGGGTATGGAGCTCAGTGGAACCTGAAGTTCCAGTTTCACTCTCCCCCTGGTTTTGGTTCTCACCAGTGTTCTTAGGTCTCAGTGGTCTTGCGTGACTCTAGAAAACAAAACCATGATTGTTTTCTTTGAATTCGTGGTGAAATGAGGCTAAGTAATCTGATCTGTGACAAAGACAAAGTGCCCTTTGCAGCATCTTCCCTATTTTCTACTCCGAGCAGACTCGCTCTGATAGACAGAACTCATAAATCATCATAAAAATAAGACTTGTATTTGAACATTTACATGAAACCTACACACATTCCTCTGTATCAGAATATGTTTAACTATGGCTTAACAATAATCATCTATTGTAAAATGTTGGACAACACTAAGTTATTGTTTTAGTGCCTCATGTTCATGTATTAAACAAGCTAAAGCTCTAGAAAAAAAATAAAGTATGCGCCCCCTTATCTTTGGGTTGTTTTATTTTTTTTGTCGAGCATTATAAAATTCAACCCATTAATACAGCAAACAGCAGTACAAAATACTGCTGTACATGAGGAAATGCTTGAAAGAAATAGAATAATTCAAATATACTCTGTATCTGCAAAAAGAAAGTATTCACAGTCAAACCACTTCCTGTTTCACCTTTTCCTACAATACCATGTATTGACTATAAACACATTGTGTTTAAAGATGCAGTCCTCCCACATGCAATGACGCACGACTAGATGCCCCCCGACCCAGCTATGTCCACTAGGCTATTTGCTTAGAATGCTAACGTTTGTGGTGGAGCAAGAGTGGCTTTGTGTTTGTCTCACAAAAGTTATTGAATATTCCTTAGTTGTTTAATTCTGAGTGTTGTGGGTGACATCCAAAAAACCAAAAGTCTTATCTAAAACTGGTGCCTGGGTAGCTTTTAGGCTTTCCATTATATTCTGTATTGATTTATTATGATTTGTCATTATTATTTACTGGTTCATCACAACTATTGATAAAAATCAAAAAGAAGGTATAAAATAATGCCACTTGTACAAAATGGGTGACCAGTAAAAACCAACTTGTAAGAAGTACACAAATAAATTGTACTTAGATGAATGCTTGTGTTGACGCAAGTGTTGCTGAATGGTGTATAAAGGGCCTGCTGTTCTTTGAAGTGGTTATGAAAAAAGTTGCACAAGCTGACCTCTATGCAACAGACTGATAATATTCTCTTCAAGTGAAATGGAGCATGTACATATTCCAACAAACCTTTCATTTAGCCATCACATCAAATTAAAACCAACTTAAGTTTTACTGGGATACATTTTATTCTCTGTGCACACTCAGCCTGGCTCACAGTGCAGAGGACTGCAAATATTCTGAATCCAGGGCGTCTTCATTTCAATTCCCTTTGAGATTACTATCATAATTATTCTAATGAATAATTCCCACGTTATTTCTTTAGACACAGATGGGCCTAGAGCGAGTGAATGCAGTCTTATTTCCTCTTCATTTGTTCAGGTCTTCACAACTCTGAGGTTATGGAGATGTCATGGATCCCCCAGAGAACGACAAAGACAAGTGATAATGCCGTCCACTTCCAAAGGTTATGTCCCTCCTACCATGCAACGAGGTGATTAATAAGCATGTTTATCTTCTGACCTTTCATGCAAGCCGGTAGCAGTCTGTCCTGTAATTCACTTAGTACTTAAATGTCACAACGTAGAAAATATGTAAGAGGAAGCCAGCATTTCTGCACTGTATAACCAAGGTAATTCTGGCACAATTAATCAGTTGATTTATAATTTTGGCACTTAAGAAAACAAACCTTAAAAAAAATAAATAGATAAAAATATTTGTTTTAGAATTAAATGTATGTTGTTGCACATCAAGCAGTTGCCTTATCAGATCACTCACAATAACAGACACATGAAGTTAGATGAAACAACACTTTCTGCTTAATCTGTCCATTAACTGTGTCCTCTATTAAAGATTATAATCCTACTGTATTGATACAATTATAGGACTTACATTTCTATATATGAGTGGAGACTAATTACTTGTCATCACCAGCCACAGAAAAAGTCATTAGATAAGGTAAATATCATTATGGTTAGAAACCTTTGATGTTTGTGTTATATTAGGCATGAATCACTTGATAAATCATAAAAAATTTAATCAAAATTTGCTGCCAACAAAACAATAATGGAAATGTTTCTATGATAAACAAAATGTTAAATACATCATCAATCTGCATATAAATCATGTTTTAAGATAGGAGTTGATCAAACACTCTGTGCATTACAAAGCCTTTCCTCTCTACGTGTTGTTTGGACAACTGAACTGAGCATCACTGCTCTAAATGCCATTGAAGCTGCTGAACAATAACTGTGTGCCTGAGAGAGCAAATGTTTCATTTGCAGGTCAAACACTGTATGTACTAAATTTCATGATCATGAATACAACCACAACCTTTTATGGACTACCTTGCTGTGTCTCGAAAAGCCACTTCCTGGCGACATGAAGACCGACGTCATTTCTGCTGAGATGTGCAACAACAGGGTATCCTGTGAGACAAGCTCACCGCAGCCGTCAATTGACAGTAGTTGACTATCAATTTTACTATCGCTTCAAAAAATGTGCAAGAACCTTTTTAATCAGCTTTCATCCGAGAAAGCATGCTACTTTCAGACAAGGGTTTTTGTATGTCTGTCCTGTTGGCTAAATTTTCTTTCTCAGGATGCCAAATGCATGACGCACCCTACTCAGCCTCTTAGTGGTTTAGACTTGTTGGTTGGCTTGGTTAGGTTGGGCAGGTTTAGGCATAAGGAGTGAGACTAGTTAGGGTGAGAATGTCAGGGTAAGCCAATCAGAGGCAGAAAATGGCAGAGTAGGGCACGTCATGCCTTCGCTACCCAAGTAAAAAAAACAACCTTGCATCCTGTAGAGGTAGGCTACTCAAATAAAAACATAAAAAAAAACAAGAGGAAAGAGTTGGGGTTTTTTGGCACAGTTTAACCTCAATGGTCATAGTTCAAATGCGTGTGAGCAAAGTTGATTTCTAAGCCAAGATTGCTGTGAGGCCCATTAAATGTGTGCAGCATAGTGAAATACATGTCGGGTAAGGCTTATTGAATAACTTCACCTGCTTGGTGTTCCATGTGAAACATAGAAACACTTGTAGTTAGAAAGGCTCTGTTTATTGACAAGAAGCAGCTGATATTAGTCCTCTGTGCTCAAAAGAGTGCACAGCTTCCTTATCAAATGAACTGACTGCTTTATCAACTGATGGCTGGCGGCCCTCTGTGGCAAAGCACCCTGCTCATCATGTTGGTCCTTTCCCTCTCTCTACACGCATGAGTTTTTCTTCCTTCTCTTGTACCATTTCTCTTATCACTTGAATTCCTATTTCTACAATGGTCCTACAAATCCACAGCAAAGCCGTCTATTTTGAAAACTAAATGTGACAAGCAAAAGACTGCAACGAGACAAACAGATCTACAGCTGACTTGCCAGAAAGGTTTGCACAACTGTTTGCATAAATGTTGCATCATCTACACTGTCCAACTTATATTTCAAATAATTTGGCTGGAGATTCCTGAACTCCCTCCTTTCCCCTAAAGGTATAGAAAATGAATTGGTTTGTTAAATTAACTAGCATCAAGCAAACATGCTTGAAGCCTAATAAAACTTTGAGCATCTCTCATTGGTGATTTAAATTATGTTTTTGTCCACATCATGTTAAAATTTTTATTTTTTTTTAAATATCAACACATTTAGGTCTGACGTCGTTCAGAGTGGAAGTCTGGATTTCTGGAGTGCAGATTCTTCCTCATTAAGACCTAACCAGGGCAACGAGGGAGAGAGCCCTGCTGGTTATAAATAGTGACCTGCTCAAAAATCCCTTCTGCCGGTAAGTTATTAATTAAAAATGAGATCCACTTAAATATGAGCCCATGAGATTCATTTCTGCAGAGATGAGACCCAAACAATGGCATTAGCCCTTGTTAACAATGTTGTAATAACTATAAGGGTTATGGATAAGAGTCTCAGTATTTCATAGCTTTCGGGCTCTTTACCAGAGAGGATCAGCAGAATAGGTTTCAACATAGAAAGTACAAAGTCACTGGCTTGCTGTCACATGAACATGGCTGTTAAAGCAGCAAACAAATATTTGGCTACTTAAAAAGGGTACAGTGCAGTAACATTGGTGGGTTAAGCTGATCAATTTGAAAGATTCTGCTGCTCCTAAACAGCCAAACAATCATCTAACTGCAGGCAATACTCCATAACCCTTCAGGCAACCATAACCCTCTGCACTAATAGCACAACAGCTACCAACACCTCCTTGCAACCTGCAAAAACAATGGAATGCCTTCCTGTCATGACTCATAATATTTTGACTTAGTAAACTATGATACCGCACAAATAAACAACAGCCAGCTGTTTCAATTAAACAACCAAAATAACAGCAAGAAAAAAACTGTGGTGACATTTTGCACACCCATCACTGCCTTTGAAATGTTTCTGTTGGTTGAAAACTGCATTTAAACTTCAACATTTTGCTCTTTCTGAGGATGGTGCAAGGTCGTTAAAATCCTGCATAAACCTTTAAGCCACAACATTAACTAGCTGACACTCCTCTCCCCCTGGATATTATACAACAGTATAGGGAGCTATGGCAAGCTGTAAGTCAGGCTATTTTTCCTTAATGTACCATTATTCACACTTTTAATCTATGCATGTGACAGCCACAAAAAAAAAACTGTATACAAAGGCAGAACCTCATTCACTCTACACTAAGATCACTTCCATGTGACACTTCCAATAAACAGAGTTACTTTATTTACCATTACCATTTATTTTGAGCCGTGACATACGAGAGAAACAGCCGATTAGTGTTTACAGTAAACCAAGTGTGCTGAATTTACAGCAAGTTCAAGTGCTACAGAGTAATGTTGCTTGTCTCATTTCCAAATCACAGAGCTGGGGAAGACCTGGAGGGCTATCTGCTCATGATCTAGGCTACTGCCACAGATGGCCAAGGATGGAAAATAGCAGAGGAATGGATAGTAAATTAACAAGGCCAGACATAAAGAGCAATAGCAATATAAAATTTATACAGCATGCCGTACTTTCGCTTTGTGTGGTACTTAATTAGACAAAATCTTCTTAAATGTATTTACTGAAACTTGAATAATAAATGTATATTGTTTAAGACACCAAAAGTCATTCCTAAAAATCTCTCAGTGATACTCATGTTTGAAAAAATGATACTTCCAGTAAAAAAAAGATACAGAGCTATGTATTAGATACAGTTGCTTGTCTGTTTGTGTGTTTGTCTATGTAAGCGAGAAAGACAGAGGGAGTGAGATGCAGTTTGCCAAGTCTCAATAACCAGGTCAGACACATTTAGGTCAGAGCCATGTATCCATGCAGACAACTGCCGCATTTTCCTTGTTTGTCTCCTGGAGAATATGAAAATGGATAACATTCCCCTAATGCCTTTTTAAAGTCATAAAGTCTGCCCATTAAATGCTCTTCAGAGTTAATGATACGTCGACATATAACATACTGTCTTTCCCACTCTCAAACATAACGTTTTTGAATTAAAGAACCAAAAGAACTAAAAGAGGATGATTTATGTTAAAGATGGTTTAATATTGACTTAAAATGAATGAGAATAGGTATAGATTTAAGATAGTGAAATAGTATTAATATATAATTTTACAATAACAGAAAAAATAGGCTGGAGAAGGGCATGTTCTTAATCACATATAAATACCTACTTTTGTATTAATCTAACAATAAACAAGGGGCCTCCTAAAGAAAAGTAACGAACAAGCTTTGGTAATTTTCTCACTGATTTGAAAACGCACTGAACAATGTCCTCTGCACCAAGAGCTGAATGTGAACTACTGTAATTTACACAGTTTTCTCATACAATAGCAACAGCTTGACTTATTTCATGAGACAGACAATGAATTATGATTACTGGCCCTGTCTCCATCTTGCTTCATGTTATCTCCACTATCGACAATCTCTAGCTGCATCAGAAGCATGTTGGACAGTGACAGAGACAATGACAATATAAAAACAAAGTGAAAGGGGTCACTGCGGCTCCCCTCGGCTTTATGGAGCATTATATCAAGGTTTAGCTTATTGTTTAGCTGTCGAGCCGCAACTGCACTGTTTTGGTTCACTGTCACCACTCTCAAAGCCTTGTTTTAGCCACAGTGGGCAGCTTTGAAACCCATAACAGCAGACAGACACAGGTGGAGACTAGCTGGTAGTGACCAAAACAGAGCTATAAGAGAGAGAACATTGGACTGACATTTGTCAGACTGTGTGAAACATGACTCATGACTAATAATGTTGCTCTCTGTGTCCATAACTTGTTTCCATTGCCTCATAGTGCTTAAAAATCTGTTATTGCAAATTTTTACATCACTGATACGTCACCAATAGGCAGCTGTTGATTTTAGTCCAACAAATCGAGACAAGGGCCTGCACCTCATTATCAAGAAAAGTCTGAGGGTCTAATAATGGCAAATTTGCCTCAGAGCTAAAAGTACTGTCAGCTGAAACTGAGTGCATGGAATAATCAATTAGATGTTCTGGTAAGATATCAGATCACATGCATAAGGATAGTTAATCCAATCTGTAGATACTGTCCATCACTAGACACAGCTGTTATACCGATTAATTCTCTTGAAGAACAACTACTCACTTAGTATAAGAAACCCACTTATGAGAAATCAGTATCTAGCACAAAGGCTGCCAACCAAGTCTGACAGTAAGAGTTTGCACAAAAAAGTTCCTCCTCTGGAGACACATTTTCAAATCTCTGGCATATTTCAAATACATTTCATTCAATGAATGAAAGGATATTCTGTCAAAGAAGGAACTGAGGGAATCTCAACTTTAAAGAAAAATCATGAATGCAGCAGTGCTGTGAATATTACAAACAACAGCAAAAACCCTTTGTAAACTGGTTTCACATAAAATCAAAAAAATTGGAAGATGCATCCCACTTACTTTAAAAAAGCAGCAAATAACCACTGCTAATGTGTTAATTTATGGTAGTCTGTATCAGTCCTTAAACTGACAGACATGTATAGATTGCAACGCTCTTACACACTGTAGTACTGTAATCATCATCATCTAGCATCGTATCAGTGATTTTCTGCTCCATATCATTTGTTTAAATGTATGAAAATAAAATGAAAAGATATCCATTTTATGGACCAAAAAAGTGGGAAATTAGAGACTAGTATGTTGCCCTTGGTTTAGATCCAGGTTTTGAATGTAGATTGATGCAAAGCCTGCAGCTGTGTGAAAGTTATGCAAATAGAGAGCCTATGAGTTACAGAAAAAAACTAAGTAGTCAAACGCATAAATGCAAAGTGTTGCACTTCAGAAAAAGCAATATTCTTAAGCTTTGCGTGGCAAACCTGTTCCTGTCAGTAATACCAAAGAAAATTAGTAAAAAGAGTCGTGTAGGAATGAGCCCTAAAACCCTGAAATCAGATTTCATTTTAGCAGTCTCTGTTTTTTGTCCAGGGAACCAGGGTGATGTTAACTTCCATGTTGGCCTAAAAATCATCATCCCTGCAGCACTCTATTTGAGCCCTCTCTTATTATGAGGCAAGTACAGCAATGTCAGTCTTAATCACCGTCATCTGTTGTTCCTCAAGAATTTTGTAAAGGTCTTTTGTAGTCTATTAAACAAGGTTTGTGAGGGTGAGAGAAAGTCCTTTTGTATCAAGCCACCATCTAACTGAAACCCTTGTGTTTGACTACATTGTATTCCATTCTCAGTAGGGTATGGTCTGAAATAACTATGATGCTATTTATAAAGTTTTCTTTACCTTTTTAAGATGAAAGAGGATGGTGACTGCACACAGAGCTAGTTTGGCAGGTGTATCATGTCTTGGCCTCCAGGAGAACAGGGTGAGGCACTCTTGTTGTTTCTTGTTAGAGTTAGACTCATATTTGACATAAGTACATCACTTTTGTGAGTCCACAAAATTGCTTAAAGAGACAAATTTAAATTGAAACCCAAAAAACGAAGCTCAATACAGATTAAGCCTTTGTAACCTAACTCTTGATAACTGGAGACTGCATGAAATAAATACGGTGATGTACATACCTTGTCATTTAGGACTCAAGCGCCTGGATCCCAGTGGATGGCAGATGATAGATCCAACAGCAACAATTTGCTTATCTAATGCAAAAGGACAAAGACAAAAGACAGCATAAGCACCAACGCATGAGACAAACAGTACGAACACCAACAACAAACTGGCTTGAATCCTCTTGCAACTCAACCATCAGAATGTTTGTGGAATTATCTTGCAATACTTATTAAAGTTAACACCAGTAGCATTTAAAAGATGACAATTTCATGCTACAATAACATGACCAGCCAGAGATTTGAAAAGATAGGTAGTGTGAGAGACTATACAGTCTCTTGCAGTACATATTGTTGTATTATAATCATGTAATTTGTTGTACATATTGTTAGATATATCATTTGTCTAATCCCTCATGAGTGATGATGGAAAAGTGCAAAAATCCAACCTGTATAATGGGAGTAGATTAAGCTCCTGTAAGATCTTTTACATGTTCCATGGTACACGTTAATTAGCACTCAAATTTAGGTCAAAAGAACCTCTCTCTCTCTCATCATGCTAAGTTATGCTTGTGGCGCTTGGGGTTGTCTTTGCAACTGTGGAAGCTAATGTTCAGTATGTTCAGGCAAAAATTTGATCTGTCAGCAAATACTTCACTAACTACATAAAGCTGTTGAGTGGGGGGTGGAATTTATTAAGTTTAGGATATACTAAAATAGCAAGACTCCTCCTATGTGCCAACTTGGTCCTCCTGCCTGAGGACACACAAGAAGTATAGATAGAAACACACTGTAAATGGATTTTTACCATGAAGGATGAACCAACTCTCAGTAATTGTTATGCAAAACATTTTTTATAAAGCCTAAAATAACACCAAATACCTATCAATCTGGAAATCAATCATTCGCGTTTGTGGGGGTTTTGGTGCAGCAATGTACTGAAATGTAATTTAACTGCCTTTGCCAATTCAGCTCAGTGTAAGAGTCTTTTCTACGTTTTGATAAAATTCACAGACTCCTCTTTGTGTTTCACCAAGGGCAGTGCTTTACCCGTCCAGTCCACACACACGGAGCAGAGCACAGGAGACGAGACAGGTGAAATGAACAGTACTTGAGTTGCCACCAGCTCGTTATTTAGCAAACAATTAAAGAAAGTTCCCAAAAACCAAACAGGGACAAATGTCAACTGCACCAAACATCAGAAAATAAAGCTAAAATACATGTGTTTCTTACACGTGTTTCCAGCTGTTGGGCGGTGCTTGGTGCCTCGGTCGACTGTTTCCAACATGGGTCTGGGGCTGGGTCACAAACTTTCTTATTTTACAGCTAAACGGTACACTAAAAAGTGTCTCCGAAACATGTGAGGTGAGAAATAGACAGTGCATTTACAGAATCTTGATTCATATTTGATCAGAGCTGCCTAGTTTGACAGAGAGCAGTTCACCAGCAGTGACTTACATGGTCGACAGCTGCATTACAGACTCCTCTGCTCTGATTGGTTGTTTTTGGTGCACCATGGGCAATTCTAGCGAATGCCATTAGAAGCAGTGGGAGAAGGAAGAGAGACATGATTTTTTCAAAGACTATCTGTCACATTACTTCTTTCAGAGTATAGTGACAGTTGAGCAAGTATGGCACAAAGTTATTTTCGCCAAAGTTACCAACCGCAGCTTTAGGACAAGTTTCAAGCGGGTAAGTGGAGCCAATTCAATCAATAATAATAATACTGTGAAGAAACTTATGATTAAAACCCTTAGTTATTAAAGCTGTCAACCTAGGGGATGTCTACAAATGTATACGGAATTTGTAGGCACTGATACAAGATTTTGAAGTCAGAAGTGTTCTGATTTCCATTTATAATGAGAGTAGTATTGACCAATCACATATGAGTGGGCTCTGGTTGCCTTCAGGTAAGCAGTCCGTGTGGAGAGCAAAAGAAGTGGAACACACTGGCTGAAATGCAATCTCGGAAACCATCTGACGACAATTGCCTGAACCTGTCTCAACTTGCTAATCAAACTGTGAACAATAAACAGCACACAAAAGAGAAAGTCTTAGCCCCTATATATGCTGGCTATGCTGAATCTCTAGAAAAATTTTCAGCAATACGACACGTGTAGTAAATTAACAATTTGACAAGAATTTGAATAAGATAATGATCAAGCCGTTTTTGTGCTGCAAGCCTGTACAGCTACTCCATTGGTGCATCATACATTGTAATGCACAAAGAAAATGAGCTCATTTTATTGAAATCTGTCCATTTTATGATGGTAATCCAGCTTGCCTAAAAAAACAAGAACCTGAACAAGCCTCAGCTTTGAAATGCGCAACATCTTGCTTCTCAGGTCAGAGCACAACATAACACAGAGTATTGTCTGTGCATGTCTGGAAAAGCATTAGCTTTGCCAGCTGATCTGAGACAAACTGAGCCAGCTAAAAGATAGGATCATCCCTCCACCATCCTCATCGAGCACAATAGAGCTATAGAGCAGGAAAGAGGGAGGGATAAAAACAGACAAGAAAAAGAGAGGGGGAGAAAGACAGGGAGCGAAAGAGAATTTTGACTTATTCATAGGGTGTCCCAATCAGCTGCAAACACATTGGACTGCGCTGACACCCATTAGTTTCTGCTCCACTTCCTCCTCGGTGCCTTTATCCTCATCTCATCTATTTGGGATACTGAATCTTGCCAAACAAAAGTTCCCTCCGTCATACACTGGAATAGAGCATGAGAAGCATCAATTTTCAAAGTGGGGGTGTTGGAAGTGGGGGAGGGGGCACACTGCAGCGACACCAACAGCCTTGTCTCATTTGCAGCTACTTGCCTTTCATTCAGATAGCTCCATCGCTACTGTAGCCATACTGTGAAACCACATAAGGTGGGTGAAGGAAATCACCTGCATCTTGTTTGCATGAGCTCCACCAGTGAGGAAGTACCCTGTGCACAATAAGATTTACGTCCTTCTGCATCACGAAGTGTGTTCTCAACATTTAGGCCTAATAAATGTCATCCAGAAAGTGTTGCTGATTTTTTGCTCTGTATATATTACTGCAATCTGACAATGCATCAAAAATCTCTGAAAACTAACTTATTCACTCGGATGATGGTTTCAAGGGAGGACGAGAAAAACCTTTACCCTTACTTTGAATTTATATGCTACAAATAAGAATGACTGGAAACTTTACGATCAAGATCTATTAAGATCAGGAGCTCTGCAAATCTCTTGCTATTCTCCTCTCAACTTGATAATTAATAAAGATAAAAAGATTAAAGATACATGAAGTGGCCCGAACGCACCAATCTGACGACGGCAACAAAGGTCGACTGTCGCATCACCTCACCTCATCTGTGCTGGCCAAAAAGTTTCATCTGAAAACACAGCAAAGTCTTCAACAACAGCCAAGTGGCATGTACATTCTGTGCCTGTGTGAGAGGAGATAACTCTTACTAGCCACAGGCGGCAGTAGTCTGTATACGTCATTAAAAAGGGGAAACCAGGAGACCGACAGGACAAAAAAAAACCTGACAAGGGCTGACTACGGCCGGTGGTGCAGGAAACATCACCAAAACCAGGGCGACAGATGGCCCAACCAGTGGCCAGCTGTTGGCTTGGTGTGTAAGGGCCCTTAAAAACTTTGGAAACATAACTTCAGACCTCAGAAAACTAACACCTGCAGTGCAGACCACTGCCCTATCTCGTAATGCTGTCAAAAATGAAAAATAATTTGTGTGTCTGCCCCATAATTTGGATCCGCTCCAAAATTGGACGGATTCTGCCTTGGATCATGCTCCACCATTCCACCAAGTTTCATGAAAATCACAGCAGTAGTTTTTCCATAATCCTGCTGAATAACAAACAAATGAAACCGAAAACATAACCTCCTTAGCAGAGGTAATAATACAAAATTAACTGGCCCTTCTCATCACTCAGAAATGGCAGAGTTTATTTCAACTCTTTATGCAGTCAATCAAAGAAATGAAACCAAGTAAAAAGTTGCTTGTTTGTTTTGTTTGCTATGGTAATAATGTCATTAAAATATAACTAGGCTAACTGAGCATTGGTAATACCCGTTTTTCTGTTCCATGTCTTGGCCAGTCTGTTCCTTTGCTCTGCTAATAGACTCTGCAGAGCACTGTAAACTAAAATCGAATTTGGCTTGTTCTCAGACTGCTGTCAAATAAGATGCTGTGAGCAAACACAAAGACTTGTATACTCACTGCAGTTCAAAGGTGTGTTCGTTAAATGACATCAGCGCTCAAAGGAGACACTCAAGGATCAAGGTGGGAACAGACAAGACTCATAAGTTCTTTAGCACTTGTGGCAAACATGCAAACACAGAGCTATACTAGAACTGCAAATGGGTCAGGTGACATCACAGCCAGGCGATGGTTAATTGGGGTCAGCGAACAAGGTGCTGACCAGCCTGTGCCTGTTCAGCCTACTTAAATTGCAGCACACTGCAGCGATTGAGAGCCAAATATGGAGCTTTTTTATGGGCCCAAACCCACCACTTTTGCACACAAACCAAATTTTATATCATTTGATGCCTTAGCTAACAGCTGTTGGCATTTTCTACTCAAATGTAGCTTGGGCGATCCTTTTACAAATTAACAGCTCTAAAAACAATTGTGATTTCACCAACAACACAATGACTCAGGCAAGAATTGGAGGTAGTCAGAAGAAGTATCCACATTATGTGGTCAACTACATCATAGACCACACTGGAGGGCCATTTAGTTAGTTTGTAGTGTGTGTGAGCAGATGTAAGTCATTTTTATGCTAGTGCAGTCAGTCATTGCATGAAATAAGCACCAACAACAAACCATAAACTCCTTGATTAACAACAAAAACATTATGTGTCCATGTACAAGGATAGTAAACAAGACAAATTTTATAATTTCTATTGAGAGTTGTCTGTCTGTGAGCCAAGAATTGATCACAGTCTATTGTTTTGTCCTTGAGGACGGATCGTAGTCCAAGGAAATGGAGGTTATGTATACAATAATTTGCATATTGAGCAGAGAAAAAGCAGATTTGAGTTGCAATGTATTTCAACTGAACATGGTCACAAAATAGTCTAACATGAATAAAAGGTGGCAGGATGGAGTCTGTTCAGAGGGATGCTGTGTCACCACAAACTATCAGGAAACTGATCCTGGGTAACCTGTCGCATGAAATTGGTTGGTAATTGTTTTTATTAACCCTGGCTTTTCCAGTCCAGCTGTGAAACAACAACAAACAGTCCATCACCTGCAACAAACAAATCCAGAAACAAATAGAATTATCAATGCACTGATCCTCCTGAAGATTTAGGCATTTAAAGCGCCAAAAGTAATACGATCAGCTGAAACGAAGGATCCAGAATTGTGTCATATCAGTGAGTGTGTAAAAATATTTTTTGGATGCATGCTCTTCTGCAGTGAATATGAATGAACATGAATATGGATGAACCAGACTGTACTGAGCCTAAGCACTGTCCCAAATGTTATAAACAATTCTGCATTTTGCTTGAAACAGTACAATTCAGAGATGATACCATGTAACTGAACCTGCTGACTGCAATTTGTTGGAAGCCCACTTCTATAGCCAGTTTTGCCTAAAAATACAGCTACACTATGTATATGGAATAATATATATATAAAGTTTGTTACAAATAGGCTAGTGTTCCTACTACTCAGCCCATTTTTTCACACTTCTCCTTATGGTGGGCATATCTGCCAGAGGATGACCACACTGACCCAGGGTACCATATTTTTCTTCGGCATGCATTTTTCATGTTATGTTTATAAGTTATATACATGCTGATGTTTTGGTGTTGTGCTGAGGTACTGTTTGACTCTGTGTCCAAGCCAGCACAGAGTTCAGCTCAGACTGTTTATCATGTGCAGACAGCCTGAAGACAATGCATTCCCCAGCCTACAGCACATGAAATCAGTTAGGTTAGACAGTATGAAGGCAGCTTAAAGCACAAATATGACGCATATCTCTAGCTGATATTACAACAGACTATTTCATGCAGGGTTTACTTCTAAGAACTTTTCTTTCCTCTTTGGTAATCAAAACCCTTTCAAAACTCTTCCATTACATAAATTCTTCTCCATAAATGTCTTGTTTTCATGCCAGTAATTTATTTCTTATTTATTTCTAATCACTTTTCCATGTGCTATGTGGGGGAGATTGGAGCTGTTCACAGCATGCTTCTCTGTGGTGTCTTAATCAGCGAGAAGACACAAAACTGAAGAAGGATTTGGCTTTATGAACATATCTGCTGATGAACAGCAAGACTGACTGAGGCAGAGACAGATGTTCTCCTATCTGGGTCACAGAACCAGGCAAATCATTAGGGAGAAACTGAATGCACAGATGTATGTTAAAACTGGCAGAAGAGCTTGTCAAATATTACACAAATGCTGTGTCAAAATATAGACTCACAAAACTTGTCATGGTTCGATCATGTATTATACCATAGGCCTCCATTGCACTTAATAGGCTATTTATTCAATACTGATATCGGCAGCTGTAGATAATGCACATTACCTGCTATTTGTTAAGCCAGCTTTGATAGCAAATGGGCAACAGACCAAGAAAGAAATCCATAAACATGGGCTTTTATCTTTGACTGATTTATCACTATGAAGAACAAACTGGAAGTTAAATATTACCATCGACCCACAGATCATCACCAGGGGCTAGATGCATAAAACGCTGTCTGTTCATGACTAAACTCTGTGGACGCACAAAGGCAGAAATATGCATACGCATTCTTTTGGTCAGATTTATGAAGCCATGCGTATGCCTGATTTTGTTTTTTTAAAATCTCAATCATTGTGGCGCTGGATGCTTGTCCACAAGCCTCATTTCCACACCCACAGTCAGCCATGAATGAATGTAGAAACACCCAAAACATATGTTTGCATATCAGTACTTGTGCCCCTCCACCACTCATTAGACCTGTCAGTGAGAAATGTGGTAGCTGTCATCACACATGGCTGTAAATATTTGTAGCGCCTGTACCACTAATTAATCACAATTCTGCAAACTATAGTTGCGGTAAAATCTTGATCATTATGATTATTTAACGTCAAAAGGTTGATTAATGATTCACTCATAGCACACAGGCCAAGCTGACTGTGTGCTTCGCAAGATAACAATAAACCGATCATTTACAGGGAGATGAAAGTAAATAAAATGATAAACTGCATCACTCGTAAAATTATTTCAAATTACATTTCTACTGTTTGTGCCTTTGATTGATATTTTACAGAATACCCTGTAAGCTGCAAAAGTAATAATGCAATTAGTAAAACTGTCAAACACCCTAAAGCAATGTTATCCACCTCTCAGGTTATATTTAATCTCCTCATCATATCACCCACAACTATCTCAGGTAAAACTGTGTGTACGCCTGCGCTGAAGAATGTGTGGGGTGCGCACACTCTCACCACACATTCTTCCTTTATAAATACCAGTTTATGTTTGGAAAAGGGCATACACATGGTTTTTGTGGGAACACATCGTTTATGCATCTGATCCCAGATTGCTGATCAAAATCACCACTACACAGGTTTGTTGACAAAATATTATATAAATTAATTGTACTCTAAAAGTAAAATTCTTTTTAGAATTTGGAGTATCATTAGAAAGAAAATGGTAAAATCACGCACCAACATTTTAAGTATCTTCAAGAATAGTCAGAACAAAACAGTCTCTTAAAGAGCAGACACATTTGGTAGAGAGAAGTCAGTGCTTTTTATACAGCCTGAGGACGGTCAGTGGGACTGCATTGTTGCTATAAATTATAAATATCAGCTCGGGACATCCCTAGACTGAATATAGCCTGCTCTAGATCAAGTTAGCTGTGCTGCTTCAGTCACCATGGTGATCTACCCTTACGAAGAGTGTGGCACTATTGTGACATGAAAGTTTAATATTTGCTAAAAAAAAAATCCATCCAATCACCAGGAGGCCCATGCTCATCTATACAATCTTAGTGGGTCCTTGGTAACAAATATCCTCTCAGAAGGATGAAATATATGCACACTGCTCTCTTCATCCCGGTTGTTCCTACAGGGAAATGACAATGGTTTGACCACTAACAGTCTTCCTCAGGTGGCTGACTAATCCCATGACCTTGCTTTGTCACACAATTTGTAACTATAGTCATTGCCTGCAATCAATCACCCATTGTTTTGCACTCTGCTGCATGCTTTCACCTGCTTCAAGGAGGGGGGCAAAATTATCTCCAGCCTCTGCAGAGATTCAAACTGCGCATTGAAAATCGCATGGAGAGACTCAAAGGAAAACACTGCAGAGACGAACTCCCACCCAAACCAGTCAGAGCACATGCATAAACTCTGTATTTTACTAATAGCTTAAACAAAGACGTCGCACCAGTTCAAACACTGAAACTGTGTGCAGAGTGGAGTGCTGTTACAGAAGTTGGTTGATAATGTCAACACCACGTTTACCCTCCCTCTGTTGCAGCCAAACTGGAATAGATTTGACATGAACCAGAGATGGAAAGGGCGGGCTCTGTCTTCCCTCTCAGTAACTTATAAAGCAAAAATGTAGGATTGCATGAATGAGAAAAGGTGCAGGTTACATTTACCACACTAAGCAACAGACACTATCTTTAGCATCCACATTGAGGTGAGAACATTTCTACGGACCATTACTCTGTATATGTTGCCGGGGAGTTTGTAAATACAACAAAGAAGTTGCTGACGCTGAGAACTTTAAACAACTGAAATTAATTATTTGGGTGGACGTCCAACTAACATCACATGAGTTATGTTAAAATGAGGCTAATTTATAAAGAAATCTGTGGCTAATATCAACATGGTCCAATTGAACTCGCTTGTTACACTGTTTCCAGTAAAGCACACATGTCCCCAGTCTCTACAATGACGAATTTCCCACATGTTGAGAATTCACTGGTGGTGATGTGGTGTTAATGATATAAAACACCACAAACACAAAATATTTCAGTACAGAATGATTATTTGGGCTATAATATTTCACAAAACAATGAAAATGCCCATCACAATTTTCGAGCCCAATTTCTTCAAACTACTCGTTTTGGCCAGCCGATGCAAAACCACAAGAATTTACTATCACACAGGACAAAAATAAGAAGCAAGGATGGAATCTGAGAAGTATTTCACTGCTGGAGAGATGGCCTTTTCATAAGACTAAGCTGTCTATGCAGTAGAACAATGCAAATACTTTTGACATTGGTGCTATATGAGCAGAGAAAACAGAAAATGGTGCTATGTGAGCAGAGAAAACAGAAAAAAGGACTGTGGCATTCGCTTTTCCTTATGAGATAGAAAACCTACAACTACCAGAATGCACGGCACCACACTGGACCAATGAACGCCTCGCTGGTAGGTGACATTATGCAAACTCTTCCATTCAACACAACGGCGACCAGCTGGTAACAAACAATCTCGTATTACAGTTAAACAGTAAGCTAAAACATGTTTCTGGAAAAAAAAAAAAAAAAAAAAAATAAAACCTGCGGCAAGAAATAGGCAACGCATCAACAGAATCTTGGTTTATATTTATTCAGTACTGCTTCATTTTACCGTTTGATCTCAATTTTTTCAGCCTCCGTTTTCACTGTGCAGGAAACAGCATGGCACCCACTTCCTGTTCACAAACTCTCGCTATTACAGCTAAACAGGACACTACATTATGTTTCTGAAAACATTTTAGGTAAGATATAGGCAACGCGGTAACATGATGTTGATTTTTATTTGATTAGCACTGCCTAGTTTTACTACTGAATCGGCCCGAGTAACATTTGGCATTCTTGCATGAAAAACTACATATGAAAATTAAATAATCAAGCTATAGTATAGTTAACAGTTTCCTGTCGACTGAGTTATTGATTCGTGGACAAATTGTTTCAGCTCTAAGAGGATCATTAGCATAGAAAACTCTAAGGCTAGCCCATTAGTGACTGTAAAATAAACACACCCAACATCTTATGCTGTGTGCACCTGCTACAAGAGAGAAGATGGCAGGGCTGCTTACACAACAAACCTATTAAACAAATGTCTCTGTCTTTTTGAAAAAACATAAAATCTTCAACAGGGCAAATCCATTTATGTGCACCAACTTAATACATCTATCTGCATCAAAAACAGTGATGGCAATGTCAGAACAATCTTATGGTAACCAACTAAAGATGTAACCTAAACTAATCTAACTTTTGCTTTGGCTGACACGATGACATGAAAACAATTGCCAATAGATTAATGTGTCATCAGCACAGAAAACTGGCTACTGCCACAGTACACTGGATCATTTCCTGACTTGATGACATTCTCTCATATTTGCTAAACCTTCGTAACACACCATCAACGTCACATGAGTATTTAGTCATTAAACACGTGTTCTTTAGTCCATGTCAACAGCTTCATTGTTGACACATTGCCCTACCACATTTCTCTTTCCTTCTCACCACAAGGGTAGAAAAAGCATAAGAATCTGTTCAAGGCCAGACATGCTGAAGAAGGGAGAGGAAATGTGCACTTATATGGTCACACAAGCTGGAATATTGAAGAAGATGAAAAAAAGCTTTCCTGTCTGATATAAAGTGTCATTAGTCAAACACACCTACAGTCGCAGCCATAATCACATAATACATCTGCTCACAGCACTGTGTTTAGAAAAAAAAAGTACATTAAGTACATTTTTTCAAAGAACTCCCACCCTTCTGACCTTCTTCTCTCTTAAACTGATATTCCCATTGGCTCACAGCTCAGAAGGATCACTCTCTGTGTCCCTTTTTAACAGGAATTACATCACCTTCAGGAAGTAAAGATACCATTTCATTAGGCTTTTAAAAGGTATTCCTGTCAAGGAAAACTAGGCTGAGTTTTGAACTGTTGAACAAAACACTTTGGGGGTTGTTTTGGAAAAACATGGTTTTAACCTGGGTGACCTACGTTTAATCCCTCAAGAGTTTTATTTGTCTGACTCAAAGTATGATATAGAGATATGGGAATAATTTACAATGGCAGCATTATGGGCTTTGGATTAACCATTATGAAGTCAGAGGAAGGTTTTTTGGTGTGTAATGAAGATAAGGAAATATGACTTTGCTGCTTTTGTTGAAGGCTATTGTCAAGTCTTTGCTTTCTTTCCGTCTCCAAGTAGTACAACAAGCTGTTAGGCAAGTGTGCTGTAACAACACTATTTTGGAACTAGTGTGAGAAAAGAACAGTGAAATAGAGCGCCTTTGTTCGAGTGAACCTTATCTTCCATTAGAGATAAGGTGTGTTGTAAATGATCATACAAGGAACATAAATGTTCAGCAACACAGGCTTTCAACACCTTAATGGAAACATACCACTGTAGTAACTCTGTGCAAGTCTCTGTAATGTAGGCTACATAGTGCATATATTGAAAAATCAGTCTTGCATCACAATATTAGCTTTTAATTAAATGAATATGGGAAAGAGGGTAGAAAAATATCATAACAGGCACTGAAATGTTAAAGTATGCATATCATCAGTCAGTATTATGAATAACTGAATAATCATCCACAAACAGCTGGCCGGCAGCTCTCAGATCATGGGCCTACTACAATGACAAGTGGCAGATGATGTGGCCTGTTTACATTTTAAGATAGCAAGGGTGGCCTTTGACAGCTTATCAGATACTGTGTTTGTTTTACTACATGAAAATGCCAATCATCTAATTCAAGGTTTGAGATTTAAGGCAGCAGAAGCCTCCTCTGTATTTCAACAAGCAGGCTGGAAGACATTCATCAGCATAGTGTATAAATACTTGCAGAGTTTGTATCTTAACATCAAGATTAGAATTATTAACTGTTTGTCCACCTGCCACTGTGGCTGGTGGATCCTAAAATTTACCAACCACTCAATACATTGCCATTGGTTGCTTTTTTTTTGGCTGATGAGTGAAGCAAATCTAGCAACCACTTGAATTTTTCTACCAGCATTTGGCTGGTGGCTGGTGCGAATTTCCAGCCCCGTTGAACATACTATAGGCTATACTGTCTTTGGCAACATGCAGCAGTCCATCCTGCTACTGTCACAGGTTGGTTCAGATAGATTTGTATTATGTTGTAATGTCAGAAAATCTAATGAGATCCATTAATATGTCTAACTCAGTTTACAATCACATTGGTTTTTGGTTTATAACCTACCAGGCATGTATGCAATGCTGTCAAAACCACAGAGCATTCACGGATGTAATCTAGATAGATGTTAAAAAAATAAATAAATAAATAAATAAATAACCACATGCTTGCCTTCATTTTCACCTGAACATTATTTGCTTCATGGTTTCCTGAGATTTCTCTAGGGTGTTTCTCTTGACAGTATTTCCCACAGATGTGATTAACAGACAGAAATAAAATAAAAGAAGTCGATGGGCACTGATGGACCTGCTAATTTTCCCAAATTCACACCCTGAGATTAGCCCCGCATCTATCACAAATCTTAACAGGATTATCTTACAGTGAAGTTAAGTGGGGATAGTAATCTGATTAGTGAAGTGGTGAGAAAATGAAAACGCCGATATGTTGAGTATACAGCACACTAATCCTTCGTCCGTCGAAGCGCTGAAGGTGCTCCCCAACAAAAGATGTGACTGCTGCTGCTGCTGCTGCTGTTGCAGTGCAGCTGTTAGGTTAGTGATATTGACGATGACAGTAAAATATACCCACGCTTTTGACTGATACTTTAAAATGTGCTTGACTGCGTTATACTTGATATGCTGGTGTCTGCGAATAGATAAGAGGCAGCCAGGCAACAACGCAAATAGGCAGCCATGTACAGCTGTTGACCGAAAATACAGACAGCTGCTTATATCTCTTGTTACCATCCAAAACACAATATTATAATTGAACATAACGTAACCACAACCATTACCAACCTGATACAACTAAGAAAGGGCTTTAACATTATCATTCCAGTGTTAAAATTGAAGGAAATAATGCAAAGCTCAAGTTGGACAGCACCAGAATGGGAACTCGGCGATACTACGCTACGCAGCTAGCTGTGATGTTAGCATGTTTTATGGGGCCCCACAGACAGAGGCAGTAACTTGCGCAAACAAAGAGACTTACCTGAATTAATGTCGAGTCAGCGTCTCATTTAATGATGTCCAGGTTATGGGCAGTGTGGTACTATCCAAAAAATGTGTCGAGAAGTGGGCATTGGCTAGCTTCACAGATTTGCTTGAAGGTAACGTTAGTTCAGTAAGGGGTTTGCTAGTGCTAGCAGCTAGCTAATGTTGCCCCCTTAAAGAGCAGCTCGAAGCTGGCCCAGTACGCACATTCTCCTCAGCAAGCCGTCCTCAAGTTGTCTAACGTTGTCGTCCTCAATTGTTTTCACACAGAAAAGTATGTACCTTACTCAAACAAACTAACCGACGATAGAAAAATGGTCCTTAATTGGTAAGACTTGACGACACAGAGCATTAAAAATCCAAAATGTCCACGACATTCAGCAAGGAAATACAAAAGGCAAAAATCGACCTCCGGCAGAGCGAAAGCTTTTCATCTAAAGTACGCCGCACCCAGATGTTTTCACTCATAATTTCCTTTTCGTTTCACCAAGCAGCTTTGACAGAGTCGAGTGAAGCTACATTGAGGCTGTTCGAGAGCAACATGAAGCTGTGGGTTTCTTCTGTTCGACCTCTGTGCCTACATGTAGGAGTAGGATGTCCACCAGAAGTCGCCTTCTCAGCTACACGGACCGAGCCCCCGTGATGATGCTTTCACTGTCTCACTCAGACACTTTCAGTCAATCCCCTCGTCCTTTTGCTTAACAACATTCTTCCTCTCTGACTATGTCAATGATAGGTTATTAGCACAAACAGAGGCAGGCACAACACAAGATATTTTATTTTAAACAAACTACATGTATACATATACGTAAGTGTTCGCACTATTTACACCAGTTTGACGATTCATGATAGTAAGGAGTACATTATTTTATTTAAATAAAAGGAAATAGTAATCCTCGGCATAGAAAGTGTCATGCCAGCGATAACATTGTTTTTCCTTACTACGTTAAACTCATACTAGCATTTGCTATCATATGGCGCCCCCTGGTGTATATATAACTTTATTTCTTGCAGGGGACTCCAAAATAAGCAGCTCTCCTTCTTCCACAATGTGGTAATCAATACCTTTTCCTCCTCTGGTTCTGGAGATATCTCATTAATTCTTTTTAAGGAGGTAACTGATACAGATTTATCACAGGCCTTAACACAAAGGTTTTGTACACCATCTTACTAAATATGTGCAGTTTACACACCCTGTATTGAATGCAAGACTTTACAACAACAGCCTTAGGTAATTTCTGAAAATGCTATTTCACTTTTCAGAAGTGATAGGCCTTTTTTTTTGTTAGAGTAGCGTTTTTTTCAGTGTAATGGTTATTGTGCATGCTGTTTTTTTGCCACAGCTTACTGAAACACTTGAATGTTACAAATCCATCTATTCTTATTAGTAACACCTGTGATTTTCTTGCTATGACAGGTTAGAAAGTTTCTAATGGGTATCTATGTATGACAATAAATAGGGCCCAAACTGGGTTCACATGAAACTTTCATCCAATCCTCTACCAATACTCACCTCTCCACCACCGCATAACCATAAAATACAACTAACAAGGAGGGATGCATAATATGGAATTTTTTTTGCCAATATCCGATATGCCGATATTTAACAACTTATTTGGCCCATAACCAATAGCAATATATCTACCTTTTTGTTTCATGTGGTGGAATTAACATCATATTGTGCATGCACACTCCTATCATGATGGCCCACCAGCAGATGGAGACATGAAATACAATGCTTTTCAGTGTATATAATATTTACTCATTGTGTAAAAAAAGAAAAAGCATATTGGCCAATTCTGAGCTCATTTTAAAGCCAATATCAACCGATACCAATGACATGTTGATATTATCATGAATCCCTATTAACAAACCCAGGGTCATAGCTTCACTCAGGATAAGGTTACAGTTTGGGAAGCATTTTGGATTAAGATATGCTGGTGGTCTTTTTCCAGTAGCAAATAATCAATTCTACCCACCATCTGTGTCAGATGACAAATTTTACTACTGGCATAGAAATGGACCAGTGTTTTTCTGTGACCTTTTTACAGACAAGACATTTACCTCCTTTAAAGCCCTTACTAAAGACCATATCATACCCAGATCCCATTTTTGTAGCTTCCCTTTCAGTCAGTAGTTTTGCCAAAAAAGTATCCCTCATTGTCTAACCCAATACCCAGACAACAATTAGATTTTATTTCGGAGCCCCTTGAGACAGATCATATTTCTACAATTTACAGTGATACAAGAATTAAAACAGACATCCTGGGATGAAACAAAAACTACTTGGGAAAGGGACCTGTGAGTAGAGCTCTCTGAGGATGCTTGGCAGGATCATTTAAATCATATGCACACCTCCTCACTGTGTATACGACATGGCCTACTTCAGTTTAAAGTATTTAATCGGGGGGTGGTTCATATCTACGCATGTTTAGTAAAGGTTTACCCGTGTTCCATGACCTGGAAAATAAAAAAATAAAACATAAAAAAAAGTTTGCTGTGAAAAAAGCCTATTGTACATACTATCATGAGGACCCTCCACAATTTACTGTACATCTGAACAAATACAACAGGTGCAAATTATCAAGTAGAAAGCTTAAACACAGTAATATTACACTTCAAGTAAATCCATATATTTTTACAACTTTAAATATGCCTTCCTTTGATAAAAGGATTCTTTAAGAAAAATATCAAATTACAGCGTTTGTGTTTCCTGTGACTTAATTAGTCCTTTGCACTGAAAGAAGGCATCTTGACATGGGCTACGTCCAAGGAAGGTTTTCAGCATGTCCACTCCATCCACAGAGCCACCAGCCTCCAGAATCACCCTTCTGTACTCTTTTCCAACCTGCGTTAAGGCACACATGTACTGATAAGGACATTTTCTACGTGAAGTGAGATGTATGTTTATATAAGTGGATATAATAATCCCACCCACCTTTGGATTCATAATGCCTTCTTTTCTAAAACGGCTGAAAAAAATGTCCATGGAGTAGACTTCACTCCACAGATAGCTGTAGTACTGACCATCATATCCTCCAACCAAGTGGCTGAAACTGGCCGTCATATTGGTGCCTGCAGGGGACAGATCTTGATCATCACATCAAATGGTCCTCATTACAAATGATTAACACACATTCCAAAAAATGAACTGTATTATGATGAAACACAAACCCTGCCTGCCCACAGCATTTAGTGTATTTCAAACTCGAATGCGATTTGAGTATTTATTTGTCCTCATAGGAGATGATTAAATGAATACTCTCAATTCTAATCAATGATAAAAAATCTTGCTAATGTTGTAACTGACCTGGTGTAGCAGGAACACCCAGGATGTCCTTGCAGTGCTTTGCAAACACCTCAGCTGTATCTGCATGAGGGCTGGTGTGTAGCCACTGGTCCACTTTACCGAGGACTACCTGACGCAGGTTCATCATTCCTGAAGAGTGACAAACAAGTCAACATATCAACAGAGACTCTTGATCTCTCTGTATAAATTCCACAAAGTTTTTTTCTGTGAGTATCTGACCAGTGTTGGCGACTCTGGATGCAATCAGTTTGTCAAGCAGATTGTCTGGGATCGGGGTGCCATCTTTGTAGTGGCGAGACATTCTTCTCAGCGGCTCCTTCTCCCAAACCCAGTTCTCAAGCATCTGCGAAGGCACCTCCACAAAGTCTGTCTCCACCTGGGTTCCACTGAACTCTGAGAAAGTGGTCTGATACAAACACAGGAAAAGTCTGAGCTGTATCGTTCTAATTAATATACAATACACAGTATGCAAATCACATCAAACCACTGACGATGTAGACAGTGGCCTACCTTGGAGCAGAGCTCATGCATAACATGTCCAAACTCATGAAAATAAGTCTCCACTTCATGGTGCTGGAGGAGCGAGGGCCAGCCTTTTCTGGGCTTGGTAAAGTTAGCCACCATAGCCGCCACTGGAAGCCTGCGTTTTCCATCAGGTCCTCTGCAGCCGGGCTGAAGCCCAAAGCAGGCGGCGTGGCCAAACTTTCCTTCCCTAGTGGAAGATAAGGTTGCAAATGTCACACAGCGGGGCTGAATCAGAGCATCAACACTCACATAACTGACATTACAAAGATGAAGGGCTCTAGTCACTGATAGTTTCCTAGAAGTTTCCTTTGATGGTGGATACACGTGATCAGAAAATTGATCCACAGCTATTTGTCAATCAAATTAACAATAAAAGGTTAACTTCAGTGTTTTTCAACATGGATCCTATTTTCCCATGTTTTGGTTACTAAGTGACTAATGGAGGAAACATGTTTTGAAGTTGGTCCAGTATTTAGCGCGAGGTTGCACCTGGCAGCTGTGAAACAAGCTGCAATGTAATCACTCAGGGCATTTGTGCATTGTCAGTTTATGCCCACTGAAAGTGTTTGTTGTTGCCACTGATAATATCCAGATTGTTATTTTAAGTGTCTGGCAGCATTATGGAAATGCATACTTTTTGTTTAACGAGCAACAGACCAGAAACAGCTACCGGCAAACACACCAGACTCTACTCCAGTAAACAGTCATTTTAGCAAGTATAGAGCCAGGATATTTTAACATCTAACTGGGTGAATTAAGGGTTTATTTTGATCACTGGAACAGTGGACACATGAACCAAGGCAGCTTCTCTGAGTTTTTTGTTTCTTTCAACTTTAAATAAAGTGTGTTTTACAGTGATAAAAGTATTATTTATTTAAATACAGTCTGGTTGGTTTAGCGTTAGCAATTTCAGGGTTGCTTCCAGTTAAACGAAAAGTGTCTTACTCTTTAACAAAAAGTTCTATCTCTGTAGGGATCCTTTCCATAATGTTGTCAGACACTAATAATAATATGAGCCTGTCAGTGGCAAAAACAAACACTTTTAGTGGATGTAAATTAACAGTGCACAAATGCCCTGAGTGGTTACATTGCAGCCTGTTTCGTCACTGCCATTTGCAGCACTCTCGCTCAGTTCTGGACCAGATATGGAAATTGTTGCTTCTATTAGTCACTTAGACACAAAACCACTGGAAAATAGGGTTCAAGTTAAAGTAATTTTTCAGGCACAAATGCCACTGGGGCTGTAAAAAGATTATTTTCATTGTTGAGTGATCTGTCGATTATTTTCTTGATTATTGGATTAGTTGTTTGGCCAATAAAATGTCAGAAAATGGTGAAAAAGTTTCATTTGTGTTTCCCAAAGCCCTGATGACTGTTTTGTCCACAGCCCAAAGTTATTCAGTTCACTGTCATACAGGAGTAAAGAAACCAGAAACTATCCACATTTAAGAAGCTGGAGTTAGAGAATTTTGACTTTTTTCTTTTATATTCACAAATTAGTGGGACATTAATATAACTGTTAACCAAAATTTTTTAACTGATTAAACCTTGCATCTCAAAATGCCACAAATTTCCCTGTAAGATCTTCTCAGCTGTAAAGACATGTTGCTTTTCTGTCTTATGTGATAATGAATGGAATATGTTTGGATTTTTAACTGTTGGTGAGACAAAACAATTTTTCACAATTCTGTATACATAATGATTAATCACAGTATTGGAAAAATAATCAGCAGATTAATTAATAATAAAACTCTAAAGTGATGCATTTTCTACCTTGGATGCAAGTCCAGGTAGAACTGGCCAATCTCCTCTCCTGTTTCAGAGTCCCAGGCTGAATAAAGCTTGACATTTTCATGCCACACATGAGCGTGTTCCACCTCTGTGAACTTGAGACCCAGCAGCTCCTGGTAGATACCAAACAGTCCTTCCGTCACCACGTCGAGTGGGAAGTACTCGATCAGTTTGTCCTTGTTCACTGCGAACTTGCACTGCTCCACTTGATTCATGTAGTAGGGTAAATCCCAGGCATTGATTTGTCCATCAAACTGGTAGCCCTTCATCAAACACTCCCGCTTCTTTAGAGCAAGAATATATTTCCTCTCCTTGATTCCAATGGGCTTCAGTGTTTCATAGAATGTGTCTGTAAAGTGGGGAAAAAAGTCATAAATCTTTATGGTCAAATGACACATAGCTTAGTTACACACATATGACTGATTTATTTAATTCATTTGATGATTTAATGACTGCAGTCATTTAATGTGATATAACAAATCAGTATGGAATATTTTTAAACCTAAAACAATTAAAGCAGACTTCCAATATTAATTTCCATATATTCTTTTATTTGTGCTATAGTAGAAGATACTAACCACTCTCTTCACTTTGTGATATACGACCATGATCATGAGCCATACATCATGTTACACTACATATGAGAGGCATGTAGTGCAACATTCACAACATTACACACAACAGGCATGAGGTGTTGCATTTCTCGTCTAGTTGGGTCCAATCCATCTGTCCCATGAAGTTTCTTTTTCTAATTCAAAGCTGTTATCAGATGCCGTGAGTCTTCATCATAAATTACACACGTGTTGTGTGTGTATGCGTGTGCGCCTGAGAGGTGGCATGTCAAAGGTGTCATACCTAGGAAGTCCGACACGTTGCTTGCATTCTTGGCCATGTTAATCTCCAGCACATAGTCCGCATGGCTCCTGTAACCAAGTAAGTCTGCGACCTTTGCCTTCAGCTGTATTAATTGTTCAAGGATTGCTGTGTTTACCTGGACAAAGAGAATAAGTTATATGGATCAGCTAATGTATACAGTAAGAACATTTTACAAAATATCACATATAAACTTTGGATCCTTAAGACTTCAGTCCCCATTGATTAAGCAACAGTGGTGGTTACTGATATTAACAGCAAATGTGGTGTAATACTTCCAGCTTTAATGCTAGCAGATTCTCGCTGAGCAGCTACTTTGTCACAAATTCAATAGAGAAGTAACTAGCGTATGTGTTAACAGTGCAGCCAAACAAACTCACAATATTTTAAAGGGATATTCCACCCCCCAAATGACCATTTTTATATCACTCACCCCATTTTACATTGAGTTTGTAAAGAAAAATGTTTTTCTGGCATACCTGCAGTGAGCCACAAATCCAAAAGAGGAAAACCTAACTGAAAGTGAAAGTTAATCTATGCTCTCTTCAAAAGCAGACTCCACTGACAAAAACATTATTTTTACCTTTCTGAACACAGGAGCCACTGCCCACTGCCCCAATCAGTTACTTTGTGTTATTGTTCGACTTTGGTGTTTTGAAGGGTTGGTTCGTATTCACCAAAGTCACACAATGACAAAAAACACACTATAAATAGAGACATTGGTAGACCAGCAGCTCCCATGTCAAGTGAGGTAAAATGACTGTTTTTGCCAATGGAGCCTGGCTTTGAAGAGAGCATTAGGTTTCACTTTCCATTCAGTTCTCCATCAGAGGGCTGTCTATTTGGGAAGCACTGGGCATACGACTGGATAAATGACGCTTGGATTATACTGATACATTACACTGATACTTGGTGTCCTTGAGTGCTCTGAAAGGCGCCTATAAATAAAATAAAATGCACTACTACTGCATGAGGTGTGTGTGAGCGTTTGTAAACGGACGTTTTGACATAGTTTTGCTGATGTTAAACGAGGTCTTCAATGACTACAATTTATCAAGGATTTTTTCAGTTTTTGGATTCTTCGTTCACTGGAGGCATGGGAGAAAAATACAGTTTTCTTCAGGACTTAGACGTTATACAGGGTGTGTATTTTGGGGGGTGGAGTATTGCTTTAGTAAAAAGTCAGTCAATAAGCGCACTTTTTCCATCATTCTGTGTGATTTCAAACTGCACACAGCTTAAGTAGCTTTCCACACAACAGCAGGACACTTTACAAGGAGTTGGAAACTTCACAGTTGTGCAGCCTATGACCTCTCATGACTCTCATGTAACTGCTCACTTGGGCTGGCCCAACTTGTTGCTGTGATTCACCAGTTGAATGCCTTTAATGTGCTCGCAGCAGCAGGAAATATTTGGTTTGCATTAGCAGTAATTTAATACAGGTCTGCTAAGGCTGTAGGAGAGTCAACAACGAACAGTGAGGCTGAGATCAATAAGATAAAATTACATAACACTAAGGCTGAATTACATGTTTGCATCATGTCTCTTGATATGTTTGTGTGTACGGTGCATTTAAAAGTATTCAGACTCCTTTACTTTTTTCCAGGGTTCTGCAATTAATCGAAATATTATTGAAAACACATTATGGCAAAGTGCAATATCAAGATCAAAGGAGCTGCAATTTTTTGATAAAGGTAAAATGTGTCAAATGTGTTGTAAATGAAGAATTGTGGTGCTTCAGAGATGCCCCTGCCTACAAATGATATTCCAGACATAAGGGAACATGCTTCTTTTGTACAGTCCCCTCATGATTTTAGATTTGTTTTTGTTCTTTTTAACAGTAAAAATGAAATGCAAAAATGCCCATTTCCACTGAAACTATGACTCATAATGCAATATCTGTCAAAATAATCATGATGTTTTCTGCATATCGTGCAGCCCTACTTTTTTACTGTTTATTATTTTACAGCCTTATGCGAAAAACAAAAAAAAAAAATCCCTCAATAATCTACGCTCAATGGCCAAGCAACAACCTCTGAGGCTGAAAAATGAAGCCAACACAAAAGTGCCAAAAACTGCCATTCCTCAAATGGCCACTTGAGACTGGCTCAAAAAGCAAGTCAACTTTACAGCAGAAATAACAACAACTTTACAGCAGAAATAATAATAATAATAATATATGGTCACTTATGGCTCCAAAAAAAAAAAAAAAAAAAAAAAAAAAAAAAGAAGATGGTGACTGCCAAAATACTGAAGAATCCACAAACCAGTGGGTGACATCACGTTGGCTACATCCCATATTTTTATAAAGTGTATGTTGATACCACATTGAGCAAACATTTCTAAAACCCTGTTTACGCTTTGTCATTATGGGATATTGATAATAGAATGAAATAAATAAAAAAAAGAAATAAATTAAATGATTGTAGCATAAGGCTCCAGCAGGTAAGAACAAAATGTGTAAAACCTGAAGGGAATTTGAATATTTTCTGAATGCACTGTAAGTAGGCAATTTGAATATAGTGCAGGAATGGCAAGCTCCATATAGAGGTAACTTCTATATACAGTAGACTGGTAATTAGTGAATGTAAACACATTGAGCTGCAGGTGCAGATGCATCAACTGAAGTTAAAAACAGGTCTTGCTGTGTTCAGAGAGGTGAAAAGGACACACAGATTTAGGATCAGATTCCAGTTACCTCTTTACACCTGCTGTGAAAAGCTGTTTCCATCTTTCTCCTGGTCTCAGGATTGTGACACCTCTTCATCAGGGGGTAGTAATGGGGATATTCAAGTGTCACTTTATACCGCCCATCTGCTGACTTGTCCAGTCCATTGAGATAGCTATCAGCTAGCCCACCTTAACAGAGGAGAACAACAACATACATGAGAATCAATATCAAAGCATATTTCTAATACCAGACAGTCCACCAGACTGAGTTTAATGCAAATAAACTTACTCAACTCCTGCTCAGAAAAAACAAGAAACGTCGTGTCCTCATTCAGATTCTTGTTAAACTCTATGGAGAGTTCACTTATAAGCTTGGAGGTTCTTTTTATTTCCTTGGGAGAGAAAAGGAGCAGTCAAATTGATTTCCGGGGTTTGACAGGATTTTTCAAGAATTAAAAGCAGAGAAACTTCAAAATAAAAGACTGGCACTTGCTATCACTTTAGAGATGACTGACTTATCTTTTAACACATAAACTCTTTAATGTATTACACCTGCAATGTCAAAACTTTAGTAGCTTTCATAATCATATCACATATTGCATTACCTCTTGTACATCTTTAGACAGGTGCAGTCCTTTCCGCTTGCCTAATGTCACAAGTCTGTCTAAGAATCGCTTTTCTTCAGCTGAGAGGTTGTCCTGGACCTTTTTCTGTCAAAAAATAATTGTAAAAGCTAAACACACATCTTCATATAGGCAGACATACTTTGCATTTTGCTAAATGTATTCCACTTTATTTATGCTGCAGGATGTCAGCCTGACAGTCCTGAGTGGAATAACACATGGCACTGGCTAACACTAAATATATCAGATTCAATTTCTTCCCCATGCTAAATAGGAACCAGTGGTGGGGTCAAATGTGGGTATAGTATCCTTGATCACCATGCACATCTATCATTTGTTGCCCTGGCTGACATAAAATGTGCAAATCAACCACTGGCATAACTAATGTGATAAATGCATTACATTTTCACAGATAAAATTTAATTAGCTTCAAATGTGTATCTTTTACTGTTAAGATAACTTTGGCACCTTTTTATTATCTTAGCTGATTAGAGGTTTGATTAAAGGGCTGTTCTTATATGAACCTTCCCTTATGTTGTGAGTGATGTGTATATTCAAGTGGATGTGACATGAGGTGTACCTGCAAGGCAGTAATTCGCTGAAACACATCTTCCCTCATACTTATCTCCACATCAAACTCAGACAGTTTCTTGTCTGCCTCTGTGCTCGCTGTCCGAACCTCTTTAGAAGGACAAACATACTGGGGGAAATCAAGAACATGGAGTGATGCTAAAGGAACAGAATAAACACAAAAGACACCATGGATGTTAATATGATATGTGCAACATTGGAAAATGTATTGTGAAAAATAGCTGATTAATTTAAAAAAATGGCTGATGTTAACATACAATTTGATTGCAAACAAGACAGAAACCAACAATGTGTTAGTCTGTCTCTTTCCTATGCTGTCTGTGACACTTAACCATGAGTTCAAAAACAGATCTCAAATATATTGTATAATTTTTAAAAAGGCTCAGTGTTGTCCTAAAACAGCTGGGCACTGCAGTTTTTAGCAAACTTTACTCAACCAGGAAGTAATTGAGTGTTCACTGGGGACTATTTTCAGACATGGATTAATACACATTTGGTGCTGTAGTGTAAATTTTATATGACTGATCTCTATAAACAGATATCTGCATATGAATGCAGAATCTACAGGCAACGGCACAAGATTTTGGTATCGAAAGCATCTGTTTTTTTTGTTTGCAGTCTGAGTAGTTTTGGCCAATCACATTTGAGCGAGCTTTGGTTGCTTGCAAGTAAACAGTCAGTGTGAAGAGCAAAAGAAGCAGAACACATTGGCCAAAATGCAATTGAGGAACCCATCAGCTACAGTCTGATGAAGATAGATACTGTAGAGGTTAGGCGAAATGTTGTCTGAACCTGTCTTCAGTTGCTAATCAAACTGAAAACAATGAGCGGTGCATGGAACAGGAAGTCTTAGCCTGGATATCATTGATGTGTAAAGAGAACTGGATGCAGCGCTGGAGGCAGGGACCAGCTCATTCCTATGAAAGCTGCTCTGTAGTGCATGAAGCCAAAAAAAAATCCAACTGCTGCATATAAAATTACTTGGTTGATTGGCACTGCTTCTGCAGTGTGTGGCCTAAAGAGGAGGCGCAAAAGAGACTTCTGCAGGCCAAGCTGGCTACTTGTAGTTTAGCGCTGCGCTAACTTGAACGGGGAAAACATTTTTAATCGTTTCACTCTCTCCTGTACTTTTTAAATGTTATCGGACTGATAGATCAAATTCCAAAAGTAAAACGAGTCATTTTGTAGGGTTTGTGACACTAAATAAAAATCATCCACTGGTTTACAGTCTCTTTCGCCATGTAAGTCTATGGGAAACAGTCTTTCGGGCCGCAAGGCGTCACATGATGGATTTAATTCCACTGTTTGGCCAGAGTTTGCTTCAAAGCCTGGTGCAATGCCTGGAGGCCTGCTGGATACCCACTGGCTACACCGTATCTCCTGAAATATCTGCGCTTGCCCCTAGTGGCTTTATTGACATCAGATGATAACTTATGAGTTTGGAATTGATATTGGACTGACTGAGACAGAAAAACTACAGGGGCCATGCACTGATGTTTTTTAATAGTTTTGGACAACTATGGAGCTCTATGATACAGAGGCTACACAGACTATACTTACTAGAAATGCATTGTTGATTTTGGCCTTTTTTTATGTGACTGTTGACAACAAGAAAAATACAGAATATTATTAGTTGTCCTTAAAGACTTACATGCGTAATCCAGTTTGGCATTAGCCAAGGCTTTCAGGGTGTTTTCAACTGAAACATTTTCTATCTTTAGAGATCCAATGTCATCATAGACCGCCTTTACTCTCTTGATGAGGCTGTCAGTCCTGGTCCTGATGTCACCTGGGGTCAGGTCCCATCTCAGTGTATTTCTCTTACTCCCTGCCTGAGAGCAGTCTCTGGCAGATATCACGGAGCCATTCTGGATGGTCATTCTCAAGAGAGATCTAGAAAAGCTGTAAAGAATTACACATGTCAGTCTATAACAGTATTACAGTATTACAGTTCAGACTGAATTTAACAGGTGGTTCTACTGTAAGCAATAAATCTTTAGAGGTCGCACTTGAAACGTGCTCTGCATTTTTTCCATGCCAAGCGGTGACCTTTTCCCACGTCCACTCAGTGTACAGTTTCACAGCGTGGCAGCGGAAGCCTTTCAAAACAGATTCATAACAGCGTGGATTAATTTGTGAGGCAGCTATGACAAATGGCAGCCAAAACTTAAAAGCATTTCAGTAATTTGTTTGAATAGTCGAGAGCAGAGAGCTATCGCTTAAACACATTTTTTCTGATTAACAGGTGATAAATAAAGGACACAGCAATTACAAATTAAGAGCAGTTACATGTAGCAAGTTAAACAGATGTTAAACAGACAAAACATGACAGATATTTAGCGGTGTATTTATTCTGAAGCATACCTGCAATGCGCTCGGCAGACTACAACTCTTAACACACACATGCCGGGGTTTCATGCGTTTATCCGGGCAAAAACACCAGCACAAAACACTTTCTCCTCCTCTTACAGCTCCGTCCACACAGCGTAGCAGCAGCAGCAGCAGCAGTAGAAACAGTGGGCTCCCTCTCCTTTGAAATGTGCATAACGCTTCTTATTTCCGCTTTTACCGCGCAGGCGCAGAAGAGGATGCGAGCAGCTCCGACACAAGCCTTCATGACGCGGTAGCGGCAGACAGCTGGATAAGAGCTCAGGTAGGTGGGCGGGGGGGGACACTGGATAGCATCCTTTGATACAATGTTATTTTTAAATTGCCCTCATAGTGTTTGGGTGGGACACGAGGGCAACCTTTCCTTCCTCTCCTCGCGCCTGTTTTGCTGCCTCGTTGACACAGTGTTGGGATTGTGTTTTTTAGCCAGCATCACACAGTCAGGCTGCACAGTGCGCGAGCCTTGTTGTCCGGGAAGACGAGCTTTTAGATATGACAAACACCTGCCAGCGTCATTGGTTGTAGTCTTAGTGAATGCATTGTATGTTTATTTGTTTAAAAACATAATGCCTGTATTATGAATTCAGTTCATAAACATCTCGTCTCCCCTTATGGTATTACATCACAGCTTCTGCATCACTGCATTTACGTGTATCAACACACACTGAGGGAGGAGTGGCTGTGCCTGCCAGACTTAAATGAACGTAACAACGAATGGCATCAGCACGTGATGGAAATATGAGGCAGTGTTTGTATCTGCAAATCCCTTAGAGTTAATTTACAGTCAGTTTGGTGGCCTTGTTTACCCCCTGCTGCCACTAATAGATTCGGAGCAGCTTTGGTCAGACAGAGAGATAACAAACTGCAACAGCCAGCTTGTGTTTTTTTGTTGTTACAAACAAGAATCATTTTTGCTTTCATCCTCATGTGAGTTGTCTTGGAAACAAGAGCCAGATGCACCACCAGCATCCTTTCTAGTTGTATTTTTTGGGATATAATAGAATAATAAGAAGGCTGGATGAACCTGTTTGGAGGCCCCTGGGCTAAAATATAGCCTACCATTGAGCCCACATTTGGGTAATTTGATTTAACAGCAATTTATTTAAGAGTGCCATGTGAGCACAGGGCGTCTGTGTATAACAGGCCCATTAAATAAGCTAAAACTGCAGGGTCCACATAAGTCGATATTATTCGTAAATTCCTGAACAAATGCAATTAATTAAAGTGCCAAAAATCAATTGAGGTGCAGGGGGCCTGTGGGCAGCTGTCCGGTTGATAATCCAGTCCTGAATAATAACTAGATAATAAATAATTACCCAGCACTATGTTTGATAATTGACTGAGCTTTCACTACATTTAATAAGCCATGAAAATCCCCATGTAGCCATACATTACATAAACAATAAGCCTATGTATGACAACACTTTATGATAAGAGTACAAAACATGTGCTTAACTTATTCATAACTAATAATTCTTGTTAGTGCACGTTAATGCACGAGTTAAACCCCCTGAAATCATATTTTTTTCCAATCACATTCATGCTATGAGTAATGAAGTCCTACATGATCGCCACCCACACAGTCCTGATGAAGCAAATTAGCAGGGTGTTTGGCTGTTAATCTCTTCATAAATAATGCCAAAAGATGTGTCTTATTTAGTCATGAATGTTTAATCTTACAGAGAAATACTTCAGATATGTTTTCAGAAGCTTTAATACAAGAAGCGTCATGAATTCCTGCTGTCCCCCAGACTAAATTATCAGGTCACCAGGGCCACCCAGGCCCTGTCACGGGGGGTCAGAGGGTACAGATGATGCAGGTCCCAGGGCCGGGGGGTGTGCAAAGGTCTATGCACCACTGTGGGTGTGGATGAGAGGCCCAATTTGGAAAATTTTGTTCCCCTGACTGGCCTGCAGGCCACTATCAGTTTATATGATCAGTTAATGGATCATCACCTAATGATTGTTCATTCAGAGTTACTTTATACAAAACATTTATTTACTGCCTAGAAAAGGGCATTGTAGACACATGGATTTGATCAAAGAAATATCTACATGTTGCCACGTGACTCAGCAGTCTTTGTTTATGTCACATTTACAATCTAGGGGATGGAACGTGAATTTTGATTAATTTTATTATGATATTTTGTCATTGTTGTTGAAAAGCAGGATGCACTAAAACCAAAAACATCTAGCAGGTGCCTTCCAGTTGACAAATCAGGGGAGAATGGACAGGCATGTTTTAGCATACATTAACACTGTCATGAAAGTAGAAAAGCTGGGTATTGATGTTGTGTCGGGAATCTGATTGTGAGTTATATTATTACTAGAAATTGTTTTTGTTGACCGTAGATGTATGCATATGACTATAATTCATAGTGACTTGGTTGTTTTTTTAATAAAGCAACTTTTGAAACCATTCGTAAAAATCCTGAATTAATTTATCACAAGTCATGTATTAGTGATGCATTACTTAAGCATGTGTTTTATACCCTTATATAAAGTGTCACACTATGAATTATATAGTCATTTTTCTGTTTCATCCCAAACAACTTCCTGTGTGCAGCAGTTTCTGGGTAAAAATGGCAGTGGAGAAGCGTCTGGCATTCTCTATTGTGCAGTTCCTACGAGATCAAACACATTGCGGTGCTTTGAATTCTGATGAGCAGGAGAGCCTCGAAGGTAGGCCAACTCACTGTGCACTTATACCTTACAAATATAGGACACTCTGCTTGTGTCTCACAAAGATTTACAAGAAATTATGTGCAGTATGTGCGGTGGCGTGTTTTATCCTATATGAACAGGACGGTTTGGATTTCTCACTTTGAATGTGCAGCCAAGCTCTGACTCACCGTAATAATACTGTTAACTCTAAGACCAATTGTTTGGCTGCTATAATCTTAAAATCTCACAAGTGTAATTTGTCTCACCAACATTATCCTGTCACCGCAGTTGCGATACAGTGTTTGGAGACAACCTTTAAGATTAGCTCCAGTGACTGCCATCTTGCTGTGCCACAGCCTCTGACAGAGATCTTCCTCAATTCCCTGCTCAAGGTAGGTACTGTACAATCCATGGGACCAATACTTTAAAGGCACAGTTTACCCCAAATCAAAACTACATATTTTTCCACTTAGCTGTAGTGTTGTTCATCAGTATAGATTGTGTTGGTGTGAGTTACTGAGTGTTAAAGATATCAGCCATAGAGATGTCTGCCCTCTCTCCAATACAATGGAACTAGATGGCACTCAGCTTGTGGTGCCCAAAGCGCCAAAGAATAAAAGGCATTTGAAAAACTCAACAGCAATGTCACTTTCCAGAAATCAGGACCCAGTTACTCAAGATAATCCACTGACCTTGTTGTGAGCAGTTTCATAGGAACTATTTTCTTTCCTACCTTCACCACGCAGAAGGAAACATGCACCACAAGCCATCTAGTTCCATTGTATTTGAGAGAAGGCAGACATCTCTACAGCTGATATCTCCAACACTCAGCAACACAGACCAAAACAATCTAAACTGATAAATAGCACCACAGGGAAGAGGGGATATACGTATTTTTGATTTTGAAGTGAACTGTCCCTTTAACATATGAAGGAAGCATTCCACAGTCAACACTGTAGACTGTGCCAGCACATGCTGGCTCACTGGCATTGGTTATTGGCAAGACGAAATAGAGTAGAATCATCCTTAATGATATTAGTTCCACCTGTGCTTTTCCTTCTGTCAAGTCAAAATGCCTGCCATAATATTGGCCTTTTATTAACTACAAAGTCACATTTTATTCACAGTTCATTTCATGTGGATGTAATGACTCTTCTGTTTTGCATTTACTTAGAATGACAACATAACCATACCAGAGAGTTCCCCATCTCCAGAAGACATTGAACGAGCTGAGCAACTCAAGAATGAAGGTAATGTTAAGTCTCTTAATTCCAACTCTAATTTCACCAAGTCCAATACCTGTGCCTTCCTCTGTAGCATCAAGTGTCTGAGGTACTTATATTTAAGCAATGTCATAATTATGAGCGACTTCACAAAACACTTTGACATATTTTTGGGTGGAGAGCTTGAGTACAGAGAGAACAGGGGAGTGATCAGCAGCAGAAGAATTGATAAATACAGTATTAAATGTGCCTCAAATGTGTTTCAGGTCAGGAGAATAGACAGACATGCTCAGACAGTTAAATAAAATCAGATGGAGAAGGTACGCTTTGTGCACTGGCTATTTCAGTAGTGTGTGACTTTAGCTGGAAGATATACACTATGATCATTGAAACTGTAAAAAAAAAAAAAAGAAGTGGTTTCTTTTAGTGGGGCATTGGTCAGGGTGGCTGTGAAGTGCTAATAACTTTATCTTTTAGACTCTGTATCAGTATAATCCATATGTGTGCTAACACGTTTAGCTGGAGGAACCAGCAATAGTTCATGTCTTAATGAGGAACTATTTCCCTTAACCCACAAGGACAACTGTAGTTTCAGAGTTTCTTTTAGATATTAAGTGTGATATTAGAAAGGCAGCCAGTTACTTAATGGATGAACATCTAGGAACTCTGCTGCTTCTTTCACCTTGTGCACTGACTTGTTGGTGGCTGTATTTGTAGTTCTGGTGGAAAGTACTGACCTCTGAAAGAAAACTGATGCTTTTGTAGGATACAATGAGAGCAAACACCTGACATATTTATCTTAATTCTGATGTTTGGTAAACTTCACCATAGCCCTGAATATGTCTTGGTACCAGTATCAGGTAAATTATTATTTATCTGCCCTAATTGGAAGTGTTGGTACGACAGCATTCATTAAAAAGTCTCACTAACCATTTCTGAAGATGATAAAAAGCAAGGCTACTTCTGTGATCATTTTTGAGCAGTGTTGTAACCACAGTCTTTCTATGTGTTAACTCAGCGAACAATCCAATATTTTCTTTTTAGGGAACAATCACATGAAGGAAGAGAACTACAGATGTGCAGTGGAGTGCTACACAAAGGCTATTGACCTGGACCTAAGAAATGCTGTGTACTACTGCAATAGGTATTTACAACAAACAGGCAACAACCCTTCACACTGTCATTGTTTTGTTACTCAGAGTGTATCTGTGTTTCAGAGGTTGTCTGCACATGGCTCTCAACATGGAGGTGGCTGAGCTGGTGGCTAGCAACTAAAGGTGCTAACAGCGCAAACAGCACCAACAATGCCAACAGTGCTGACAAAGCTAATGGTGTTGACTTAAGGGGGAACCAGAGGGTGGGCTTTATGCTTGATTATGAAGCTGTCCCGATATTAGAGGTGGGATACACACACACAGGGACTCATGTGCACTCACATGCACAAACATGCATGCACGGCCGGACCGTCTACCACAGCAAAGAACAGAGAAGCTCAGAGATAGTCTGACTTCATTCTGTGATCAAGACACCATTATTTTACCATATCTTTACATAGCAAATACTTATTTGCTGCTATATTAATGTTTTGAACATCTTATAGATGTCCTGAAAAGAAATACTTCACCCACAGAAACACCATTTGTATATCAATTTCTCACCACATATTACCCTAAATTCTAGACGAAAACGTTGTTTTTCTTACATGCCTTCACAGTGAAGGGTGAATCCAAAAAAGGTGAACATTCTTCAAGAATTGAAGTCATAGGGGTCCACATTTAAGAACAGCAGAACTATATCTAAAGATCAGTTTACAAACTCTCACACAACTTGTGCTGTATAAACCAAGTCTCCTTTATTCATATTTATTTGAACCCTGCAGAGCTTAAACACATGTACATGCCTACACATGCTCAGGGCATGCTACTCGTAAGTGGAAGTGTTTTATATCGTAGAATTTTCAGCAAAAATGCATGTGTTTGGGAAATACTGAGCATACGACTAGATAAATGAGACTTGGATTATACTGCACAGGTTGTGGGAGAGTTTGTAAACAGATGTTGCTGTTGTTAAAAGTGGACCCTCATTACTTTAATTCATAAAGAATGTTTGCCTTTTTTGGATTCTCCGTTCACCATGGAAGCATCCAAGAAAAGCAGTTTTCTTCACAAATTCAATGTAACACGTGTCAGTAATTGATATACATATGGTCATTTTGTCGGTGAAGTGCTCCTTTAAACAAGCCAGTGATAAAGGTAACCATGGGATCTGAATTTAACCCTCTGCAGGGCTGCTGCTCACAGTAAACTGGGAAATTATACAGAGGCAACTGGTGACTGCGAGAGAGCCATTGGGATTGATCCTAGCTACAGCAAAGCATATGGAAGGATGGGGTGAGTTTAATGTTTGACACTATTAAAACAAGTTTTGTAGGACTTTAGTGTGTAATCTGTTCCATAATATTTCAAGGTCTTTCTAAAATTATGTGTGTCCCTTTCATTTGTGGTTTCAGTTTGGCTTTGACAGCTATGAACAAGTTTCCAGAGGCAATTTCCTACTTCAAGAAAGCTTTGGTATTAGACCCCGAGAATGACACCTACAAATCCAACCTGAAGATTGCAGAACAGAAGCAGAAAGAAGCGACCAGCCCAGTAAGGAAAAGCAGGCTGTATTTTCCTCATTTGGTTATATAACATAATGTATATATCCGATTAAGCCTGACATATATTACAGAGCTATCATTATTGTTGTGTGCCACAGATAGCTGCTGGATTGGGATTTGACATGGCGAGTTTAATCAACAACCCTGCCTTCATCAGCATGGTAAGAGCATGAGTGCTAATGTATGTACTGTACATAAATAGCCTGGCTGTGTCAAAGAGGTTAGTGCTGTTCAGGAAACCTGCCATTTGTCCTAGAGACACGTGTTTCATGCTTGTTTTGTCTCTGGCAAGGTTAGACCAGATATTTTCCCTAATTAGTCCCATGAGTGACAGTTAGCCCGTTAATCAACCGAGCTATTGTCTAGTGGAAAGGACTGTGTCTGGCCTCAGAGAGTCCTGACTCGTTAAACGATGACACATGAGAATGCCTGCCAGGCCAAGAATGTTTCTTCAAACATGCCAGTTTTACTGCAACAATTATAACAAAATATATTAACAAAACAAGATACATCTAAATCAGGTTGCTATGTATGTGCATATGTACAGCAATATATTGTTTTTCTCAAACAAAATAACTAATGTAGTTAGAAATGAATTGTCCTTATAATACATTTGTGAGAGACACAGTGGATTTCTGTTTACAGGCTGCAAGCGTGATGCAGAACCAACAAGTACAACAGCTGTGAGTATCAAAATGAATGGATTGCATTTAGGGTTGCTTTAAGGTGAAGTGTAAAGTGCAGTATCAAAGCATACTTTGACTCACTGTCATTGTGTCACTCTGCTGTCAGTATGTCAGGAATGATGTCCAATGCTGTCGGGGGTCCTGCTGCAGGAGTGGGTGGACTGTCTGACATTTCCAGCTTGATTGAAGCGTAAGTACACTCAGCTCAAAATTGGAAGGGTTAAAGGGACTGTTTTATCAATTATTGTTCATTTTAGATAGTTTTATATGAGATTTATCTCTTACCTGTAGTGCTAATTATCACCCTAGATTGGTATGAGCTGGCGTGTGTTGGAGATATCGGCCATAAAGATGTCTGTCTTCTTTCCAATATAACGGAACTGAAAGGCACTCGACTTTGTACAGGGTGGTGCCTGCTCTACCAGGTGAGCTACTCAGCCCCCCCTCGTTGTGAGCAGTTTCATGTAGGAAATATTTTCTTTCTACTGAACGACACCCACTAACTGAATCACAGTGCAGAAGGAAGCGTCCATCTACTCAAGGACAAGAGGCTTGTGCTTGTGACCGTGATGAGAACATTAATAGCGTCCTCCTCGACTGAGCTGTTATGTCAGATAGCTCAGTGGTGCGAGATGAGCTAGCAGTAGATGCTTCCTTCTGTGCAGTGATACAGCCACGAGCTGAGTGCCATCTAGTTCCATTATATTGGAGAGAAGGCAGACATGTCTACAGCTGATAACTTCAATACTCTGCAACTCACACCAAAACAAGCTAGATTCATAAAAAGCACAACAGGCAAGAGGATAAATATGTATTTTTGATTTTGGGGGCAAACTGATCCTTTAAATATAACCGATTAAAGGTGGAGTCAGTAATTGTGGAGAAAGACAGTTGATATCTAAACTCAACACCCAAACAGATCTCTTATGTCAGTGCTCCTTCAGAGGCACTAATAATATCTCCAGTGTTATTAATCTTTCATTACTATCAAGGTGTAGCTCTGTTTGTTGTCGAGGACGTGAAAGAGGAAATTAAGATGTAGTGTAGTGTGGCTCAGTCTGAGCCACTTTGCTCGTTTTCCATTTACAGATCAAGGACTGTGTCTGAACACCTTTTTTTCAGCACACACAAAATAGACAGATACAGGACCACGAGGAGACATTCACTGAATACAGTGAAAAGCATATTGGATTTGAATCGCAAACTTGACCTTTAAAGGAGTGAATCAACATTTTGGAAAATTTAAAGCATTCTTCGGCCTGTGTGGTTAATATGAAGTTACATAAAAAGTGCTAAATGATTTCTTGACTAGGCATAGTCAATTCCCACTGATGTTTTCAGTCTACATGCTAAGCTAAGCTTCCCAGCTGCTGGTGGTAGCTTTATATTAACTGTACAGATATGAAAGTGATATCAATCATCTCATTTAACTGTTAATTAGAATAATATGTCTGAATATAATCTAATATTTCTGAAACAATGTCATGTGGCAAAACTGTACCAACATCTCTGCTGCCAACTGTGGCACATACCAAGTTTGTGATGTTAGAGCACCACGTAGCAGATACTCAGACATCGAGTGGAGAGAAATTTGATTTGGGGACAGTTACCGGTACATTTTTTTTCCTAAATTATGTGAAAGGGGGAAACACTTTGAGGCAGTTTGTTTAATTATCTCCAAAACTGATGTACAGTTTCACACCACTGAGCCTCAAACAGACATGATGGGAAACAGTTTCTCTTTTGATCATATTTCATCCCAAGTAAACCATCATGAGAATATTTTTGCATCTCTGATTTAGTATCAAGCTGTATCTGTACTGTAAATGTCCACAGTGTGGGGAGATAAGATCCTTCTCTGTCCTTGTACTGCATCTGAAAAACAGAACTATTTCTCATCTTGCTTTGTGTGAGTTATTGTTCTGGTAGAAAGCAATTCAGCAGGTAAACAACGTTATCTCTTCTCTCTGTCAGGGGACAACAGTTTGCACAGCAGATCCAGCAGCAGAACCCAGAGCTGATCGAGCAGTTAAGGAACCACATCCGGAGCCGCTCTTTCAGCGGCAGCGCCGAGGAGCACTCATGATCTACTCAGGTGTTTATATTTTAAACCAAACCCCAGCTGACGTTGTGTTAAATCTGAATATATTTATGTCATTAACATGTTTTTTTTATTTCAGTGTCCCATTTTTTTTTCCAAGGAAGGGCAACCATACGACGCGATTACAATCTCTACACCCATTTCTTGAAATCAAATCCCCGGCATAGCTGGACCGAAGAGACAAGGATGGGGCTGAAGGCACTTTACTGTGACTAAAGACTGCGGGGCGGAGAGATGAGGGCCTAGAGACTGGACCATGAAATGAGGCATCCCACACATGTAGGGCAAAACATATTGTAAACACTGAATCATAAAAAGAGCCAAGAAGTCATTCAGCCTACTGAGGGAACATGAGTAAATTCTTTCTTCAGTGCTTTTACATTCTGTAGAGATCGTGTTTTATATGTGCTGAAAATACTGCCCTCTTCATGTTATGAGTTAAGGATCCTTTTGTCTTGTCATGATACATAGAGGGTAAGGGAGGAATGTACTTTAACGGCATTACAGGGAACATTTCAGCTTTTTCTCATACAATAACAGTAACACATCAGGTTTATATTGCATCTTGTTTGATATTATTTTTGTAGACAGACCCTACTTGTTTACTGGGAACACGTAGGACTCACATCACTGCTTTTCAATGAGTACGACTTAACTTTTGATTAAGACAACCATGTAATTATATAGCAGTGTTTGCAGCCTGCATTATGTTGTTATTGCACTTTAGCAAAAAAATAAATATCCCCCATTTAAACCTATTTAATTGTTCATTAACTAGTAACAAGAGTATTGGGAGTGTTCATTTTGCATGCTCTTAAATCTGGTATTTGAGATCAGATGCTTTATGGAAACAAATAGGTATGCTAGGGCAGCACAATGTTTTGTCTAAAACATGTGAATAAATGTCTTGAAATTGAGCAACTGCTCACACTCATGCGTTTCTCTTTGTGTCATCATTATATGAAAGATGTCTGTCATGTAAAATTGTCTTTAAATGGTGGACAATGCTGGGTTTGAAACCAAGATGTACCTGACACTCTAGACAATCCTGGCAGTTTAGCAGTCTCACATTTTAAAGGGGCACACCACCAATTTAGTACTTTTCACACCGTTTGAGGAATCACCCATTTAACATTCAGGGGGGGGCATTTTCGACCTACACCCTTATTGACCATACCCTCCAAGGGTGACTGTAGGAATTTCTTTATTTTTTTAGAAACCTAACATCTAAACTGACCAATTAAGAGCATTTTGAAACAAAAATTTTAACTAGGGGTTCTCAAATTTTTGATGACTGAGAGCCACTTTTGGGAGCGAGCATATGATCGAAAGCTATATGGGAAAAGTGCATACTTTGACTTTTTATGACATACTATGACATTTTTATAAATGACTTTTATGGCATACTATTACATATTAAATGACAAACTATACTATGACATTTTTATGGCATGCTAACACTGTCACAATGAACAGTATTATAGCCTGTCACACCCATATTACATTCTAGTTTTCAACTTTGTAATACATTTGAAAGTTTTGAAATAAAGTACATTTTTTCAATATTGATTGCACCTACTCACAGCAGTCAAATAACAGCTTCTGCTAAAGTACAGCAGCATGACTTGGACAAACCACATGCAGAACAGTAGTACACCATAATACTCGAACCAGTAGTAATAATAACAGCAATTTCTTATTTTTTATGATTACATGTCCTGGCACACATTTTTTTTTGGCAATTTTTTTATTTTTTAAATAATTTGAGCACATTGGAATATTTGGGGCTTGGGCTTGGACTGCTGATTTATAACAGAAAGTCTGTGACCATCTCTGGGTGTAGAAGATGCAGGCTTTAACCAGTCAAGAAGGGTCCTAAAGAGGGCCTAAGTTCCAAAAGTAAGAAAAAATCATCTACATCATGGTGACATTGGTAGCAATGCTAATTATTCCAGCCTTGCAACAAAGGCTTTCTCAACCACGAAATAAATTCTGAAAAGCAATAGGAAATCAAAGATTACAGAGATTTTATTAACATTTATGCACATTTACATAATTATTTTCAAAGAAAGTGATTTATATTATTCACAATTCATTTTAAAATACAGTTTTATCCCCTCAGGCTGCAAAAAGAGTGAAATGTCAACGTTATGTGCAGAATTCCACTGTTGGTCCATTCATATCTAAAACACAAAAAGCTAAATAAAATATCTAGCACTCATTGCTCGTGTATGGGCACACCACACACACTTGTGCGATGTCATCATATTCATACGTCCTCTTCAGAAATGTGTCTGTGAGTCTCAATCCGGAAATACTCTGAAACAAAGAAGTGAGGGATATTAGTGAGCCAGAACAGTACGAGAATATCAACCATCAGTTTCCTTAAAGTGTGGATCCTACCTGCAGACCCTGGACGGATGAGAGGAGTGTGAGGGGCAGAGAGAGGAAAGCACCAGGGCTGAGTTTCCCCAGCTGGCGCCCTGATACACCACACCAGTGGATCGACCTGGTGTTACACATCTCCAGCACCAGGTCCATGGTTCTTTCACTGCAACACAAAGGTCACATAAATGGTGTTGTGAAGTGGGGTTGTATGAGGTACATATCCCTAGTCAGTGTGTTACATACAATAGAGATCTGTCAGCATGCCCCAAGTTTGGAAAAGAGGACAGGACTGCTGACACAGAAGCTAAGCAATGTACTGCTGTGGACACAGGTAGCAGCAAAACACAATTTCGCCACCTAAAAAACCCCCCTCAATATCAGTTTAGTATACCCTATATTGAGAATATTTTCACCGCTTTACCTTGCTGCCAACAGCCCTTTTCAAAGGGGAAACTGTTTGCAACTTCAGTTTGACCATCTACGCTCTCATCAAAGCCACCAGACTGCACTGACAAAAATAGTAATTCAAGCTTGCTGAAAATGGGAGTTGCTAGTCTACCGTTGCCTCAATTAATTAGTTTGTATAACTGTGTGACTTTCATGAATCCAAACTCTCCACTTCAAATGCCAAACACACAAAATAACACAAAAAAACTAACTGTTTGAGGCAGCAGTAGACCAGCAGCTCCTGTGTTCAATAAAGTTAAATTACTGTTTTTCTCCATGGAGTCTGGCTCTGGAAAAAAAGCAACATAATGGCTTCAGTTCCCCATCAAAAATTGTTGTCTGATGTCACGGTAAAGCGAGGAAAATATTCTCAAAATAGCAAAAAACTAATACTGATTGTGATTTTTTTTACGTGACTAAAACACGATTTGCTGCTGACCCCTCCGCAGCAGTACACTGCTTAGCTGCCATGTCAGCCTGCTTCTCCAAACTGGGGGCATGCTGACCAGCATCTACTGCAGGTAGATCTAAGATCTAATCTAACTATCCTTTGAATGATTAAAAAGTAGTGAAGGTTATCTGTTGTATTGGGGATTTTTACCTGCAGTTGGTGATTTTACAGATAATATCAAAAGGTTCTTCAAGGTTGACGGTGTCAGGAATCATCTCCAAAGACAGCCTGATGTCTCCATACCCTGGAGCCTGGTGGACATAGGACAGAAACATAACAAAAATAAACATAAGAGGATGAAAAAAGACATCCTTTGATTGTCAAAAATGCATCCTATTACCATTCTTTGCAGCTGACTGGTCTGTAGCCTCCCCCTCTCCCCGAGATTGGTCTTCCATACAATGTCCAGCTTGCCTATCACCGTCACACCCTTGATGACGCCTGCCTTCTCCGCGTACTCCGGCTTTGGCTTCAGGCAGTACAGGTACTGCCGTGTGTCCATGGGCTGCAGGTAGGACATTTTCCCAAATGTGGACTCTCTGGCAGTAAAAAGTTACAAATAAGAGTGTAAATGCTGACAGTAAATACATCAAGAAGAAAGAATATTAAGGTAAACTAAAGTGCTTTTACCCGTCATTTCCACTTGTGACCGTGTTGAGCTCTGTGACATTATACATCATGGAGGGCTCTAAAGAGACCTTCTCCATGAACATTGGTGAGGTGGTGATGTTCTGGATCTGAGCCTCCAGGAAGACTTCATCTGTCTGGAGTGGAGAGGCCAGGAGTCACTAACTTATATTTGTTACTCACGATTAAGTACAATGACATCATCTCCAAGGCCAACTGAGCAACACATCAACTTTATCATTAGGTATTATAGATGGTTAGGCTTGTGTAAAATCCTACTGCCTTAAAGGATAGGTTCAGTTTTTTTAATGTCTGTCTCATTCACACATCAATATGAGCATTTGAATAGTTGCAGGTTGCTGTAATTTTCCTCCTGTACATCTCAGCCATAAGGAATACCTTCCCTACAAGATTTTAAAGGGACACTTCCCCCAAAAATAAAAAATGCACATTCTTGCTCCTACCTGTAGTGCTATTGGCGTTAGCGATATCGGCTGTAGAGATGTCTGCCTTCTCTCCGATATAATGGAACTACATGGCACTCAGCTTGTGGTGCTCAAAGCGCCAACAAAATACATTTGAAAAACTCAACAGCAATGTGTCTTTCCAGAACCTGGATACTCGATTTAATCCACAGGCCTTGTTGTGAGCAGTTTCATGTAGAGTCTATTTTCTTTCTACCAAACTACACACAGCAACCATAACACCACACAGAAGGGAGCGCACATCTACTGCTAGCTCACCAAGCACCACTGAGCTAGCTAAGATTATGGTTCAGTCAAGGAGGACGCCATTAATGTTAATATCTCATGCCGTTACAAGCACAAGCCTCTCATTCATGAGTAGATGCATGCTTCCTTCTGCATAGTGATGCGGTTGGCAGGTGTATTTCAGTAGAAAGAAAATACTTCCCATATGAAACTGCTCACAACAAGCTCTGTGGATTATCTTGAGTAACTAGGTCATGAGTTCTTTAAAGAGACTTTGCTGTTGAGTTTTTCAAATGTGTATTTTGTTTTTGGTGCTTTGAGCACCACAAGCCGAGTGCCATCTAGTTCCATTATATCAGATAGATGGCAGACATCTCTATGGCCAATATCGCCAACACTCGATGACACCCACCAAATCACACCAAAACAATCTAGACTGATAAATAGCACCTCACAAAATAAGAAAGAGAAACAAAACCCACAGCCCAAAAAATGCATTTTAAAATTCAACCAAAGCTAATATATTGCTACAGAAGTCTGAATAGAAACACTAAGAAGGCATCTTCTAAAATTAATGTTTTTAGTGAGACATTTGCTTGTTGTATTATCCCTCCATAGCAGCTCAACAAGAAACATGTACTAAAAAATGGTAACTCTGGAAAAACCCCACTTGATTTGACCAACTCAGACTGCTGAAGCCTTGTATAAGTTTCAACTGAACTTTCAGCTGTGCCTTTATGCACATAAAAAGAACTGCAGTTTTTGGTCTCCTATCACTTCCACTAGAGATGGATGTTTTTAAAGGGATAGTGCACCCAAAAATGAAAATTCAGCCATTGTCTACTCACCCATATACCGAGGGAGGCTCAGGTGAAGTTTTAGAGTCCTGACATCCCTTGCGGAGATCCAAGGGGAGAGGGGGTAGCAACACAACTCCACCTACCCCTCCCTTGGCATATGGGTGAGTAGATAAGGGGCTGAATTTTCATTTTTGGGTGCACTATCCCTTTAAGGCTAGCACAACCAGGAGGAATAACTACAAACAGCAGTAACTTTTTTAATGCACATATGAGAATGTGATTAATGTTTTGAGACAGACTTGTAAAAATGTTATCCTCTCCTTTAAGCTACCCTTTAAGTGACATGAGAGTCATGTAATGTATCACTTTATTAACTAGACTCAGAAGACAAACATATAAACATTAACCGCATAAACTGAATTCTATGAAGTTTGCTCAGTGAACCTTTGAGAACATTGTTAGTGCAAGTGCTGACCAGCGGAGTATACAGTAGGGGTTGCACAAAAACTGATTTTTACCAATCAATACACCATTCACAGTAGTCTCTCAAACATCAACTAGTTGTGTGTTTTTAACCAATCAAGATTATCTTGAGCAGCCATGTAATCTGCATCAGAGCATTTCAGAGTGACTGAATTACTGTTCTGTTCTCAGCTTTGCTTATTAGCATGCATATGAGTAGCATATTGGCTCTTTTTTAGTCATTATAAAGCATTTATTAACATCTTATTCTGCATGACCATATTCTACAAGTACTAGGCCATTAACTAAGAGTTTTCTCTCAATAGCCTCCTATTGCTAATTGACAGGAACTAAGAAACCTGTTGTTCATAAATTACTTAATCTTATGTGATGGGTTATACCCAGAACAAAATTAAGTCTGTTGAGATGCACAGGTTTTATTGCCATTCATTGGTTAAAAAAATAAATAAATAAATTATAATAATAATAAAGTCAGTACAAGTAGAAATATCTTCTTTATTAATGATACACTTCTGAAATGTTAAACTATTTTCATTACAACTAGAACTAGCACCTCACGGTTGTATGCCTTTGATAACCAGTCAAGATGCAGTTAACATCCATGCCTGTCCAGACTCATATGTAGCCAATAGTTTGACTTTGTTTCACACTGACCTTGACCTTTGACCTTCAACTACAAACTTCTAATCAATTTATTCTTTAGTGCAAGTGAATGTTTGTACCAAATTTGAAGAAATGTCTTCAAGGTATTCTTAAGAAATTGTGATCACAATAATGAGTCAGATGAGGTCACATACTGTACATCTTGACCTCTGACCACCAAAATCTAGTTCACCATTGAGTCCAAATGGATGTTTGTGCCAAATTTGAGAAATTACCCTCAAGGCCTTCCTAAAATATTGCATTCTTGAGAATGAGACGGACCTGAGGTTATAGTGACCTTGACCTTTGGCCACCAAAATCTAATCAGTTCATCATTGATTCTAAATGGACGTTTGTGCCAGATTTTTAAAAATTCCCTCAAGGGCTTTTTAAGATAGCACAATAAATAGAATAAGATGGACGCAACGTCACGCGGACCTTGATCTTTGAGCACTAAAATCTAATTAGTACATCCCTGAGTCCAAGTGGATATTTGTGCCAAATTTGCAGAAATTCCCTTCAGGCATTCTTGAAAAATCACGTTCACGAGAATAGGATGGATGGAAGGACAGAAGGATGGACAGACATCCCGAAAAATGCAGAGGCATAAAAATGTATTACCTTATTACTAATAGGGTCTGTCAATTGCAGTAGTTGTGTGCTATAATAGATTTACTAAGTAGGAAGAGGAGGCAACTCTAGAATAGGGAACTTGTGAGGGTCAATAAGTGTCAAACTACTAGTGAGTAAGTTATGAGAAAGACCTGACGTTAGAATGCAGAACATATTAGAGTTAGAAACATTTAATTTGAGGAGATATTTCGACACAATTAACACTTACACTTTTGTTGAATAACAATAGATCATATTTATGGAGTGTTACTAAGGTAGAATAATAATTCTTGTGGTACTACCAACTTATTAGGCCCATACTGAGCAAAACACATTAAGATCATAATTCATGTACTCAACTTCCTTACTTCCTTTAAATCTGCAGTGATTAAGGGGATATTGATGGAAAACTCTCAGTCAGTGTCCTACTAGTTGTAGAATATGATCATGCAGAATTAAGCGTTGATTGTATAATGACCAATAAAGAGCCAATACGCTATCAATATGCATGCTAATTAGCACCTTGTTATGGTGAATATGTGTACCTTAATACATAGTGTTAACTATAATTCAAATTCACTACATTTATTGCTGATAACTGATGGCTAATATCCACACGGATGTGTTTATTAAAAAGGGAAGTAACTTAATTTTACAGCAAATAAAGATACAATAATAACATTATATGACTTTCTTAAACAATTACTGAATATGTCTGTCTAAGAGATCAATGGTTCTGGCACCTTACATGCCTTGACATGGTGTTTGAACAGGATTGTAGGCAACCAGTTGATGCTTTGGAAAAGTAACACTCAATAATTTTTCACAACTGTTAAACTTTCAGTGCAACCTCTACTATACAGTAAGATACAATGAGAGAGAAGGAGAGATTAGTTCATGCCTTGCAATTCATAAGAACTGACCATGAACCATTCTGAATGAGGTTAATGTTAAATCACAGAGCTAAGCATCTCTGTTCATGCAAAGCCATTCCAACTGATACCTGACACCTCACATTGTATTACATCCAAACAAATACATTTGTTTCATAAACTCTAAAACAATTATAACCCAATGCTAAATGATTGGAACAGGAAAGCAATTTGGGTTTTAAAATCACTGACAATTAGGCCTTAATTGGCCTGTTGTATCACACCTTCAACCCAGCAGTACAAAAGTTAAAAATTCAGAAGCATTTGAGCATCATTATTCATGTCTGAAATATTATGCAATCATTTAAATCTTGACAAATAGAAAATGAGAATCAAATCATAGTGCATGATTTCGCCAATGATGATAAACTGTATAATCAATGCACTCCCAACCCACCACAATTTAACACCACAAACTTCAATTCAAAAGTCAAAGCCCTGTGTAGGATGAGTTTGCAAGAAAGCATGAGCGTCCAAAGAAAGGGCAACTGAAAAATAATGGAAAGTTCATGTCAGGGTGTTAAATTAATGCAGCCACTTGTTTATCTGCAGCAGGCATTTTATCATTCATATATTGCTTTCCATTCTTCTACTTTGCACCTTTCTATTGGCCCCAGAAAGACAAAGTCTGCTGCACCAAAAAGGATTAAGAGAAGCTAATGTTCAGCGATGAGAACAGAAGGAACAATTACCACAGAACTGAGGTCACTCTAATGGAGAAAATAAAATACAAGACAATAATAAACAAATGAAGTTACATGCCAAAGATGATGACAATGAATATTTGCATACTGCTAATATAAAAAGCTACTGATATGAAAATGAAAAGGAAAAAGCTTGTTGCCTCTGTGAGGAAAACACTTGATCTCCAGCTCTTGAAACAGTATGTTGTTTTCTGTTAAAGCCTCTGGAGGTACAAGTGTTTTCCAGGAGACCTTTTATATACTAACTGCTCCTATTAGCAAATGGAAATGTTCCAAACTATGAAATGAAATATGATATGAAGCATGTCGAATATGCTACAATAAGAACTTGCATGTCATACAATACAGTTCTTCTATTTGCAGAACGACATGGTGAGAGATATGAGTGCACAGAATCTGTATGTTGACATTTTGGATGATGCTGGTGCTTGGATTCGCGGGGCTGACTTACCTCTGCGTTGTAGAACTTTGTCTTCACATCCAGCGGCTTCAAAACCTGATTGAAAATAGATTGCAAACTGAACCCTGTCGTTTTCTCACAATGTATTTCCATTTGGCAGAAAAGAATATTTCCATGTGAAAATGACTAATCAGACTGGAAATCTTCAGCTAAGCAACTGAAGAAATTGAAATTGGATGGGTAATACAGGCTGTACTGAAAAGGTTGCTACAGGAAAAGAGAGAGGGTTACAATAAGTGCACAAACTGAGAGCCGAAGAAACCAAATCTGTTGCTGGGATGGTAATTACATTTGCTCTGTTGTAGACCTGTGACATTTCTCAGGTCTCCTTCAAGCTTACACAGGAGTTAACCACTGCCATCTAATGAAAACGCTGCAGGGCTAGACAGTAACAATTGCCAGGTTGCCACTGGCAACTATTTTGAGATGACTGGCAACCACTTCTTGCTAACTTTTTAACATAAAAACATAGGAATAATAGGTGATAAACAGGTGAAGGCTGCAAGAGCTGGCCCACCCACTGATAGGCCTATTAACACCCCTGTTTGCAAGGTCCGAGCCGCCAACAAGGAGATCTTTGTAGAACTTTTTTATATCCTCACCTCTTCTGCTAGGTCTTTAAATAAAGAATGAATCTGAATTGGTGTGAGTGACAAGCTTCAGGCCTGCAGGAGATTAATGATGCTCGCTGTGTTTGGGAAACTAACTCAGTAAAAAAAAATGTTTGCTGCTGATGACATCCTGTTATTTTGGGGATGTTTGCTGTCAGCTGTCAGATGTCGGAACAGCCTGCTGAGCTATCGTTAACCTGATGGTGCTGTCATCCCCTGTAGACACAGCATCACACCAACTCTGTTCAATAAATGGTATCATTTAATATTTCTTTCAAGCTGGGCTGAAAAAAAATGTGCTGCAATGCCAGTGTAAGATTTCTTATACTTTCGGCAAACTGTGTTTAAACAGTGTTTAAAGGTCCAGTGTGTAGGATTTAGGGGGCATCTACTGATGGCAGAAATGGCATTTAATATTCATAAATACTTTTATTAGTGTATAATCACCTGAAAAAAAAATTTCTTCTTGTTACCTTAGAATGAGCCATTTATATCTACATATGGAGCGGGTCCTCTTTCACAGAGTCCACCATGTTGTTTCTACAGCAGCCTAAAATGGACAAATCAAGTACTGGCTCAGGCTCTAGAAAGGACCATTCCCGTTTTTGTGTTGAGCACCGCAGTTCTCCCACATGCTTAGCAAACTAGATGCCACTGAATCATAGTCAGAGTCAGAGTCAGAGTCACACTAGACCTTCAAAGAGCGTTTATATCTGTTGAATCTCAGCTGTTTACATTAAGATACGTTTGCTTTATTAACTTATAATAGGCTAATTTACAGTAACGTTTTGGAGATTAACATCTGATCTTATGTTATATAGTTATGTTTTTCTTTCCTTATTATCATTAGGATTCCTGGTATGTTAACAAAATTATGAGTTGATCTCAAACAAACCAAAAGTCTCTGGCTGAATCTTTTCTGCTCTATGGGGACAATATAGTTTAGCTTTTAAACATTATTTAATGTCACATCTTCATTATTAAGCTGACATATAACTGCATAGTATCTCAATTATTTGAAATAAAAAGGCGGCGAAAAATGGTAACCATAGCTTCAGTTGCAGCAACCAAAAGCTAATGCCTAGTTGCTAGCCTGGCAGCCACTTCTAATAGTTAGTGTTGAGCCCTGAACTCAAATAAAACTCACCTGGAATTTGAAGAACTTCCGAAAATAGAGCTTCTCCCCGTACTGAGTGGTGTAACTGACCGCACAAACTAAGCTGGATGTTGAAAGAGTGGAAGAAATATTTAGAATACCAAAAACACATGTAGTTAATTCCAGAATGATTACTTTCCTTATTTGGTCAACTGGGAGGATGTTCTGGTGGCACAATAGGTCGCTATAACTAAAAAAAGATGAGAGTAAATATTGTGAGAAAAACACTCACATATGTGTTCCTATTTCTTTGACTTCATGATGGATGACATCATCGATGCAGCATTCAGGTTTGAGTTCTGCTACTGCGGAGTTTGACGCTGAGAGGTTGAGCCTCTGTGAGCTGGTCTGTAGATCAGCCTGCACAGGATCACGTCACACAGCAGGATAGTTATGGGTAAATCAGAAGTGTAATGTGTGGACTACATGTTGGACAGGTATTTCTCTTTTTAACAGTACCTTCACAAGAACGTCCTTCACAACTTGGTTGCTGTCATTGTGCACACTTATGTAACTGGAGAAGGTCTCACCAAGGAAAATATTTCTGTGTAATGTAGAGATGTGGAAAAGTCAAATCTTTAAAATGTTCAGAGTCCTGTATATTACTGAATTCTCTGACAGCTGATTTATTACCCAAAGTTCTGTGGTAATGTGAGCATCTCTCCCAGCATTAAAGTCTCTGCTCCTTTGATGGTGGACGGATCCTCTCTCATAAGTTGACCGAACAAATCCCCTGTAGAGGAAAAAACACAAAAAGGATAATGACTTTAGGTTCTTTTATCTCAGACATGTTAGGATATTATTAGTCATTATCATAAACTAAAGATATAATGAACACCATTGAACTATTACACAAAAAGGATGTTTGATGTATTTGTACAAAATGTGTGTTGCAATGTTGCAGCTTATCATCTCTGGGCCAGGAGTAGCCTGTACCAAATATAGTGGTAATTAACGAACAAACAAAAATATGTTATTACTATACTCTAAACACCAAGATGATTTCTCAACATTAGAAAGGATGTGAATTCCAGGGGAAAACGCAAACCTAGCAATTTAGATTCTATCTGAAAATCAGCCTTAAAGCCAGAGTGCAGGACTTTCAAATGTAAATGAACATCTGTTGCATTCAAACCCTTTCCAAATGAGTTTTCACAAAGCTGATTAAACCTGTCAACACCAGGAAAGGCTTTCTGTATTTCTCAGTACACTGGAGTTTTGGTGGCGAGGGTCTGTGTCAACTTTCCCACACAGGAACACAGGGAGTAATGTCTTTTATTGTGTGTCAACCAGCCAGAGCGAAAGGGGGGACAGATTTTATTCATTTTTTTATTTTAGTTAGATTTGTTTCGTTTTTGTTGACCTTTATGTTTGGCACTTCTTTTAATTTTTTTTCAATGTTTCATCTGTTTGTGCATGATTCTGATGTTTTGTTTTGATACAATTTAAGTTGACAGTATGATGGAAGCTATGGTGTAAATCCTCAGAGGCGTCCAGATAAAAAGAAACTACACGTTCAAAGGAAGGATTGAAGTCAAAAAAGATTTAAGACAGTGCTCCTGTGTGAGGAGATGTGCTAAGCTCACCTGCAGGCACACGCCTATAAGCACCTGTCAATAGTATTTGTGTAATGACTCTCTTTGCCAGAGGGGAAAGTCAAAAGTCCCACACGCCAGCTTTAAGATCTTAGAAGTTGGTCACAATATCTCACACACCTGTCTAATCCCAGCAGAGCAATGCTGCTTGCATTAACTACCACATTAAAATATAATTTTTTTGCTAACCTGTCTGTGGGTTGTGTAAAGATATAAGTTGCAGAGAGTTTTGACACAGTAAGGTTTTATGTAAGTGTTTGAGTACTGTGAGCACTGCAGGGAGGATCACACACAGAGAAATACAGGTCCTTTGAAGATCAGGTTTCAAAGCAGTCTGAACCAGAGCGGTTTTCATTGGGTTCAAATTTCTGTCCAACAAGTCAGCCACATACATCTCACACTGACATAAACTCACTGACTAATATGAATACTACTACTTCTACTACTGTTATCACTCCTCCTAATACATCTGCCTCTATGATTCCTAACAACAACAATTTATTAGTCAGCTCAGGAGTAAAAGGTGCTGCATGATAACAAAATCAGAAACAGTTTTATGTTTCTAGTATCAAATTCAACTAATTCATTATTGTGTGCTTTAAGATTAGTCACCACTTCATTGAATATTTGCTACCCTTGTATAAATAGTGATCCTACCTGGAAGTGTCAAAGTGATTTATGGTATGCGAGGAGTTCAGTTACCAGCGGAGCAAACACATTTATCTGAGCTGTTCTCAACGGAGGGGAAAACAAACACTGAAACACTCAGCAGGCTTACTGTCTAAATTTGGGACAGGGATCAGAGACTGTAAATCTATAATACACATGGTTCACATGGAGGAGAGGAGGTTGTGAGGTTCAAGTTCTGTTTTTCGATCTATTTGGCAACGCCTGAAGTTGCTCCATGTTATTTTGATGATCTATTCTGTATACACGGCATATTGCACGATTGACTGTCAAGGGAGAGGGATCCCTCCTCAGTTGCAGTTTCTTTCACTTTCCCCTCTATGCATGCCGTATGCTATACAGATTGTAATGCCCACGACGGCAAAATTGTGATTATGTAATATTGAGCAGTATAAATAAAATTGACAAGGCTTGACATTTTGCCTGTTTGTCTTTCCATTACTAGATCATACAGAACTCCCCCTTTGTAGAAATACAAATTTAGGAAAATTTTCAAAAATGCTACAGCCTAAATTATAGGCAACCAGTCTTAGCATCATGACATCATTGACACTTCAGCACATTATATCTCATTATTAAAGGCATAGATCAAAAACATGAATGCACCTTTTGTTCATTGCCTGCATTCCCTGAACGTTGGCCTCAGGAGGTTATATGACATTAAGATATTTACTATTGCCACCTCACCTCAAACAAAGATTTTAACATAAACATGGTAGTGTTTTCTGCTGTCTTGAGTGGGATGATTAGTTTTCGGGGGGGGGATTTTGAATTGACAATGGTGTTTTTAAGCAACTTTATTGAGATTAAATTCACTGGAATAAACGTGAGTGAAGAGCCAGAGAAGTTTGGTAAAACCTCTTGGGTTGTCTGTTGCTGTACTTGCATGTAAAAACTCACCGTTGGTTGTTTGGAAGCGTCCAAAAAAGGTTCTCAGTGCTGTATCGTAGGCAACTGGATTTCCTTGCGCTTCTTGAAGACGTTTCACCTCTCATCCAAGAGGCTTCTTCAGTTCTGAACTGAAGAAATTCAAGCAAGTCCAGTTGCCTACGATATAGCACTTAGAATTACCATGACCTGGATGACTGAGAATCTTCCCTAACATCGTCCAAAATAGACTTCTTTTGTTGCTGTTATTCTAAGACTTCGGCCTTTGAATCTCTACACGCCAACAACAAACCGTTAGTAATAACTACAGGGTCTACAGACCCAGGATTGTCATGCTTACATTCATGTTTTCTTTTTTCCCCCTGTCCTCTTTCACATTACTAGGAACCTTGCAATGAACAAACTGACATTATTAATAACAGCAGTTCAGTGGCTCAGCTGTTAGCGCTGTTGCCTCACAGCAAAAAGACCCAGGGTTTGAACGTGCCCTGCCGGAGCTTTCCTGTGTGGAGTTTGCATGCTCTCCCCATGTCTGCTTGGGTTTCCAACAGGTGCTCCCATTTCCTCTCACAGTGCCAAGACATGCAGGTTACTTGATCTTGCAATGAACCTTAAAATGACTGTTGACCACATAAACTTATGTAACCAAACTCTGCAGACATTTTGGTTAGATTTTTATTGGTTTAATGGGTATTATCAAAGCCTCCCATCCTGTTTGCTGGTTGCTACTAATTTTGATCAATCAAAGTTCAATGTCATTAACTAAAATACAGATAAAGGAGGCACAAAATAAGCCATTAACTAACGCGTGTCATACCTTGTGTTGTGGTGGTTACCCTGCAAACAACACTAACTTTGGTCTGACAATTCTCTTCTGCTACAGATCTGTTACATACATATTTAACTTGACTTACCTGGCAGATCTCGATCTTCACATGTCACTGGCAAGTTTGTGAAGAGTGTTGGTTTTGTTAACCGCATCACTGTAAAGTAAAGTGACACTGGTTAGCAATTATACACACGAGTAGGGGAGTTAATGTGGTGATGCTTCCGTGCTTGTAAAGTGATCTCTCCCACTTAGCTAAACATATCCCCGTGCCAATAACTTCAGTACTTGCTGGCAATTACCCTGTCATGTGCAGAGAGCATGCAGGTTTTCATTCCAGCATATGACTACAACAGGTCATCATCTATTATAGACATTTAAAGTTACTACTGGTTACTTTTTTACTTCAAAAACACATGATAAGCTTATATGGTATGACACAGCACTCTGCTATCAATCTGCCCAGTATTAAAGTGCATAAAACTGGCTCCATATTAACGCATTAAAACATTAAAATGCTCTTACATCTTTTATTAAATGATTGAAGCAGAATAATATAAAATTGTGTAATATTATCACTTTGAAAGGACACATTCTGCAATGCTGAGTTTTACTTTTGACACTTAAAGCCATTTAAAGTACATTATGCTGATAATTTTTACTTTTAATTGTAATGGAGTATTTTGAGACTATAGTACTTCTACTCTTACTAAAGTAAAGGATCTAAGTAGTTCAGTCTGACACATAATTTGACTGTCAGTAGCTCTACATGTACTTTATATTACACTGAAAAGAGCATATTTACAGACAAATAACAATGGCATAACAACTCAAAGAAAAAATGCTAGAGTTTTTCAGGGCGTAGTTGACACATCAGTAAACTAACGCTAGGTTTCTTAGCTAACTTAGCTAACACCACAACAGCATTCGGCTAACTGTTATTATGGTATAATTCTTGCTATAAAATACTGATACAAAGTGTCTTTCAGTTTCAGCTTCGAGATTCAAAAAAGCACTAATTGAGGCTACACATGTCACAAACAATATTGCATGTATGTTATCAATTGCAAATGTTTAATATTATCTTAGCTAGCGGTGTTAGTATCAACAAATGTCAACAACCCAGTGCTCTGAAACATTTAACGCGTCTGTTTTACCCCCTAAAACATCATGTGGAAACATTATCTTTATGTTGTCGTGAAGACACTAAAATACCTTTTAATGCGAGTAGGTGTTCCTGTTTCGCTTGATTTACATCCATTTTGACAGAGCAAATTGTTTTATCGGGGAGAAGTTAGATACTATGCTAACTGGTTGCTGTCACGGGCTAGCTTGTGAACTTTCACCTTACAGGAAGTGCTTCTTCTTCTTTGTCTTTTAAGTTGGGATGCTCTCGAGATGTAATGCTGCCATTGTTTGTCTAGGAGGGGAACTACAACATCCCACATTTGTCATTTTCCTTTGTTAAATGTTCTTTTCTTCTTCCTTTTTCTCCCTCTTTTTGGAGAAGGGCAAACGCGTTTGAATCTTTTATTTATTTATTTACAACATAGAAAGTTTGTCTTTATTAATTTTGTTGACATTTGTAATTGTGATGACAATATGTCAGCTTGTCGAATTGTAAAATGTAAAATGATAGCTAAAATATTATTGTGGCTGTCCAGTATGTTGAAATACTGTAATTTTCCATGCATATTATCTTACTGTAATTATGGTTGAAATTTAATTTGTCACTGCACAATGTTACACCATATGAATCCACAATATCCTGAAGAGTTACTGCTGTTCTTCGCTGACCTCTAGTGGTCTGAGCCTGTACTACATTAGGCCAGGACAGTAGCAGCTTTAGTTAATCAGTTTAATCGCAAAAGTGACCTGAATTATTTACAATGGCACCCAAACTGGCACAGCTGAGATGCCTGCAGAATCTTAATAAGATACCACAAAACTCTATTACATAATTATTCCATCAAAAAAAAAAAAAGAAAAAAGAAAGAAAGAAATCCTCAACTTGGCCTCATCCAAAAATAATCAAATCAGGATACGGAAAGCTCAGCAGAAGTTAGACATATAGCCTAGTGTAATGTTTTTGTAGTATCTTTTGTTGCTTCAGTTGCAGCTTTTTGTAGTTTTATAACTTTTATTGTTTAAAAATCTATTTATTTTGTGCTTATGCTCTGTTTTGTTTGTTGAGCTGCTGAAGAATGTCCTGAATAAAACTTCTAAGAAAGATGATGTTGAAAACAAAATCATTCCCTCCTGTGGTTATACTTCTTCAATTAAGTCAATTTTTGGCTTTCCAGTCTTTCATATTGTTCCAACCTCTATAACAAACCATCTTGTAACATTAGTGATACAAGCCTTTTTGCGAAGCTGTCACAACAATACTGAACATTTTTGTCATTTATCAAAAAAAAAAAACCTCAGCTCTGTGGAAAAGAGATACGATTGATTCCCTAATTTTCTAACACAGATCACCATAAGTCAGCTATGAAGAACAAATTAGCTATGAAATGTGTAAAACAAATCAATCTACCATGACTAATGCAAACTACAAGAATCCTAGGAATACTGGTACTTTCCACAAAACTTCAAGCAACTTTAAACTGAATAGAAAGTTGATCAATCAATTTCTAATAAAGCAAACACACGCTTTTTCTTACATCTTATGTAAACATTCTGATCAGTGAAAGGCAATGTAGTTTTCATCTGGTGCCTCTCCATAGCACATTGCACCCAGTGTTCTTGTGCTGTCTTCATTGAGCAGAAGCTGTAATTAAGATGTCATCTAGATCATTACTTTACCCAGAGAGCTAAAATACTGACACAGAATGAACCAGTCATTAACACTTGAAGTGCAATTAATTCAAATGAATACAGGCTGAACAAAACAACTCTTTTAAAATTGAAATTACTTCAATGTACTCTATGGCAATATATTATTTACATCCATATCAAATCAAACCAAAATTATCTTTTTCGTTGGCATTGATCAACAATAATATGATGGCAGCCATACTCACATGAACACTTTCACTTTTATTTGTTTCCAGCTGCTGCCATTTGTTTTTGGACAGGATGCCAAAAACGACTAATCTGAAGGCAATGCTGGGGAGGCCGAGGGAATTTGCAAACTTTGCTTCCACAGGCAGTGAGTTGTTAAGTTTACCACTGCTTCTGTTACCACAGTAGATGGAGAAATTAAATTTAATTAAATGTCTTGGATGGCTCCTACTGATTTATAATGCAACAACTCCTGCATCATGTGTTTGTTAATGCTTTGTTGTGATTAAGGCTGTTTTCCTGTTGAAATAAAGAAGACATTGTGTTGTCCTTTGTTGGATATTTGAGTACTTACAGAGTAAGGAGCAGTTTCTCATTGATACCACTGATGCAGGTCTGAGGCTCAAGATTGCTTTTCCCATCCAGGCATGGACAGGTTTCAGGCTGCTACAGAACCACAGTGGAGAACACTTCAGTATATTTAATAATCCATTACCTTATGTCCATACCTGGAATACAAATATTATCACAGTGCAGATGTTCACCCAGCTGTGCAGAGAGTACTGGTCAGGGATGTGGAGGTGTGTGAAGTCAATCAAACACAGGCTCAGGACAGACAGAAGCAGAGCCAGCAGCATCAGTCCAGGTCTGACACACAGTTGAATATTAAATGATGTAAACAGTGCATTTGTCTTTTTAATTATACTTTGCTGTCTTTTGCTTTTCATTTAAATTGCTGAATAATGACTTGATATTGTCATTATAGCATAAAAGTGAGAAGTCAGATTTAGCTGATGCACTCATCCAATGAAAAATGTAATGAGTTCAGTTTCTGCATGGATTCATTTCAGTTTTCTGGTTATTATGATGTCTAATTAAAATAATAACAAAATCCACGCAGTTTAATCAGTTTCACTGAGAGACAGTAGCTCCAGGCTCAGCTGCTGAAAAATAATTTCAGCTCAGACATCTATGAGAAATGGTAACAGAGTGAGTATACTGTAGAGCTGTAAAAATATAATCATCACAACTATCGAGTAACTTACCATTGCCATACAGAACCAGCAGTCTGTACACCGTTAGGACAGGCTGCCAGTTGAACTGCAGAGCTGAACCGTCCCAGGAGAAACCACCTCACCAGTGTGAGCTCCAGCAGCTCACAAAGAGCACACAGAGCAGGCCCAAACACAGGAACAACATATATGTGACATAGAAAAAGACAGATGGCCTCAAATCTGTGAGTTTAAGAGGGAGGGAGTGTCACATATTAGACGATATGTAGAACATAATGGTTTTATGTTACTGTTTGACTGTTGCAAAACGTATCTGTGGTGAATATGAAGTAAAACAAGTCTAGAGATCCTTTACTTAAAGGGAAAGCTCACCCCAAAATCAAAACTACATATTTTTCTTCTTACCTGTGGTGCCATTTATCAGTCTAGATTATTTTGTGTTAGTTGCTGAGTGTATCAGCTGTAGAGATACCTGACTTCTCTTCAATATAATGGACCTAGATGGCACTCGGCTTGTGGTGCTCGAAGCACCAAAAAAAAAAAATAAATAAATAATAATAATAATTTGAAAACCTGAACAGCAATGTCTCTTTCTAGAAATCTTTTACATCTTTAACTGTCACAAACACAATATAATACAAGTCTCTTGCCATGAGTAAATGCACATTTCCCTCTGACCAGTGATACAGTTGGCAGGTGTATTGTATGGCTGATATCTCCAGTTCACACCAAAACAATATAGAATGATAATAGTAGGGGTGGGAATCACCAGAGGGCCCATGATACCATATCATCATGATACTTAAGTCACAATAGAATAATACAATATTATTGTGATTTAAACTTTTTACAATATGCTGAGTATTGTGATAACATGTACTACATTATAATGCATTTTAAAAAAAAAAAAAAAAATCAATTGCAAATGATATCCTCAAAAGTCACTATCTGTTTTATCTAATAAGATACCAATTTTCAGTCTATTCATCTTACTTCAGTCATTTTTACTGAAGCAAAATATAGTTTAATTTATATTTGTGACAGAATAATATATGTATGGAAAAAAAAAATCAATACCTGGCATGCGTGATTCGATACAATATTGCCATGAAAAGTATAGCAATACTATGCAGATATTTTCCGCCACAACGTCAAACAAACAAAAAAAGTGTTAATAGCAAATATATATGAATTACATTACTGGATTATTGTGACGCACTAAAGTACAGTTAGCCCTGCTCTTATTGAAACTGGTGAAGGTGAAGCTTATTTTAACTACTTTATATAGTGCTGGGCAGGTTAGTGTGTCTCTTCCAGCTAGAATTGGCTAAGAGTATTTCAGCCTGTTTTTATTTCAAATGAGACATAAAATGTGTTGCTGCAGTATAATTATGAAAAATGAAAGCTGATTTTAAAGACCACAGACTGAAGTGACTTGATAAGAATGAGATTTTAACAGGAAACAAATGTATTATAATTGAAAAGGTGATCACATATTTTATATGACAAAGCAAGGAAACAAATAGATGAAGCTCTGCAGTAAACAGATGATATTTACCCTGGAGCTGTAGTGGAGAAGAAATATAAAGAAGCATGAACGAGTGCCTCAAAATCACTTGCGTACATGAACTAAGTAACATTCAATCCCCCTCCATTACTACACACAAAAAAACTATTTTAAAAAATCTATTACATGAGATATAACAAACAAATTGTCTATTTTGTGATTTGTGCTCATCCAGAAGTGCTTCTGTCCCTCGTGTGAAATCTGCCTCTTTACCCTCTTTGTACTTGATGTTCTGCTCTTTATTTTACAGCTTTTCTTTGATAGATGATTTCAGGGCTGTTAGAGTACAAATTGTTGCTAATGTGAAACAAATCTGGTGGTTAAAGGAGGGCTGTTGTTAGTGGGACGAGGTTGGTCCCTTTATTATCCTGCTCAGTGTATTAGTTAAAGTTGTGTGCAAAAACACCATTACAAATTCACATATCAGGTTCCATATATATATTGTATGTATGTATGTATATTTAACTTTTTGTTTGATCATGTTGATTTCCCATGCCCTCTGGATCTTATTACAAGGCAAACCTGACTGTAACATTGTATGACATGTTTATATTGCACAAAATTAAAGCAGAAGTGAATTGAAGTCAAGCAGACCTACAACATGCTGGACTGCATGCATTGTTTTTTTGAGGTGTTGTGAATTTTTTCTTTTTCAAAACAAGCATGTGGGTGATACAGACCTCTTAGCGAGTCATCTAATTTAGCACAGACCTCCAGTCTGAATAAAGCCTCCACTGTTTAGCAACAATCCTGAGATCTGGACTAAAGCAGATGATCACAGAGGGCCAGTCACGCACGCAGAGAAACGCCACATGAATGTGTAACCTCATTTCACTTTGTAATGACAAATGCAAAGGCAGGAGGACCATGAAGCTGAGCTGAAATTTTTATTGGAGGCGTCAAGAGAGATATGCCATGTTAACAGCAGTATGACTTCCATAAAATACACTGGTGTTCAATGTGTGGTTAAATACATGAGTAAAGGTGTCAGTCTACACATCATAAAGCAGCACAGTAACTGGAGAACTCAGCGCCATGTTGTGTATGATTTGTTTGGAACAAATATTTTCATCATCTTCATCCTCCACGAAGACAGACAGAAAGTGCTGAGCTTCCCAGGGCACTTCCTGAGTCTGAGAGGCCAGCACACGGACGCACTGGATGTCTTTCCTGAAGCTGAACTTTTTGCCTCCAGGAAGCACGGACGAGATCTTATCATCGCCTCCAGACTGAGAGGCGATGAAGGCGTCAATCTCCAGAGCCTTCTCTGTGACGAACACTCGGACGTTCCTTTTGCTGTAGTTACTCATCTGGCATGCAGAGTTGAGATTTCCCATTTTGCTATGTCTGATGAGACTGCTGTGACTGGTCAGGACTGCAGGTTTTGCTTGAGGCTATACTGTGGAAATAAACAGTGATGTTCCTCGTGACCTGGATTCAAATTTGTGACATATAACATTATGCATATATTTTACATACTTACATACTTATTATTTTATTTTTATTTACACTTTTTTTTTAAATTCAATATTCATATTTTGTTTTCTCTAATTCTTATTTTCACTCTAATTAACCGTTTTTATTGTACAGTAGCCTCTGAGCAGAGACTCAAGAGTATGCCACACTGCATTTTACCTGCATATTGAATGAGCGTGTGGCAAATAAAACCACTGAGTCTTCGATTATCATTATTTTACAGCCATGATTGTCTTTGGAGTTCAACTGTGACGCTGTCAGTAAAAAGTAATATTGCTTTTCTGTTTGAGGACAAATAAACAATGCTGAATTACTGCAAAAAGGTTTTACATACAGTATCTAACACCGCTCAACACATTTGAAAAACATATGCCATATTAATGGAGATGAAAAGAAGTCTTCTCAGAGAATAAATGCAATTCATGCACTCACATTTAACACAGACTAGTTGACAAAACAGCTTTAGTTATATTTGAGTCGTTTCTCAAAGTCTAGTTTGAATCAAACAGAGAATCTTACCTGCTGCTACACCAAAGGCAAAATACTGCTCTGTTGCTGCCCTCCTGACCTAAGCACTGTGTGACTCATGGACAAATTTTGATAATATGCAAAACCTTTCAGCTATGGCAGTGCCATATACTGTATATGCACCTGTCTGAAACAAGCAGGGCCAATGTGGTGTCTCTCACACCTATAGCAGGGGTGTATAAACTTTTTTTTAAGGGGGGTAGGTAAGATAATGTGAAAATACCTGGAGGCCAGCTGCTTCTTGCATCATGTGGGTTACTGAAAAAGAAAATTATATTCAAATGAGACAAACACAACGGTTTTCTCTTTCAGTGGAAAAGTACTTTTTTTTTTCATTGCTCTTCAAAGCACCGTCCCTTGCTGGTGACCTTATGCTTCTTTGCTGTGGCCATGCCTGCCACCTAGCAGGAAATGTCTGCTGTTGAATAAGTTTGCTTGTTTTCCATCTGTTACTGAAAACTCATCCATTTCACTTGCGTAATTCCGGCTTGGCACATGTCTACAAACTGCATGATAGTCCTGCAATCATGAGGTGAACGTTAAAAATGCTAAGAGCTCTTGCTCGATTAACCAATATTGTATGGCGGGCAACATATTGTGTATTTCGAAAGACAAGTCGCGGGACATTTAAAATTAATCCACAGGCTGCAGTTGTCCCCTGGGCCGGACTTTAGACATGCCTGACCTATAGCATCTCCTTTACTTACAAACCACAAATAAATGACATGAACAATTAAAGAAGTAAATGTACTAACATTTACTAACCCTAACCCAGTGTACTTCGAAAAATGGTAATTGATTTGAAACTGCTAACTGCAAGAGGCAAGTAACAGTCAATTAAGTGATGATGCTGCTGTAATCCCCACTGTCAACAAATCACCAAATGATCTAAAACCAACGATGTGTCCATCTCTCAATTCTTCCAGACTTCCCTACACTGTCTGTGACACTCAGCCCATTTGTCCTAAGATGTATATCTTTGAAAACACCTCACAAATATGTGGCATCATTTTTAAAATAAACAGCTGGATGCTGTAGTTTTTAGCAAACATTACTCAAACAGGGGTGAAAAGTGCATTTGTTGGGGACTATTTTTAGTTGTGCATGAATATACACAATTGGTGCTCTTGTGAGAATTTCTGGCAGCAGGAAGGTGTATGTGGGACCGGGTCAAAATAAACTAGTGTCGATGCTCATTGTAACAAAAGAACAGTTAGTTTACAGTTTTCAGGGAACAATGGTGCTCTATGGCACAGAGGAATACGATATTCTGTATCAGGCTTTGGATACACTGAAAATACTTTAGTAGGATCAATTCATTGTTGCTTTGGGATGTTTTTATGTGTACACAATAAGGACGATACAGAATATTAATAGACTTATGTTTTAAGTTACTCTGAAATGCGATATGGAAAAGAGATATCATAGAACAAATCTTATGATTGTCCTTGTATATAAAAACAACGTGTTAAATTTGAAGTGCAGAAGCTACATAACCCATAAGTAGCAAGATTAAACATTCCTATGAGATCCACCACTGAGGAAATGATATAAAGTTCCCTCACTAATTACAGCACCTTGTTAGATAGAACATTATTTGCTGCACAGTTTGCATATTCAAAGTGAGACAAGAAAACTGCAGTTAAGATAACAGCATTACTGTTGGGTTTATGCTGCCCTCCAGCACTCATTCTCAGCACAATGAGGCCGTGGTTGCTGCTGCTGTCCCTGCTTGTCTCTGACCTGAGTCCCCTTGGAGACGGGGACTGGGTCATGGATTACAACTGTTGGACTTTATGCAGAAAATTGCTTAGGATGACTCTCCTAGGACTGAAGATACTTCAGACCCAAACTGAACCCCAGTGCATGTGCATCCAGAGAAACTGTGTGTATGTTGCTGTGCAGCACAAACAGAGAATCTTCTCCTTTTACTGGACACACATAGTTCATCATGGATGCAGTTTGTCCCATCAGGATTTTACAAGAAGAATCCATAGGAATCATATCCGAGCACTGGTATGCTTATTTCAATCTTAATTGGTGTCAAATGCAACACAATATGCAGCTACTTTAGTTTTTGCACTTTATCAACAAAATGGCATTGTCCCTATGTTGCCTTCCCTGTTGATGTACTGAAATGTGATCACAGCTATTGCCACTATATTTCATATCTTCTGTGAGCACATTAATTATTTTTTAGCTTATTGTATTTTCTCTGTTCTGCTGCTCCCTGGTGTGTGTATGAATTATCAGCACAACAGGTGGGACTGTCACAGTCAGGCCTCCTCAAAATTACACCGTCTAAAAGCACAAAGCTGATCATAAAACACAAACAATAACAACCAGCTTTAATTTTATACTAATTTAACAGGGTTGATAACAAGATTATCTGACACACAGCATGTTTTTGCACCTGTTCTGAATATTTATGGGAGAGCAGAGGGATTAATCTCCAACCGATGCTTTGGACTGAGAAAGAGAAACTGTGAAACTTCCTTTCTATAAGCTTTACGGCAGAAAAGACCTTGGAGGCCTCCTGACCTTAGAATACTATTGAGAAGATTACTAAGACCGAAAAGTAGACTATGAATCCTATGGTTAAACAGATTTGAAAAAATAAAGTTACTGAAATAATAACTGCAACAGTTGCGGACATGTACTACCTCTGAGATTTCGCCCTTTCTACTTACCATTATACATATTCAGATATCAATAAATGTTGCACGGTTGACAGTGTGTATAGTTGAGTAGTGTGCTGAGGGAAGTGCCATTAAAGGTCCAGTGTGTAGGATTTAGGGGGATATATCGGCAGAAATAGAATACAATATTTAAAAAATTACGTTTTCATTAGTGTATAATAAAGAAATGTGAAAATAAGAATCATTATGCTTTCGTTACCTTAGAATGAGGCCATTATATATGGAGCAGGTCCTCTTTATGGATGTATAAAGAGAACTGGATACGATGTTGGGGGTCTGTTCATTTCTAAGTCGAGCATGAAGCCGAAACAGTTCGACTTTCTGGGTTTTAAAGGATCTTCCGCATTGTTGAGCCCATTTTGCAGGTACACTAGACTTTCACAATGTTATCAGACTGAATGGGTCAAATCCTGATTCACTTATCTACTGATTTTGAAAGTCGTTTCACCATTTAAGTCTACTTTGTGGGCCCAATGACATCAGGTGACGAACCTGGGAGTTGTAGTTACACGGTTTGGCCACTATGTCAAATTGGCTTCAAAGTCAGGGTCACTTCAGTGCACTTCCTGGGGGCCTGAACCAAACCATGCTTTTAAGCCAAATTTCGTAGTGGCCAAACAGTGGAATTACATCCATCGTGTGATGCCGTTGAGCCCAAAAAGGCTTTTTTCCATCGACTTACATGGCAAGAGAGATGTCTGTATATCAGTGGATAATGTTTTTTGAGCACAACTCCCCCCACACCAGCAAAATGAGTCCTTTCACTATCGGGGTTTGATCCTAGAAGAACAACACAACTGAATCATTTTATCTCCATTCAAGTGAGCAGAGCACGAAACAGGAAGTAGTCAGCTCAGGCAGTGGAGGTCTCTAGTGCACTTGCTCTAAGGGCTACACAGTGCAAAAAGTAGAGCTGACAATCCGGGTGATTTTCATAGGAATGAATAGGGCCCTGCCTCAAACGCTGTATCCAGTTCTCTTTGCATGTCTTGGTCCTCTTCCACAGAGTTTGCCATGTTGTTTCTACAGTAGCCCAGAATGGACAAACCCAACAGTGGCTCTTTATAATAGAGTGCCCTAGGGATGACAGTTTTCTTGTTAGCATTGCACTGGTTCCCTTGTCAAAAAGCCAATGGGATTTTTCCACTGGATTTTGGATTATTCCTGAAAAAAAGGCTCTGTGGCAAACAAACGTTTATGATACTTCCACGTTTTGTTCAGCGAGATAATCAAATCTGAGGCTATAAACGAACTATAAACGAATAATCAAACGAACCTAATGTCACCACCATAACAAGACTTTAAAGCCATGTGTGGTGTGGCTCAGCATGATGACATTCTGTAGTCTCATTTAGCCACTTGTTAACAACCATCTTTTTAAGGAACATAGAAGTTTTGAAGTTCACAAGTGGGGTATTTACTGATGTATTTTTTGTCTTAGAGCAAAACGTCTCGTGTGTCAACCACAGGCCTTATTTCAGGCATCTAACCAAAGACCCATTCAAAAAAATCCATTGACTTCAGGACGTGGGAACCAGGAGTGGTAAAATGGCAACTCATTTCAGGGTTGTAGGACTCATTTCTCAGGCACTCTATGCCATTTTTGTACCTCAATTCCACTACATGTTTGGTACAAGGGAGAAGTTTCATTTGGTTGCAATCTGGAACCTGCAACCTCACAGCCAGATGCCACTAAATCCTACACACTTGTCTTTTCTAAGTAAAAGCTGTCCATGGAGAGAGGCACGCTGAAACACTAGAAATGAACCATTAACAGTTAAAAAATGTTGCTCCTGGCCTTAAACACCAAGAGTCTACAGTCATGGTAGCAGCTGCTTGAGGCTACGATGAGCTAAATACGTGCATGCTTACATGCTCACAATAACAATGCTTGTGTTCAGCAGGTTTAATTTTTTCCATCGTCACCCAGTTGGTGTCTTAGCAAGCTAACATTTGCTCATTAGTTTAGTACAGCTGAGGCTGATGGGAATGGTATTAGTTGTGCAGATATTTGGTCATAAATCAATGGAGGAGTTAAAATTTTGACCTGATGATGGCGCCAGATAAAAAGTTAGTCTAATGCTTGCTGAGATATTTCCGTCTGGACCCAAAGTGATGGATAGACCAAATGACATTGCCATCCCTGGAGCCATGCTGCTGGCGTGGCTAAAAATGCTCACATAAATGAAGCAGTGTACTGGAAATGGTTTGTTTTTATGTCGTGGCTCATGAATTTGCCTGGTGGCAGTTTTGTAACTAACTCTATCTTCCTCTCCTGTCACTCCAGGTTGTTTCTCTCCTTCATGGAAAGGGAAAAAGTGTTTCAGCATTTCTGGTGAGGTCAGATTATCTCCCAGCGCTGCATATTATTAGTGAAAGCCGTCATATTGCCACGGATAAAGATCATCCTGATTCAGGGTCTGCATGGGCACTGAATCATTACACAGATGCCTCAGGCTGCAATTTTCAAGCTTTCTTACTGGAGAAATCCAAGAGCTGGGCACCCGCCATCATTGTGCAGAAAATGCTGACAAAGAGAAACTGTGCTGCTACAAATGTGATTATTTCCCGCTGTTTTATAGAGGGTGAAATAAGATCAGCAATGAACATCAAGAAATTATTCAAAGAACAGATTGCACAACCACAAATTAGACTAAAAAAGAGCACACTGCGAGGGATCGACATTAAAGTCCCCAAGAATTATGACGGACAAATTGTAGTCAGTCGACATGACTTTTTCCGAGCTGCTACTCTGCACTCTGGCAGCTCTTTAATGAAAACCTCAGACAGATCACAAGTAGGGACACTTAGAAATTCAGTCAGAATTATAAAGAAAATTGAACATTTGAACTTGTTGCAAAAAAGCACTCAGAAGCAACATCCTTTAAAGGCTGCATCCAGTGTGCATGATGATGGATTTTATGGTGAGAAGCAACTCTTGTTGGGATCTAGAGAGAAGACAGAATCTTTAAATAAACGGCAGCACAAGATAAAGGCTACTCGTGGTGATAATAAAGATTTTAGTGGGATGATAATCACAAAACAGGCCGAGTTTGGACACCCGGAGGGGGAAAGCGAAACAGAACACTCACATACAAATACTATTGAAAATGGAAACCAGAAAAGATTAGCATACATCCTACAAGCCACCCATAAAACAGATAATAATGATGTTGATCACAAGCAAATGCTCAGTGAGGCGGGAGAAGTCTTAATAATGTTATTCCTTGCAGACACAGAGAGAGAGACACAAACAGAACCATCACAGCAAAGAAAACTTATTCTGAACACAGACACTGGGTGGGAAACAGTGAATATACCCATAAAGGAGCTTGATGACCCCCCGATCAGGACTAAAGTTATAAAGGGAATCTTTATTATTGAAGCGGAGTGCTTGAAAGAAGGCCTGTTTTCATTAGAAATGTATGCGCTAGATAGAGCAGAGAGAATAGATATAAAACCAGCAGAAAGTAAAGTAACTCCAGTGTCTGCACATACTGAGGCGCAGGTCAAAGAAACTGAAGGGAAAATAGAACACACAGAGACTAATAATACCCCTCATAAAAATATGGGCATAAATCATAATAAACAAGAGGAAAATGTGCCGTCAGAAGAATCTGTCATACCTTCACCTCCCTCACTCAAAATGACGGAGACAGAAACGGCAAAAACAGAGGATACAGCCGAGACAACTCCAGTAAACATGGAGATAAAAGAGACAACGTCAAGTATGGAAATCTTCAATCAAGGCAGCACACAGAAAGCAGACAGACTGCCAAGTACAGAGACCCCAAGGACAACAATGAGTCCAGAATGTGAGAGTGACGCAGAGCCCAGATTTATACAATGTAAAACTGGGAATATACAAGCTACAATTGAAAAGTCCTTCTCAGGCCTCAGGATGAGACAGGACATCCCAGCAGATACAAACAAACTTCATGAAGGCACAGGGACTGTAACTGACAGAAAAGAAGACCAAAATGATCCAAAAGCGAGCTCATTTACATTTGCAAAACCTTTACAAACAATCCACAAACAAGCTGCAGACACACTTGCAGAGGTAAGTCAATTGCAGGACCAGATTTCTGTGAAAATGGGAGGAATGTGTCAAGAATTCAGGAAATACACTCTACTCTACTTTCTGGTAGAGTGTTAGATCCCTTAAGTGTGTGTTAGTGTCAGTTAAGAATGAGGCTAGAGCTATCAGCCCATTGGTTATATTAGAGTTGAAAGCACTCACATGAAAGAGCAGAGTTTAAAGGAACAGTGTGTAAGATTTAGGGGGATTTAGTGGAATCTACTGGTGATGACTGCAGATTGCAACCAGATTAAACATCTCCTGGTTAAGATTCCTTCAGTGTTTATTGTTCAGACGCTTTTTATTGGGAGCCAAATTATTCACAGAGGTCTCTTTCTCTCAAAAACAAATAGACCTGGTGATTAAAACTGGTAAAAACACTGAATGAAGCTGTTTCATGTAACAAATCAATCTTTCTCTCCCACTATCCCAGCACCTGCAAATGTGTGCTCACCCTTTTTCTGATCCAGGCATACAGGGAGTTTTTACTGTGAGCCAAATTAACTGTAGAGATCTCTTCCTCACCAAATTAAACACATTAGGTCTAATAAAGCAGTTTCATGTTACAAATCAGTGTTCCTTTGATGCTGTTTGGCATGTTGGAGATAGACCACTAGCCCAGCACCTGCTAATGTGTGCTCAACTTTTGCACTGATAATCTAAGATTCAGACATTCAGAAGGTTTCTACTGGGAGCCTAATTATCTGCGAAGGTCTCTTCCTCTCCACAGACCTGATGATGTAAACAGGTAGAAACTCTGAATAAAGCAGCTTCACTCTTGTCACAGAGGGGCTGCGAACTATGGTGGCAGACGTAAAAACGTGAATGACTCCATCTTGAGCCAGTGGTTTGTCTGCTCTGGGCTACTGTAGAAACGTAGTGTTGAAACAGGGTGATTACTGTGGACAAGGACCTGTTTCCTTTATAGATACAAGTGGCTCATTCTAACATAACAACAACACAACAATTCTATTTTCAGGTGATATATACTTATTATATTATATTCCATTTCCACCCATATGTCCCCCGAAATGCTGGACCTTTAAGTTCACTAATTAACTCCATTAAGTTTTATCACGTTTGTTTAATCTCGATGCAAACCAAAATATAAAAACAATTCATTTTACAGGGAACAATGTGCCTGACTATTGTTGGTCTGTCACAGTAACACTGGTTGCCTGGCAACTGCTCAGAAGAAATAGTTTGTCATTTTTTACACTTTGTACATATTAACTAAACAAGATAATGTGTTCATCAGTGAGCTTTAGAGGTGTTGGTAGGTGGATTTTGTTGTTTCCCCATTTCCAGTCTTTGTGCTAAGCTAATTGGCTACTGTCTGAAGCTTTATATGTACCAGACAGATATGAGAGCGATATCATATTCCTCTAACACTCCACCAGAAAGTGAATACACAAATTTCCCAAAATGTCAAACTTTTGCATTAAAGAGACAGTTAACACTAAAATCAAGAATACATATTTTTTCCTCTTACCTGTAGTGCTATCTATTGATCTAAATTGTTTTGTGAGTTGGAGAGTGTTGGAGATATCAGCCGTGGAGACAGACCTTGTTGTGAGCAGTATCATGTTGGAGCTATTACCTTTCCACCAAACTACACTCACACAACCAAATCATCTTGCAGAAGGAAGCGTGCATCTACTAATAGTTCACCTAGCACCACTGACTTAATGTTAATGTTACAGCTCAGCCAAGGAGGACGGCATCAATGTTCACATCTTGGGCTGTCATGAGCCTCTCGTCCACACTTACTTCTGCACAGTGATACGCTTGGTGGATGTAGTTTGGTAGAAAGAAAATAGCTCCTACATGAAACTGCTCACAACCACGTCTGTGGATATCTTGAGTAACTGGGTCATAATTTCTGGGTGCCACCTAGTTTCATTATATTGGAGAGAAGGCAGACATCTCTATGGCTGATATTTCCAACACTCTGCAACTCACACCAAAAAATCTGGATTGATATATAGCTCTATAGGTTAAAGGAAAATATATGTTTTTAATTTTGGGGTGAACTGTCTCTTTACGGTGCTTAAATACAATGCAGAGATGAAAAAAACCCTAGATCCAACAGGAAGTGGAGATCTGAATAGAGATAAAACTGATAATGCTGCAACTATGTCAAAAATGTTAAGAATTATAATCAGAAAAAAAATGTAATTCAACAAGGGAAATAGCCATGCTATTAGATTTTTACCCAATAAATTACTAATCTTTGAGACCAAATATTTTTAATGGCATAATGATGGGTCACTTAATATAAGTTCTAAGTTATTTCTTTAAATCTTTATTTACTAGGCCTAATTCTAAAGAATATATATCTATTTTGATCAAAACAATGTACCATAAGCTGAAATGAATCACTGCTCTTACTCACATTTGTCAGCAGTGAATGTTCTGATGCAAAGTTCTCCTCCACAGACTACAGATGACAATATGCCACTCTGCAGGGGTTTAATACATCGAACTGAGGCTGGGTGGAAACACTGTATGGAGAGATCTGCAGGAACAGGATCAAATACGTTTTCCTCAATGGAACCCATGGATGCATTTAAGAACACAGGAGAGCAGGAGGAGACAGAACATATCAGAGGCCACAAAGACAGTCTTCCTAATGATGATGAATACGACCATTTCTATTATTTTGATGGAGTACTTAGGAGAGTTCGAAATAATTTTTACCCCTATTACAAGAGACAAAGGCGGCAAAAAAGGAGCCATGATAACACAGAGAATAGTGTTTTTACTCATGAAAATCTCCTCAGTTATATCCAACGTCTGACGTTAAGGAATAAGGCCAGTCACTTCAAATGATCCGGCACTGAAGATGAATTAAATACACAGAGTGACTGGGGGACATGAACCTTCTAAAACAATTAAAAATGCAGAATGCAGAAACACACTCAGGGACTAAAAATGGTATTGTCTATTTTTACTTGCTGGCAAGTAAATAAGAGGCAATATCCTGATTGAAGATTTAAGTCTGCCTTCAAAGAAAGTCATCAACTCATCATCATCATCATCAAAACAGATGTCAGAATAACTGCGTGAAGGTGCAGAAAACATGCAAAACATGATGTTTCTTCATGTGTGTTTGTAAGAATTCTGACTGTACCGACACTTTGAGACCTGATATTTATGTCCATGCCTGTCAATCCAATTCATTATACTTTACTGTGTTGTGATAATGTCCATAAAAGTAACATGGAGCACAACTTCTACCTACATAATGTATTGTACTTAAGTGATTGCTGAGACTGCATACTGTAAAAAGAACCCATTTAAAGGGACAGTTCACCTCCAAAATCAAAAATACATATTTTTCCTCTCACCAGTAGTACTATTTAACAATATACATTTCTTTGGAGTGAGTTGTTAAGTGTTGGAGGTATTGCTCTTCTCTTGAATATAATGGAACTAGACCGCGCCAAAGAATTAGAGTTCATGAGAAGATGCACTCTTCCTTCTGTGCAGTGATGTGGTTGGCAGGTGTGGTTTGGCAGAAAAAAAGAAAGTTCCTACATGAAACTGCTCACAACAAGCGCTGTGGATTATCTTGAGTAACTTAGTCATGATTTCCGGAAAGAGACATTGCTGCTGAGTTTTTTCAAATGTATTTTTGGGTGCTTTGAGCACCATTTTATTGGAGGGAGGGGTCACCTCTGCAGTCAATATCTCCAACACTTGGCAACTCACACTAAAAAAATCTAGACTGATAAATAGCACCAAGAGAAGAAGAGAATGAATATGTATTTTTGATTTCAAGGTGACCCAACCCTGTAAATCAAAGTAGTAAAGGCTACTGGTATAAATATGCACTTGGAAACATTTTCTCCCCTGGCATAGGTAGAGCTAAATGGACTGCAGCCCTTATTATTATTTACACACACACAGTCCAACTCTCTATCCTTGAACTTGTATTTATGTACTACTAATTTCTTTTGCCAAAAATGTTGTATACCCTCCTTGTACAGAATATAAACATTAATTTAAGAAGAGATGGTTGCACAAATATTTTTTTCATGCTGCTCTAAGAGGAACACGATGGCTTTATGGCTGACATTTTTCAGTAGCATTTATGTAGCACTGACCTTATATACCTTACATGTTCATAATCAGTTACAGCCAATTCTAAGGATTTGATGGGTATGCTTCTTGATTGTATTTAAGTCCATGTTACTGTATGAGTTAATATAATGTATAATGTAACATCTGTAATAGAGAATGACCCTTCTTTCTCAAGATCTCAAGATAATTCTGTTAATACCAACATTGTGACGTGTAGACATTGTGAGTTAGAACATTTAACTTCTCTTTCAATTAGTGGCATGTTTCAAAAATGCATCCTGCTACCATTGTATGATTCGTGGGGTGTGTATATTTAACAGTAAGAGAAGTTAATTTGTGTTATTTTTGTCTTCAGAAATTTCAGATGTCAAAAATGGTCATCTGTACAAAACATTTATTTGAAATTGACATAAAAACAGCTCATATTTGCATAATTTATATCTGAAATCCATGACAAGCAAACAATAACTAAGGGAGAAATGGCTTAACGGCAATTGCTGAACAGAGCATTTTTACACAAGTAAGAGGAAGTTAATTGAACAGCTTAGGACTTGCAATGAAATATGTAAAAGTAAAAACACAGAAATTATTTTTAAAAAAGAAAGACATACACTCACAAGAACTCCCACAGAGTGAACAAAACATGCACTGGAGCCTATTCACGGCTACGCTACTTCAGGAAAGGCTAACAGGAATTTTCAAAGAAATAAAGTCTGAGAGTCGAGAAATGTTTAAAAGATGTCAAAGGGAGAATGTAAAGTGAGAGAGGGGTGTATGAGATCCCTAGAAATTGATGCCGGCTGTATTTTCATTGTCTGTCAATAGATGGCAGTGCCAGCACTGTAGCATCACTCTTCAGCAATAATATATAACTCTGTAACTCTTTCCTTTATACATTAGAGACTGCAGAAAAATGGGCAAAATCTAGTTTAAAAATGTCACAACTTCAACAGCCAACTACTCTTGTCGCTGTGTCTGTTGTTCTTCATAACTTCATACCTCACTATATTCATTTTGGTTTGTTAATAGAGCTGCATATATACATATACATAAACACTTTGTGAGGCTTTAATGCTCTCTGGACATTTGTATGTACATGTGACAGAATGAGGGAAATATATTTGAGCTTCTTTTTAAATCCAGAAAAGGTTTCCTTCATCTTGTCTGAGTCTAACCAAGACAACACAATCCAGATCTGTATCCCATGTCACCACTGATGGGTACAGACAGATTATTTATTCAGTCGCTTCATTATAACGCTTCGACTCATCAGGTTAGTCCTCATTTTCTACGTCTGGTGTCACCTCAGCTCCGATTTGAGGTGACCCGTTCTGCATTTAGCATCATGAAAGCTTCCACACTCTGCTGACTGTGGTCTCCTGTGGAAAAAATGGCACACGTAACATTGACACAGTGACAGTGTGGACCAGAGTGCTACACTAAGCACAGTGCAGCGAGCAGGAATAGAGTTTAACTCAACACTACAAGTTTCAACCATACCTTGAAAATGTTTGATGTCAGTCATTTAGCCCTGAAGCAAAACACAACACGAATATAGTGTGTGCCTTTTTTCCAGGGACGTTTGTTTTGGTAATGGTATAAATAATGAAAGTTAATTATTATTCATTACAATAAATATGTCAATAAATAAAATGACCTTTGAAGTTCTCCATACTACATGGAAACATTACGGAAACATTTGACTATACTATTAACAGTTGTTCCAACAGAAACAGCTTATGAAATTTCTTCTACAATGTCGTGTGTGTATAATAACACTGAACATATAAAAGACTGGACGACAAAGACTGAAAGTAAATCTCCAATGTGATGTGATTGTAGGGATGGGACGATATACAATTTTATCGCGGATTGCAATAAAAAACACCCATTAAGTTGATAGTGGTGACTTTCCATTATTAGGATCATCGTAAATATTATGCCCAGCAGCACCCAAAGAGCCTGCTGGGAAACCAACAATAAAAAAACACTACAGAAACAGGCTGCATATGCACCAACCTCAAAAGAACGCAAAAGATCTTAATCAAACATATCTAATATCGAGAGATACGATGCCATACCAAATAGCTGAAAAGCCTGTTTCTTTAAATTATTTTTCTCTAAGTAAAAATGTGTGGGTCCTCTCTGGGATGTAATAATCATATTAATGTGAAGTGATTTCAGTATGTTTTAGTGCCATATTAAGAGTTTTAAGCATATTTTGATCATGATTAGGATAATATTGTGACTCCCACTTATTATGTCCGGGATAACTGTGACTTGAAATTTTCATATCGTCCCATGCCTACTTGATGGTAACAAAATCTTTTTGAATCACTGTTTTATGAACATGACAAAATCATGATAGCTAAATAAATTTAGATCAAGTGGCATTAAAGAGGTAAAACTTATGATTAGTGTGGCTGCACATTGACCCTCATAACAAATGGACAATATTTTCCTACCACTTGTCAGGAAAATCTTCATAAACTGTTACATGTGGTTTCAGATAAGCCTAAATCTACAAAACAACAAATAGAGCATGACTGTAGTTTTAAATCCTACATGTGCCAGAGGTCAGTGCATCAAAGAGGCACAGTATTAGTGACATAGCTAATGCCACTCCTACAAACCAGTGTATATCCTTGTCTCCAGGTAGTGTAGTTTGATCTGGGTAGAGGACCAGATGAGTGACACACGCCCGGAGACATCTAAGCTTTCAGTATTTGGATGCATGTTGCTTCATTAGAGCCTAAAACACGCAGCCATTTCTGCCTGTGGAAGCGGACACCTTCATGTTCATCTGCTCTCCTCTTGAACACATATTCATGGTTGTCTTTGGTGGTAATGTTCTTAAATTTGACCACAAAACTTTTTCTTCATTTTCATAATCACAACCCCGCATTTGGCAAGTAGTCAACATCTTCAGAGCTCGTTTGAATGCGGCTCGGCCTTCCCCTTTTTGTGTTTTTCTTTTTAAAACTACTGGCTTTTGAATACATGGCTGCTCAGCCACAAAGAGGTAAGCCTGTTCGTGAGACACGGTGTCCACCGACAGTGTCTGTGTGCTTTTAGTTTTTCTTGTATTAAGTACTTTGTGTTTACTTCATTCGCAGTCCCCCCCCGGTTACTTCAGCTTTCAGGGCGTGTCTGCGTGCTTGTAGTAGCCTCTCTGCATGGCAGCAGAGGCGATGCACTCAGCTGAGCGTCGCTGGTCCATACTTAGCAAAGCGTCCAACAGGTCGTTAATGTCAGCTTTCAGTCCCTGTCGCTGCATCCAGCTCTTCAGCAGTTCATACACTTTGTCACCAGGAGTGCCATTCTCTGCAATCCGAATGCTATTGTCACTGACTCCAATCAATCTGAAAAACTTGTTGTGGATCCGCACATCCAGGTACTCGTCGAACAAATCAAAGCTCTTCTTGAGGGATTTTTCTGACCCTTAAAAAAAGATAAAAAAGATACAATTTAGATTATGAGATACAAAATGGCACGATGTTAGCTGCTGACACAGAAACTCCGGATCTAATGTTTATCTTGTCATATCACCCGTTGGTACGAAGCCCCTTAAGTCCTCAGAGGTGATATAGCTTGCTCCCACATGGTAATATTTGCTCTCACAAGGTAACTTTTATGCACAAAATCATACATGTCCCCACAAGATAATTAACTTGTGCACACAAAATATATATTTTGGGATTTTAGGGGCTCAAGAAGTTTGTGTTTGCTTGCTGTGGACCTGTAATGGATTCTTAACACTAACTTCCAACTAGGTTAAATGTTTAAAAAAAAAAAAAACCTCACATGGGAATCAATGCTAGGACAAAGTCTTTATATTTATATATATATCTTTCCTATGTGGGAGCAAACATGACATTTCAGTGCATTTTCCTTCAGGGGGTACATACATTAGCATTTTTACAGAGGATCATACTAATCTGTTAAGCCATGTTTAATTTAGCATGAGAAAAAACCAGCAAACAGCAAAAAAAAAAAAAAAAAGACAGTATGTTCCCCCTGAAGCCTTGGATACGTCCTGACTCTCATGAGATTATTAATCTATCAAGCGGATAATATGAGATCTTGAGGAGTTCCTGTTTATTTGACATCCCGTGGGATGATGTGAACTGCAAAAAAAGGGCTGCTTTCTGTATACAGCTGCATTTTAGCACAAATGAAGTGGCATAAAAGGTCTCTCAGAGGGGAATTCTTTCCCTCCCACTGCAGAATCATACCTTGTAGTGGCACCAATCGATGTTGCAGAGGATCATCCTGCAACATAAAATACAAATATGAGGAACAGTGGCACAGATGATTCAAATTCAAAACTAAATACCAGAATTAAAACACAAATTTGAGATCTGTCTGATGCTTTTTTAAAATCTCAATTCCTCCTGCCAGTTTTCCCTCACCATGTCTGCAGGGGGCAGTCTGATGGCAGTGGGGCTCTGGTGTGGGGTGTTGCCAGAGGAAGCTGCTGTGGGCAGGGCTGAGAGGCTAGTTTGAGATGAACTTGTGGTGTTGGGCAAACTGTCTCCTAGTCCTCGGTCCTCATCTTCGAGGGGAGGAGAGGCCTTGGTCATCCCAGGCTGGGTCTCCTGCAGCAGGGGCCGTGACTCCGGGCGGGACTCTTCTCCCTCCAGACCTGCATTCTGATTATTCTGTCTCTCCTCTGCTGTGGCCCCACTCTCGTCCTGACAAAAACAGTGACAAATTGTACCACAGATTATCTATCTTCATTGTGACTGCTTACACACAGGAAGAACCAATATTCTAAAACCTTTAAAAAGGTACACATGAAAAACAACATGAAAAAATCAAACATGAAACAATAACTTACAATAGGAATCTTCACAATTTCACTGGAATCACAGTGGCTCTTTGAACCTGTTAAAACAGACAAACAGAATTAGGAATACATCTTTCACAAGGGAAACAGTATTGCAAAGATACAGTACACAACTCACATGGTAATTCACATGAACGATGCTTGATGACAAACCACCACACAGCCAGTGCAATGATGATGATGATGACGATGACGATCAGGAAAATGCATACTGGACCAACTGGAAAAATCAAACATAAATCAGTAAAGATGTACAGTTAAGTTTAAAAATAGCCTCCAATGTTGAGCAGAAGGGGTTTGCATGCATCACTGAAGTTACCTATGTCAGCAGGAGAAGTAGGCGTCGGTGTAGGGATGGCTGGGAAGGTTTCAGTAGGGGACGTTTCCCGTTTTCGACACTCTGTGTTAGAAAAGGGAGTGCACTTCTTCACCTCCTCCTCCCCTGATTTACACCTGTAATGTTGTAAAAAAAAAAAAAAAAAAGTATTATTCTTATTCTGATTTTTATTCTGGTTTTCTGTCAAACCTTGGGAATTACATCCATTCAGGAAAATATGGATATGGTTCATGAGTAGAACTGAAAACTACTCCAGGAAACAAGTAAATGACACTTACTTGGCACAGCGTTTGCAGACTTCACAGGCCTGATCTGGGACACAGAAGGTACCTGGTCTGCACTGGCACCTGGTGTCTGTGGTTGTGGTGCAGGGCGCAGTTTGAATCTCATCTGTGGATAGTGAAGTTGTGGGAAAGATGAAAGACATGGCAGATGTTTGTTTGCTTGTGAAATATAACAATGAAGGCAAGAGAAATAAATCAAGTTAAATTAATGTCTTTATGATATGAAAAATATATTTTTCCGGTTTTAATCCTGTGTCACTGTATCAATAATCATTAATCTCGTTATATGCCAAATATATATGTGTATGACTCATCCTGTATTCAGAGACCTTTACAAAAGCTCGAGACTTAAGGCAATTAGCAAGCCACACCCATCATATAAAACGACACTTCACCATTTGCGGTGCGCAGTTAGCAGCTAGCTGACAGAGCAATATGGAATGAGACAGGAAGAGATGTGTGTCTGGATGTCAGCAAGCTAAACCTTTGTTTTTATTTCCTAAACAATGTGGCGCATGCTTCACTCTAAGCCTGCCCATCTTTTTAGCTGTCTAATCAAATGTGATTTAAATCCCTCAACCGTATACTGCTCATATATTCTGTTTCACTGGTAAGTTCATCACAGATCAGAAGTTAAAGATGCTTTAACATCTTTTTCACCAGACTTTAAACAAGAGACCAATTTTCTCTGAAAATATTCATCAAATTAACATATCAAACAATAAGTTATAATATTAAATACACGTACAGAACAATATGATATAATGATTTAAATGTATCTTAGAGGATAAAATACAATGATGTTTTAGTGAATGACACATCAACAGACAGGAGTCTTAAAAATAAGTGATAAAGTTGAGGTGTAACTTTGTGAAGCAAGTAGACTCATAATAAACCTGTGTTAAAAGAGAGAGAACATGATGGACTTCTTGGCTAATTTGTGAGCCGTCAGCATTTATGTGGTAATTTTTTGCCCCCACCCCTCAAAAAAAAAGTTAAGTTAGATAATTGGGTTTCCAATTATGTCTCTCTCTTAGATAAAACTTTAACAAGATAACAAGAGATGAAGAATCTGGCATGGTTCATTTATTAAATTGAGATCCATAAAAGACAGTAGCCCTTGCCTTTAAGATACAATCACAATTAATAACAATTCAGCAGTCCACCTCCACAGGATGACCTTTCACAGAAATCTGATGCCCATGCTCGCCAATTAAGGAAAAAGTGTTGGGTTGGTTTGGTTGCAAAATGCGAGCACACTCTTATTATCTTAATCTTCTTCCAAACTGATTTTCCTATGATTTTATTCAGACAACTGAGCTCATTGTGTGGCAAGTTATGAAGTTTTTAAAGATTTCTGAAGTGTTTTAAAGAATTCTGTGGAGTAGCTTTTCAGATATTCATTTATAGCAAAACTTTATGACCCTTTCCACCTAAATGACGACACGCGTTAGTCAACTTTTCCACAGGTGAGAATTACAACTTTGCCCGGGTTACAGAGTCCACAATTAGTCATCTGCGGGCAAAAACACTTTGACACCTTCATCAGGAAATTGTGAAGGTGCGTCAGCAACGCTCTGTTGATGAGCTGAGAAAAAGTGTGTATTTTATTGGGGGAAATTCTGTCTTCATCTGTCCATACATTAACTCCAGCACCCTTTGCACTGTATATTACACACTTTTTTTTATATCTTTACATAGAAGTTCAATGTTTAGGTTTTAGCTTTCTTGTTCTTTGTTTAAGGTCATTTCGTTTTATGTACATTGAGAGTAACAGAAACCAGAAACCAATTCTTTGTATGTGTACAAATACTGTCTTTTATTTCCTCAGTTTTTATTTACCAAAGTATTTTTAGCAGTTCTTTTTAAAGTTGTTGTTTTTATGTCTTGTCAGTTTTAATTGTTGACTTGTAAAGCATTTTGAAAAGTGCTTTATAAATAAAGAGTATTATCATATTACTTTGCCAATAAATCAGATTCTGATTCTGACATGTGATGGCATATTAAATTGAATTTACTTGTCACAGCCAGCTGGAAGACTTAAAAGTGAGTCTTAATTCTTAAGGTCTGTCCTGTCATCAATCAGAAGTGACTATCAATGTAATGATCATAATGACCTAAATGGGCCTGTATATGTCACAGCTGTGACTTATGCTATGCAAGACTATATAAGGAGTGACTTGATGACTCGTAGCAACAATCTGGATTGTACAGACATAAACACATACACAGACTGGGGACTTGTCACCAAGCAGACTCGTGGTGTTTAAAAGTGTGCTTGATCTAGTTTTTTGAATTTCCAAATCTTTGCATAGACATACTGGTTTTTGTTGTCTTTTACTAAAGTATAAAAAATATAGTAGGCTGACATTTATATTTTCATAAGTTGCAAAATGCAAGCAAGAGACTATTTACATAACTACCTCATAGTGTTTGCTTTTGGCACATATCATAAGTTATGGGAAAACTCCTCCTTGCCTTTTCCTCTTGTCAACATTCTTGTTTTTTGAGCTGGCTAGTGTCTGCACTGGCTGTATACACAAACACTCAAAGATCACGACAGTGTTTACCAGAGAAGGTCCTTACTGCTACTTCTGCCAAGTTATTGGGACAATGGGTTTGATTGTTATAATTTTCATGTAATACAACAATCAAAATTTAATGACAATTTTCCAACAGAAAACAATTTCCTTCTGGGGCCGTTTTGTTTATTTTTAAAGCCGGGGCATAGACACTCTGACATCTCATTTATTGAATAGCTGTTAAACTCTCAGACGTGCAGCACACTATCATCTCTTGGTGATTGTAGAACACAATTATTTGAAAATAACAGCTGATTAACTGTGGAAAATATCACATCAAAAAAAAAAAAACTTTTAAAGTGTCCATGGTTTGAATTTTGTTGAGTTCCTCACAATGAACCTATTGATTTAAAAAAATGTTCCTTGTAAAATTAAAAAAGGCCTGAGTGTATAATAAGTTGCACACAGAGTTAAGTTGTAGTTAAACAGATGGACTTTGACCATGGTGATGACATTGTTCTGTGACTTGATCTGTTCCGTGTTTTCACATTTGTTTGCCATTTTATCAGTTCTATAAAGCCAGAAATCGAGTTGTTGTTGTTGTTGTTGTTGTTGTGTTTTAGTTTAAATTGCCAGTGGAGCCATTTCACAAAGCGTTGACAAGGCAGCATTTTCTGCTTCCTTCATGCTGTGCTGAAGAAACCCATTTATATACTGAAAATTGTTGTGTCGTGTTAGATACAGATTCTGCATAGAGCCTGTTGTACTATTGCACAGAGCAAATGGTGCTGTGACAAATCATGGTTTCCAGTTTTGTTACATAATTATGCTCAGTGTAACACATGCAGGGGAGAGCAACAAAGCTTTAGATAAGATCTGAGTCAGAGAACAAACCTCCATTTAAAAATAAAAACATTCAAAAGTGGCAGTGGCAGTAAATACTCAGCTACCAGTCAAGCAGCTGGCGTTTTGAGGAATACACTATAATTTCTTGATTATGTTATTCTTATTAAATTGGCAGGTGCTTTGTATAAATCTGTGTGTTGGGGGTGGGAAGCAAAATCAGAGTGAAGTGTCTGTTTGGCCCAGTCTGAATTTGAATAGCTTCTTCTGTGTGCTTCTTTTCTAATCTGAGCAATTTATGCAGGTGACTTAATCTGAACAATACCATATATGAATAACAACATGTTCTGAATGAAAACCAAGATTAGGCCTATGTTTACAGGTAAAATACCCTCCACATCATTTATCATAAGGCTTTGCTTTAGAGAGACAACATGTGAAACAAGGGCTTTGACTTCAAGAAAGCTTTGCCTGGCATCATAAATGATTCATCAAATCAAACTGCAGCCTTGTCAATTTCAGGTGTTTCCCAACAGGAGGTTCCTAAGTGTAGCGGCACAGTTCATTGAAAGTGCAAGTAGTCCAAGAACAACTTTTTAAGATTTGATTCACATTTCCTTTGCTGTGTCCTTATCAATTATTACATGGTTGTAAATAAATTAAAACTAGAGCAAAGCACACAAAGCTCTATCTTTAAACAGCAATGAATGAGCACAAAACACATCCTATGTAACAGTAGTCTCTTTTCTGCAGCTCCAGCCTTTCATTGGACACAAAGACGCCCAGTGTGGGAGACAATGAGACACGGCCACACCCAGTTCAGCCAGGTAGGACAGACACACAAGCAAATCTCTTGAGACGGGTAACATGCTCACATTCAGCCCACGAAACAAAACAACAAAGACACGCCCTGCTACTCTGTGTAACATCATAAGATCACATTTTCATGAGTGGATCTGAAAGGCGGGGGCACAGACAAAAAGGTATTAACTTTCCCAAACAATATATCTTTGACACACTGGAGACTCTACTTTGGAATTAAAGGGCAAGTCAGTTATGTGTTATTTAATTTCTTCTTCTTCTTTTCTTTTCAAAACAACCTGGGAGTTATTTTCAGTGTTCAGCTATGACAAAGCTATTTCCTGCTTCAACCTGATGTGATGTACTTACTGTAGCTGTCCATAAATATATATTTACAGGGCACTAGCTCCATTGCAGTAGACATGTCTTTTACAGTCATCCATATTTGTCATTTACACAATTGTAGTAACCAACAATTTTAATAATGGATTGATCAATAAGTCTTTTTCTGCACAAAATGTAGTTTGTCTCAGATTTTCTTGAGTAAAATTAGTATTTGGGGTTTTGGATGGATACTCGTATGAACAAAAATGACTTATGACAACAACTTAGGCTCTGGGAACTTGATTCTCTATTTTGTTGCTATGTGCTGACATTTTATAGTTTAAACCATTAATCACTGAACCAAGAAAACAATCAACTGACAACTAAACAAAGCTGACTTGGCAACACAAATCATTAATTCTTCCCACTGACTCAATAAAAATGATGATATTGTGAAATTCACATCAAGATGTGAACAGTATGGTTACCTGAGCGGCAGTGGGTACAGGGCAAACAGCGGTTCATCCCATTGGAGTGCTCTGTGTAGGTCTGTCCATGCTCACAGGGAAGACAGGTACCAGGTTCTTGGTCTCTTTCACATCCTTTCTGCACAAAGGTTCCTGCAAATCAAACAATCAAACAACAACTCAAGATAAATAAACACAAAATACAGGCGATTAAACTATCTGTGAATCTTGACTTTAATGTGGTGTGTTTCCTGTTGATGTAGGATGTTGGGACAGGACATACCACAGCGATCACACTGTGTTACGTGCGTCTGTACTGTAAACCAACGGAATATCAGCAAAGAAGAGAAGGGCAGTTTGATTTGATAAAAGTGCAGAGGGGCGGGACTTTTTGAGTTTTCTTTACTTGTGTGTGATTCACTGCGTTAGACGAGATGACAGGTTTCGTGGAAGCTAATGTGCCCATTTCATGGGGACTGGAAAAAGGACAAGAACCGATTCACTTAGCTACACAGTGATTTGACTTTCTCCACTGGTCGACCGTCATGCTCAGAATTTTTATACTCAGTTCACGCGTGCCATGAAACCACATGAGAGAGACAGAGACAGAGAGATAGAGTCGTGGTTGGAGTTTGTCCCCGTCTTTATCTCTCCTGCAGTATGTTTTGCCGGTTAGGCCGCTGGTGACATCAGAAAGTGTAAAATCCCTCCACCACTTTGGCATGTCATTATAACTGCCCAACAGCTGCAACAGATACACTGCTTTCAGATGTCATTGTCGCCGCTCATCTTCCCGCTGTGTGTGTGCACATCAGTGTGTGTGACAGAGGGCTTGTGCAATCTTGAATTGTGCACTCTCTTGCAATTCTACATTGACAACTTCATAAGATATTAATGTTATAGTTTAATCACAGTTGTATTTTTTAGCCAAGGTCTACCTTCAGTGCTTTAACCATCCCAAAATGTATTTTTTTTCCATCCCAAGGATTTAACACCCTTAAGTTATAGCTCTGGACACAGTAGAGAATGGGAAAAATGTAACAGTGGGCAAAGACACCAAGTATCAAGTAAATAAAGTATTAGTATTGAGGTTGTTTCAGTGGTAATACAGTTTGTTTTAGCTCAAGTTCAGTGTGGGTAAATCTGATATCCAATGTGCATTCAGGGAAAAAAAACATTAGCCTGGTTATATAAAAGCTCATGCTGACAAAAAGAAGCTAACATTTCATACCATTAAGTGGTCACAGAGGCTTTTAAGTATGTGGTAAAAACTGGCAAGAATGCAAAAAAACAGAATCAAAATAATGGGAAAATGGTAGAACCCAAGAGACACAAATATTTTTCTGCAAGCCACAACCAAGCAGTGATGCTCTGTTGTAATTAACTTTAACCTTTTGTCTTCGTCTGTCTGCATACTGCAGATTTTCTAAAGGCCTCATTGCCATTGTTACTGTAAAAGGAGATTTCAATTATAAGAAATCAAGTGATTTGCAAGAGCTCCAGCTGAAGTGTCTCTCGGTTTGTAGGCTTCAAGGTCCTCTCGGTCAAACTAACACACACAACAGGATAAAAGTAACATTAAAGGAATATTTCACCCACAACATGACCATTCATTTATCAATTAGTTATGCCGTGTTACCTTGAACTTTGAAGAAAACTTTGTTTTTCTCCTATGCCTTCATGGAAAACAGCTAACATATTGAGTTACTGATTGATTGGGATCCTGTTTCCAAATTCTCAAACAACTCCTGCTGTATATAACAAGTCTAGTTGATCCAGTCGTACGCACAGGACTTCCCAAATAGTTTCCACAAAAAAAACCCATTAGTATTAGAGTCTGGCTTTGAAGAGAGCACAGATAAGTTTCACTTTCAGTACAGTTTTAAATCATAAGGTTTGAGCAAAAGACCATGTGTTCGGGAGGTACTGAGCATACAACTGGATGAATGGGACTTGGATTATACTGCATGAGTTGTAAGAGAGGGTATAAACAGATGTTTTGATATAGTTTTGCTGTTGTCAAATGTGGTCCCCAAACAATCAATTAATCAATACATATGTTTGAAACAAAGTTTTCTTCATGAATTCAAGGTAACACGGCATGACTAATTGATTTGCCAATAGTTATTTTGTGGATGAAGCATTCCTTTAAGGTTTTATTTACTTAGGCTTCTACTTGTCTGTGCGCATATAATTTGATGAAGAGGCATGTGTTTTAGAAAAAAGACATTAGTTGATGAAGTTAAAGTGAATGTGAACCAAACCACAACCAAGAGTTGATCAAATACAATTATTTCTTAGAATTCAGAAGGGCAAATGAAATAATTCAATCAGCTAGCAACCGCATGGAGTAATTGCATCTTGGCTAAATATGTTCTGTGCTAAAAAAAGTTAACAGTGTTACCAAATTCTTTACATAATATGGATGGTACTTTTAACTATTTGGGACTTAAAAATAACCTCTATTACATATTCTGCACTTTTCCCCCTTACTTTATGCTTCTCTCTGATCTGCTGAGTTGGAGCAGTTTGTCCTCTGCTCCTGGCCATCACGCATTCTTTCCAGACCAGGCACAGAAAATTTGCAAAACTCATTTGGGGGACAGTTTAGGTTATGGGTTTGACATTTGACTCAAGTTTTTTTCACACAAAATGTCATTCCAAATATTGGCTCTCGCTTCGTTATAATAGAAGACAGAGATAAATCAGGAAATAATTCAATTTGCTGATCAGGGGGAAATTCAGGCTTAAATCTCGCAGCAGGCCAACATTCCTCGTATGGTTGGCTGTATATTTTTCTTAATGCGATTCTCCTTACCAGCCTGGCAATTGAGGCAGCAGAGTCCCTTGTGGAGGTACTGCTCGTTCTCGACACATGTCCTGTGTCGTCGAAGGGTGAGGTTTTTGTTTTCGTCGCTGGACCACTGAGATGCTGGAGGTTCTGCTGCGTGACAAACCAGCCCGATGAGGAGCACTGCCACAAACACCTGACTCATCAAGGTCAGGGAGAGAAAGATCGGGGGGGGAAGACAAAAAAAAATGTATTACTTTTGTGTATCCATAGTATATAAACTTACCCACTTAAACTCATTAGATGGAGAACAGTAAAGAGGAGAGTCTATCTTCATAGGAAACCTTGTGTGAGCAATCTACAACTTAATTTGAACCATCTGATCTGAACATCTGCCGTGGGAAAGCAATTACGGGAGCCATCCAGCTGGTCAGATCTAGAGGCAAAACAACCCTGTGTGTGCAGGATACAGAGGTATACAATAACTGCACGCAGCGCAACAGGCAACCAAACTTAATTACTCCGTGATCTGGTTTTCTTGGAGGAGAGGTTTAAAAAGCAGAGACTCTGTTTCCTTTACTGTGGGTGTAGGAGAAAGGGTTTGATAAGGTATCTCGGCTAACCCTAGCACAGTGCCCATATCAAATGTGATTCCAGAAATCTATTCATGTGCTAGATAATAACAGGCTTGTATAGGTGGGGTACTGAGAAGAATACAGCCGAACACTTTAGTGCGGCCCCCAGGCACTGGTGTTTATTCACACGCTTTTCACCATGTCAATGTGAGAAGGCCCCATTCATTGGCAAACAACACACTTTAGTGCCTCTACTTCAAATGACCCACATTCTTAAACCCTGGCTCTTTGAATGCCACGACATGTGACACCGCCATGAAGCGCCTCAAACGCAATGCGATACCTCCTGGGTAAATGAGAGGCCTAGATTTGGAGGTTTTGTCTCTCCTGTGTGCAACCAACCCCCCCCGTCCACCTCCACCTCACTCGACCAGGAGAGAAAGAAACAGGTTAGGGTGGAGAGGGCCGAGTTGAGAGGGAGCAAGAGGAGGAGGAGGGTCGATTCAAAGTGAGAAACTGTAGACAGCAAGTTAAAGATGGGATGTTCTGCAGGGAATAGGTTGTCTAAAAAGACAGTGTGGGAGAATGAGAGGAATAAAGACTGAGAATAGATAAACAGAGGTAGAGAAAGAGGGACAGGCTGGAGCTGAGACTGACTCCTGATGCTAGCCTTGGCTCTCTGGAGGGCCGCCATGCCTTGTTGTTCAAAAGAACTTTCCCCTCTCTCTCTCTCCCTCTCTCTGCCTTTTCCCTTCTTCCTCTCCCTCTGCTCACGTCAGACTTTCCAAAGACGCTGAGAGGCAGACGTGGAGGGGCAGACGGCCGGCAGAGCAGTCACAATCACACCATTTAGATCTATCCAAACATTCTGGGGGGGGGGGGGTTAGAAGAGAGAAGGAAAGAGGAGGGAGATAAAATGAGAAGGGGGGGGGGACTAACAGCTTGCATGACACAGGGTGAGTCTTTAGACTTGAATACACTATGTGTATGACTGCAGGGTGGGGGATGTAGAGAGACATAGACTTGGGGAAAGAGTAAGTGGAAGGCCGTGTGAAAAGGCAAAAGAGAAAAATCTGCTTATAAGCACATGTGCGCGACAACACAGTGGAAAGAAAAGATGGGAAAAAAGACAACTGGGAAAGAATGAGCTGTCTGAAGGTAACCCTACACTTCTACAAAGCACAAGTAGAATGTGAAATTGTGCTTAAAGTCCAAAAATATATTTATCCAGCCGTAAGAAGCTAATAATTCACGACAGCCAGTCAAAAGTTCAAACTCAGGTGTCTCTTTGACAGTGAAGTAGACAGCATAGAGATGACATCATTTCCAGTCTTTGTTCATTCCAGGACCTTGGACTCAAAACACTCCCAGGTGCAGCCGTCCTCAGTGGCTGACCTGCTATGCTCAGCAGTTGACAAGTTGGCTGCACAGAAGATCCAATCTCATTTTATACAAGAAAAGTAGAGATGCATCTCCTATTATTTTTATTATTCATTAATCTGCTAATTAATTCGTGGATAAGTGTCATATCACAATTTTCCAGAGCCCAAGGCGACATCTGCAAGAAGCTCTTTTCTCCAACCAACAGTCCAAAGATATTCAGTTTACAATGATATGAAACAGAAAAAAAGAAGCAAATTTTGCAGGCAACATTTAGCTATTTTTTACTTTTATCAAGTATCAAAGTAATTGATTAATTTTCTGTGGAGCAACTAATCAATTACTTGACTAATTGTTGCAGCTCTAAATAGATGAAGAACAAACGGCAGCCATTCATACAGAGAATGGTTGCTACTGATACAGACATGACTGTTACTGCCATGTAATACCATTGTTATTGTTTAGAAAGCGCTGCCCTGACACGTATGTCACACTGGAGGCTGATGCTGTCGTGTAACACATCACGCCTCTTTAGCTTCCGGAATGCCGGCATGCTATCTGAAATCACACACTGGGGCAGAATGATGCCTGCATTATTTGGCTCTGTATAAAAAAAGCTAAGCTGACGTAAAGAAGGGCCTGTGTAAAAAGGGATTATGATATAATAAGGAGAAAAGCTGTAAATCCTCAAATTAAAGAAGCTCAAGCTGATAATGTTTGACTTTTTGACTTAAATAGATAATAAAAATAATTGACGATTACTAATTCTGTCAAGCAACGAACCCGTTACGGATTGTTTCAGCTCTAAAGAGACTGAGGACAAACAACAGAATTTGCTACTGAGAATGGTTTTAAGAGGGACAGCTTTATAGGATGGCTAGAGTCATAATCACTTCTCTGTGTGCTAATGTGAGAATCAAAAACAATCTCCGTCCGGCTATTTTATTTTGTAATAAACCCAGTTGCGTAAGTCTGAGCGAATCCCGCTGTGTGGTATTTCTCAAACTCAGCCTGCTTGCAGACAAGAAAAACGCCATCAACATGTGTCCAAACTAATGTCCTAAGGCTGCTAAACTACATTGGCATAAATGCACTGTATACATAAACACTACGGGCAACCACTATGTGGCTTAGTTTTACCTCTAGAACCAAGCGAGGAGGAAGACTAGAGTGACCATAACCTCAGTGTCGAAAGCCCTCCAAACCCACAATCCCTGGAAACTCTCCAACCCCCGGCTGAAGTGGTTCAGTCCACTTCACAGTCCTCTCTATCCTCTGTACAATGAGTGGGCTTGGCTGCAGATTATTTGGTACAACAGCGTCCTATTGTCATGCTTTCAGTCTGTATGTATGACGGGTTAGTACTGTGCTTGTGTGGACGTAATTAAACTAATAAAAGTTACAATAAAATAATGAGGGACAGTCTGTTTATCTGACAACAGTAGCTCTCCTCCACATCCTCTAAACACTCTGGGTTCTTCCAAATTGCCTTGGCACAAACGCTACCCATGCCATGTACACTGAGAATGCATTTGTGACTAAATGACAGGACATCCTTTCAGCTGACCTGGGTTATCAATGGGCCATTTAGAGGGCTATGATCACTCCATATCCCTGAGGGAATTACAGTGAGCTCCATTATAAAAAAAATGGAGAGAAACAGAAAATGCAGTGAACTCTTGCACACACTCAACACAACACACATACATATAAAGCAAGGGGGGCAGGGGGCTTATTTCATATTGGACAGATGATTTCAATCATAGCCAAGTGATAACACATGATGTACCTCATTATACTTCTGTATGCCGAGAAAGACCTGATTCTCCATATCATTCTTTTCTTATTAGCCAATTCTTTTTTTAATCAAATGTGGGACATTTATGGCAGTTACGGTATAGTACATCCATACTTCGACATTATGAGATAGAGGAAAAGACCTCTTAAAAAGGTAATACTTTAAATATCACTATGCATCTTTTAAGTGCTGATAATGTTATGTTACAAATATCACTTTATGTCACTCATAATACAAACAGCATTTTAATGCATTCAGATGACTTTTTTCAGCTTACTCCGTAGGAAACCATTAAAAAGATGTCACTTTGTAGTTTATTCAATTCAGTTTTGGAGTGTAACCTCAACTGCATGACGATTCGTTTATTTGACAACAACTTCATCAGTTCATCGGATTATTGATGGTCAGGAGCTGAATGGTCAAACTAATGCTAATTATCAACCATTACTACTATATTTATTTATTACAACAGATGACATTTAAATACTCCAGCACATCACCACCTGGGGAATGGAACAAACATGTTTTCTGCCACATCTGTTCATTGTAACGCGTCATAAGTGACTTAAATATGAAGCACTTACTTCAGTTCAAATGTCAATGGCATGTGTCTTCCCCTGACTTTACCACAGCTCAACCTTTATAAAACACCATGGCCTCCCACATCCACAGGAAGGAGAAACATCCACCACATCTCATAACAGCAGAAGTGACGCGATCTGCCTTACAGCTGCAGTGTTAAGACACAACTGGTGTCAGAGTTTAAACATTGTACCAATCATATCCTCAGTGATCATTCTGTCTCTTTGTCAATTACACAAGAGAAAGCTGATGTGTTGCACAATAGATCCAATTTCTATCAAACTAAACCCCCTCATTGAAGAAGGACAAACTAGAGAATGTTTTTTTGGCTAAAAAAAATGACTATAACAATTCATTGATCATGCAAATAGTTGATTGTTTTTCTGTTGAATGACTAATCATTTGTGCTCTGTGCAGTTAAATATTGGCTTTGTGCTTGACTGATTCAAAGCCAGAAATCAACAAAGGCTGTTATTTTATGGTATTCACCATTACCTACCCATAACTGCTCAGTTGTCTTGTCTAATTGAATGAATAAGTCTTTATTTATACTGTCATGTTGTATTCAGATGGCTCTTTGACCCAAAAGGAATGCAACAGATGAAGTAGAATCTGAACATGAGATTAACAGCAAAATACCAGACAGAACAGGAACACTGTCCTGTAACGGATGTCTTCCGTAATATCATTAGTGTATCAGTAAAACTTATGTCTGATATTAGTTTGGCATTGTTTTTTTTAAACCTAAATCTAATTTAAACAACACTGTACTATACTCTACAGTGTTCTCAGTAACTGTTTGTGTAATGTACAATTTTAATCCCTCGAGGCTGACCTTGACAGGACAGTGAAAGCTCTCTGCTTCACAGATAAAGCCTGGCACTCCCTGGAGACAGGGGAGGGTGACCATGAATGACTTTTCCGAGAGTGATGAATTACACTGGCATCCTGTCTGAGATGATGAAGACATGTACAACTCAGCTTATGTCAAGAGAAAGGAGTCTGACACATGCTACGGCCCTGTAAATAAATCCAAAGTTCAGCCAAGCTCGGAGACATTCATCATTTTAAAGCCAAATGATAGAAAAAAGAAGAGAATGACTCCCATGTCAATTTGTAGCAGTTAGGGAAGAAAGTGTTCATAGTGTGAAAACCACATTGTTAAGTCACAAAAATTGCACACACACACACACACAATATCAAGCACTCATACAGTGTATGTGTGGGAGCGTGTGAAAAGCGGCAGCCCCCTCCTCTCAGGGAGCACAGGAAGCTCGAGACAATACAGAGGCTTCATGCAGGGTTCAGCTCCAAACTGTTCCCTCCTCAGCAGCCTGCCTCAGAGCAGGCCCAGCACCCGATTGGACCCACAACATATCCGCTAGGCTGGATATTTATAACTCAGGGAAGCTGCAGCTCCACGACACAAATTCTTGAGTTTCCTCAGGAGGTATGCTTCACTGATTAGACAACAGTGACAGTGTGTCACGAGCAGGTTAGGTGACATTCACCTTTGTATCAGAGAAGAAAAAAAAAAACAGAAAGACAAAAACAATCTGTGATGACGACAGTTATAATGAATTTCCTGGCAGTTAATGTAAAACCACAAGGTGGTGAAATGACTGACACTCTGACGTTGCTGTTGACCACATAAAATGGGCCTATTGTTTTGATGACTGAAAGAGAGAGGGCTGCAGAAAGTTCGAAGGTTTCAAAAGTTGTAAGCAGGTGCAGTGTGACACATGTTCCATTTTGTTTGTGTTGTGAGGTTGAGTTGGTCTCCAGTGTGGTTTCTAAGGGTTGGCTGCTGAGCTCACACATGAACAGAACATCATTCTGAGTCATACAGCATGTTATTCAGGGACATTGAATTTGAACGTCCATCCACAAATTGAATTTAGTGATCTGTGAGCAGTGGGGCTATTAACTTAGCCATTTCAAATTCTGATTAGGCCCTTCACAGAGAAGCTGAGCAGCCGACTCATAAGACAACCCCAGGAGGGTGAGAATGAAAAGAGCAAGAAAGGATGACTAATAGATTAAAGAATGTGCAGGAATCCATCACCTTGCTCTAGAGACAATCTCATTAGCTCCATTAAAGCTTGTCTTTGTGTTAAAAGGAAAAAAGTCCATGAAGTGCTTGGCAGTTTATAGTCTTCTTTATAAACACATCACAGCAAAAATGTAGAATATGTGGCCGGTGTAGCACGTCAACAAGGCCTTAAGTGACCATCAATAGCTGGAATTTATGTTGGATTTATGTCTTTGTAAACAGAAGTCCATTCTCTGGACAAAGGTTGAGTTTGCTTAAAGACTCTAAACTTTTGTTGTAATCTGTTCATTCATCCAGGAGAGCAGGAAGTCAGAGGATAAAGCACTGAGGCAAACCTTAAGCCACTCTGGGTTTTTATTACATCAAATATCTGAAATGCCGCTAAATGTCTACTGTACCTTTAGTGTAGAGCTAAAACAACTAATCGACTTGTCAATCTTCAGAACATTAATCACCAATTATTTCAATAATCGATTAATACTCGTTTTTTTTTAAGCAAAAATACCAAAACTCCACAGACTGCTATGTCTCAAATGTATATATTGCTATTCTTTTTTTTAAGGTTCTCTTTTATAGTACATTGATTTTTTTTAATAGCTTTTTTTCAGTATCTTTTTTCTTTTCTTTTTTTCTTCAAACAATACTCCTATGCCTGATCGCTTTTCTGCCTGTAACATTAGATAGAGAAATGTCTAACTAAAAATGTTTAATGTTATCACTTTTGCCTCATGGATCTGTGCAGATATTCACAAATACATCATTACATCACTGTATGCTATCCACCCACCCAAAAATGTAAATTTTAATGTAGAAAAGGATATGTTTTCTTTGCCACTGCTAATTGTTAGGTCTACAACTTGTCTAAAAGCACTAAAAACATGCATCAAATTGCTTGTTTTGTTCAACCAACTGCCATAAGTCCAAAGATGTTCCGTTTATGATCACATAAAACAAAGAGAAGTGGCAAATCTTCACAATTTAGAAGTTAGAACTCCATTTTTCTTTAAAAGTTATTTAATCCATGAATCAAATACTAAAATAGCTGACTTTTTTGTTGTTGTCAGCTGACTAATTCATCACTGCCAACATTTGCTGTTACAAAACGTGACGGCACTTTAAAGGTGATTTCCATTTAGTTAATGCTTTTCTCTGGATCAAATGCAGTACGGACAGAATCACAGAATCTTTGAATAAGTATTAATAGTGCTGCAACTAACTATTATTCCCATTGGAGGTTAATCTGCCATTTGAGTCTATTAAAGGTCCAAAAGATGAAAATATTAATCACAATTTCTCAAAACCCAAGAGGATGTCTGCAAGACGTTCTTTTCTCCAACCAACTGTCCAAAATCCAAAGATATTAAGTTTATGATAATTTAAGATTTAGGGAAAACCACAAACTATCACACTGGAGCAGCAGTGACAAGAGAATATTTGGCATTTAAGCTTAAAAAAATACAGAAATGACTACCTGATTAACAATATAGCTAAAGAGCAACTTATTGGGTCAGCTTTACTGAAATGCCAACATTTGCTTTAGTGGCATTTGGGGAGGAAAACATAAGAGTTTTGTAATAGTGATTTCCTACTACTTTATGATTTTCCTCTTATTTAAATGACAAATGAATAGAATGTTTTCAAATATGTATTACACTGTCATAAAATACACCTCTTTATACTTGCACACAGATGACAAAAAAGCCACTACCTTCTAACATGGAAAAGTATGCTCTCCAATGAGCATTACACTTCCATCTTTAAACATTGTAAAAAAGGTAAAATAAAAATAGAGAAGTGGAAAAAGGAAAAAAAAGTGCCAAGAATATAAAAACCTTTACACCCTTTGGCAAACAGTGTCCATTCCTATTATACTGTCCTCAAAGTGGAGAGTAAACCTCTAACTCATGTGATTTGACCCATCAGATGACTTCTGTACACATGGGAGAGTTATGTAGGAGAGTACTGCACCTCAGAGTACTTCTTACACTGTCTGTGATGGAATCTGTTGCTATTTGGGTCTAAAAAACACATCAGATTGGAGCTAGGTGACGTTAATCTGTTTATCTAGTGATGTTTGACACACAGTAAATTCTCCCCACTTATCTCAGAGCGGGACCATTCATGTGTGAGCTCTGACTTGCCTCTGTTGGTATGCATTACATGAGTGGGATGCACCTGAACAGGTGGCACTCCCTAAATGACTCAGCAGGTCTTTGACACCTGGAGAGTGATTCACATTAACGATGCCGCCAACAACAACAACAGCAACAGGCTCCTTCAGAAAACATCGAACCACTGACAAAGTCGCTAATGTCCACTCTCGAGATTTAATACCTGACTGGAAACTGTGGCAGGCAAACATAAAAAGGCGCAAAACCACCTGGTATCTGACAGTGAGTTGGTTGCACCACGTTGCATCATTCAGTGTCCATATAACCTCTCTAAGCCACAGGCATGGGTATAACTGTTCACATGGTCACCAAGCAAAGCAGCAATAAGCAACAGTAAGAGTATGACTCTAGAGTGGCCAATTTGTTGACCACTGCTTAGTCCCCAGTGACACAGTTTGGCCTCCACTTGTCCCAGATGTCAGTCCTGCCCTTGTCTGTGTTGTCCACAGAGACATGGAGGGATATTTCCTGTGTGAACCAACACCCAGACATACAGTAAGCAATCAGCGATAACAATCTAGTGTACATTTGCATGGGCATGACAATTCTCAGAAGTAAATTGATGCCACTAATATCAGCATATCTGTGTACTCTAGACAGGAAGTTTACTGGACGGCCAGGCACGTACACTCGGGCAATTTGAAGGGGTGTGGGGGGTGGAGGGGGATTAGGGAGAGGGAGGAATGGGGGTGGAGGGTGGAGGGGAGGGGGTGAAGTTTCCCCATCGTCCCTTAGCAACAAGGCCTGCTGGCGAGGCCTCCAGAATGTACCGTGGTTTACAGAAGAGATAAACATTGACTTTGCCACCCGGAGAAGTAAATCTGATTTCAGTAATGGAACACTGCATGACTTAAAACACAGATCAGACAACGCAGAAAACAAACATTAAAGCACCAGGCACATCAGCAGATGTTACATTTACTTTAGTGACTACATTTACAGTGAGCAGAGCTACAGAAGGCATCTGTGATGAAATGCCACAACATTGCAGTTTAATGACTAACACTGTTGCCCTTATTAACCACAAAAAGAAGCCAAGCCTTAATTTGCTCTGTCATTAGGAACGGTGATTCATTTTCCATTTCCTATCTTATACTGCAACGTAAACCACTAAAATGTTTGAAGGGACCCTTCTAGTGTCCCACATACACTTCACATATTTTGCATGAATCCAAAGAACCTTTAATGAATTGGCTACAGTTGAAGGCCTCACAGTGAGCACACAGTAGTGTCAGGCTTTGGTGCTGCACAGATGGAAAAAACAACAGCAGAGGAATGAAAAGACGTCTCTGTGAGGTTCTAAGAGTGGAATAAACTTAACTGGAAAATCTGTTGAGAGAACTTTGTGGCTTTAATTGACTAACTGGCAAGGTGAATTCTTGGCTTTTCTGAGGTCAAAGTGATTACAGCTTCAGACATGTTACTAAAAAACCCCTGTGCCTCTCAACACACACTTCTTTACACAATTTGATTTAAAGTTCGCTTGTGCAAAAGTGCACTCACACAGCCTGCCATAGCTGCAGTGTACTTATTAATAGTGCCTATAGGGCCAGCTACATCCGCTGTGTCAGACCAAGAGCCATCATATGCTGAATGTCTGAACAATATGACCACATGATGTCCAACACAGATGGTGGCTGTAATATTGAGGCTGGGGAGACTGAGTGAATGATACAGCACATGTACACCATCGAGCACAGACACAAGAGCCATCAGATGAGTTAATCAGTGCAGAAATAAACACTTTAATCAATAACAACAACAAACACAGTGTTGCTTCCTGTGTATGTGAGCTCTTGCGGGACAATGAACGGGCTTGTTTCATCTTCTCCAACAAGTTCACAGGCCTGACAGTGATTTCTGCTTCCATATTAACAACACAGCTTCACAAAAGACTCTAAGTTTGTCTGGCTTAAGCTTCAGCTTTATGAGACAGTGGGTATTTGATGTTTTTAAACATCTGCTGACGTCCTGGCGACATTTTGTATCATCATGTTATTTGTATTAGTGGCTAAATAATGTAACTGTCCCGCCGCGAGCGCGTTTCACATAAGAAGCTATCCAAAGTTAAACGCATACTTTAAGCACTTAAATAAAGATAGCATGAGTGGCTGTTAATCAAAGAAAGTGATATAAATTCTTACAAGTTAGTATTCAGGAGGTTATTGTCGTTTTTACTTACAGAAAGTTTTCCGACCACCGGACCGAAGTTCATCTTGGGAACTTCGAGATGAGAGGAAATCCCGGCGACTTCGCGTAACAAACCAACCAGTTTAAAGTCTCTAAAAAACACAACTACAGTGAAAAAGCCAAACGCCACACAAGTCCAGCTTTGAAACTATCCGTCGCCCGGTTTCTTTCATGAGTTTATTCGTCACTGACAAAACTTTACAGCGTTTTTCAGGGAGCGAAGACAGACACAGTCTGAGCAGCACGGAGGATTATTTTTTTCGCCCTGGAGCTGCATGTGACGTCAGACTGTGCTGGAGCCAATCACAACATTTCATCTCGAATATTAATTGGCTTAAGTTTTCAACAGAGGTAGAAAAGTACTCACATGTTTTGTACTCTAGTAAAAGTAGCACTACCACAGTGTAGGAATACTCACGTAAAAGTCCTGCATTCAAATCTTAAATCTTAAAGTGAAAGTAAAAAAGTAGTAATAATGCAGACAGGCCAGTTGTTTATGATTAAACTTTTTATTGCTTTTTCAGCATTTGAACAAAAAGTGCATTATAAATGTACAAACAACATTCAAAATTAAAAGACAATAAAAATAAGGGAAAAAGAAAAGGACATTCATATTCTTCTCGGCAGTATAACACAGGCTGTCATGCAACATTTATACCACATCATTTTGCATCTCAGTTAGTAAATAAATGTAGTAAAGTAAAAAGTACATGTGTCCCTGAATTGTGATTAAGTAAATGTATAAAGTAGCAGAAAATAGAAATACTTAAGTGAAGTACAAGTACCTCAAAATTTTTACTTGAAGGTCCACTGTGTAAAATTAAGGGGGATTTAGTGGCTTCTTGCCATGAGGATTGCTTATTGCAACCGGCTGAAACTTCTCCTTGTTAGATTTCTTTCAGTGTTTATTGTTCAGGAGGGTTTTGACAGGAGCTGAATTATCCACAGAGGTCTCTTCCTCTCCAAAACAAACAGAACAGGTGATTAAAACCAGTAAAAACACCTAATAAAGCAGTTTCAGGTTACAAATCAATGTTTCTCTGATGCTGTTTGGCATCTGTGCTCACCTTTGTTCTTGGATAACTTAAGATTCAGACGTTCGGGAGGTTGTAACTAGGAGATGAATTTTCTGCAGAGGTGTCCACCTCTCCAAAACAAACAGACTTAGTGGTAAAAACACTGAGTAAAGAAGTTACTCATTAAAAATCAGTATTATTCCAACACTCATCATGGAGGGTTGCTAACTATGATGGCTGACGCAAAAATGCAAAAACATGAATGGCCCTATAGAGCCAGTGTTTGATATGTCCTTTCTGGGCTACTGTAGAAATATGGCACTGCAACATGGTGATCTCCATAGACGAGGACCGGCTCCTTATGTAGATACAAACGGCTCATTTTAAGGAAACAAAAACACTACGATTCTTATTTACAGGTGATTATACATGAAAGAAAACATACTTCTTACATTATATTCCATTTCTGCCAGTATTTTCCCCTTAAAACCTACACACTAGTTCAGTACTCAAGTACAAGTACTTGAGTATATGTACATAGTTACTGTCCACAACTGCATTTAACGTTCTTTTTGAGTGAAAAAGTTAAATGGGAATAAAAATTGTATATTTAGAAAAGTTGAAGGTATAGGTTTATCTACATAAGATCATTTCATTTCATTTCATTTCACTCGATGACTAATGGAGAAGGGTTGGGATTTAATAAGTTTATACTTCCTCCAACTCCTTTTCAAATGTGTAAATGAAAGTAACTTTACATTGAGAATTGCTTTAACATTATGCTTTTCATTATTTGTAAATATTACTTTATTTCTTTCTGTCTGCTCATTTGTATGTTCATGTCTTTTTTTACATGTTTGAAATTAATATCAAATATCATATGTAGTACTCTCTACAACTTCTAATTGGTTGAGAAAAATAAAAAGCTTAATTTACCCTTTTAAATTAGCAAGGAATGCACTTAGTTACTTTACACCACTGGTTTTCAATGCAAAACTGAAATGTTTTTTGTTTCGTTACAGTATTATTTCTGTGGCGTGAAATATGCAGCACTGATTTATATAAAGTGAAACAGGCGTAAAACTCACATGGGTCATCTCATGCTTTGATCTACTTGTGACTAACTCACTTTAGCAATTAACTATCCTATCTAATGTGTAACTTACTAGTAATAACTAACTCGTGTGATAAGCGCCAGTGAATGAATGATCCCAAAGTGTGGCATTTGGCACAAATACACACTTCAGGCCAGTGGATCCTCAAGGGGAGACACATTATAGGTCTAATCCTGCTGAGGAGCGTTTTAATTTTACTTTTTTCCCACTTACTTAAGATTAACACAGTGAGAAGTGGAACAACTTAGCTTTCAAACTTAAGAATTCTGCAGTATATATAGAGGAAGTCAACCACTATTTAATGACACCATAACATTATTCCTCTGTTTGTACTTGGACTATATCAAACAACAAACATCCTCTTAAATGTGGTTCCTGCTGACAAAATCTTATCTAAAGTGGGTCTGAAGCCGGTCTGTCTAGGGACGAGAAAGCGGAAGATATTTGGGCAAACCTACACTGGCCCATGCCAGGATAATTACCAAAACAAATAAACAAATAAACAAGCAGAGCCAAACAACTAGTATAAATAAATAGTAGGCCTGCCACTTAGTCAGACAGTGGTGTGATGAAAGAGGGATTGTGCAATATCTGGACACATTTAGAGTAAAGGCTGTCTGGCATATGTCTCACTTCTCATTCACCGCTCTATAAAAGCACTGTCATTATGAAACATTATGATGGTTAGTTAAATATCTTGTGACCAATGTCACGATACTGAGGGGGTAGGGACAATAAGGAAGGTCAAGTTACTATAATCAGTGCAACAGTTAGTATTGCAAAAGGATGAAAATGAAGTGATGAAAATTGTGGGATCTGGTCACAGCCGAGATTCTGGTTTTTATGGAGTATCTAAAAATAAGAGCTGACCTCGTTGCCCAGCTAAATATCTGAGAAAAATACTGACGTGACAGTTCTCACACGACTATGTTGTTTACTCACAGTGAACTGCTGAAGGTAATCAGACCTTAGACTCCAAAAGAGGAAAAAGGGGGAGACGAAAATAAGTTGTGTATTGTGTGTGCTTGTTTGGAGCTACAAAAAAAAAAAAAAAGTAGCAAATAATACAAATATAAAAGATGTTATGTTGTTTGCATTGGAAGAAGGCGATCAGGCTCTACACCCACTCATTTCATCATTTCTGGAACAAACAACACAACATCCAGTTCAACAACAGATGCATCCCATCTCCTCCTGCCAAAGTTAAACATGTGTCCCAATTAAAGCTATCTAGGAAATCTCTGTATCTTCCACTTGGAGCACATCCTGTGCTCCTCCTCCTGAGGTCACCGACTACGTGCTCAAAAACAGGAAGTGTATGATTGAGTTATTTGCAGGCTTATCCTGAGCAAGTCCGTATTTATGGCCACTGGGTTGATTAGTTCACGTAGTAGACATGTGCAATAACAAATATCACTGAAAATTCTACAATTCATCATTTGCATTTTGAAAGAGAATGTTTGACTTTACTGATAAAGGAAGTTAGTTGCTCAGGATGATTTGCATATCCTGTGTGGGAGCAGTGTGATGGCCGTGTGTGTGTTTGTATATTTGTGTACGTACAATAGGTGTGTGTGCAGCAGATGGTGAGTTGGAGAGTTTTTTCAAAGAAGTGACCTGCGGAGGAAAAGGCAGAGAAAATAAAGGGAAGGGAAACCTTCCGGAGCGTTAGTAACTTATCTTGTGACGCCTGCTGGGTATTGTCTCGCTTGCTGTTTAGGAAGGTGAAAAAAAAGACGACGACAAAGAGCTGAAAAACTAAATGTAAGACGTAAGCCTTAAAGCCATTTTCTGAGTTAGTTATTTTTACCAACAGAAACACAAAAATAGTCCCTTATTTTTCAGCAGTCTGACTGTTGCGTGCTTCCCATAATTTGGTTTGATTTGATTTTGTTAGGAAATTTAAAAAAAAAAATGCATAGCAGTGACATTAAGCCTGTATTTATAACAGAAATCTAGACAAGAGCTTGTGTAAAAACTGGTCCACATTCTTTTAACAGCAGGGACATGACAGGGACAACGGCCCCACATCACCTCAGCATCTTTGTGGGATAAGACACGGGGGACATTCAACTTTGTTTATAATTCATCTGGGGCATTTATGCTCCTAGTATCTGCCATATTTGTAAAAGGGGCTAATATGATTGCCCTCCTCTGCACAAGAGTTTCTGTGAAAGCTCTCAACAATAACAACAACAACAGCTTGAGGGTCAGAACAGCCTGTTTACAGTCAAAGGTGAAAGGTCGCAGTGTGAATGTTGAGCTGAGATGAGGGGCTGTAGCCTGACACAGAAGTTGATGATATTGTTTATGTTTCTGTTGTCTGTGTGGAGGATTGAAGCATGAAACTCATCCAGTGCGCTTCTTCGCTTCTTCTTCCCACATATACAGACACACAACTTAGGTGAAAACACAACATGTAAATGGTAAATGGATTACATTTAAATAGAGCTTTTCTAGTGTCAGTGAGTCACTGTGCTTTACAGCACAAGCCAGCATTCACCCATTCACACACACATTTATACACTGGTGACAGAGGCTCCCATACAACGTGCCGCCTGCTCATCTGGAGCGATAACCATTCACATGCAATGTGGGGTTCAGTATGTTGCCCAAGGACAGTTTAACATGTAGACTGTTTTAGACATCTACCTCAGCTATCCTGCAGTATTAACTAATTTCTTTTTCCCACAATGGCAAAGGCATAACCTGTTCTACTCCCCCTCTGACTGGCTAGTAGCTACTCATTGCCTTCTTTGGTTGAGTGGTTAGGTTTTAGGCCCTGACACACCAAGCTGACAGTTGGCCATCAGTCAGTGTTGGGCCTTAAGTGAGCGTATGTAGTCACTGGGGTGTGTCCCGCACCATTGCCCCTCAGTGGCCCCTGACGCCCTTTTTTTTTTTTTTTTTTTTTTTTTGGCTGATTCAGCATGTTGAGTTGCCGATGGTGATGGCAGAGCCTGTTGGTAAATGAAATCACCAGGGGCGGGCTGGGGTTAAAATTCAGCCTGGGAGCTTGGTTTGCAGAGGCCTTTTTTCAGATCGCACGACAGACACAAGTGGAACCGTAATTTTAACACAAATACTTTATTTGCAGTATAAAAACAATCTAATGATATTAACTCCATGGGCCCTAGGCCTTTTTTGGGTATTTTTACTGCCTTTACTTTTAAGCTCATATCACAGTCATTATAAAGGCTACATACACATGCTATATCTTGTTTTTTTTTCAGAACAATCTGGGCTAATCAGATTTTGGGGGGGCCTGTCCCCCTCAATGTATATGGTGACTACAGCCCTGTCAGCATGCATAATTAGGCTATAGTTGTCTGGGTGTGCAAAGGTGAAGTGGCTGGTCTTGCCATACAAAGTTTGATGGAGTGTCAACTGGACAATATGGAGATATTTGCATCTTGAAAGCCGGACTACAAATGTGGATAGACAGGGAGAAACACACGCAAGCCTAAGACATGGTAAGATACGATATTCCTCATTATATGAAGTGACTGATAACAAGATCTGTATAATGGGTTGTAAAGAAATTCGTCAGGTTTTTATTTTGTAGACAATTAATCTGGATTTATAGCGTGATGGGATGACAGCACAATGATGTGTGTGGTATCACTGGAAAGCTCTGCTCCTGCGCTTTCATGTGATATGCGTGGCATTTCTGTGTGAGCCTGCATTCGTGAGTAATCCATCCAAGAATAATGTGTGTGCAGAGCTGTATGAAAGCTCGGTTATACATCATTTTATTGTAACTTTATCATTTTTTTCGCTGTGAAAACTGTGGACTACCAACAAGTGGTCTTGTCGGAAAGCTGCCGTTACGCTGTTTCACGTGATATGCGTGGCTTCTCGCTATGACGCACGGTCATGGAGAAAATCCATAGAGAAGAACAGGTGTGAATTTGGACGCACTATGCGTCTGCTAATTTACCCCGCTCCTCTTTCTTTTTTTTGCTTTTTTTCTAACAGGAAGACAACAGTTTAATGACAGAGCAACTGAGCCAATCACATTTCAGTAGAAACAAGGATCAGCTCAAATTGGGAGGGGCCGCTCGTATCTCCCCTTAATATGCAAAATATTGGATTGACCCAGTCTGACCTTCCACTCTGTGCCACCTGCGGCTGCAAGGGCAGGCTGCTGCGGTCAACCGCGGCTGCGTTTTATGGGGTAAAAAAAACGTTCCTACCACCGGCCGGTTCGGCCTGGAACAGACCGGCCGTTCAGGAATACTCCCGAACCTCCCTATGGCCAGCCCACCCCTGGAAATTATTATGATTGGCAGTTCAGCTCAGAGCATGAGAGGAGAAACGGAGGTGAGGAAAGTAAACAAAGAGTTAAATTCAAGAGGGAGTGAGACCAAAACAAACTTGTTACATAAGGTAAGATAATTTTTCTTCAGCCATGAGCTCTTTAGCAGGAATGTTTCTTGATGGTGTGTCTTATTGTTCGTTGGGGCATGGTAATTATGCTTTGTTATTTCAACATTAGATTTTGTTGTTAATGTGCTAACTGGCTAACTACTATAAAGATGGTTTTCCTGTTTCTGTTTTGCTGGTATGAAGAGTTACTTCCTCTCAACGCAACGCTGGGGGGGCTTAATTGCCTAGTTCTCTAAAGTCGGTTTGGTGTGTCTGGGCTTTTGTATAACTCCAACAAATGGACTAAACTTATCTACTAACAACGGAGTACTTGTACGTGAACAGGGTCGCTTGTAGTGAGAAACCCACAGGGGATTATCACTCAACTCCTCAGTTCTCCTCATCTCCGTGGAGCGTTTTAGTTTTTTTCAGCTCATTGTTTTGGTTGTTACGGCTTTTTTGCTTCACTCTCTAACCAACGTCATTTTCAGCTGTCACATGCAGCTGTTTTCTGTGAAAAACAAGACCTAAGAGACCTATGCTAGCAGCTCTCTGAGGGTGTATAGGTACAACAATGCTTTGAGCTAAATACTAACATTAGCATGTTAACCCTATGGGCCCTAGGCGTTTTTGGGGTATTTTTACTGCCTTTACTTTTAAGTGGTAAATGCACTTGTATAGCGTCTTGCAGGTCTTCAGACCACTCAGAGTGCTTTTTTACACTACATGTCACATTACCCCATTCACACACACTCACACATTCAGACACTGGTGGCCAAAGCCACCAAATAAGGTACCACCTGCTACACAGTTAACCATTCACATGCCCTCACACACCTTGGGATTCAGAGTCTTGCCCAAGGATCCTTGGACATGCAGATTGGGGCCAGTTATGGGACCTCAAATTTTCCGACTAGCGGACACCCCATGTATCTCCTAAGCCACAGCTGCCTCATTACTAACATCTTTATGTTTAAAGGGTATAATCATGGATTTATTTGTTTACCATATTCACCATGTTAGTTAAGCATGTTAACATGCAAACATTTGCTAATTAGCACTACATTTAAGGTTCAGCTATGGCTGATGGGATGTCATTAGTTTTGTATCCATCTGCTCTGCACCAATCAAGAAGAAGAAAAACAAGTTAGCAATAAGCAAATAAACATAGAACACACAGCACACACAATATAGTAGCTCAAGTACTAGTATGCCCCTGACCAAAATCAGAGCTAAAAGGGACTGAATGTTTGACTAACATTTGCCAGATGGCCATAAACAAGTCATATTCTAATAATTCCTAATGTTACCCCATATCTGTTGGATGTGTAAAATAGACAAATATTTGCTAACAGGCTTGTCATAACAACTTACAGGATAATAATACATCAGTGCTACATTTGAAAAATCAGCCAACTGAAGTGGATGGCAGAATCCATACCACAATTATAATGGAGAAACAGTGAACATAATTGTTGGGATATCAGACAGAATTGTAAACTCACTTACACACACACACACACACACACACACATCGTTTCCATCTTCAGTCTAACATTGCGCCCATTTTTAACGATTCCCTTGGGGGAGGGGGGTTCGATTTCCCCAAATAATTACTAGAGATCAATGTGGTTGCCTGAATCTAATGTCCTTGTTAGAAACTGATGCAGATGGAAGTAAAATTGTCAAGCAATATTGAGAAAGCATGCCATCTATGCAGTCAGTCAACTTGGTGGAGTGGGCCATTTCAAGGGTCTGGACCCAGGCAAGTGCACAGCATGACCACTCTAGACAACAGCTTGACAATAGCGTTTGTCCCGCCCGTGGCGGTGATTGGCTAATCGTCCCCCTGGGGTGCTGATTGGATCGATTGTATTTCAACCAAGAAACCGCTGTTTTATCTCATGATGCCAAATGAATCAGTCAACTCTGTGGAGTCATTGGATATGAAGGTCTAGACCCAGGCAATATTGGGATCAGTTTCAGAGCAATTTAACAAATGATAGAAACACTGACAGCCCATCAGAATCCATCCAAATTTACAGGCCATCATAACTGGAGCATGCAGCACATGCTTTGTGTGACTGTTTACAGATTGTCATCAGCGTGGATGCTCACATCCTTATTGCTATAGTTATCGTTGTTGGTTTGGAAGGCCCTTTGGTTATTTAAGGTTTAATACAAGAGGGAGGGAATACATTTTAACAGAACTAAAGGTGTACAGCAGCTCTATGGTTACTTTGAGTTCTTTCTTATATACACTGCAAAAAACCCCACTGTAACAAGTCTCACACTTGCCTTCACAAACTAGGTTTGCTGAAGCAGGGCTAAATTCTTTCAAGTGAATGGAAAAAATGAGTTGAACTGAAAAATGACTGAATAAGGCAGACTTCTGCACTAACATAAAAAGTGTCACAATTCCAGGAAATCCTTGAAATTAGTTGATTTTTCTGTATGAAAAGAATAAAGAATAGAGAATGTTTGAAGAGTACCTTTGTGTATCTTTCAAACAATGACCTCTTAGTACCAATGGAAAAAATTCAGCTCATGTCAAGAGAAGTTCCTAAAGTCATTTGACAAAAGCAGAAGACAAACAGTGTGGGAGTTCCTGGCAAAATATACTGGAAATACATTGTCAAGTGTCTTATTGTCAAATCAGCTCACACTTCCTAACTCGCACAGTCGCAGGATTCGTATCAAAGCCCTGAAGGTGTTTGTGAGTTAGAAAAAAAGGGTCAAAAGTGAGGCTGAGGCAGGGAGCGAGAGGCGTGAGAGAAAAGCTTCTTGACTGGTTTTGTCTGGTTGAAGTCGGGCTACATATTAACACAGCAGATTACGATTGAGTGAGGAATGCTTGTCTTTGTTGAGACCTTTGCGGTGATGTCATCAGTACTTTCCCTGGCACCACCTGGGCAGGATTCACAGGAGGGGCCGGGCTGTTTAAGGCAGCGATGGAGCTGTTGTAATGTGGCCTGATTAGTCACCTGACTGTGTTTTTTTAAAGCCTTTTCCGACAAAAGACAGGCTTCAGTCAGCAGTGCCATAAAGATTAGCTGCCTGGTGAACTGTGTAAACACACTGACAAATCTGTGTGTTTGTGTGAGCTGCATACAGGAATGTGTGTGGGTGTCAGTGTCTGTTTTTTCTTGTATATACTCTGTGATTGAGCAGAGAAAATGGTGTGAATAAATAATAAAGACAGATAAGTTTGAGTGAGTGCAGATGATTAAAAATAGAGACAGCGAGCAATGTTTGCATATGTGAGTGTGTGTAATGGATAGGCTAGAAAGTGAGAGATGGTGGTGAAAGAAATCCAAAATAGAGAAAGTGTGTTGGAAAAAGACAGTGAGTGGGAATTAAAGGAGGACTCGTGGCAGAACCCACAGTGCTGATGTTAGCTGTCTGATCCACTGAGAGACAGTTGGCAGCAGACTGTCTACCAGCCGCGAAAGTACAGTAATTCAAAGCATGCGATGTGACGCCGTTCCCTGAGAGCTGGGGCTGCAGTCGCCCACCCGCCCACTCACACACACTCACACACACACACACACACACACACACTGAAGCAATGCACCCTGTAAGAGTAACAAATGCACTGAACGCTCCATTCCACGTGATGCAATTATTCACAGTTCCAGCAAATTCGGGCTGAAGCTAATCTCATAACTAAATGGCATGGCGCCTCTTAAAAAAAAAAAATATTCCAAACAACTGTATGGAATTTAACTAACTGGTGTCAGTAACTTGACTTTGCTGCATCCAAAGTTTATACGAGAAAGTGGCCAGCAATTATTGCAGCACATTTACTGTCAGTAGTGTGCAAACAAGATTTATTGCCTTACTAAATTAGTGTTTGTGAGCTACATAACCAATCATCAGCACAGAGATGTATTTTATTTTTGTCGACTGCATCACATTCTGATTTGGAAGATATAAAGATGAAGATAAAGTTGCCACGGTAACAGGAAAGAAACAGATTTAAGATGAACAGTATGAAGACAAGAGAGAGGAAACAAAAGAGTCAGAGTAAAGAGTTGTTGAGAGGAAAACAAGATTCCAACTTTTGTAGGTTAGTTCTCATGAGCTTCACATGACTTGCATTTAGGCCCCCTCTCCCCCTCCTCCTCCTCCTCCTCTCTTCACCCCCCCCCCCCCCCCTTCTCCCTCTGTACTGAGCGCCCTCCCTCCTTTCCTTTGCCACTTCCCACCCCGCTATCCCCCTCCTCCTCCTCCTCCTCCTCATCCTCCTCCTCCTCCTCCTCCTCCTCCTCCTCCCCCTCCTCTCCGCGCAGCACATAGACTTCCTGTGTGTCCTGGCCTGAATGGTATGTGCATGGAGTGGGTGTCTGGGAGGCCTTTCATCCGGCATGGAAAGAAAAGAGAAGTCAAGAGAGAGAGAGGGTGAAAAAAAAGTGAGAGAAGAGAGTCATCTTTAATCCGTTTGAGTCAGAGCAGTTGTCCAGGGGCGAGCGGGGTGGGGCGTATTAGAAGGGGTGAGAGGGCTCTGGTTGTGCCAGGGATGTGTGTGTAGCGTCTGGAGGGGAAGAGAGAGGCCTGCTGGGAGAGCCTGCAGCCTGCCTGGGACGGATGACATCCGGCTGGTTTGCACGGCTGAGTGAAAGTACTAAACTAGAGCAGGTAGAACAGATAAACATTAACTAAAGTATTCATGCTCTACTGTGGGAAAGGGCTAAGTATAATGAAAACCACATCAATTAAAATCTGCTGTGACAAAATGACGATTGTGCTGCACACTGTAATCGAAATGGAATGGGAATGTTGCAGCCCCTGCAGCCTCGTGGGTGAGTGCTGAGCTGCATGTGGCGTTGTCAGACAGGGTGTAGCTGGCTGCTGAGTGCCAGGCCTGACTAGACCCTACCCACGCTGTGAAGGGGCACACATGCAAGCCTGCGAGACTGCCTCATGTCATGGAAACAACCTACAGTTGCATGTGTGTGTGTGTGGGTGTGTGTGCACATGCTCACACACAGGCAGCCAGTACATGCTAAGACAAGATAACCCCTCATAAGAAGAAAGCATACAGTGCCATCTGCTGTTTGGATTGGAGTTTAATTGGCACTGTCAGTTGAATAAAATCAAACGGCTCTATCTTCATTATATATTCTGATTTATACATGCAGATAAACAGACAGCACATGAAACTCTATGTTTTTTTCAGTTCATCTAACTGTTCATGTGATATTGTACTTAATTTAATACATCACAGTGAGGTCAGTATCACATCCTCATTGTGGTCCACAGACAGTGCATGCATTACCTGCTGGTTTAACCAAAACACTGCTCCAGGAGCTATGTGAGTGTACTGCAAGGAATTATAAGTCATAACACAACATCAGTATGATCATTATTTAAAATATATAGTAGTAGTTTTGATGCCAAAATAACATTAATAGGTTAACAAGTGTCACATTTTCATGCATTAATTATTTTAAGAGACTAATTATTAGTAGAGTGGAAATCTGCATCTCACAGGAGGAAACAAGTGTAGTTTTTTAATCAAATCCTTGGTGTTGCTCACAGCTCAACCTGTGAGTGTTAGTGTTGATTTGTTGTAGAAGTGACCTTCGTTACTGCAGTAAAAGAAACACTTGAAATACCTCATTAGGAGCACTTGCTATTTGACACTTTTGTCAAGCATTACCATAACACAATATAAGACCAGAATTAAGAGTGGAATATGAGAACTCTCATGTGGTTAGTGCTGTACTGTCCTGTGTGTTCCATCTTTAAAGAGACAGCTCATCCCAAAATCAAAACTAAATATTTTTCCTCTTGCGTGCTATTTATTTAGTGCTATTTATCAATTTAGAATGTTTTGGTGTGAGTTGCCAAGTGTTGGAGATATCAGCTGTAGAGATGTCTAGATGGCAGTCAGCCTGTGGTGTTCAAGGCATAACAAAAATACATTTGAAAAACTTGACTGCAATTTTTTTCTTTGCTGAAATCATAACATTTTTACTCAAGATAATCCACAGACCTTGTTGTGAGAAGTTTCATGGAGGAATGATTTTCTTTGCACTGAGCTACACCTGCCAACTGTATCACAGCACAGAAGGAAGTGTGCATCTACGCATTGACGGGAGGCTCGTTCTCTTGACAGATGTAAACATTAATGACGTCCTCCTGGGCTGAGTTGTAGCTAGCAGTAGATGCACACGTTCCCTCTGTGGTAATATGTTGGTGGGTGTAATTTGGTAGAAAAATAGTTTCTACATGAAACTGCTCACAACAAGGTAAAGCGATATTGCTGTTAAGTTTTTAATTTTATTTATTTATTAATTTATTTTTTGTGGCACTTTGAGCACCACAAGACCAGTGCCATCTAGTTCCATTGCATTGGAGAGAAGGCAGACATCTCTACGGCTGAACACTCGACAACTTGCACCAAAACAATCTTAAGTGATGAATAGCACTACAGGCAAGAGATAAATATATTTCTCTAACGTAACAATTTATCTCCCCACCCAAAGATTATTCATTTTTCACGTCGATTACCCCAGATGGGGATAATTCCCATAGTAATAACTACTGGGTGGGGAGATAATCCCCTTACTCAGAGAACAAAGGTTACAATGTAACCGAACAATCTCTTTGATTTGGGGGTGAACTGTTCCTTTAACGTGTCAGATTGTAACTCCAAAAGAAAATCATTTGGACATTGTTTTTCCTGCTAGAAGCCAATAGAAATATAGATACAGATAAAATATGTATTTTTATTTGAGTTTGTGTGCTTTTGTTTTGTAGGTCCTGCAGTCAATATAATTGTTTAGATAATTCAGTTTATACATATGCATGCAGTTCTCATAGATCTGCAGTATGATCAAGTATTGTGTGTTATGAAGCACAGTCTCACAGAGCTGCTTTAACATAGCTTTAGACTCTTAGTCTTGTTCTTTAGTCAATAAATGCCTCACTACATTTAAGAACTAAAATCTTCAACATGGAAGTTTATGAAACTGTGAGCGGTCCTTTCATAAAATACATGTTAGAGGAAGTTTAAGTCTCTTTCCCCAAAAGCTGGCCAGAATTAGTGAAAACCAAGCCTTGTTACACCCATTTCTCACTTTATCTATAAACCACAGATAAACAAGGAATCCTATGCTTTCACTGCATATTTATTTCAACACAATACAGTATATACAGTTTCAAAATTGCAAATCTTTGAAAAAGGAAAAGAAAAAAAAGAAGAACTTGGCCATAAGGGAACATCACTGGTGATAAGCAGTATGACTGTCACACCTTTCACCTTTAATATAAACATTCTTATAGCACGCAAATCAAATCTTGAGTACAGAGAATGTATTGAGATGTTTCAAATCAAACATATATAAATGCATTGCACTGGATACATAACCATTTGAAGAATAAAATAATATATTTTTTTTTGACATTTCCAGCAGTTTCATCTGATAAATAGAGTGATATGAGAATAAGATTTAAAAGGCAGTAGATTTTGTCCTGGAAAGAAAAGCAGAGAAATATAAACAACAACCAAAAAAAAAAAAAAAAGTAATAAAGTTTTGAATTAAACTTTCACCACATTTGATGAATTGATATACTTTTACTCAAGTTAGCATTGTTTTCTATTTTCTCCAAAGCAATGCAGATCTTAAGATAGTAGGCTGTGAGAAAAACACATTACATCACACTTCTGAATAAGCTGAAATAGTAGCACTAACTGTAGGCTGGATTTTCCAAGGACACATAATACAGCTTTTTAAAAGTTACACACAACTTTCCTCCACGCACTCACACTCACACGCACACGCACACGCTCTCTGAGTCATTGAGTTTATGTAAAGGACACTGACGGACACACTGAGCGTCCTCAGGTGACAGATGGTCAGATCGTTTTTAGTCAGCTTGTCGTCGCTGTAAGTTCCTGGCATCGGCGATAACAGGTTTAAATGCTTCAGCATTCTCAGGAAACACCTCTGCAGTGTATACAAGGTGGGTATTGTGCATGGCAATGAACAATACAGCTTGCATATTAACATACTAGTTTCTTTGTTATGGTGAGAATAAAAAGACATTCTGGTCAGACTCTCAGATGACACCGAACCCACATGGAGAGGCACAATTAGTTAGAAAACTGTGTGATTTTTTTACGGTGCACAACACATATAAAGCTTATCTGTTTTCTTTTTAGTTTTGCATGTATTTTATTATGTCCATGTTTGTATATGACAGATGGGGGAGCTTGATACAGCAAAGTAGGTGAAAAAAATCTGGGTTTGAAAAAAAGCTCAAGGTAGGTGTGTGAGGTTTTGATTCGATGCACTGGGAACAAAAAACTTAAGTGAGATTTGGCAGCATAACACCATGTTGTCCAAGCCTTGAGACAAAAAAGTCAATTCCAGTGAAGTTTTAAGGCCCTCTGCCAAAAAGATTTCCAGATACAAAGTCCAAAGTAATCTTCACTCCAGCAGCGTCCATAAAATTTTTACGAGGTGGCATAAATCAGAACGTTGTCACCGCCTGTTATAGATCTGCATAGCGAGGTGTGGTTCCGTCCCTGACTGGAAATCACTGAAAATTAGGGAGTTAAGTGTTACACTGATAACACTCAGACGTGCAGAGATGACTAAAGTAATGATGTGTAAAAAGGTCTCCTAATGTAATAATGTGGTGCGTCCTTGGCTGTGTCCCTTCTCTACAGGACAACATTTCCATCAAGTCTCACGGTCCAGTTCTTTAAATACAACTAGTAGCTTGGTTGCTCAGTAGACCATCAGCTTTGGAACAGGGTGGTTGTCAGGACAAATTTCCTTTTTCAAGCTGGCTGTGTAATGGAATAATTCCAGTATTTTTTAAGTTGTTGGTGGAGTCTTGATATTTTCCTGAAATGTACAGGATGGAGGAACTGCTGCCTACATATATACATTTTTTGTGTACCCTACTGTCCTCTCTTTATGCTTCTGCTGGCTTTTTTGTGACTCTAGTACCTGCACTAAAGGTCTCTCTACACAGCTGGAATGGAGTGTCACATCCTGTTTCCTTTGATCCAAGGAGATCTGACTGATCCCATCCCAAGCTGTGATACATCTGTAAATACGATGAAAAAAAGTGGATAAAATCTGAGTTTACCATAAATGATTTATCACACAGGGCCTCCTGGAGGATGTGGGACATTTTCTGTGCTTCAGCAGAAAGGTCAACTCCTGATTCTGGAGGAGTCAGCTCTTACAGTGATGATACATCAGTGGGACATGTTGTGGGTAATAGCTCAGGAAACGGTCTCTCAAATCGAATGATTGTTTCCTCTTTTGAGAGCGGCTATAGAAATAATCTTTTTTCCAAGAAGAGCACGTTTGTCGCCATTAACCAATGCTGCAGCTCTGCAGGAGGTCCCAGCTTTGAACAGGTAAGATTGCTCTTCCAGGTGGCACTATGGGAGACATTCATCCACAGTTGTCAGCATGCTGGAAGTTAGCAGAAAATCCATGACCATATGTTACTGGAAAGAAGATGTTGATCCCAGAAGGAAGAAACAAGTATTTGAATAATCCAACTGCAATAAAAGAGTCAACGTAGTATTAAGTATGGGAGTAACAAAGATACATGCTGGTACCCTTTATTGAGGATAAGAGTGTGGTCACAGCATAAGTGTCATTAGTTTCATGTAACTTTGACAAATCACTTCAAAATGTGGAATTTCCTTTAAATCTGGAGGCTCACTTACATTACAAAGGGTCCATATTAATGTGGTTTATACTTGGAAAATCTCAACAATTATTCTGCTCATGAAACTCTATAGTTCATCTGATTAGATAAGGACAAACCAATCTAAATAATTTCAGTGCTTATAAGAGTAATTAAAAACAGGATTTCAGTCAATCAAAAGTTGCTTTAAGCAGCTGACAGTATGCTAGATAGCTCTTACAGCCCAGAGGCCAAGCACTCTGGTCAACATATCCTTGTACAGTGGTTCATGTGGCATCTTATGAATTAATGCCCCATGAACGGTTAGGTTTGGTTTAGGAAAAGAATCATGGTTGGGCATCATCATGTTACATGCTTAATATAAAGTTACACAGAAGTAAAACTCCATGGGTTAGGTGTAGGAAAGTAAAGTTACTGAGGTTAGGTTTAAAGAAGTAAACTTACTTAAGTTAGGTTTAGGGAAGTATAGTTACGTGGGTTAGGGATAGGAAAGCAAAGTTATTAAAGTTAGGTTTAGGAAAATAAAGTTAAGAAGGTTAAGTTTTGGAGAAGACTCATGGTCTGTGACAACACACCTTAAATTACCTCAAAGTTTACTTGGTTTCACATGGGAAACAAACACCAGTCTCCTGGGGAAAGTCCTGTGTTGGTTTGACTATTCCACCACCCCAACCTGCCTTCGACACACATTTTCACTCTTATATTGTTTACTGCTTTACTCTCCACAGCGCATTAGGCATTATGAGTTACTGGCTCAAGATTATTTGGGTTATATACAAACTCTGGTGCATTACTTTTTGTAGGTATACGTACGAACAGTGCATGAGAATAACCGACTCCACTACTACTAAAGATTATAGATATTAGATTACTGTGAGGCTTGTCTTCAGTCAGGATAGTGATAACAATAATCTTGGATTGTCTGTCTGACTGAAACAAATTAAAAACTACTGCACTGTAAAGTAGAGACCCTGAAGGTTGGACTGTCATTTATATGGTTACTAATAGAGCTGTAATGATTAGGTTATTCATCTATTAGTCAATCAGCAGAAAATTAAGCTTTAATGCATAAAAAATTAAAATCACTGGTGTATTTTTAAATACAAAGAATGGACTTCACTGGGTTGTTTCCTGTATCTTACATGCATTAGATCCTGCTGCCTGAGTCAGTGCTTTAAGTGGCCTCCATGTGAGTCGGTTTCTTCCAGGTTTAAATGTATTCCAAGCTTTGGCCTTTTTATGCAGTGACCTTTTCAGCTGATAGTGAAGAATCAGTCCCTCCTCATAGAAGTTTGTCTGCACATGTGGTGTTCTCTGATCCATATAGATGGCTTGCAGATAGACTACATGTTTGCATTATTTCCAGTTTGATCATTTGGCAGTCACGGTTCAGTGAAAACAGATTATCAGGACCTCAGACTATCGAAGGACATACATATCTCTGTAGTTAGATATCTCAGAATATTTCCATAAATACATAAATCAAGAGGAATTTTCTTTTCCACTGTAGAGCTAGCATGAGCACGCTTGAATCTGCATCCTTCTTTGGGAGTTCGAAAATAAAACTGGGAGTCTTATCAAATTAAAGGTATTCTTTGCCATTTTGGGAAATGATCTTATTCATTTCCTTGCAAAAAGTTCGAAGAGAAGATGATACCACTTTCAAATCTGTCTGCTTAGCTTAGCTTGGCATAAAGACTGGAAACAGGGGAAAGTCAATGCACCCAACCAAGAAACAGTCCTACGCATTAGAGCTGTGATCGGGTCTGACCCTACAGGGAATTTTCTGTCAAAACTGACACGAGCCCAAGCCAGGGCAGCAGTTTTTGGGCCCAAGCCTGATTAAAAACCACAAATCTCCCTGTAATGTTTAATTTTTAAATATTAAAACATTTATTACAAGCTGAAGTCAACTAAAGTCTCTTCAGTGTGGGAACAGACATTTGTCTCTCACTGAATGGTCAGCACAGTCGAAAAACTGTCATAAGTAAACTTAAAGATTGAATAACATTTCTCCTCATTAACGAGAGGCGGGGTCTGGATGGGTTGATGACGACACAGCCTATATGTGATACCTGACATAACACAGAATGTAAGGTTTGCATTTTAAGAATAAAAAACAAAACAACAACAAAACTGCAGAACAAACAAACAAACACATACCAGAAAATTGAAGAGAACCTGACCCAAATCAAAATGGGTGAATTTTTCAGAAATTACAGCCTGCCCTGGCCCACACCCAGTGGGCCACAGAGAATCAAAGCTCTACTACACCTAACCCACGTTAAACTGCTAACTGTTGTTTTTATCTTAGGGCGATTCATGTTTTCGCATTGGCCATTGTAATTAGCAGCTCTTCTGTGAACCAACAACGTGAACACTGATTTTTAACATAAACCTGCTTTATTTAATGTTTTTGTTGGTTTAGATCACCGGGTCTGTTTGTTTGGAGAGGAGGAGACCTCTCCAGATAATTTGGCTCCCATTAAATACCTGCTGAATAATAAATACTGAAGGAATCGTAACTGGGAGCTCATGCCTGGCACATGGGAGAAGTGTCAGCTGGTTGCAATTTGCAGTCACCACCGCTGAGGTGATGCTAAATCCTAAGAATCCTGCACACTGCTCCTTTAATAGAACCAACACCTGACTAGCTGTTTCCCCCTGCTTCCAGCACTAGTGCCAAGCTGAGCTAACTCCTGGCTGTAGCTTCATAACTACTGTAGACAAACAGTGGTATCCATCTTCTCATCTAACTCTTGGCGAATGCTTATTTCACTAACTTAACAGTTTTTTTTAAAAAAAAGGCCACTAATTTAATCAGATACTAAGATTTTGAACTGACAAGAAGCCTCTTTCACAGGTGACCACCTTGTGACTTGGCTTTTGGTGTAGTTTAAAAAAGCTAAACAATGCAATATCAATATGGTAAAATAGCAGCAGAGTGCTTCGGTCGTTCTTAAATTTCTTTCTGAACATTTGATTTTGTATCTAAATGTTTCATCTCTTTGCTGAACATAAGTTTTAAAGGTTCACAGAAGCTGATTCCTCCACCGTACAGTATGTTGTGCCGTCAGGCCCTTTCAAGAACTGAATTCATTAAGTAGGTGAAAAGAGAGAGCCAACACAGAGTTCAACACGAAATCACTTTATCATGTTTAGGGGCAGGTGGAGCAACTCTGCCAGGGGAAGAGAAGACAGAGGAGTGGGAGTGAGAGTTGGCTACTTGTCTCCAAATAATGATATCCAAGAGTGATCCAGATGACCCAAAAAAGGGCAGCTCAAATCAAGCCACACTTCAAAAGTCAAAATTTAAAATTCAAAAGTCAAAAAAATAAAAAAAGAAGTCCTAGAGCGAGGGTCTTGAAAGAACACACCAGTTAACCAATGCCAGCACTTTGCAGAGTATGTAATGTTCCCACTATCTGTCTGGTATGAAATCACTTATCACACAGAGAGACATTTATTTTCCTTCAGAATAAGCAGAAAATCATCAGTGGGGTAACTTACCCTCTTCTGCAGCCTTTGCTTTGACAACGTGTTCTGCAAGTAGGGTTGAAAGTGTTTTACATGTGGATGTTTAAAAATGATTATTTTCCATGTGATCCAAAGAGTTATCTCTAATACAGCCTTACATCTTTTAGCAGGTGGACATCACATCCTTCTAAATGCTGAACAGTGTCTCCGACTAAAGTTCTGACAAAATTAATATCCAATATTCCCTCAGTTTTCTCCTTTAACTCCAGCACTAACATTAGAGACACGCTGCAGAAAAGAAAAAGGAGCATTAATAGATCTTGGAAAATGAATGACAACATAATGACATTACACTAAACATTTTGACAGCCCAGAAGACTGTTTGAGGGCAAGTGCCAGCACATCCAATCCTGGGAAGGTCACAACACCAGCCTGACTGGCAGTCTGTCTAAAACGCACTCCATCCTACGCGGAGAGTCCTCCTCACACAGATATCCATAATCCTTGAATACAGGTTATCAAACCTGTCAGGAGTTGACATTTCTCAATCAAAAATGGGTGTGGGATTCTTACATCCCTTTCTAAAATGTCCTGTCAGTGCCTCTCAGTAACACAGACACTTCCCCATTCATTTCCTCCTCTCTCTCTCTCTCTCTTGGTTGTTCCTTGATTCCCGTCTGTCTGTATGTGCTATTTGGTTTAGCAGAGGTGTTCCTTTAGTAACAGTCCAAAACTGAGCTTCCCTGCTGTCCTCTTTGCGCCTCCTCATCCTCCTCATCATAGGTTAGCTAGTACACCTGATCATCAGTGTTCATGCAGTAAAGGTTCATCATTATTTTGATCTGTTGTAGACCCGCCCTACCCAAGTTTAGTGAATTCTGAGTCCCGTTCTTCTCTGTTGCAGCCAAGAGTGGCGGTCCTGGGGGACTGGACCTTACCGATTTCTTCGAGGGCACTGGCCAGAGAGTCCAGGTCCCCTGTGTCCTGGTGCTGTGCCTCCCACAGACTCAGAATCACTGACGATGGGCTCTCCTGACATGCAAAGTAGCACAGGTTCCTACAGGCCAAGGAAAATTGAATATTATATTAGAGTGGGGATCACATGGAGAGGTGTAATTGCTGAGAACAAGTGAGAGTGCCAGTTAATAGCAGTTCAGCAATGAAGTGATTGCTTTGCACTAATTATGCTGAGAAGGCCAATGCAAAGACATTTTAAAAGGTAGTATTGCACTTCAATACAATCACGAGAGACAGATTAAAAAAACGAATGTCCAACATTAAACCGGCCAAGGCCAAACTGTCCTGACTTTTAGTCCCTAGTATGTGTGAAACTCCAGAAACACTAGATCCTACATTTCCCTTAATACAAGTCAATAGCATCTTTCATTAGACATTTCCTGCCTGCTGAAGAAACACTTCTTCCAGACTCCACTAAACGAAACTTGTCATGTAAGCTTGCTGTTTTAAAATTTCAAGTCTCAAGCCAAAGCCCAGACAACCCTCAAGACATCACTATGACATCATCAGGATTATTTATTTTTTCAAACAGAAGAGCAACAGAAAACATACTACTGTTTTCAAGGGCTGAGTCGTGACCTTCCCCTCGTGTCGAGAAAGCCGAACACCATGCACAAAACTGGTGGAGTGCCCCTTTAAAGGGTAAGTTTGGTAAGTTTCACCCTGGACCCTATTTTCCCAAGTTGTTGTGCCTCAATGACTAATGGGAACATCAATTTCTGAAACTGGTCCAGTACTGAGTGTGGCCCCTGTGGCCAGCAGCGGTGAAACAGGCTGCAATCTAACTTTAAAAAAAAAGGATGTTGCTCTTTAACAAAAAGGTCTATCTCTATAGGGATCTGTTCCATAATGTTGTCAGACACTGAGCCTGTAAATGGCAAAAACAGGCACATTTTGGTTTCTTTTTCAAATGTTTTACTTCTTGTCTTGCCACACAGATATCTGACCATTAGTCAGTCAGTAAAAGTCAAAAGTAAACTGATTTGTCTGAGGTCAACAAAAGTATGGGTACAGTGAAACTTAATTATGAGCACATGGTTTACTGCATAAAAAACAAGCTCCAAGCAACATTTCACTGATATTGATTTCCACCCCATGCTGTTGTTATAATGCCTATCCAACAGAGTGCACTGTTTCATTACAATGGGATTTCCTTTGTTGCCTTCTACCCTCTTCTCCTTTCAATCCCACTTTCCCTCAGTATGATGATGCTCCCACACATACAGAGAAACAATTACAGAAATATGCTTAACTAGGTAGACACATTCCCATTACATGCTTCTTGGTGTGTTCGACTGGGTTGAAAAAGCTCTGAAATCCTTTCCCCATTCCTCGGTCACAGATGTTTGTTTTCAGACTTGGTTTAAGTGAAATTCCTTAATCACATAGTTTCTGTCACAGTTCCTTACTTAACGTTTCCCTCTCATGTTTCTCCAACTGAAAGAAAGACAGAATACTCACTTTCAGTAGCTACTTTTTTTGCACGATGGAGCTGACTGCACAGATCTAAGAGTCTTCATGGCTATAAGCTCTTGATTATTGACTTGTCTTCTGAAGCACAAATAGAGATCACCCCATTCCATGCAACTAAAATCCTCCGCAGCCTACGCAAATACTGACCTGGCACAACCTCTGGAAAGTTTAGCAGGGGGTTGAAGGATGGAGCACATGCAGAGATGCTGCTAATGAAGAGTGCCAACATGAACACATATTCTTGCCAGAGGCTGGCCTGTCAGCGGTCTCAGACCTTCCATCTTATTACTGCAAAACACGGCATCTTCTCTCCAGTTATTCTGACTGTGCTAAAGTTGGCCCTTACATCTCTCCCCTCTCCCTCTCATTCTCTCTCTCTCTCCTTCTCTCTCCCTCTCTCCCTCGGTGTGCATGTGTTTCTAGATCTATAATGAAATCAGCAGTGTGGCGTGTAACTGAAGGCTGGTTGGTGATGGGAGATTAGGGCTGACACGGTGCCTAAATTCCAGATTAAAAATAGTATTCAAAGTGGGAAACAACGTTTACACAGAGGAGAGACCTGAACATGCAGCATTCCTGCTTTCCTTTCATCGATCCGTAATAACACCTGAACAAAGCTATTCATATATATGATGCATATACCTAAGCTTGTGTAAGACATGCATGACTTAGCAAGAGGTAAATGACAACTGCGTACTTTAAAGAATGAGACACTGAATGCAGGTTTAGCGCGCTTTAACATCTGGTACCTGTCTATGTGGAGCTTTTGAGCCAAGAGCTGCCAGTCCTTCCCCTTGGCGTTAGCTGTGTCAAAGGTGGCGCTGATCCGCTGACGGATGGACAGGGGGATTTTAAAGGCCCTTGACCCTGTCTGAGAGGTGATGGTACAGTCTGACTGTGTGAAAAAGGGAACTACTCCCTTTTCATTCTAACAGCAAGCAAAAATCAGAAAAGAAAGAGGTGTCAGGGTGATTTTGATACTGCAGCTGGAATTCTCAATATGAAGGCAAGGACAAAGACTTATCAAGACAATTTGCAATCTATACATGAAAAGCTCCCTGAGAGGCTCATTAAACAAGGCCTTAAATCAAATCAAGAGTTATTCAGTGTAATAAAAGAACCTATTAACAAGCCGCTTGACTGCCCGGCGCGCCGAGGACACCGTTTCCACGAGTGCCACTCACCTCCACCACAGATGTATACACCTGGAGTATCTGCTCCTCGCCTTTGACCTGTCGGATGCCGATCTTGCAGGAGAGCTGAGAGGAGGAGTGGCTGTATCGCTCCAAAGAGAAGGCACACTGCAGGGGACGCTGGTTACTGGCCCACACCTGAGAAAAGGAGAACTCCTGTGGAGTGGGGACAGACGGACAGCGGTCAGGGAGGAAAGGATTAGGCAGAGGGGACAACAAACTCATTAAGTCAAAGATGTTAGTTATTTGAGTCCTGCTTTGTCACCCACTTTGCTGTTTACATGATTAATTAGGACTCAATGAGTGGCCTCTTTAGACAATCAATGATGTTACCTAATCAAGCGGTTTACCCGTTAGACAGAGCACCAACAGGCATTTAGAGCCCGAGGGATGAAAATGTATCCCGTTAGCATCTGAGGGAGCTGAAGTCATTAGTGCAGTAAAATGTAATAAATTATACATTGTGTTTCTTACTGTTGCCTGGGAGAAATAATTAAGTTACCGTACTTTGTTCAACTTTTGCATATAACCAACAGTGCGGCTAGTCTTACATGCAATCACTGGGTCAATAAATATTACAGACCCGAGCCCACATCATTAGCAGAAATAGTCTATGTAATGACATAAAATCATCCTCTGGAGATTTTTTTTTACTAAACGCACAGGCCACATCGTTAAATTCAGACTTTCCAGGCCTTTTTTTTTTGCACTTAGTTGGCTTGTTATGTTTTCTTTTCCTAATTCTGATTATATGCCTTGAATATGCTTGCAAATGCCAATCTGTTAGATCAGGAACTGTAATGTCATCATGGAATTAGGACAGAGATGCCTTAATTTACCCAGTTTGCACTGCATTTCCCCAGAAAAGTGGCAGCTGAAAAACCAAAAGTAACAGAGCTTCGGAGTAAATGGGATCTAAAAGGCCAATTTCGACTTCCATTACTAACTACTGTGTGACCCAGACAGTGGCGCAGTGAGAACAGGTCAAAAACACTGTTTTACGGATGAATCATCCTCTCTTCACATCCATCAGACAGGAGGATGGCTACTTGTAAAAACCTCCTTTAGACAAGAGTGGTGTTCTGAATGAAAGTCTACAGTCATCTTCCCCGTAGGACCCTCACACAGCAGCTCTCCCCTCTCCAAGAATACCTTGTTGGTATTCTGGATGTACTATGGTGGGCTAATTCTACTAATAGGATGTCACTGGTGGGATAAACATCACAGGGCAGAGCAGAACATGCAGCATGTAGACCCCCAGGAAGATAACTGGGAGATGTGTGAGTGTGTATGTGTGTGTGTGTGTATTGTGTGTGTGCCTGCCTGGCGGTCATAATTAATTTTGTAAGGGTGTGTGTGTGGGTGAGATAGCTCGCTTTAGTGATCTCCTGCTGTGCCCTTGCTGCTGTCCTTTGGCTTTGATGTGACCAAGTGAGAAAACTGGTAGAGGAGAGAGTTCTAATAGAGGAACAGAGGATGCTGAGAAGATGAAGGTGCACAGCGTCCCTCTGTGACCCTGAGAAAGCGGAGCTCGGTATACATTAGTGAGTAAGTGAGATGCACATACAGTAAACTTGCTGGCTGCTTGAATTCTTTTGTGCTAAATGACACCAAGTCACAGTTGTAAACTGCCTACCTGGCAGGTGGTGAAAGGCTTGATGCTCCAGAGTAACTGTGGGACGTCCTGGATGGACACCTGGAGGCTGAAAGTGTTGCTCCGGAACAGCATCATTTTAGGCTCCTCCAGCAGCCGCCCGCCCCTGCTGCGCTCGCCCACTGCCACCTCCTGATAAGGAAAGGTATGGGTTGTTTTTTTCAGGGGGTGGGCCAGGGGTTAGGGAAGTGGAGAAGAAAAGGTAGATATTTTATATGGTTGACAGACTCGGTGTAGCAAGCCAGGCATCGGGTACAGCACACAGCTTTTCAGGTACAACAAAAGGTTTCTGTTGATATTTATTTATGTCCTCACACAGGAAACACGCACAGACAAATCTCAGCCTGGTTTATCTCTGGTGAAGAGTTGAAAAAAAAAAAAAAAAAAGACAAATTGAAAAGAGCTCAAACAATTGATCAATCAAAACAACTGTCAAGTACTTTTTTAGAACAAGCCAAGCTTCACCCATTAATTTGAGCATTCTACATCTTTTGTGTCAGTAAACTGACTGTTGGTTGGATAAAACAAGCATGCTGAGAGGTCACCTTAGGAAACTGTGATGGGTCATTATTAAGTACATAATAATTAATTAATAGCACTTTTCTATCTTGACGCACAAAGAACTTTGTAATGTTGTGCCTCTTATTCACCCACTCACACACACACACACACACACACACACAATGACGCACTGAGCAAATGACTTAACTGATTAATTTAGAAAAGGAAAAAGCAGACTGATTGATGATGAAAATTATTGTTAGATGCAGCCTTCATTACCTGGCTGTTCATGAAACAAAATTCCAAAAAACAAAATGGGAAAAACCCACACAACACAAATTAATGCCCAAAGTAAGACAACAAAGCTAAAACAAATACACAGGTTTAAGTAATGGCTTTTTATTGGGTTTTAGGTTGTGTGTGCACTGGAAGACTTTAATTTGTTGGTGCTCCACATTAGGAGTAATGTTGTGACCATTAAATCAGAAAAATACATTCAGCTAAAAATAGACTAATTGGCCTCTGATGGTTAAAGGGACAGTTCACCCCCAAATCAATAATGCATATTTTAACTCTTATCTGTAATGTTGCTTATCAGTCCAGATTGATTTGGTGTAAGCTGGTGTGAGAGATGTCTGCTGTCTCTCAAATGGAGCTAGATGGCTCTCAGCTTGTGGTGCTCAAGGTGCTAAAAATACATTTGAAAAACTCTAGCTATTATACTATTACTAATATAGTAATTTCTTTCTACTAAACTACACCTTGTACTCGATTTGAGTTATCAAAATAGGTAAAATCTCATTTCACTGTAGAGCTGTGCGCAGTGTATTGATTTGCTCAGCCTCTCTCTCCCTCTCTCTCTCCGTTTATCATGAGACTACTGCTGTGGGATCAGAACTCTGAATCACACACAAACAGTGACAGGGCTAACTGTTAGCATCACTTGGCTAACGTTGCCCAGCGGTTATTTACAGGTTTAATGACAGCGTCTAGCCATTTCAGTGTCTGTGTAGATTAACAGCTCAGTGTCGGATGTGGGGCTTCTGCCCAAGTGGCAAAATATGACAGGTAGTGATAAGATCACATTGTGCTGTGTTAGCTTGTGCTTTTCAGGCAGGGAGAGCAGCAGGAGAGCCTCTCACAGGTAGGCTGTGATCAGCTGTTGCTGCCCCCCCCCCAACCCTCACAAATAATTCTGTGGGAAACACTGAATGCATGAGCATTCAGTGTTTCCCACAGAATTATTTGTAATGCTGTAATAATGCTTTCCGAATCTGAGGCATCACAAAAGGATTTGCGATTTTCACTTCCCCCTGCAAATTTTTTTGGAAAAAAAAAAAAAATAAACACTGCAACATGCATCATAATTTTTAAAGACATACTGCCATGAAATCAAACATTTTAGGCTGCAACAATCACAAACACAGCCTGCCCAAACCAGGAGGGACTGGCTAGCAGTATATGTACACTTCTTTCTGCACGGTGATATGATTAGCGGGTTTAGTTTAGTTTGGTTGAAAGAAAATAGTTCTTTCATGAAACTGCTCACAACAAGGTCTGTGGATTATCTTGAGTAAACAAGTCATGATTTCTGGAGAGAGACATTACTGTTGAGTTTTTTAAATGTATTTTTTTTGGCGCTTTAAGCACCACAAGCCTTTTGCCATAGTTCCACGGCATTGGAGAGAAGGCAGACATCTCGTCAACTCACACCAAAGCAATCTTAATTGCTAAATAGAACTGCAGGTTAGAGGGAAAATACATATTTTGTGATTTGGGGTGAAATATCCCATTGAGCTCAGGAGCAGCCCCCATGAGCCACTGTTTCTCACAACACAAACTGGATGAAACCGACACACAGCATGGGTCACAAACCGACATGGCTAGAGCCAAACAGAGAGATAAAGTTGTTAGTCAAACATGTTGGTTGTTCACAAAGACAAGACATAAACAGAGAAAAAATCTCAACAAAAGTCTTTTGTCAATATTATGTTTTCTTTCCTTCCCGTCTTGAGGTACTGTGATTTTTCTTAATCTATAGAGAACAATAACATCTGTGTGCATGTGTTGGTATGTACTTGCATGCTTGTGTTTACATTATCTGTGTCTCGGGATTGGGAGGGGTGAGTCTGGTATGTATGGTGTTGTTTCTCTCAGTCACACGGCACAGAGAGGGGGAGAAGGGCTTGTCTTGAACCTGATCAATTCCTGCTTCAAGCTCACAGGGGAAATTAATTGTCGTATGAAGCACAAACAAAAGCCAACAACAACAACAAAAAAAAAGAACAAATGAACAAATAACCATGTCTGACTGATGGAGAGGTGGGGCGAACCGGCTCTTGGTGCCTACATCCAATTTCTCTCAGTTCACATGCAGTTCTACCTCTTGAATGAAGCTGAAAGTGAAGTAAGGCTGGCGGCAACACAGGATAACTATCAGCACTGTTCAGAAAAGTTGCTGTGTGTTTATTAAGATAGGAGACAAATTACTCTCAAGAAAAGTATATTTTGGCTTCAGAACACTTCAACAGAACTAAATGTGTTTGTGTTTTCAGTGCCCACACTGTGAGCAGGAGGGCAAACTTTCCACAAAGCACCATTCAGGAGCGCAGTGTGACGAACTGGTGCAGCATCTGAGAATGTGTCTCATTTTAACGTGTTCAAATACTTGTCACATGGAATGCAATGCTGAAACACATTTAATTAACAGAGAGCAAATTAAATTACGCAAATTAAGGGCAGAGAAGCAACCTTGGAGCATCTGTTGTCTTTGTAATTAAAAGTCCCTCTTTGTCTCCTAGTCATCAAGCATCTCCCAGTGGCAATGTTACTGAACAGGCAGATCTTCAGTGGAGCACAAAGAAACCCAGACAGCAATTCTCCCAGGCAAAACCATCAGCCACAACCACCAAACCCCTGCAATTTAAATTTCGTATATACTTACTTCCACAGAGGAGGTTTTGTTTTCAGTTCAATTCGTTTGTAAGCAGGATTACTGGAAACTAATGGCCTGCTTTTCGTGAAACTTGCAATATAATTTTAAAGGTGACAAAGTTCAGCAGTGACAAAACATAGCCAAATAAAGAAATATGACTCATTATCACAATCCACACTCACAGGTACCAGTGATCCTCCTGGGTAGCCTACACTTGTAGCTGCTCACACTTTATACAGAAAGCAGTTGTTATGGAGCACTTGCTTGACATCACTCTATTATTTTTTGAGATGTATGCAGGCATATATAGTGGTTGTGCTTGCAGACTGGACTAGTGTCATTCTAGTTATATCATATTAGAATACTGGACATGAATATTCTGTCCATTGCTTTGCTCCAAACTGAAGTATCTCAAGAACTATTAAAGAGTAACTGAATCCCCAAACTATTTAGTAGTACTATTTAGATCCCTAAGTAAGAGGGATCCCTCCTCAGTTTCTTGTTTTTCCTTATCTGCAGTGAGGGTCCAAAGGACAGAGAGATTTTGTATGCTGTAAAGCTCTCTCAGGCAAATGATGATGATTAGTGATATTGTTGGGCTTTATAAATAAAATTGAATTGAACTGACTGGTGGAAACCTGGTTATTATTGCAAAGTAATTTGGCTGATCTGCTTGCAGGTGACCTATAGGGTGACAGCTTTTCCTCACCAACCCTTAAAAGCCTGCTATAAAATTCTGGCCATACGCTCATGATGACCAGATGATGCATCCAAATGGCACTGATAATCCTCTGGCATCATGAGGTTGACATTTCTGGTTTTGAGGGAAATTGAAGGAATCGTTGCATTGGATGGAATGCCATGAAATCTAGTTAAACACTAATGTTCTGCTATGGAGAAATGATAACAATATAAATGATCCCTTAACTGTTAATTGAGCTCCATCGTCACATTATGTTCAATTTCACTTTGTCTGACACTTTGGTTTTTGACCACAAAACTAATGCCAGTCCCATCAGCCTCAGTTGTACTTTGTTTTTATTGCTAACTGGCAAACGTTTGCGCGCTAACACCAGTGGTGCTACAATGTTGACATAAGTGAATGTAATGACAGACTTGCCATTGTGAGCATGTACGCATGCAGTAGCATTTAGTTAAGAGCACCACTGTGTCTAAGTATAGCCTTACAGAGGCAGGGCGTACTAAGTATCAATTTTCTTTACTTCCCTCATAAAAAAAAAAAAAAATTGTGCTTTCCTTCTATTGTATACAACAGTGTGTGTTATGACCTATTACCTCTGTAGCCTGAAGTAAAAGGAAATTAATGTTTTGTAAATTTTGACAAGACAAACTACTCAATTATAAGTAAGAAATATACTTTCTCATTACACGGACTCATCAGTGGCTCTTCATTGTTTCCTTCTACTTCTTCCCTCTTCGCCTGACAACACCAGACATAAGTGCAAATGCAAGTTTGTCTGAACCCTCTCAGTTCATTTTTGATTTTCAAGAGGGGTCATCAACAGCCATAGGCCAAAATGCAATTGGATAGATCTAAAACCAATCAGAGCAATGACACAGGTGACGCAGCGCTGAGCGATGGACAAATGTAAACAGACAACAGCGCGCAGAGATGAGCTGTAATGGTGTAGTGTCAATATGTCTGTGAAAGAGTGTTGCCATCACAGTTTGAAAATAGTGCTTTAACAGAAAGTTCCACATCATCTGCAGCCATCTTTGATGTTTGCAAAAACACCTTAACAGCGTCCTCTTTCCACAGTTAGGTTTATGTTGCTGTTGTGTACCCAGCAGGGGGGTGCCCAAGCAAAAAATGATGTTCTCACGCATTTTGCGTGCAGATATGTCTGGTTTCCAGGCTACCTCTCTCTTCCCTCATACCTGAAATGCATGGGGTGTGTCGTCCACACAGTAGACCCTGAGGGTGAAGCCCAGAGAGTTGCTGGTATCTGGACTGCCAAACACAGCCAGCCTCAGCCGCTTGGCCGCCTGGTGGTTCAGCGGCTCCCCCACAAGGGCATAGCGGCCTGGATGCTCCAACAGCACGTGGCACCTCTGAGCGTCCAGCAGACAGTAGCAGGACGTGCTCTCCTCGTCCACAGACATCACTTCCTTCAGAGGGAGGAAACATCAGATTTAGTTGCGATGCATTAAGCACACATCCTGAGCCATTAACACTTCTTTTTAGGGTTAAGCATGGGAACAGCTCAATAATGGAAAGCTGTCTCATTGATGATTTTTGGTTTTGAGGATTCAGCACTGACCTACACGCAGTGGAGCTGAGCATACAGATTTATGATTATTAACATTTCAATTACTGCCAAGCATTTGTTTGCAGAGGTAGAAAGAGGATTTAATATAACCATCAAACTGAAAGCTGAAGACCATTCAACCTGTTTTATGGGAGCTACACTGTTCATTGCTAATATGATTCATTTAGCAGGATCTATTATTCCATTTATTAGCTTATTAACTGTAGAAAAATACACAAAAGGGAAAAATAACAGTCACTTAACAGTCCATGAGAGGCATGACTTCAGCATTTCAAATCCAAGAGGTGACTGTATTATTTAAGAATATTATTAAGGTACTTCAGCACTTCACAGACAGTAAATTGGAAACTTTCCCTCATACAGACTCAGGATCAGGAACTGTGCAAAGCTGAACGAGGGCCAAATGAATAATGACGCATCAACTAAACAGATGGGGATACAGTAACACTGACAAAACGGATTAGCGGGGTGCAGTTGTATATCCGATGGCCAATTGCTCCTCATCTCGTGCTCAATCCTCCCTAAATCACCTTTGAAACATAACTGTGACCCACAGGTCCCCTCTGCATATGGCCTGGCTGAGCCATATTAAGCAATGCAGGGTAATTTAGTGGCCCACAGCTTCCTAAACCTGCCCCATTAGCGCTGCAGCAGACATGAAGGATCTCCATGACATAGCTCATCCCCGCCAGGCAGCCGGGGAGAAATGATGGAGTCAAACTCTAGCAGTACAAAAGTGCAAGCTTTAATGGGAATGGCACTGAGAGGCAGACAGAGCGAGGGAGAAGGAAGGAGAGAAAGACGGAGGGGAAGAAAGACCTCAATCTCCCATTATATTACTAATTCCAGAGATTAGGTTTTGAGTAAGCATCCTTCCTGAGATAAAGGGCTCATTATTTCACAGTGACAGAGATGGGTCACGCCGTTACATTTTCTTGGAGAACATCTCCCCCTCTTTCTCTGAACCCGTCTGCGTCTCTCTGTCTGTCTCTTCCTTCTCAGCCGACTCTCTCTACTGTTCTCTGCTTTCCGATGGCATATAGCTACCATCGGTGATGGGTCTTTTGATAGCTCCCTTTTGTGCAACACGTCCACTGGCAAATTACGTCTGTGTAAATGTCACACGAAGTGAAAAGACCAGGCTGCGGAGAGAGCCACAGGCCCTCCAAGGTCACGCAAACTGGGGTCACTTTGCCTCGATGAGGTCCCCATAGCTTTTTGTTGAGGTTAGTTAAACATTAAAAGAGCATCTTAGATATGGATAGAGGGTGTTTGGATTGAAGTCTGATGTCTGAACAAGTCTCTGGGAGACTGTGAAGTAGCTCTACAGGACAGAGTTGAAGGACTTTTCAGAGGTGTTATTTTACTGAAAGCGCTTGATGTGAGAAAAGAAATCTCACAGCAGCTATCACAGAGATAGCAATATACTGGATTCTTAAATATTTTAAAAAGCACACTTTATCCGTTTTGACCTCGCACTGTGGTATCATATTGGACTACATACATAAACATTTTAGCAGTTTAAAAAAAATCTGACTATATGTCTGCATATTTCATTTTCAACACAGCGAAATAGCTAGTTCAGGGACATCATTTGAACTACAACATTCTTCTGCTGAACCTTTTTATGAATAGCTCTTGTGGATAAATTACCACTGTTTCTCTATTTTAAGCCCTATTTGCATGGGACCTCATGTGATTTAGAAATTATCCCCCAACGTCAGTGTTTCACTGGGTGCATTGGCGGGGGATATGTAAAGCCTGTTTTTTACTCAAATTTACTGACATTATCCCCTGGAAACGATGAGCACAGTCATTTGTAACAGACACACTACACAGCACCACTACATTTATGTATAGTGTTCAAATCTTTTTTTCTTTTTTTAAAAATGTGGATCAAACAAACAGAATTGATTTTGCCACACAGCGTCACATGTTATTATCTTTTGAGATTTTACTCCTCTGACTGATTTAAACTTGTTTTTTCTGTGAAAGGTCTCCATGCTGTGTGGCAAGATGAGCCACCTGCACCCAAAATGCTGTAAAACTTTTTTCTTATAATTACCAATGCAGCCTCCACAATTCTTGCCTGAGAAAGAGAGACAGACAGAGAAGAGGCACGGAGAAAACAAAACACCTAAATATGATCTCAAATTACTGACTAATATTATCACATGACCTCTGTGTTTGGTGAGACATGGTACGTAATTTGCAGTTGAATTTTTACTTGGCAAATTATGGACATGGCAGATTCACATGGGATTAAGATCACAGACGATTCCAGCAATTATTATAAATTACCAAAGGTCCCTAATTAGTACCAGTCCCCTGAGAATCATGGATGTATAAAGAGAACTGAATACAATGTTGGAGGCGGGACCCATTCTTTCCTATGAAAGTTGCTCAGTGGCGCATGAGGCTAAAAAAATTAGACTTCCCAGGTTTAAAATTACCTGCATCTTCCGCATAATGGGTTTATAGAGCAAGTTCACAAGAGACTTTCGCTGATCGAGTGGCTAACCCTCTGCGAACTTGAATGAGGATGAAATGATTTATTCGTGCAGCTCTACTAGACTTTCAGAAGTGTTACCTGACCAAATGGATCAAATTCTAATAGCAAAACAAGTAATTTTGCAAGGGGTTGGACTCTCAGTAAAGTTTACCCATTGATTTACAGACATCTCTTTTCTAATTGGCTTCAAAGTCCAGCGCACATCCTGGGGGGTGAATTTGCTGAATGGCTAGTATTCTTTGCCTTTGTTGGTTGGGTTGCTTCGGTTTAGGTTAGAGGAGTGAGATTGGTTAGGGTTAGGGTAAGAATGTCAGGGTAAGACAATCAGCGGCAGAGTAAATCGGAGTAGGGCGGGTCATGCCCTCGCTATCTTAAAGGGGATTTATACTCGTGGCAGACCCTATGCCGTAGCCTACGCACGTAGAATACGCTGTTGTGAGCATTTATACTTGTGCGGTGGTGTGTCTGTGTCACTCTGCAGTTACACTTCCAAAACACAAGTCGGCGGCTGAGGTTTCTGTGATGTGCTGTAAAGTTTAGTTGATTCAAAACACACATTAAACATGGTTTAATAGAGACAATTTCAAACACAAGTACACAAACCCGCTTCACTATAACTCGCAGCATTCACAGACAAACACTTGTCTTTATCTGGACACATTTTCCCCACAAATACAACATGTTAATGTTTTTAGTACAAGCCTAAGGCATTTTTCATTGTATAAATTAGCCTAGCGGCTAGCTGACTTCTCTCTGCTCATATGAAGCAATGGAAAACAGCAACATTTAACAAAGGTAACATTAGAAAATTTGGCTCCATTGCAACTCACAAGGTTCACAGACAAAACAACTGTCTTATACTTAACACTTTTGTCAAACAAATATAAGATGCTAACATTATTAGCACAAGCCTAGGGCATTTTACATTGTATAAGTCAGCCTAGTGACGAGTGGAGATTTCCTCTGCTAATATGAAGCCAGGAGAAATCCCAAATTATACAACGGTTAGTTCCGACTGAGTAATTTGATTGGACGAGAGGCATTCCATGAGTGCTGATATAGAGTAACATCACTGGGACATGTAACAGTAAAATCACTCCGCTCACAGGTGTTAGAAATATATATGCAACCGTTAATTAACCAACTGTCACACTCGCTACATTGACGCAAACTGACAGTAGCGTTACACCAAGAAGATGGATATTTTCCCCAAAATTACATTTGAATTAAATTATGAGTGGTTGTCAGGAGAAGACGAGGAAGCTGAATCCGGCCGTGCCAACATCCAGGTTTGCCAACGTTTCGTAAGCCGAACTGGACGAAGTTACACAGTTGCAGATCAATGTAAATACAAAGTAGCTTGTGAGTTCCTGGCGTGCGTGCTCCGTTGTCTGGCAACAGACTGGGGGAACTGTTTTTTTTTTGCGGAGCTAAATAACATACTTAAATAATTTATTTCATCACCTTTTGTTAACATTTCCTTACTCAGCATTGCTGTTTAAGCTGTTGTTGAACTGTTGTATAAAAGCAATATCTAACTAGAGGTCCTGCGGCCTCATGCCTATGACCGAATCACAGCCATGAGGATATACAGTACATTACTCCCTCTCGTGTGATATTGCTTAAGTATATATCCCCAAAGGATAAATCACACACAAGACATAAAATGCTATTTTTGGGTATAGGGTAGTCTCTATGTTGATGTAGAGCCTATGGCGTAAGTACGGCGTCGAGTCAGCCTTAGGAAACACAAATTCACTCCTGGGGGCCGGGTGCAAATAGAACTTGGTCATTTTACTGTATGTCACAGTGTTTTATTCCTAACTGCAACTCCCTCACTACCTCCCTTACTCCCTCCCTCTCACCCTTACTCACTCCCTCACTCACTTACTCACTGTTGCAACGAAGTAGTGATTTGTTAGCATTTGACACCATTTGATTAAGATGAAAATAATAATGCTATAGTAGCTGAATCTTTTTGGTGGATGTTTTTTTTCTACTGTTCACATGAATCAAAGCTTAAATCAGTCATAGTGATCCCAGTATAACAACATTTTTAAATATAATTAAGATGATACATATCTCCTTGTACGGTTTTGCCATATGATAAACAACAAAAGACAAACAGGCATACAGGGTGTGCAGTATGTACAAACACAATTGGGTTTTTTCTCCTCCTAATATAAATTGTGCTTGTTGTGTAATTTTTATGAACAGCTGCAAGGCAGAAATCACAGATTCATGAAGGAGTAATGCTTTGAAATACCATTACCATTAAACTGGGAAAAGAAATGAATGCTTCAATGACTAATATCAGTCATTTGGTCTGACATTTCTTTTGGATGTATGACAGCATGAGGTAGAGCTTGAAAGGCTGAATTTTATACAGAATGACGAATCTGAGCTGGCAACCCTGAAATCAGCTCTGTGCTTGCATGACTACACTGCACGATGAAAATTTTCATCAAAGTAAGTGGTAGCAGTTTTATCAGATCTTTTTGATATTCCAGTCGCTGGTGAAAGTTGTGTGTTTGCACTTGTTAACATTCTGCACTGATGTTGCAGCAGAGAATCTGGACCTGATAACCGCTGCTGATGTTTAATAGAAATTGCTTACCTCCCACTTGTTGTCCTGCATTTGTCTCTTTAAGCGGATGGTCCAATTATCAGCAGCGACCTCTGCACAATGGGCTATTGTCATGGCTATGGGACAGGACAGGTCAAGGCCCGGTGGGCCATACGTGACTGCAGGACTTAAGAAGATCTCTGGCCCATCCTCGGACACCGTACTGCACATAGAGAGGTACAATAAAAGAACATATTAAAACAACACATCTTGAAATACCATATGCATTTAGGATAAAATCAAGCCCTATTTTTCTGTATTTCAATGCAGCAAAAAGGGTTAAGGATGATATGAAAATGAAGACTAATGAATCACTGCTTAAACAAGCATTCAGATAGCAGAGTGTGACCCTTGACTGTGAACAAAGTAAACTCAAATCCTTGGACACTCATAATGAATCAATCCCTGACTAGCTGACACACAGACACACAGATAGAGGAAGATTAAAGCACCAAGACTAATGGACAGTGGGGCTAGGGAGGACAGGCTTTAGCACACAGCGTGTAAGCTTCGTGGGTCGATGGAGCTTATGAAGTCTGCTCTGGCCAGCCTGGTGACAGATTAGCTGGGCCAAGCTGCTCTTGGCCAGGGGCCCAATCTTGGCTGGAAGCCCTGAAGACTGAGAGCAATCAATGGGACCACCATCAGTCATGCAGCTGGCCCGGCAGGACACCTCGCATATACAGGACACGATAGCGGTGCTGTTGTCACAGGAGCAGCATGGATATTTCTCAACATCATTAATACAACTGCAGCGGGGACAGGCGCTGACACGAAGGCACAGATGCATCACAAATGTGAACACTGAGCATGGACCCACACGTTTGCACATAAATACAGGAAACACCAACAAAGTGAGAATGAGTTAACCATTAGAAGTATCGTTTTTATAGGTTCCAGTTCTCATGGTGACACATAAACACTGTACCACCTTACCCCAGAGATAACCAAGTCAATAGCTGTGTCCTAATTCCAATCTAATTGCAATTTTAATTTATTTCCCAATAAATTGTTTTGATTACTTGGGATTTAACTCTCTGAGACCCACCACAGAACCATTTTTTGTGTTTTTTTAAAGGGGTTGGGGGATGTATAGGTGGAGATAGCAGGTTAATAGTATATGCCACACATAGACGTGGTATACATCACCTGAAAGCACAGAATCTGAGGATTAATTTGAGATGCAGCTCAGCACTGTATGTAAAGATTTTCTAGACATAAATATGTAACAAACATCGTGTTTTGGTATGGTGCCTCTTCAAACTTTAATAGTTTAGAGCGACATTATGATGGATGCGTATGATGGTTATTCGCATGCTCAACTGTGTCACATAAGTTGTTGCAGCAATTCTTGGGTTGGTACCATTCATTACACAGATTTAGTGGTAAATTTAAGCATTCAAGCACCACATTAGAATTGATAAAATGGTCAAAATCCCTGCAAGATGCCACATTAAAGAACCAAGACCCTGAGGAACACCACAGAAAAATTCATGCTGTGATTTAGTATCCAGAACTGTTAACATTTTTGTAAGAACTGTCATTTTTTCGGTGACTGGTTGGCGAGCACTTCTGTTTCGGAAACTGCTGAGAAACCCCTTAATTCCATTCAGCCTATCAAAGCCATCCATCCTCTGAATGCCTGAGGTCTCTAGTTTGTGGCTGTAAAGTTTAATAAGGCTGTGATTATCCTTGAGGTCACAATAGGTCATTTATACAGTGCGGTCAGTTTCAAAAAATTATCTCACTACATTGAAATGGCTGATCTGGGGGTTAATATCATTACACATACAGTCTCATCTTTCCAGTCATATCCAATTTATGCAATTCCAAGACTGTTAAGGGACCCCAGTATGCCGAAATATTCAGATACAATAGGCAAAAATAACATATTTGGACTGCATGCAAAAAAATGCATGGTTTTAGCCCCCAAGTGCATGGCATTAGCATAAAGTGTGCATGTCTGTAAAGGGGAGATTCGTGGGTACCCAGAAAACCCATTTTCATTCATATATCTTGAGGTGAGAGGTCAATGGAGCTCTGTGAATATGGACATGCCAGTTTTTCCTTTGACAAAATTTGGCCTAACTCTGGAGTGTTATTCAGTATCTTTACTCTAGCTTCAAAACTCAGGCGGCTACAGGCTCTGAAAGACAGTAATGTCAGCTGAGATCACTAGCAGTCCCATGGGTCTCTTAGGGTTAATCAATTGTCCATCACTATTTCCTGGAGCCAAACATCTACAGCTACATCTATAGATGTCTTGTTTTGTCAGACCAGCAGTCCAAAACCCAAAGATATTAAGTTTACAGTAATACAAGATGGGGAAAAGCAACAAATGTTTGACATTTTTACTTGATTGAGAGAATGAATTGTTTTTTGTTTGTGCTTTGCTATCCTGCTTGAGTAGTTTTCAACAATAAGAACAGTTCTGAAACTTCCAAATCAAGAAACAACACTGCTACTGGAGCAAGATTTTCTAGTAGCTTCCCTTCCTGCAACAATTACCCGTAAAACAAATGGCTATTGTTATATGAATAAGATGGAGGTGGGAAGGTGAGTAGTGATGTATGAGTGTGTGAGTGTGTGTGTGAGTGTGTGTGTGTGTGTGTGCTGAGACGGTAGCCTTCCCCTGCAGCACTTGTTGTTAGGTTGTTTGCTTCCTGTTTGTTTAACAGTTTCTGAGGCAGAGTGCTGTGCGAAACTTCGTCATTATACTGTTACCAATCAACACTAAAAAATTAAAAGAGGTTATGATCTGCTGTCTAAAAATAATTTCACACATCGAGACAGCAGCGTGGCCCTGCAGCTGCACTTTTGTGCTAATCAGCCCCAGGCTCGGGGAAAACCAAGGTTACCTGCTGCTGAGACTATGATAATTAGCCAGATTGCCTGTGAGCAAAGATTAAAGATGGTTATTTAGCATCTCTGATTGTGGTTATGAGAACAAAGAAAAATCACTCCAAGATGATGGTTAAATTTTGGATAATAGATCGGGGTTATTAGTTAAGTCTTGTTTCATATGTGGAGCACACACAACACACCCCTTTTACTTTTTTACACAACAGCATTCAGCATGACATTCATTGCTTTTTTTTTGGTCAGACCACAATCAAAAATAATAATTTTGACAAGGCCTCATTAGTGTTTGACAGTCTTGTCTTTCAAGCTCTTATAGAAGTATGGAGTCAGAATTGAACACAAATACAGCCATAAAATTTGGTGCTGGGACTTAATAAGAGAGTTAATATTTTACTTAAACTCACTCAAACCAAACAAGAACATAATTCTAGTGAACAATTAAAAATTACATTGGATAAAAAAAGAAGGCATACATAACAAGATTTTGTCAAACAAGCAGTTTTAAAGGAATACGTCACCCCCTCAAAAGAGCGTATCAATTACACTTCCTTTGTTAGCTGAATTTTTTAAGGAAAAATTTTTCTTGCATGCCTCCACAGTGAATGAAGAATCCAAAAACAGAGAAAATTGTTCATGAACTGAAGCCACGAGTCCTTGTACAGTGTAATCCAAGCCTCATTGTCATTGATTCAGTCGTATGCTCAGTACTTCCCAAACAGACAGCCCTTTCTGATGGAAACCGAACTGTGAAGTAAGTGAAACTTATCTATGCTCCCTACAAATCTAAGCCCTGTTGACTAAAACAGTAATCTTACCTTGCTAAACATGGGAGCTGCTGGTGTACCGTTGTCGCGACCATTTAGTTAGTTAGCATTATTGTGTGACTTAAATTTTTAAAGGGACATTGTGTAACATTTTCAGTTGTTTATTGGCAAAAATCGATGTCTGCATTCATAAATATGTCATCACTGGTGTACTATTACCTCCACCAATAATCTGACTTATTCTCGTAAAAGGAGAATTTCGGATTTGTTTGTACATTGTGCGGGTAAGTCGTCTGTGGGGTTCCATTACGTTTCGCCATCTTGAGAATACACCCGCCAGCAAGGGACATACAGCACCGCCTTCGGCGTTTTCGTTGAGAGCCAGGCAAGCACTGCGTGACTAAGGAGCCAAAGGAGAGGAGCAAGAGGCGCTTCGCTACTACCCTGGCAAATTTGAAACAAAGTCCCACTCTTTGAGCATAATGCAGGATCATGCATATGCAGCATCATGGGAGACGGAATCCTTGTCGCCAAGAAAGCGCAAAAGGGAATAGAAAAGGCAGCGTGACCGGCGAATTAAAAAACGAAGGCCCACATCGGGTTAGCCTTTCCCAGGTAGAGAGAGCTGCTGAGGGAGAATGGTAATGCAATCACAGGCCAGCGCCGCTGTTGGCTGTTAGCCGCTGTTAGTGGCCAGTCGCTAACAGCCTCATCCCTCTCCTCACATCACTGCGCCGCTGTTAGCTGTTAGCTGCTGTTAGCTGCTGTTAGCGCTGGCCTGTGATTGTATTACCTTTCTCCTTCAGCAGCTCTCTCCACCTGGGAAAGGCAACCCCAATGCTGACCCTTGTTTTTTTAATTTGTTGGTCACGCTGCCTTTTTGATTCCCTTTTGCACTTTCTTGGCGACGAGGATTCCGTTTCCCGTGATGCTGCATAATACATGATCCTGCATTATGCTCAAAGAGTGGGACTTTGTTATGCGGCAGTAGTGCCGCTGGCCACTAACAGCTGTTAGCGGCGCAGTAATGCGAGGAGAGGGATGAGGTGTGTGAGGTTGAGCCACTTGTCAGTTGTCAGAGGACAAGATGTGATTGGTTTGTTTCAATTTACATCCGCCCCAACAGTCCTACGTTGTAAACACAGCCAGCATGGCGAGGAGGGGGTTTGTCAGCTCGCGGCGCGTGTCTGTGTAGGAGCCTGAATGAATACTCTATGTAGTATCGGATGACATGGTTTCATCAGTGTTATCATAGTACTACCGTAAGAAACCTCGGAGTAATATTTGATCAAGATTTGTCTTTTAATTCTCATTTAAAGCAAACCTCACGGACTGCATTTTTTCATCTGCGTAATATTGCGAAAATTAGGCCTATCCTGACCCGAAAAGATGCAGAAAAATTGGTCCACGCTTTTGTTACCTCAAGGCTGGATTACTGTAACTCTCTATTATCAGGTAGCTCTAGTAAGTCCTTAAAAACTCTCCAGCTAATTCAGAATGCAGCAGCACATGTACTAACAGGAACTAAGAAACGAGATCATATTTATCCTGTTTTAGCTTCTCTGCACTGGCTCCCTGTAAAATCCAGAATTGAATTTAAAATCCTACTGTTAACTTATAAAGCTCTAAATGGTCAAGCTCCGTCATATCTTAGAGAGCTCATAGTGCCATATTATCCCACCAGAACACTGCGCTCTGAGAACACAGGGTTACTCATGGTCCCTAAAGTCTTCAAAAGCAGATCAGGAGCCAGAGCCTTCAGCTATCAGGCTCCTCTCCTGTGGAATCATCTTCCTGTTACGGTCCGGGAGGCAGACACCGTCTCCACATTTAAGACTAGACTTAAGACTTTCCTCTTTGATAAAGCTTATAGTTAGGACTGGCTCAGGCTTGCCCTGTACCAGCCCCTAGTTAGGCTGACTTAGGCCTAGTCTGCCGGAGGACCCCCTATAATACACCGGGCTCCCTCTCTCTCCCTCTCTCTCCCTCCCTCTCTCTCTCTCTCTCTCTCTCTCTCTCTCTCTCTCTCTCTCTCTCTCTCTCTCTCTCTCTCTCTCTCTCTCTCTCATCCTATTACTGCATCTTGCTAACTCGGCCATTCTGGATGTCACTAACTCGGCTTCTTCTCCGGAGCCTTTGTGCTCCACTGTCTCTCAGATTAACTCATACCGCAGCGGTGCCTGGACAGCGTGACATGTGTGGTTGTGCTGCTGCCGTGGTCCTGCCAGATGCCTCCTGCTGCTGCTGCCATCATTAGTCATTAGTCATACTTCTACTGTTATTATACACATATGACTATTGTCACACAAGTATACTGTCAGATATTAATACATACTTTAAACATATTGTACCACAGTAGCCAGAACTATAACTATAATATTATTACTTTCATTAATGTTGTTGTAAGCCACTGTCATTACCTGCATCTCTCTCTCTCTCTCTCTCTCTCTCTCTCTCTCTGTCTCATTGTGTCATATGGATTACTGTTAATTTATTATGCTGATCTGTTCTGTACGACATCTATTGCACGTCTGTCCGTCCTGGAAGAGGGATCCCTCCTCAGCTGCTCTTCCTGAGGTTTCTACTGTTTTTTTTCCCCGTTAAAGGGGTTTTTTTGGGGGGAGTTTTTCCTTATCTGCTGTGAGGGTCTTAAGGACAGAGGGATGTCGTATGCTGTAAAGCCCTGTGAGGCAAATTGTGATTTGTGATATTGGGCTTTATAAATAAAATTGATTGACTGATTGATTGAAAGCTTTTTCGTACACAGCAGCTACAGTTGTTGCAATACGTGTTTGAAACAGTGAGGCGCCATCTGTTTGAATACAATATATGATTTCAACGTTAGATGGGAGAAATTCCTACACACTGTGGCTTTAAAGGATTAGTTGGGATTCACCAAAATCACACAGTAATGCAAACAATTTGATGGAGGCAGTGGAAGACCAGCAGCTCTCGTGCTCAGCAAGGTAAAATTACTGTTTTTGTAAGTGGAGACTGGTTTTGAAGAGAGCAAAGATAAGTTTCACTTCTAGCTCAGTTCACTATCAAAAAGGGCTGTCTGTTTCAGAAGCACTGGACCTATAACTGGATAAATGAGACTAGGATTATACTACACAAGCTGTGTGAGAGTTTGTAAATTGATTTTTTGATGTCTTTCTGCTGTTGTTAAAGATGGACCCTTATGACTTCAATTCATCAAGAATTTTCTTCATTTTTGGATTCTTTGATCACCTCAGAGGTATGCAAGGAAAACAAAGTTTCCTTCACAAATTCAACGTGACATGGTGTGTATTTGATATACAAATAGTTATTTTGGGGGTTGAAGTTTTCCTTTAATGTGTTTTAATGAATTGCTTTGATTTTACAGTTCGAAACTTTACTGTTTTGGTACACTCTCTCTGCTCTCATCAGCGTCAAATTCAGGAGCAGCACGCAGCTGTTTTCAGCCATAAAGCTCTAAAAAGCCACTGCACACTACCTGCCCAATATCAAATGGCAGACAGACAAAGGTAGCGACTAGCTGGGGACCATATTGAAGCATTTAGTTAAAGCTAAATGTATTTCCCTTAGGAGTCAGTCCAAATAATGTTAATGCTGCTCTGTGTCTGCTGGATGTGTCAACAGGCACTATTTACTTACACGTCATCGACAAGAACTGTGAGGTGATAATATGTCAGTGCTGGGTTTACAGAAAATATCTGGGTTCAAGAGGCTTAATAAAGTATTAGTGCTAAATAAAGTTGGTCAACTCAGTTGAAACTGACATAACAGTACAAATAACATAACATCAAAAACAACCACAAACCAAAAAGTTAAATGAGAGTCTAGTATGAGGCAATTATGATTGACACTACAGAGTAATAGATGCCCCCCTGCAATGTATGATAAAAAAAACAGGGCGGATATGGCTCAACTTGTTGACTCAAAGTTGTGTGAGTCACACCATATCAGGCATTTTTTTTGGTCACACTATGATTCTGTCCTTGGACTACCCACTGTCCCCTGCTGAGCTGGAGAAGATCACACACAAAACAACCTTGTAAAGCCCAGAGGACGAACGAAAGCTCTTGCGAACACCTGAAACCGAGCCAGAGCTGATCGATTCCTATTCTTTGCAGAGGAAAGCGCCGTCTTATGTAGATGGCCGAGTTTGAATGGGAAGAAAGGATCCAATTTCTCCCCTGGACTCTGCGGCTGTCAGAAGATAGGCTTTGACTGACAGCTCAGTGGTGCACGGCTCCTGCAGCTTCTTAAACAGCAGCCAGAGAAGTAAACAGCATCAGGCTTATCAGAGCAAAGCAGGAGCCTGGAGGGCAGCAGCTTGGCTGAATTGAGGGAGACTTCAGGCTGGGCAGTGTATAACCAGCCCACTAATTCAGCTCTGAGCCACAACCTATGCCTAAGTGACCTTTGATCTGTATCTTTACCCAGATGACCCTTGGCACTTAATGGGCGGGGGGAGGTGGAGGTGAGATGACAGTTGGATTTCAGATGGCACTAAATGTCACTTTTGATTCTCCCTCAGATGTACAAATCGAATTTCATTGAGAAGCACAGGCGGTTAGCTGTGTTGTTACGGGTGATATCTTGTTAGCAAGGTTTCACACAGACATGCTGACACATTGATACTGTCTGCTATAAATCAAGTACTTGTCCAAAAAACTGACTTGTGGTTGTCAGATACCTTTTGAGACTCTTGCAAAGAAGTCAAAGTTATTACACCCCCTTTCAAACGGTTCTTATCTCTCATGCCATTTCCTCCTCAAGTAATAGCTTTGTGAAAATTCTGACGGCAAAGCTACAGAAATAGACTCTTGCTGGTAGGCAACAGTCATCTAAACTTTATAGCATATCGCGTTCCATGGAGCCAAAAACCTAATCAATATCATCTATCATCACAGAGTTCACAATATTCACCACTCAAACCAGTCATGATGGGGAGAGATATTGTCACCGTTATGTCTACAAACATAAAACAGGCCACTGGAGCCATGGAGTGTATCTTTCTCTGCTGAGACAGTTGCTTAAGGCAGTAATGCAATCTGTCTGCAGCTGCCAATGTATTTGTGACACATCATGTCCTCCCCTGTAGTGACTGCAAGATGAGCAAGAACCCCATGCTGTGTGGGAATATGTATCTGTATATGTGTATGTGTACAGTACACCGGGCTGCGCATTCTCCGTATGAGAGGATCTGTGTGTGTCTGTTGTGGTGCATGTTCAGCAAAGAGAGGAGGGGACGACGTGGCAGGAAGAGGGATGAGAGATGCGGTGTGACGGGCTGAAAGATTAAAAGAGAGCAGCCTATGAAGCAGACTGCACCGCCTCAGTGAGAGTCCCTCACCTGCTGTCCTCCTGGTTGATGATCATGTACATTTCCCAGGTAGTGTCTTCTGCGATCCCCCCGTGAGGCACCAGCAGACTGATACCTGCAGAGAAGCAGGAATGCAAAAACTGATCAAAATACATGACATGCACACACACAACATGCACACACCTGCCTGGCTGTCAGGTCTCTTTACTACAGGTGACAGCCAGAGAGGTGATGGCACCAGGAAAAGGTGACGGAAGCAAGTCCCATAGGTCTTGTAAATCAATGCTGCCAGCAGTCTCTTTGTCACAAAAACACGCACAGACTGTTTCTTAGATGCACACATATGCGCGATATTTTACTGTATGATAAACAATTACTGCCAATCTACAGGGTCTGATAAAGACCCTCAAGGGACTGGATGATGAATGTAGGCCACCAGAAAGAGCTGCTTGAATAATGTGGCAGACTGAGCATCACAGGTTTATATTACATAGACATGTGTACATTTTCTTCATAGTGTACAGTGTGTTCTTTGAAATGTAAATACTGAAAACACATTTAAAATTAATTTATAAAGTGTAACACAAAAAAATATGCATTTGCTATGGTTAGGAAAAACTGAGAAATATTTATTGGGTTTGTCAGGACACACCGGTCGGCTAAAAATGCCAATGCTGTCTACCTCCATCACTTCAGTAAATAATATATTCATGTTCATGTTACTTGCTCGATCCAAGACATTTTCACATATTCCCTGCAGACCAACACTGACAAGGTCAAACAACTTCAAAATGCAATACCAGATTCCCTGTATCAGCTTTGCTGTAGTTCCAAAGTCGTAAGTTATAGATTTCAGCTTCTCTGCCATTTCTAGTTTAATGTTGAAGGATTTTCAGTTTACACACAGGAACGTGTCAAATGGAATTTCCCCACACTGGGCTCACCTGTGTTAGGTACTACCAGCCTGCCTCCAGCATGACCAAACACAGCAGTTGCTTTGTGGAGAGGCCTACTGGGAGTCAAAGAGACTTGTGGAGGGAAGAGATTCTTGCCTCTTCTGCCCAGCGTCGTCCCTACTGCAACCCCTCTGTAGTCTGGAGCCAGGCCCCTTGGAAATGTCTGAGGGTGGGACATGACATGGTACTCTGCCCTCTCTGCCACCCCTACAAATACAATGACATAAAAGTGACTTTATTGTTTGTTGCAGGTAAATAAACTCAGATCATAAACATCAGACCAAGAGGAAAAGACAGGAATATGGTCAGTTTTTGAACTTCAACAGCAATGTAGACCATGGAATGTATAAAAATAATGGACATAGCCAGCAAGACATCACCCACTGTTTTGTGGACTCAGATTTAAAGCCTCAAGTTTGGCAATTAATGGGTGGAGCTGTGGAAGAGCGAGGGGTGGATCTGACTCATAGACTGTGTTGACACCTTGCAGACAGTCTTTCACTCAAAGCAACCTCACCCTTAACTATGTGCAACTTTAGGGCCTCAAAAAATGCAAATGGGTGAGTTATATAAAAATTCACCACCCCCATACAGTTGTCATGAATGGGTGAATTAGCTGTAGAGGCTGAAACCTCTTGTACTGGGCTGCAAACATGTTTATTTCTGCTGTAAAGTTGGGTATTTTCACATGGGAGCTTATGGGGATTGACTCACTTTTGGAGCCAGCCTCAAGTGGCCATTAAAGGAACTGCAGTTTTCAGCACATCCACGTTGCTTTTTTTTCCAGCCTCACAGGTTTCTGCTTAATATAGTCACGGATGTATCAGTATGAAAATTGCACTTTTTTTTTAGATTACTCTAAAAATTAAATACAGTTTGGTTTCTGTAAAACCCAATCACTCACCAATCAACCGACCCAAAAGCAGTTGTCCAATTAGCTTAGCTTAGCAACGAAAACTAGGCTCTGCAGGTCTGTCTTAATGGGGAGTCAGATAGCAGCTCTGTACTGATCTCTGCTATGTTCACATTTTAGAAAAATGTAATTAGTCTTTTCCTCATTCATGATGTATTATTTTACTCCCCTGCAACCCATATGCGTGTCCCTGTGTGTCTAACAAGCAGAGTGTACAAGCCTTGTGAACCTGCCTATGAAGGCACATCTCATTATCTGAATAATGCGCCCTTTTAAAAGCAGGAAAATACTGCACTGTTTCCTTTAGACCAGATGTTTGTTTTCTGCTGCCTCAAATAAGCAATGTGCTGACAACGCATGTGACCACACCTCATTTTAAGACCTACATGCCCATGGACAAACTACTGTCACTATTTACACACTGTGGGCGCTGGCTGTGGAGATGACAACTGCATCAGTCTGAAACAAGCTATGAATGTTGCATTGCATTGCACTGCACTGTGCTTTGCACTGGGTATAAGATAAGGCCTTAAAATTGGAGATGCTATTCTCAACCAGCTCGTGAGGCTAATGTTAACTGAAATAATTATTTAGCTACAGGTGATAAAATTTGCCAGCATCATTTCAGCCAGCAAAAGCTGATTGTTGCTGGATATAAATGTAAAGCCTGTTTTAGTTTACCTCTGTCTGAAATCACAAACACATTCAATCAAAAACTACCACAAATTTGGAGTGGTAAATGTGTAAACTGCATAAAAAGCTTGAATAAAAAGCTTGACCGGCTCAGCAACAGTAACTAAGGAGGACGTGGCTTCGCACATGGTCAGTCGGTGATGCCCTTTAAGGTGATGACCATTTTTCCTTGTATAACAGCTTTCTTTGAGATTGCTTCAAAGGCTGTTCAAAGCAAGATAAATTATCCTTCAAACTGCAGCAGCAGAACTGCACATTGCTCTGTAATTCTCACCTTTCCAAAAGTAGTTGGCAACTATGGGAACTGAATTTCAAAACACTTCTATTTTCTGACCTTTAACCTTGAGATCAGGCAGCGGGTCAAGGAGTGAGCGCTCGGCCATCAGCTCCTTGTCAATAGAGTCCTGGAAACACATGGGGCTGGTGTAGGTACGCGACACTGTTAGATCAGGTTGCATGGATGAATTAATAAGCAGGGGGTTTGCTGAAAAAAAAACAAAAAAAAAAAAAACCCACAAAGAGAAAATTATATTTATCGTCAACAATTAGACATCCTTAAGCAACAATTACATTTGCAGAGAGTGACACTATAAACAAGACTTCCTCCATCAACAACTATAAAAAAACCTAAAATGTGTCATGACAACTTTATCCACCTTTAACTATTGCTATAATATCATCACCATGGAAACAGGAATGGCTTTCACCTTACTGCAACAATGTCTCAATTAAAAGTGACAACTGGCACATCACAACTGCTGCAGTGTATTAATATGCTTTAATTAGTTGTCATAGTGATTTAAAAAGAAAAGAATGATGCACTGAATCAGTCACACACTGTGACCATTTGCATGTATGTTGTACTGGAATCAAATGACAGTACCTTGTGGATCAACCAAGAAACACAGAGAAACAGAGAAAAAGTTATAGATAAATGTGATTATTGTGAGGTGAAATATTGTTGTGATTAATGACTCGTTGACAGCTGTTCCAGCGAGCATGAAATGATGACGAAAGACACAGTTAAGTAAACAGCGTGGTTTCTCTTAATGAGCAAAAGAATGCTCATTGCCGATTCATTTTGCTGGGAATAGGGCGAATTGTTGTCATAGTGACTCATGATCAAGGACGTGATTGCAGAAAAAGAACTGAAATGAAATGATTACTGTGTAACTACTGTGGCAGTGTATAGCGGGCTGCAATGTATAAGGAAGGGAGGGCATATTGGATTTTATGGAGGTTGGGCTGTTTTAGCCCCTCTATCAAGGAGAACAGGGACCAAGATTAAAGCTTTCCCTGGCTCCTGCTGTGTTATCAAAATGAACTTTATTATGCCCTGCTGAGAGCTGCTGCTGTGGCGACCCATAATGCCAGCCTTGTAAAAATATGCCTCAATCTGTGGGGCAAAACACACCACGTTTCTGAGCTCAGATGTTTCTGTGTTTGGAACCACAGGGCCACAAATGCTCCATCCGGGAGCCGGGTGTAAAAAATGAAAACACTAATAAATTAAATTTTTAATTTTAAATCATGAATAATTAATTGAAGTTCTGTAGTATGTAAGAAAATGCCCAGAACAGCCAATAATGCCACAAACTGACTCACTACCCTGATGATACACCTCTTGTTTAATATTTTGCTGAAGTGACAGTACTAAGAAGATCTTAGTAATAATAGATAAGAGTTCAATTGTAAAATTGTTAAGAGCACAAAATGTGCTTGTTACCATAAGTTTTCAGTGCGCGTTTATTGCTTGGGGTATACTGATGTTTGCAATAAAGTAATAAATGCATGGTGTGCTTTATAGATTAAGCTTAACACTGTTTGTGTTATTGGACATTTAGTGCACTACACCACAGACAGCAAGAATCTCCAGAAGGCTGAAGTAAACACACTGAAAAATTAAATCCAGTCATTTTAGCCCCTAAAGCAGTTTAATTATTGATGTAGTTATATCACAATACAAGGAAATGTATGCATAATTCATACATATATACATATAAATACAAAACTGTACAGCTTGCTTACATGTTCTGTAGTTTATTTTACATACAATGACATTAATATGTGAGTACATTTACAGTACTGGAAATGGAAATGAGGTGCAATGAAGATTCAAAACCACATCTTGCATCCTGTGGTCTCCATAAAGTGCGAAAGTGTGTGTGGGTGTGTGCTGTATATTTTTTATTCACCTACAGAGACAAGCTGAAAAATGAGACCTGTGTCTGGTCTCCCTTCTTTATCTGTGTGTAGATCCTATGTTTGAAGGAGACTGACACTTCATTTATATTATAATGCCATCTCATGGTATTACGAGGCAAAAGTGCAGAGTTAAATTGATTTTTGATGGATTTTAGGGTCTTTTGAAACATTGACCTCATAGAAATAGTGTGATTCGGTTGTAGACGAAAAGCCTCCTCACACTCCATGTGTTCTTTATGTTGGCATAGATACAGCCAACAGAGGGCAGTGTCAAAAGTTTCACGAAACAACAAACAAGACAGTGGAGGAGGTCATTATATCATACCTTTAAACTGAGGCAGTGTTGTAGGCGGTGATGGTCTGTGCAGCCATATAACGTTACATCCCAACATGTGGATGGAGCATTATTTTCACTATATTGCCAATTAATTCAGTTATGTTGTTATTTTAATTTCTCTGTCATCTCCTATGGTTGAATCTTGCTTGAAATATGCTACACTGCCTCCATGATCTTCTGTAGTATTGCTCTGTTTCATCCATATCCACAAGCTTTCAGGAAATGTGCACACATCAGGATGAAATGAACGGACAGAAGGCTCCATCTGTCTCACCCTTAGGATTCCTTTATTGTTCATTGTTAAGGAGGTTTTTAGAGGGAGTTGCATCATCGGAAATAAATGGACCTGGGGTCTCACTTATAACCGCATATATGTATATAATAAGGCCTGACAGAGGAGTATGCCACTTCCCACGCAAAAGTTGTGATCAATAAAAACAAACTTGACCAGAGAATGTGTGCACCTGTGGGCTATCTCTGACCTATGCATACAAACATTTTGGAGACGGGGAAATTGGGGACGCAGATGGTAAGGTGGTGAACTGAAGCCAGACTGTAGAAATTAAATGCGAGAGGAATTATTATACGAATAATGATGCCTTCCTCTCACATATTTAACTTTGCCTCATATCACACGTTACTTACAGATCCACTTTATCAGAAACATTCAGTCCAGCAGTGTTATCTGTGCTTGTGCTAGTGAGCCATAACTTTTCAATAAGCAGCTTTCAGTTGTAACCACATTAAATTTCAGTCATTATTTCATCAGCGCTGTGTCACCATCTCCCCCTGTATGCCATTTTTCAGCTTTTGTCTGCTCGTATATTTTTAGTATGGACCCTACCAGTGTTTAATAAATGAGACCCCTGGTGATTAAAACGGGTAAAAACACTGAAAAGGGCAGTTTTGTGTTACAAACTAGTGTTTCTTTGACACTGTTTAGCTTGTTGCATACAGGCAGTAGCCTAGCAACTGCTAATGTGTGCTCACCTTTTTTTCTCTGATTACTTAAGGATCCGGATGTTCAGGAGGTTTTTTCAGGGAGCTTAATTATCCACAGAGGTCTGTTGCTCTCCAGAACAAATAGAACAGCTAAATTATACTAGTGAAAAACCCTGACTAAAGCAGTTTCACATTAAAAATCTGTGGTTTATTTCGGCGCTGTTCAGCTCTTCGTAGAGGGCTGCTAACTTTGGAGGCCGGTCACGAAAACGCGAGTTCGGTTTGTCCAATCTAGGCTGTGGTAGAAACATGGCGGTGCAATATGGTGGACTCTGTGAATGACGGTCCACTCCCTATGTAGATATAAATGGCTCATTCTGAGGTAACAAAAATGCAACATTCTTATTTTCAGGCTTATTTTCATTATATCATTTTTAGAGTTGTACCGATACGATACCAGTATCGGAAATGCCTCCAATACTGCCTAAAATGTGGCGAGTACAGCCTATGACCAATCCGATACCACTTAATTACGCATATGCATGCTACAGGCAAATGAAACGGAAACGGAGCAGAATTTAAAAAGCATTCTACTGTAGCCTTTAAAATCTCTTTTTTTTACCAAATTGTGTGGCTGCACTTTAACCTGTGTCTTGATCTGTGTCAACACTGGATAATAATAAAAAAAAAGTTTAATGGCATTCATTCTACTATTATGGATTTATTTCTTAATATTTTACATAGAGTTTTAGGAGTTGAGACATACAACAATTCATATCCCATCCATTTTTATTTTACACGCTGGTATCGGATCGGTACTTGGTATCGGCAGATACCTAAGGTTCAGGGATCGGAATCAGGAAGGAAAAAGTGGTATCGGTAATAATTTTCCATTTCTGCCAGTATCCTGGACCTTTAATAAAAAAGTCAATATTCAAAATAAGTAAATTGTTAAATCCATTTCTAATTTCAGCAAACACATTTAATGCTGTATCTTCACAGCATGTGTTATCCAAATGCCAGTTGTGCTTGTGTGTGTGTGCTTTTGTCCATTTCTAGAATCCAGATGAACCCACTTGTGCAAAGGTGGGTGAAGCAGCACAGCTGGGGCTGTATTTATGCAAATTAGGTGGTGGAGAGCAATTTTAGTACTTGCTTGTAACTGTGTTTTAACAACCTCTTATTGCAAAGTCAAGAGCAAAGAAAAGTTTGGTATCTTTAGGTGGTGAAGAGGCTCTTCAGAATCACATAAACCTCTTTTATGTATTTCTAAAGTTGTTTGGATTCCTGATACAGAATAAAAACTTTATTAACTAGTATAAGTTTAAATGCATACCAAAACAGTAAAGCCTGTACTGAGCTAAATTAAACCACTAAATTAAACTGTCATACAATTGTTGTGCCTATTTACTGTATGGTGTCGTTCTTTTTTAGTTTATTGAAAACCTGGAGCTATCATACAGCAGCAGGAATGAGAGGTGTTTCAACTCTACTCTCTTTAATTTATGGGGTGTGCTGAGTGTGATTCTACCGGAGTCAAACAGCGTGCATATCTTAATGAATTAATTAAATCCTCCAACATGGCACCAGACTCTCCTACACGCCACCACACAGCTAAGATATGCTGCATATTCTGAATGTACAGAGTGAAATATCAAAGATGTCCTCCTCAGGATATGTCCTAAATTCTATTAGATTTAAATGGAGACTATTACAGGAAGCTTAATAAAACTTCCATTACATACTATATCATTATCTAACACATCATCTTTTCCTGTCTTTTCCATCTACCCTCTATTATTTCAACCACAAGTAACACTAAGAGTCTCTTTTGTCCGCTTTCTTATGTTACTACTATGGATACATTATGTGGTGGGAAGGCTATGTTCACAGTGGGATGTAGCCTTTTATGGCTCAATCTTGAGTGCAAATCGGATTTGTGAGACACATATAAAGTCGCTGGCTCACCTTGTCGAGAGGTCTTGAAGCTGAAGGACTGAAAGCCCCCAGTGAGGGCGGAGGAGTCGATGACATCAACACCGTACTCACTCTGGCTCCTTCGGTAAAGAGTGACAGCAATGATCAGCAGCACCACTGTCACCACCCCCGCAGCAAGGCCTGAATACAAGGCCACATCACTGCTGCTCTCCACACCTTGGAAAGAAAGAGTGAGTAAGAGAGAGAAACAAATTTTTGAGTAAGTCTTTTTTTTTTGTGCTTTTGCTTTTTAAGTCTACCACGCTTAATTAGGAAGCTGGAAGACATTTTCTCCCAGAATAAACTGAAAATCTGCGTTGCTGTAGGACATCGGCTGAGTTACAGATATGGAAGTCTTTTATAGGAGGCAAGTCTACCTTGGTTCCGAGCTACTTTAGTGCCTTTTTTTTGTTTTCTATTCCTCGTCTGCCCTGCCTCCTTATGCACAGCTTCATTGTTCCATCGTGGAGTGTTAAAGCTACTAATGAGGAACCTCGGAAGGAAGGCGATTATAATCAACCCAGCACCTGACTGTCATTTCAAACACTGCTTGGCTCTGGCGTTGGAGGCACTCTGCGTTCCACTGGGATAATGTGACAAAACCAATTCATTAAATTAGCTCATCGGCAATGATTATGCTCTATCTGGTCCCACCAGTACTGCAGCGTCCAACTCCACAAAGAAAAAGAATGAGTGGGAAATAAAGGGGCTGCTAGCTTGTTCTTGAAAGATAATGAGATCTGCACTGAAACAGGACATGCTGAGAAATCCTCTAAGTAGCCTGAAGCTCAAATGAGGAGAAATTGACAAAATATGCAAAGCGGCATTAACAGCTACAGTAGCAGGTTAATTGGGGGCTTGGGAAGTTTTGGCAGCCTGACTGCATTCTTTTTCCCATTTCTGACAAACAAAAATACATAACTGTGTTAAAGGACAAGTAAGGAGAACATGTGCCTGTGGCTTAGTAGGTAGAACCCTACACAGCAGCAATCAACACATAAATGGCCCATTATCCGAGACGGCAATAATGCATAAACCACAGGCAGCTTGGCTTGAAATTTTATACCGATGGACTCAAAAATAATGGTGTTAGTGGAAATTTACAGTATAAAGGCACTGGTGAGGTCATAATGAAGTTGGGGACAGTTGATTCAGTTGACAGAATTAATCATTCATTACTGTTATTAAAGGGACATTGAGCCAAAAATCAAAATACATATTTTTTCCTCTACCTGCTATTTATCAGTCCAGATAGTTTTGATGCTAGTTGACGAGTGTTAGAGATATTGGCTGTAGAGATGTCTGCCCTCTCTCCAATATAATGGAACTAGATGGCACTCAGCTTGTGGTGCTCAAAGCACCAAAAAAATACATCAAAAAACACTCAAGAGCGATGTCTCTTATCAAAAATGACCTCATGACTTAGTAACTCATGGTGACCTACACACCTTGTTGTGAACAGTTTCATGTTGGAACTATTTTCTTTTTCCCTAACACCCACCAACCGTATGACTGCAAAGAAGAAAGCGTGCACTGGGGTGCTCAGTAGCTAAGTGGGTGGAGCAGATGCCCTTGCCGCAGCGGGTTGGGTTCATACCTGTGGCCCTTTGCTGCATGTTGTCCTCTCTCCCTTCCTTTCACGCTTAATCTGTCTTGTCAAACAAAGGCATAAAAGCCCCAAATATAATCTTAAAAAAAAAGAACGTGTGCATCTACTCATGGAAGAGAGGTTGGTAAAAAGTTAAACTGTCGTCACACTGTAGTTGACAGGTTCTGAGATTGCTTTTTGGCCAATGGGCTCTGCCTCTCAACATGGACTGTTAACCTGCCATTTAAACAAGATTGGATGATACTACTGGGACTACAGAAAACAAACGAAAACCAGAACGCTTCTGATACCAATATTGTGCCCCATCACCAGAATCTGTGGAGATTAATGGCGTCCTCCTTGGCTGAGCTGTAACTTCAACTAGCTCTGAGGTGTTAGGTAAGCCAGTAGTAAATGCACGCTTCCTTCAGTGCGGTCATACGGTTGGGGGGTGTAGTTCGGTAGAAACAAAACAGTTCCTACATGAAACTGCTCACAACAAGGTTTGTGAATTATCCTGAACTGGGTCATGATTTCTGCAGAGACATTGCTATTGAGTTTTTCAGATGTTTTTTTTTTTTTTGGTGCTTTGAGCACCACAAACAGAGTGCCACCTAGTTCCATTATACTGGAGAGAAGGCAGACATCACTACGACCAATATCTCTCTGCAACACACACCAAAACACAAAAACAATCTTAAATGATAAATAGCTCCACAGGTAAGAGGAAAAATATGTATTTATGATTGAGGGTTAAACTGCCCCTATCATACTATTGTACCTACACAATGCAGTTTAACTCCACTGTGTTTATTTTAACAATAGCAGAGTTAATGGTATTTCTTTTTAATTAACGTTAAGTCAATTAACATGTAACATGATTCGACATGTAGTATGTTACTGTAAATGGAGTGAAAATGGATGCCAAGGGTGGAGAAAACACTCATGAATCATGACAGTCTCTTGCTTAACCATTTCAGCTGCGATTAGATAGCAGCCACCAGTCAGAAACGTCTAAGCTGTGACACCAAAATCACAACCAGCCTGGAAATCCAATGCTTTTAATAGAAATGTATTTCTTTTCTTATCTGCTAAACGACATACTATGAATGAACTCAAAAAAATATATGCTTGTATTTTCCACTTATTATTCATACACATTGTATGCTACCTGTCCGTCAGAACATCTGAAATACCTCTCGTCTTTATTCTAAGTATGGGAGAATTCACAATGAGTCATGCAGAGTGTGTTAGTTTTCATAACCCAGCTGTCAGAGTGATTTATCCCTTTTATACCATGGCTGCTTTCCAGCCATCACAAAATAAGTATTGTTTCCTATTTTGTGGCAATGTGCTCTCTTTGGGTAATATTACTGATTTGCTTGGCTCAAACACCAGTCACACATATTTCTCTCACTTACTGCCAGTTCACCCTGCAGATAAAAGTCCTGCGTGTCAGGGTCCTCAATAGAAACACTGTGTTGGCACTATCCTCATCAACCGCAGACTTGTGTGGTGTATGTTACTTTACAGCTCCAGCAAATAGTAAACGGTGTAGCCTAGCAACAGCTGGAACAAGCAGCCCAAGAATAAGTAATTTATAAAGGTGATGATGACACTAAATAAGAGCACTGAGGCTACCTGACTCCCTCCAGCCAATCAATATCAAGTCCTGTCTGGTCATTTTATAAACTAAATTACTGCACAAGTATTCTTCCAGGCCATGGTTGTGGACAGTGATATCTTTACAATAACATTATAGTAAGTAATGGAAGCTGAGGAGAAACTCACCCTGTGGCTTAGGATCATGTAGCAACTTTCGATCTGCAAAGACAGAGAAACATCAGAATTTGAGAGTTTCTCTTTGACCTTTTAAATGCTACAAGTCTTGGTTGATTTCATTTCTACTTGTGGATGCATCCATGCCCATGCACACTGTGTGTTATGTATGTAGAGTGGAGAGGATGAATAATGAAGATGGATGACGGTGCTGGTAATGAGCATGATTATAATGATGATCATGATCTAGCCCCACACTGCCAAAAATTATGAACAGTAAATCTATAATGACACAGCCCCTGAACACAATGGGACTGACAGTAATGATGCAAAGCTATCTTTTGTTTCATTGTTAAGCGGGGGGGTGATGATGATGATGGTGATGTTACCCACTCTGTGTGCAGAGGCCGCCGGTGCAGTTGACCATGGCCAGCGCCACCCCGTCACACAGCCGACCCCCGTGTTTGGGCTCCGGAGCAGTGCACTCTCTGCTGCGTTGCCTCTCACAGTCTGAGCTGCAAACTGACCACTCGCTCCACTCTCCCCAGCCACCATCCACTGAGGGAATCACATGCAAATGTTTAAGTAAATGGAGGAGGCGCATACAAAGGTTTGATGTGCAGAATGCATTGTTTAAATACACTGTCATCCCTTCAATGTGGGAACAAAACACTCATACAAACAAAGCATAAATGACTAAAGAAGATAAAGAAAAACACAGATTTTTGTTTTTAACTGACATGACAAGGATGTCCTTAGTTCTTATAAAAGATTCAAACCAATTTGATTCATTTATTAGTTCTCTGGGAGTTTATGAGGAAACACTTTCAAGGTAACAGCTGCACCACTAACTTCACGAAAACATTTTCCTCCTCAGGGTGCCAAAATGTTGTGCCGCCTTGCTGACTTGGAGCACAAAGACACCCTGCTTATGCTGTACTCTATCAAGTCTCCTTTCCACCTCCAAATGCTCTAAAGGTTCCCTTCTTCCTGCTAATCTAAACGCAAATGCACCCTGTTTATGTTAAAACTCTGATGCGGGATAAAGAATCCTTCAGAAGGAGGCAGTTGGCAAAGAGGAGATAATGTTTGGAGGAGTGCACTGCCTTCCACTGATAACTTTTTTTTCTTAAACCTGATGAGCATTTCCCTTTATGTTGGTGCTGTGGTTGAAATCATAAATTTGAGCTTGTCTTGGAAAAAAAAAACAAAACACTTGGGCAGAGCAGATTACATGGAAGTTTTGATAACTGGAACTGCAGCTCTGCCCCTCTTCTCACACCCTAAGCTTCTGCTGTTTGTTTCTCTCTCACAGGTTCTCTGTATCCCTTTCTTTTTTCACTCCTCTCTCCATTTCCCATGCATTTTCTCTTCATTTGCTGTTTTTTAAGGTCCACTGCATTAGATTTCAGATGCAAACCACTGTCACTATCAGCACTGCAGACGTGCAATGCCTTCACTGTGAATTGTAACTGGTTGCTGCTGACTGCGAGGCTTACCTCAGGCTTTTAGACTGATTCCCTACCTCTGACACCGGCAGCATCCTCTGTTAATTATAGGTAATAAAATCAACTTACAGAAGCACTTTACTCTCTTCAGCAATCGATGACAGAGACCATTTTTGTTACATTTGTAGTCTTTTTAACTGAATGCTTTTACGTTTTAGGAAGTACACTTATTTGCTTTGAACCAAAAGGAAATCCAAGTTCCAGTGTACACTAGGGTACTCAGGTTAACACTTTGACAACTTACATTAAAGGGCCAGTGTGTAAAATGGGTTGAAAACAGTGACATCAGTGGTCAAATTCTAGATTGCAGGGCTCACTCGCTCACCCCTCCCGTTGGGTAAATGACGGTGGCCTCATAGGGACAAAAAGCCTTGCGCAGACACGAGTTTTTCAGGAGTAGCTCTATCTAGTGACGAGGTAAATGTTTATTTAGAAATCTAAACCATGTTACGATATTGTAATGGATCCCTCACGAGCAGGAGACCAGAGGAGCGTTCGGGAAAAAGGCCAGTTTATTTAAGCACTCCAAAAACTCCGGTAACACTCCAGGGGGTAAAAGACTCTGTCCCAAACTCTGACTCTTCTAGCGTAACACACACAGTTCACACACATACTCGTTTACATTACCTAGCGGGTACCCCCTCCCCTCTCTGCTCCACCAATCTCCAGCCCGCACACTGACTGACAGCGTAGCCGGTAAACAGAGCTCAGCTGTTTATTTAACCTAGCAATATCTCCGGACTATAGTAGCTGCAATGGACGACTTTGAACGCGATTTTGAAGAGTTTCTTGTAGTGGACACAGACCCAGAGCCATACCTGTTTGAGCCGGAGCATACAGATGAGGAACTTGGATGCTGAGTGGGCAAGAAGAGAGGCTGAATCCTCCGCTCCCATTCTGCTGCACAGAATGGGATTCGGTGCTACTGCTACCATCGTTGGGGAGATATATGATCAGGAGGAAAAGTGCCGCAGAGAGTGCATCACAAGGAGTGAAGTTTTGTCTTCTTTTCCTCGCAGATGACGGTTCGGGTTCATTCTCTCCTGTTGCGTGGTAAGTGTGGTCCATTTGCAAACTTTATAACTAAAAAAACTTTTCACTACTCTCCATCGACGAACTACTAACACTCTGCTGTTTCCTCCTCCTTCTTCCTTCCTTCCGCTGTCTTTATTTATACATGCAAAACGCGTTCTCTGGCTGGCTGGATTGTCCACTCGGGCTGCTGTACATACATGGCGCCGCAAGATGGCGACCTCTCTAAAGCAAGGCCCTTGCTATACATATATATATATATATATATATATATATAAAAGCATAATTATAAGGCTACGAAAACCAAACAAATTTTATTTTATAGCGATTATACACTTATATAAGAATAATAAGAATATTCAGATTCAGATTTGACAATAAACCATGCCAAATATTACACACTGGCCCTTTAAAGACAAAAAAGGGTTTTGTTTGCAAAGTAACCTGTCAATAAAACAGGTGTTAACCTGAGTATCCTGTTGGCACTGGAACTTTGACTTCCTTTTGGTTCTCTGTGGTTTATCCTTCACCGGCTGGCACCCAGGAGAGAGGCACGGCTGTGCATGGAGTGTCTTCAGTTCTTTGAACACTTATTTGCTTTCTTGCCAAGTGTTAGTCGGTTAAATATCAAACTGGTGCCAGCAGATGGTTAACTTAACTTAGCACGAAGACTAAAAGCAGGGGGAAATGCTAGCCTGGCTCTTTCCAAAGGTAGACAAAAGCTGCTTACCAGCAACCCTAAATCTCACTTATTACCTACACTGAGAAAATCATGTATTCAGCATTTGTTTGTCAATTTGTTAGCAGGATTACAGAAAAACAACTACTAATTTGAAAAAGTGCAGCATAGACCAAATAAATTAAATATTAAAGCAGATCTAAATCATGGGGCAGGTACATATTTTTTAAAAAATTTTTTTTGCAGTGTGCAACATTCATAGTCTGGGCCAGGATTGCACACGGCTCTCACCTTGGATGTCACAAGCAAACATGGAGGTGTGTGATCAACAGTGTTAGTGAGGGTTAGCTCACTGTCACCAGGGTAACCTGGTGGGGGCACAGTGAAGGTTGGGCCTTAAGGCGGAATTCTGCTCTACACAGAGCCTACACTGTTGGCCTACAACATTGCAAGCATTTACACTCGTGTGGTGGCGTGTCTGTGTCGCTCTGCAGTATTAAAACCCTAGTCGGCGGTGGGGTTTGATCACGCGGTGGTGTGCAGTGCAGAGCTGTGGCGATTAGCTACCCAGTGGGGACATAGATAATAACAGTTTTCTACTACATTAATGTGCTAAATGTTGTATATCGCATCCTCAACATTGCGAGATAGGGAATTCTGTCTTCACTAAGGTCAGAGCTCTTTGAGTGCCCTTTTGGTTAATATGGTACATCTTGTTTGTTAAATCTGTACAAAGGTTGAAGTGTAAAAACAACAATTTGTGGTTTTACGTGGGGTCGTGAACCACATTATATCCTGGTCAGCCACAGAAATGGTGATGACAAGACTGCAGAAAGTCACTGTGTCCCGTCAAGAAATAGTCCCAGCATGTAACTCCCAGTAAAAAAATGTTATGTACTTGATGTAAAGTCAGATAGTTCACATAAAGTTACACTGGTTAGGTTTAGGGAAGACACATGGTGACAATGTTCCTGAAAGTCACTCAAAATTCATTCGGTTTCACACAGTCCTGAACACCAGTCACCTTTGGGAAAGTCCTGTGTTTCTTAGACCCATCCAACAATTTATTTACTTATGTGGACATTCGCTCTTTACTTCCTTCTTTACACCCATCAGCACATTATTTTTCATAGGTATACATACATGAAATGCATGAGAACATCCTGCCTATTTAATGTACAAGGCAGATACAGGGTTATGTATTATGCATGCATGTATGTATGTAAACACATGCACAAAACTGATGTGCAATAAGTGATATATAACTGTAACAGGCAATTTTTAGTGCAAAGACTTTTATAGTAGTGGAAAAGCAAGTTTTTCAGCATATGCACAAACACTGACAGCACGAAGAATGTGTCCTTGTGCTCACCTGGGCACAGTGTGTTGCAGGTGCTCTTCTGTACCGACATGCCCTCACAGAAGGCTCCCCCATTGAGAGGAGCTGGATTTGTGCAAGTGCGAGAACGTTTCTGCACACCGCGACCACAGCGTACATTACAGGGAGACCAGTCTGTCCACGACGACCAGCCTCCATTCACTGAGGGTGCCAAAGGATGAAAGGAAAGTGATCAACAGATATTGCAAGAATGGAAGCTGGCCTACTTTCTATTATAGTTTCTGTCATGAAAAACAGGGGTTCACTCAAAAGTGACAATGAACGTCTTATCAGGAAAAGTGACTGAGGTGTCTTTACAAAGATGATCAATGGTGACTTCCCCTCTGTCTTCTTCCTTCTTTGAGTTGTTGCCTAAAATATTGCAGGATGATTGACTAATCAGCTCATTTGCTGTCATACAACAGGAAGAAATACTATTATTCAACCATTGTACATCTGTCAGACGCTATTGGGAGTAGTAAGCCTGTCTAGACTTCATTAGCATTAAGAAAATTAATGATTGATGGGCCTCAACAACGGGCTGTCAGAAAGAATTAGATCAAATCCTGCTGCAGCTAAGTGTCCTCCCCTAAAAACATAAAAATAACAGGAGGAAAGGTCAGTAAAGTGAGCACAGAAACACTCCAATTAACAAGGTATTCCTCTGGTGTGAAAGGAGGTGGTGCTCGTATGACATTATAATTTCACTTATTCTCCTTTGTCTCCGCAGAGCTCTCTACAGGGCTATAAAAATGCTGGAAACACTGTCTGCTGGCCTGCAGCTATACAAAGCGTTCCGCGCAAGGTGTTCAGCACTGGCAGATAAAAGCCGGGGAGTTGTGACAGCCCACGTCATTGCCTTTCCACCATCAATAATTGAGTTCTTGTAAATATTGTGCCTGTGTCTTCTTGTTTTTACACTTGAGGGATCACTTGCCCATTACCTGCTCAATAGACTCTTGTGTGAAAAAAAAGACCACACGCTGCGGTTGAGCAGTGCTTTTTATATTAATGACTTTGGGGAATTTGCTTGAGGTGCCAATTTGACAGCCTACTTTTGTAGTGAAAATTGATATTTTGATGCAGACAGGAAAGCTGTTTGACATTGTTTTGATCATCTGTACTGCAAATCTAAAGAATTCGACAGTCACGTGTTTTTAGCTGAGATCTAACTTTAGACAAATAAGAAAATATAAATCTGAAGTTCTTACCATAGACTACAACAGTGGCTGTGGCACTGCGTCTTTTTGCCACAATGTTGCTGGCAACACAGGTATAGTTTCCGGAATCAGAGAGACGGGCTTCTGAGATGATCAGATTGTGGTCACCTCTTGTATCAACAGCACCATCAGAGTTCAGAAGTTCTTCATTTTTCAGCCATTCAACCTGAAAACAGCAGAGTATATGCATGAGTAACTAACAGGCTTTAATGTAGACATGAACACTGTATGACATACTTTCATATTTACAACAATTTGATCAAATCACTGGGAAAGATCATCATTAAACCTACCAAGATCAAAACTAGGCCTTGCATAGCTTAGTTAACAAAAACCTCGACAGTTCGTCCAGCCATAACTGTGATTTATTAAATATTAATCAAGGAAACTAGCCTCAGGTTTATGAAGTTATATCCTGCAGGGCTGCCGACTTTGGGTACTTGGTTAGAGTGAGATTATGATGCCATGTGCCTACTTACCCGTACATTTAATCATGTACACATACTGTATGTGGACTCAATTTACCATCAGGGTGTAAAAAAATATGCAGCTTAGCCTGCACCTCTGTTGGGGGGGTTCTCCCAGTCGGAATTTTTTTTTTTTTTTTTGGATAAACAAGATCTATTTTGATGCTTTATGCATCTGGCAAATTATTTTCATTCAAAGTGCACGTCTTAATTGTTTAAAAATTGAAAAATTGTACCTCAAACTGTTTACTGTCCAATTAACTGTGAATTGTGATGTACAGAAAATTAGTTAGTAATTTGTATAACTACTGAGAAGAAACAGAATATTTAACAACTGCTATAATTGGAGAAACATTTAAATGTATTCATGTTAACAGTGCAATATAACTAAGTACATCGACTTAAGTATACTGTAGGCCTACTGAAGTGCATTTTTAAGGTACTTGTACTTTACATGATCATTTCCATTTTACGCAACTTTAGGCGCATATTGTGTTTCTTTCTGTTCTACTTAATTTGACAGCTTTAGTTAGTTAGTTTAACTTGAAAAAACTGTATGTTGATATTAGTTTAATGGATCATTAAATGGGTTTTTCTTCACTCAAACATACAGTTAATGCAGTGTAGTGCCTGCACTGTTCACTTCTATATCATCTGCTGTCTGTCTGTCTGTCTGTCTGTCCGGTTTAAGAAAGTGCATTTGCACACAGAGTTTTGATTTTCACATATAGTAAAATGAATGAGTCATTTACTGTTTTAGTGTTTTTTGGAGCCACACATAATGTTGTGTAATGTGACTTCTGAAAGAGGATGTTGGGTCAGATCAATATTACTGTGCAGTTCATTCGATGTGTTTGGGACACAATCTAAAGAGTACAGTAACTGCAATACACTCATTTGTCACCCAGGAAGAAAGTACCTGACTTCCCTAAAAACTTTTTAGGGGAAAAATTAAGTTATTGCTTTCTTTGTATTAGAAAAAAACAAAACATTGTGACAGTATTGATTGTTTCCACATATCTCCCTGTTAACCCTCTCAGATTGGTCTCATCTTGCCTTTGCTTTGTTCACTGACGATAAAAAAGACGATAGAAAATTACAACACTGCTGTCTTCTTAAGTGACAATTAACCACTAAAAGGGGAGAATTATTAGGTGCTAAAGGTGAATGTGTGTCACAAGCCAGAAGTGTGATAGTTGGCAACCCCGGCCCAATGCACTTCTGTCTTCTTCAAGGCTCAGGTTTTTGGTTTGGCAGCATTAAAACTTAGTTCTGGGTGTGTTACCCTGCTGGTAGTGCACCCCAGCACACGGCAGCTTTTAGGTATTTTCCTGCTAGCAGACTGGAAGTGACAAGGATGCACCTTCATGCAATACAAAGTCAATGTAGAGCAAGACAGTACCAAAGAATGTGTTTTGAAATACATTTATATATTTTAAATGTGCCATTTCTCTGATAGAAGATAATTCCGATTGCAAGATTGAGGGTTCCTGGTAAAGGTATAACATGAATGACATCCATTCAGAGGGAGTAAGTAGGTAGGTCTCATCCTCTTCTCTTTACCAATTCAGCATCCGTGTAGTGAGTGAAAGTAATAAGGAATTACAAAATAAAGGACGCTATGTTGATGCTCCTCTCCTTGCATGGCTGGCCCTGTAAATTGCTATTAATGTGCCACTGGCTTGAGCTTTTCATTGAGAGAGACGAGCTGGGGCATGAGGGAGTGGGGTTTGATTTATGGCAGTGTATTTGAGGATTAAAAACTCCGCCCCACTGGGAGCTCCATGTGTTTGTGCACTGGGTTGCACTCCAGTGTGTTTGCGTGCGTATGTGTGTGTGTGTTTGTGGAGAGTGTCCATTTGCCAAGGGAATATAATAACAGCCAACAAACTCATAGATTGCTTTGCTCTTTCGAAGCACCCTGGATGAAAAAATTGAGCTGGGAAATCAATAAATCAGGAGTCATGTTGTCGCAAACGTTTTTTTCTCCTTTTGATGGCCATAGAAGTCTTTCATCATGTGCCTTTAATTTCACTCTTTTCATCATTTGGCTCCGGAGCTTTCAAGACAAACCAAGCAACCACACTGGTGGGCTGCTTCGGTCATTCTCTCCGTCTAGGTCTTTATAGTTTTTTGCCTTTCGCTATTTCACACCTCCAATGTCTAATCAACCCCTATGTTGCCGTCAGTGCTGTATTACATTCTCCACAGCTGCCACCATTAATCTACTCAATTATGGAGGCAGTCTGTTTCAACCTGCCAGGGTGGGAAAAAAGTGCAAAATTTCTATTTCAATCACAAAATTCACACTTATGTTGTGGTTTAATCATAGCAATTATTATTTTGCTTTTATGCATTTTAAAGGATTATTTATGCAATCACATTATGTTCTTGTATTTTGCTTCATGCACTGACACATGCCCTTATCTATTTAGAGAGGTCTTCTAGTCTTACAAACATAGAGTAAAGTATGGTACACAGTTCGTCCTCTAATTGTACAAAGTTTGCCTTCTCTAATTCACTGCCGCCCTGTCTGGTATCTGGGAGCTGGGGAATTAACCTTGACAAGTAGGAGGTTTGTGCTTTATCACCCCTTCTGCAAATACCGCGGCCTCTTTCACAAAAGGATGACAGAGGTGAGCACTGTTTTTTTTTTTGTTTTTTTTTTTTTACCACGGTCACATTATACACAGTCTGTGTGTTGTCTGCAGTATTCGAAAAGATTCTCCCTAAAAGGCATCTCTGATGTCAGCGTGAGATGATGTAAAGGCTCTTTAAAAACAGGTTTGACCCTAAAAGCACGACTCTTGAGACCAGGCTGGTAAAATAAAAAGTTTACTGGAGGTCAAAAAATGGCGAAAGTCAAAACCAAGCAGCCCGAGAAAAAGGCTGGAACACTAAAGCAGAAGCACAATAGATGATGCGGTGGGGAATGAATAGAAGTGGAACAGTATATATGCTACTGGGCTGCTGGGTAAGTGGGAACAGGTGTGCAGGTGGGGAATCACATACGATTGGAAAAGCCTGGAACACAGGGGTTACTGCAGGGCAGGTGAGAGTGGCAGGATCTGAAACTACGAGAGAAAGTTGGTACATGGCAGGGGAAAAAACAGACAAGGAAAATGTGACACCAGGAAATGACTGACAATGTGAGACATGAAGCCTTTAGATGCTGTTGTATTATTAACAGGTCAGTTTTCTAAGTTAACAACAGGTTATCTGGTGTTGTACAAGCAGCAGATTCCATGCAGACTATTTTAAAGGAGATCTATATGATATTCATAACAAATCTAATATTCAGAGGTTGTCTGCACAGGGCTCTCAGCTAGAGGTGCTTGACTAGCAGCTAATAGCGAATGACGCTAACAATGTGAACAGTGCTAACAACGGCAACAGTACTGACAGAGCTAACAGCTGGGTTAATACTTCTGCCTTGAATCAATGATGTACCTACGATGTAGGCTCTGCATAGATGTGTATCCTACTCCATAGCCTGACGTGTACCTCCCCAGAAATGCATTCTCGAAACCCATCCGCTGTATTCGGCGGCTGACTTCCGGCAGACGGCGATACAGCCTCTGGGGGCAGACCCCCGATTTTTTGGCATTCCAGTTTGATTTGTGCGGAGGAGGCGTATTTCTGTTTCCGTCTTCCGTTTATATATAAGTAAATATGCTGAACCATTGCGATGGATTCAGAGTTTGCAGTGACGCCAATTAGGTTCCGCCTCGTTAGTTCACCGCACGGACCGTTTAACCTGGCAACAACTGCAGCCAGCTCAAACGTGATTGGTCAATATCACGCGGACAACAAACAGCATACAACCGGAAACCAGGGCTCTTCCGCTCTTCTTCCGGAGGCAAGATCTCCGGGGTTTGCCTACAGACTCTACATTCACTGAATGTAGAGTCTGTATATAGAGACTACCAGAAATGTAACTACACATTGCAAAGACACAGATGTCCTGTTTATTTTAGTAAAGTGAAAACCATTTCCCTCAGTGGAAACAAAGCTTTTATTTACTTTCATTTCACAGATAAGAAACAATAAATTGTGAAGAAAATGAAGCCCCTGCAAAATAGGATTTTAAGTCTTGTATGCCATTTCACAGATTCATATGAGTAGAGAAAAAGTCTGCTAGCTGCTAGGCTAATTTATGCAATTGGAAATGTCATAGGGTAATGCTAATGATGTTAGCATGACGTTTATCAGTGAAACATGTGAGTTATACTGTGGTTTAATTTTGTTGCTGTTAAGCCATGTTTTATGTGTGTTCTATGTGTGTTAGTTGCATCAATCAAATTTTACTGCACTTCACAGAAACTTAAAACTGTGGCATAGAAAACCCACCAAACAGGCTGAGGGTTGGCGTTACACCTCTGTAATGACGGCATCCCGATATTAGCATTAACCATGATATGAGTGCAGTGCAGAGCGGCTAGCCAGTAGATACACACACTGAACTCACATGCACTAACATGCATGAGCAACTGGACCGCCTACCACAACAGAGAAGCTGATATTGCAACACACACAGAAGACTTCATTCTCTGCTCAGAACACCATTACTCCACTATATTTTTACAGAGCAAACACTGGATTGCTGCTTTATGAATGCTCTGAATATTGCATAGAGTTCCTTTAAATCACAGCAACTTTATGTGCTGTTAAGATATGAGAAAAGGTCACATTCATTTAAAGGGGATGCAGCTCCTGGTCACCAACTACTAGATAAGAGGAACTTTTATAATTATTCAAGTTCAGTGTTATAAGGTCAGTTGTGCAACTACAAACACTGTATATCAATTGAAGCACAAATTGCTATCTCTAGTCAGCATATTATGTCCAAATTACCTGAAAATTACTTGAAAATACACATTAATTTCAGGACAAAAAAATACAAACTAAAACTATTTTCGTGGAGGAAGCAGGTGGCTATAAACAAGTGTGATGGAGAAATATAATGCAGGGGAATTCACTGAATTGAAAATTAACCCTCAACCCTTTGTTCTCTCCCGACGCGTATTCAGATGGGACGCATGTTTATAGAGCAGTGCCAAAATTGAACTTGACAGGTACCAAGATTTAACCATTAAATTAAATATATTTCAACAGTCAGTGGATAATAATGTCACCTCAGGAAACACTGAGTAAAACTAAATGCATTGCCTAAAGCAAGAAATACAGAGATGTGCTACACTGTATTACATTATAAACATTTCTTTCAATGACAAATCTTATTTCTATGCTGATGTAGCAAGTAAACTTCTATTGTCTATTTTGCATTATTAATAAGTTATTAAAGCAATGCAGAGAAGTGTTATTTTCCCATTTACAATTTTCCATAGAGACAGTGCGATGTCATTGGTGTGTATTCATTTTTGTGTTACTGATAGACCTATTTGTGTGCAGGGTACACACCTGCACACATGTTGCACGATAACCCTATATAATGTTGGTACTGTAGGTGCAGGGTTGTCCAGCCCCTGCTGATAATGTTACACACATTACAAATTACAGTAAAGGAACACAATCAAAGCTTCATTCTCCAGGTACAGTATAAACACTAGGCTTCTACTAAAGTGGCATCTGTGACAAGCCTGCCTCCTCTCTTGCTGTTTTGTATCTCTCTCTAAACCTTGGCTCAAGCCCTGATCCTATATTGACAATCCCCGTCGGCGGCATCTGATGCAGAGTATGCCAATGTAACACTTGACGATAAGCTCATGGCTAACAATCAAAACTTTTTAGGTTGTTTACTATCAGACGGCAAAATACTGTCATAGTTGGGCTAACATGAGGCCAGAGATTGCTGTGGCCTGCCATTTATGAATGGATGTAACTGATACTGGAAACACAATTGTCTTCATGATGAAGACAAATAAACTGTACTTTTGTAGATCAGTCATGTCATGGTACCCACTCTGCTTCATGGGGTCAGTATCATCACCGATTTACACTAGGGATAGACCGATATGGATTTTTTAGGGCCGATGCCGATACCATTTTTTTTCCATCACCCTTAGCCGATGACCGATTATGGACTGCCGATTTTCTTGAGCCGATATTTGGGGCCGATACTGCTTTTGCTCCCTCAATTTACATAAAAAAAAATGACACAATGATAACAAATATTACAGGTCTCAAGTTTAAAATAAGAAACATTTATTGAACAGTAAAAAATACTAAAACAAGATGGAAAGTTGAGGTAGAACAGGTAGAATATTATTATTATTATTATTATTATTATACATTCAAATAAAAAAAAGAGTTCAGTGCTCTTAAATCTTCCAGTAATGTCTTTATAAAATAAACAAATATTTAAGCTGAAGCATAAATAAAACAACAACTGCTGTACACAGTAGGATTCGCTGCATGTGCGCTGCAGGGTCTTCCGGCAACACAGAGCTGCCCATGGATGCCTGTCTGTAAATCATGCCAGGGAAAAATAAATCCGCGAACCCACGCGCATATCGGCCGATGCCGATACAAGTAAAAAACTCAAATATCGGCCCGATATATCAGCTGGCCGATGTATCGGTCTATCCTTAATTTACACCAGAAAGTACCTCTCACATACAAAGTGAACTGGTCATTTATCATTACATTATATTATCATCATCATTACTTCACCATTTGCCAAAAACAGGATGTGACATTTGCTCACCATTATGGCAACCAACTGCAAAGTGACTGGAACACATTGCAGAGCCCTCTGACATGCCACTCTGCCTCTCCATCTGTCAGTACATTTACTCTGTTTTTTAAGAACATTTTGGGGTGGTTTGATTGAGTACTTCTACTTTATGATACTATATACATCTACTCCATTACATCTCAGACAGAAATACTGTACATTTTACTCCTGTACATTTATGTAGGAGCTTTAGTTGCTTGATTCTTTGTAGATTTAGATTATTAATAGAAAATATAATCTACTAATGTATCATTATGGATTAAGTACGGAAGTCCTTAGAGACAAAGTGCAAAGCATCTTTTCTGCAAGCAGTGTTGGCCAAAATTCAAGTTTAACTCCTACATACAAGGTATTATCTCCCATGCATGGGATGCTATCTCCTATGTAGGACAAATTATCTCCTACTTTAAGGCTTAATTAGGCTGTTCTGAGAGTGATACAGCTGTGAAGCACGATACAAAGGGCACTGAAAGTTCAGCTAAATGCAGCAAAAACAAAATGTTTACTATTCTCTGTTAACTACAAATGGAACTGTGCAGTGGCATCGGCATGACTCTCTTTCATACGCACAAAAATGCACTTTTTTGTGCCATAAATTGAGACAGAATTGCAGAGTGAAAACACAGCTTATTTAAGGAGAATATCTGAACACCTCTTCCACCTGTTTTTTTTTATTCCAAATCACATCCAACACTACTAATTTTGAGTTCATAGATTTACAATAGTGGGTGAAAAATAATACTTAGCTTATTTGTGCTGAGATCATTAAAAGGCAGTATAATGTTTACAAAATAAACATAAAAATGAACCATGCAATATCATTATGAGCAGCTGACAATTCACACTAATTTCTGAAAACAATTCTGACTGAATGATAATGTAAATGTAATAATAAAAGTCACATAAAGCCACTGTACTTTTACTGTATTATAAAATAAATGTACCAATTACCAGCATATCTAAATATTAAGTTTCCACTAAGGAAAAAAGGTTGCTTAAATCAATGTAATAAGAAATAATACAAACAAGCCATTTCACAGATCTACTCAAAATCAATGACTAACTGCAATGTTTACAAAAACAGACTAAAGTGGGATGGCTGTGGTGTGGACTTGAGGGATTCTTGTGTCACCAGAGTCTGTTCAGTTGCACAAACATGCACTATTTCAGTGCATTTTATGTCTGCCAGAGCCTTGCAACCGCACTTAAAAAGACAGCAACTTTCTAATCAATCCTTTTTAGTTGGTATCGATAACGACTGAGCCAGGTCTGAGTGTTGAAGTATTGATTACTGTGATATGGATCTGCCCTTCACTAAGGATCACTCAGTCACCTCTCTGCAATACTGGTGAAGTGTTTAAGATGCAACGTGTTTGTGACGCTCTCTGTCCCACAACTGGCTGCACTGTATGTATTCACAAATGGATGAAGGGTTTTGGCCTGTGTTTTGGTTCTGATAACACATTTAAGACACTTAAGTCAATGGAAAAATAATAGTTTTGATTTGAAATTCATGAATGAATGGGAAATAGTGTGAAAATGTGTTTAAAGAAGCGAGGAGCTCACACAAACCCCCCTAATCAGGAACAGAGTTAGAAGCAGCACTCAGATCTTTCACTAAATTGAAAGTAGCAATACCACAGCGTGGAAATACTGTTACAAATTAAATTCCTGCATTCAAAATCTTACTTAATTAGATGTACAAAAGTATTAACATCAATATACACTTCAAATACCAAAAATAAAAGTACTCATTATGCAGACTGGCACATCTCAAAATAATAGATTTATCGTATTAGTAGCTAATGACTATTGATGCATTAATGTGCAATCATGGCTAATGTTGCAGCTGGAAAAGTCTGGCCTAATTTTATGTTCTGTATGTATTTATGGGTAGCTTCAATTATTTCAAAACGTCATCGTTCATTTGCTGATTTATATTTTGTACTACACAGTTGAGGAGGTTCTTATCTGGCACAACTTCCAATGCAGGAAATTCATCTTTAAAAAGCTGGACCACCAAGAAACTGGAGCAGAAGCTTGATGTGATTTTAACCTTGCAATAGTCTGGTTGGCAAATATTTAGCCTTTAGTCCTTATAAATTGTTTAGTGCACTCGGTCTTTAACTGTAAAACCTTTGGCAACATGCCTGTCCTAGAAGTTACAGATGCATATGCAATCAAACAGAGCAAGGACAGAGTTAAAGCCTGTAGAAGACAGACCTGTCCTCAAACTTTCTGAGCATGCCACAACACCTACAGTATCAGAGGCTCGACTAAAGCAGTGGTGTATGATCTCTACAATGCATATGATTACACCACTGGTCCTATGGATAAGACCATTCAGAAGACAGACGTCCCAGATAGCAGTTCTGCATGGCTGCCATGGGAGAGTTGCACCAAGATCTGGACTGGCAGCAAGACACTTCATTGACGTTGGTGCTGGGATTGTAGATGAAGACTATAGGGGAGATGTGGGAGTTGTGCTACTGTACTCAACTACAGCAAGGACACATTTAGTGTGAAAAAGGGTGACAGAGTTGCTCAGCTGGTGTGTGAGGTTGAATGTGGAGCTGGAGGATTTGGATCAACTGGCTTAAACTAAAAGTGACCGAATATAATTAATGTATAAATTAATAAATATCCTTTTTTGTTAAAAAAAGGTGGGCAGCTGTGGCAGGAGCTAGAGTGGGTTGTCCACTAACCATAAAATCAGTGATTCGATCCGCAGCTCCTCCAGTCTGCATGTTGAAGTATCCTTGGGCAGATACTAAACCCCAAATTGCTCCAAAGTTTGTTTAAACTGTGTAGCAGATGGCACCTTGTATGGTAGCCTCAGCCACCAGTGTGTGAATGGGTGAATGTGACATGTATTGTAAAAGCACTTTGAGTAGTCAGGAGATTAGAAAGGCACTGAACAACTGCAGGTCCATGTACCTTTTACCATTAATAATCTGAATCTGCAAAGTAACATGTATCTAAAGCTGCTAAGTAAATGTTGTTGAAAGTGTTATATATCCTTTTGCAATGTAGTGGAGTAGAAGTATAAACTAACATAAAATGTACCGTAGTATGGTGATTGAGCGCATTTATTTAGTTGCGTTCCACCACCACCACCAAAACTACAAAGGCATTTGTAAAAGTGAAGTCAAATAAACAGAAAAGGAAATGTGTAGCAGCCACAGTTGCTGTCTTCTTCAGTGTAACTGACCACATAATTGTTCCTTTAGTCTTTCTGTGATCGTAGGAGTGGAATATATGTGAATTCTCTTTGGTGGTGAGTGTTCTTTTGCCAGGGCCCTTCTCTCAGGGAATTCTTACGCTGAAGTAAATTAAAATAATCGTCTTGCACTGGTTGGTTTTTCTGTCTCATGTTTTTACTTTGATTTATCCCTCTCACTCTGGCCCTCCTTTAGTGTTTTCCAGCGTTCACTGTAGGAAGCGTACAAATCCAGAGTGCGATTTGCATTCTGTGTCAGTCCTAGAGTCTCCCCTTTGGGGTAAAGCGATAGAGAGATGCACATGCTGATGAGAAGGCAGGGACAGGACAGACTCAAATGAGCCTGATAAGCCAGTGCCTGGGGAGGACAGGAAACGGATTTGCTTAATTGGCAAATTTGTTCCACTTAGATAGCAGCAACCAGTGTTGAACTACACCACACCTAACCCAGTCGGCTGAGCCTTACGGCAGTCTGCTGGTGGCAGGGCTACGCGGTGTCAAGGTCACCGTGTTGACCATTAAACAGCAGCTAATTTAAACCGAAGCTAATGAAAACTGATCCACACTGTGTCCCTCTGAAAGTTTTCCTTGTAACTTTCATCTTATTTAGTAACAGATCACTTCCAGCTGGAGGAGAGAGAGCAAATGAAATAAACTCATTATATATATTGAAAGCAGCATCAAATGGTCAGCAGGGGCTCCATGAAGCATGCAGCAGAGTATCATTTTTCTGATAGCTTCAAGCTGTTTGAAGAGGGTGAGATGAGAGAGCCAAAGGCCCGGAGCAATCTGTGTGTGAGTGCAGATAGGTATCATCTTAAACTTGACACCCCAAAAAAGTATGTCCAGTTCAAGTCATTCCAGATCCTCCCTGCATCAGGCCTAAACACTCAATTATTCTGAAAGCAAATGTAATGACCTACATTTACAATCATTTCAATGGGAAGTGAAAGTGACATGAAGACGATTACAAAGCATTGCAGTAGGTTTTGTTCCATCTGATTCAATTAAGGTTGAGTTTCATTAACAAGCGCCCTTCCTCCTCTCACTTCCCTCATTCCTGCACCCTCTCTGCCTTCCCTCAGTCATGTATGGCCTTTTCTCAATGCAACAATGACTTTCATGAAATCACATTAAACAAATGAGCCCTCCAAATCTGACAGCAGCATATTCTAGAGGCGGGGGTGGCTAAACCCTTGTTGTGTCCTTGGTTTATCTCCGCACCGTCTCTGGAAATGTTATGTTCATCACTGAATAATTACATTTTAAGTACTTCAAATGACTTTGGATGAGAGGCTTGATGATTAATTACACTTGGTATAGAATACTTGGGCGGTTAATGTGAGGCTAATGATTGTAAAACAGTTTTTTTCTAAAGTTATTGGAGACCTTTTTTTCCTCTCCACCAGTAAACTTTTACCCTCACAACAGCAGCCACAGTTTTCACTTCACTTGTTCAGAGCTGGCAAGGCTCAAAAGCTATTTGCTTGGATGTCATTTTAAGTAGGCTGTATAATAGATGTTTGACGGTTCTCTCCAACAGTCAGACTGGATAAAATAATCACTTTCCTGGTTGTGACAAATACCTCCTAAAACGCTTATTTAATAAATTTGAGGCCTAAAAATAGGCCATGTTGTTCCAGAGTCATGCTTCAGTTAATATTTACAACACCTACATGTATTTTAAATGTGTTTTTATGTGTTTGGAAATTTCGAACGGCCCCTATACTGATTGGTTGAGCTTTCAGCAACTGAGCTTAATCAGTCATCAGTATTATATTTTTTTAATAACATTCCATAATGACATCTAAGCTTGAGATGTGTAGTGTCGTTTTGTAAAGCTATAAAATCTTGAGTAGTAAATAAAAAAGTGTAATTTTCTGTGACAGTCATGTTCCCTGATGGTGCTCTAATTGTTTTCCTTGAGCTACATTAATTATGCTGTCATCATTACAGCCATGATTCTTAACCTCCAGGGACTGTGATTTCAGTAGACTTTGTTTTCAAGTCAAACTGAACTTGAAATTCCCCATAACGTTTGGTGTAGGAAAGTAAAGAACACAATACTATAACTCCTCTGCATAGTTCACATTTTACAATAGAGTACAAAACTGTTTTTTGCCATATTTTTGAAAACTGTGTCTAAGCTTTAGGCCTCTGAGTGGGCGTTTCCCAAGACACTGTTAGTGATCTGACACCTGTCCCTATACTAGTAGATATTCAGTTTTCAGTTTTGGGATTTGAATATTTTTTTTTCATTTATATCATGCCACGATATTAACATTGACTGCCACATATTGTCTTTTTTAAAAAAAACACTATTTAAAATGGGTAAAATCTTATGTCACTGTCACACAGTGACGGGGCCAACTGTTAGTATCACACAGCTAATGTTATCTAATGGTTACTAACGGGTTTAACTGCTGCCAAGCTGTTAGTATCGATGTGAGTTTGTCTGGAGACACACCTCCAGTGCTGCATCTAACGTGTGTAACAGAAAAACTGGATCTTAGTAATTATAAACATAAATTTCAAATCTTAAAGTTATTGAAGGTATGCTGTTTGTGGACTGCACAGTGCTTTTTCAGGTGTTGTCTCAGATTCAGACCATATTAGGCTATTATGAGCATTTTTGCTCATATGAGAAATGCATTCACAGTAAGAAAAAATGTCACAATCTGTTACAATGTCACAAAAAATGCACAGATAGGACCTTGTTCAACTGAACCTTGGGAATACAAACATGCATAAAACACAGAAGCTTTGAGAAATTACATAAACAACACAAGTATTTGGGACAGCCCTACCCTATAAAACATTCAACATTTGGAAGGACCCATCATACTGATGAGTATATATTCCTCTTAGAAAGTGGAACCTAGAAAACTCAGCATGACTAATTAGCTTCCATGCTGAAAGTAGCCTGACTTGCTAACATTAGAACTGATTCCCACTAGGTCAGGGGTCAGCAATCTTTACAATCAAAAGAGCCATTATTGACCAAAACAAAAAAACAAAAACGGTCTGGAGCCACAAAACGTGAGTCTTATGATGGTAACAAATACTATTGCGTCTAAAATAGCCTATCAACATTACTAATAGGTCTAAATGGAGCATTCATATGTTTTAGCACAAGGTAGCTCGTCAGCAGTGGGCTATTTATAAACATTTGGTCAGACTTTCTGTCCACCCTTTATTAATGTCTCCATTTTCCTCTGAGACTTTTAAGTTTTTGGATTTGGAGTCCGTAGCTAGCCTTGATAGAGAGATTCAAGACTAGCCAACACTACTGAGGTTCATTTACACATAACCCGAGCAACGTTTAGAGGTAAAGGTGCCAGGCCGTAGACGTAGTTGACAAAATGTTTTTAATTCTGTAGGCTACACATTTTTACAACTAAAGAATGTAGGAATTTCTTTAGGCCTACAACAATGATGCGGTAGGCAGCCTGCAGCTCTGTGGCTCCAGAGCTGCAGGCTGCCTACCGCTGCACTGGGTGCTACTTCTTTGTTTGTTATTTCAGCATCCGCTAAGGCAGCTCCCACATATCCCACAGTGGTCTTTCATGTGTCCAGTTGTTGTGATGAACAATGACCACTGTGTCAATACGGCAGCAGGTCGTCCTGTGACCTCAGGGCTCTGGCTTCTGTTTGGCGATTACATTCTGACCAAATAAGTACACAAGTCCAAAAACTAAGACTGAGCATATCCAGTATATATTGACTTCTTAGCAAAAGGGGATTTTAATTTCAGTTTGGCTTTAATAAAAATGATTATGTGATTATCATGCCCTAAACAGAACCAATAATGTAATAACTTCAACATCACAGTGCATATAATCTGTATTCTAAACTGCTCCCTGTCTATAAAAAGTGGAGCCAAGTGAAAAGATTTGGCCATCTTGACTCTTGTCACCAATAAACTGAAGCGGACTTAAGCTGTTTTACGATGATACATTCTCTGTGGTTGGACTTACAGCGTGCACAGATTATTGCCTCTATCACTGCTGGGACAGATAATATGGCATTCTCTGATTTTCATTAACATCCTACACAGCAGCCCAGTAAACTCCCGGGTGGCTTAGTTACAGCGAGATGCGGATAAAGTTCTTCCCTCTCTCTTGCTGTTAGTGTTGCCTCTGAGAACACAAAGAGAGCGGCGACATAAGGGGATTTCAAGCTGTAAAGTCGGCTGTACAGCGTTTATGTCTTAAAACAGCATGCAAAGTTGGAAGTCATTTCATTTGCATCAGGTCAACTCAGCAATTACTGCAACTGTTAAAGTATTAATTTCCATCAGGATCCGTTACAAATTGCAGGAATATGAAACATTCAAATGAATGTCATGACCAAAATAAATATGCCTTGGAATACACATAGGGTTCAACAGAACACACTGCACCATGACCTCAAATCCTTAAACTCAAACTGTAGCTGAGCTACAGCTTCTCTCTGAGCCAAATTTCACAGCGCTGGTTACAAAAAAAGGCTTTAACCTCTCAGCAATGCCTTAAGTCATGAAACCAGAAGTACAGTCACATCCCCAACTCTTGATGCGAGTATTTTTTTCCCGGAGCAAGTCATACTGGAGGGAGCTGGATTTGTCCCTGCATTATTTACTATTACCATTCTCTTTGTTAGCCAGAGTCACATTAATGAATGCATGAGCCGTTGCCTATTTGATGACCACAATGCATGGGGGAGACTCGTGGTACACCGATGCTCCATTTGTGAGAGCTGAATCATTCATCACACCACACACACACACACCAACACACACACACACACACACACACACACACACAGAAGGAACAAACCCAGTTTTACGTGTGCTATGTGTGCTGTGGAAGGAGTGCATGGTCATCTTTAAGGAGTCTTAAAGCCCTTATCTACTTTTGTCTTGCAATCAACGTTTTATTAACATGAAAATACAGAACAAACAGCCAGCTGGAGGACATGTGTGGGCTATATCCTTTAGGTACATGTTTACTAACAAGTGTTGACTTTCAGCTTGAATTAAAAGAGGACCTAATATTCTCATTTTTAGGCTCCTACTTCTAACTACGGTTTCTACTGGAACATGTTTAATCTTCAAAAAAACACCTTATTTTCCTCATACTGTCTGTGCTGGAACACCTGTATTCACACTCTGTCTGAGGACGCTCCATTTTAGTGCCTGTGTTTTTAATCCATCATTCCAAAATATCCCACTCTGCTCTGACTGGTCATCGTTCAAGTCTTCCGCATCTTGCTGTCACTGCACCATCATTGAAGCCAGGGAATGACTGTAAATGAGAATCGCAACACTTTCTACCCAGGGGTTTCCTAGGGGTGGAGAAAAAAATTGATACAGCATAGTATCGCGATATTTTTGTGTGGCAATATTGTATCGTCACAAAGTGCCAAATATCAACTTTTTATTATATAAATTATTAGTATGATGAATACAAATTAAACTACTAGAATAATGTAATCAATTACGTTTTCAGTCCACTCGATACATTTTCCTGCTGCTGCAAAAATGGCTGAAGTGTGATGAACAGACTGAAAATGTTTTAGATAAAACAGATGTTGACAAAGTTTTCCTTTGGGGACTTTGATCATATTTTATCATAATACTCACTATATCACAACATATTTTAAAATTGCAATAACATTGTATCATGACCAAAATATCATGATAATATCGTATCATGGATCCTCTGGTGATTCCCTTCCCTAATGTTTCCCTGACATGAGCATGTAACAGCGTCAGCTACATAATGTAAACACATGCAGTAGCATACCTGGATCAGATGATCATATAAATAAATCTGTCATGAGCTTGTCACCTTGTTCCCAAAGTATTTTCTATATTCCAATGGTTTTTTGGCTGATACTCTAAACAGTGAGACAAAGAGGTGGGTATACCTTCCACTACACCACTGGCAGTAATGACCTGCCAGGTATGCATGGCAGGCTTATTTGTGCTTGTTCAATTTTTGCATACTCAGTTGGACAGTCAACCTTTAAGTGTGTTAGTCTGACATGACCCTGTGGTTTGTTTCTTAAACCTTTTTCAGTCATTTTGTCAGAATACAAATAACTAAAAATGGAAACATCTTACTTTGTAGCATCACATTTTTCCTCACTATAGATTCTGCAGTGTAAACTATTTGAAACAAAGTAAGACACAAAATGTATGTTACTTATACAGTAGCGGAAATGCACCTATTCAATGTGTGAATTTATGATTAATGGCAGGAAAACGTGATGTAGACTTTCCCCTGTAATCAGTTATTGAGGTTTTAAAGTGCAAGTCAGCTCTTTAACCTCATCATTGTTTCATAAGCCAATGTGCTGGAAGAGAGCCAAACTCAGGAAAAAGGATCACTGCCCTAATCAATCAGGCTGCGCTGAATGTAATTAAAAGGTTTATCTTATAGATGAAACATCAATAATTTTCAGCTGATCATATTTAAGAATATAAACTGTTATATAAACTGTTTTGCTGCTGTGTAGAAACATCACGGACTGTAAACAAAGCTTTTACTATTAGCACCATAAAAGATTCATAACTTATGAGTCAGTGGATGAAAAGACCTGTCAGTCAATTTGGGAGAAGTAGCAGGGTTCTAGTCCTGTGCTTTGAAATGTGCTGGTAGGGCTGTCACTTTGTTTACGTATGGATTGTGGACTGTGCCTTTAAGTAAATGCAAAGCTTCAGATGCTTGGGCACACAGGCTTTGATATTGACACATCTGCCTGCTGAGCCTTCACATGAAGGCGCACAACATCAGAGCGCAGCACAACACACACCACTCAACAGGACTGTCCGCAAGAGCCTCATTTCATATTCATAGTGAAAATTAAAATGGAAACGGCAGGCTCTCTCTTTCAGGCACACACACACTAACACACACACACAAACACGCCAAGGAGGGGGAGAGGGAATGATAGTGAGAGTGAAATGAATACATGACATCTAAATAAGTTATAGCCGTACAGCCTTTTACCAGAGAACACAGCGATGCACATGGATAGATATTACTCCCAGTATGTGAAATGATCTCTCTGCCTTGAACAGAGTGAGCCTGAGAAACTAAACAAACGGCAGCTTCAGCTCATCAACTGCAGCTCTGGCTCATACTAAACTGAAGGAAAAAGCGCATATGTGTCTGTGGCTGGAGAGTAACAAAACATTGTATCATGAATATAGAGTTACACTGCAAGTAAACCAGACGGATGACTGCTCCTCTCCAGGCAACACAGGAGAAAATGTTGGTTGTTTGAAGTGCAAGAAGCCCTCACCTCAGCCACAGGCACTCCCTCTGGGGGACGACAGTGCAACACAATCATGCCATTCAGAGGCACCTCGGTGCCTTGGGGGTCCTGCTCAAAGTTCTTCCTCAGGTCTAGGGAAGAGAATAAACAACCTGTATTAAAGAACAACTACAACAACGTGAGGGGTAATTTGTACATGTGTGACCTTCTTCTGCTCACATACATGAACACGGAAAAGAATGACGGCTTCTACAACATCATGCCACCAGTTTGAGGAATAACCTTTTCAGGGACAATAAGGTCAGTCAAGTTCAAAGTGACATGTTGCTTACAGGCGATCCGGACAGTTGCCTTGCGGCTCTTGGAGGTTCCCAGGTGGCTCCAGGCGACACACAGACACCAGTAATCCTCCGGGCCATGGAAGTCCTCCACCTGCTGACGTGACACGTTGATCATCACCTCGCGGATCTTTAGCCCTGCAGACAAGACGGTTGATTGCTTAGATTGGCTTTCATTATCTCACATGGGTGATCAATAAGAGAGATGAAGATTTGCAGGGACAGGTTGATGAGGGAGATTTGAATATGATAAGATTATCAGCAGTAAACAGATCTACCATTTGCCAGAAGGAGGAGGAGGAGGAGAGAACATTACTTAAACCAAATCAATTTCAAATTCATAGAGATTGTGAATATTGATATCTATATCATTACTGGTCTTTTGACAAACCCTTGTTAAAATTTCAGTTTCAGCAGACAGAAAGCCAGCAATGCAAAACATTGGTAGTGTGCCCTCATATCCACTTTTATAGTATCTGGAAAACATAATCCATTTATACACAAGTGACACTAAATGCTTTCCAGTGGCGGGTTTTAACTGAGAGGAGGAACACACCAGCTTGTTATTGTTTAAGGGAGAGTGTGAGCACTCATTTTTTCTTTGAAAACATTTGAAGGGGCTATAATTTAAGGTAGAAAAGAGGAGCAAAACAATGCAATTAAATGCTTCATCTGAACACCGATACTTTCTGTGGCAATCAAATCATCTTTTTCTGCAGCAGAACTTTGACTTAATGTCACACAGGTCCTTCGTTAATATCTGTATATTGTCTGGGATGCAGCTCATAATGAGCTAGGCGTGAGACAAACATTTTTGGAGACAACTGATGGGAATTTAAAAGCCTGCTATTTCAATTATGCCAGACTATGAACAAAAGATGACAGGCTCGGACCATTAATGCATAATAGGGTGGCTTTATTGGGCATCTAGGAAATTGCAGCTTTCAACCAACATATGTGATGTCCTGAAACCTCAGTCAGCCAACTTGAATAGATTTATTAATATATGAATACAGAGTTATGAACAGCTAATGTTAGGTGTCTAGACTCCGACCTCGTCATTTCCAACAGTATACAATTAGGAATGCACATGCACAGGGAGGAAATGGAGAGGTACAGTAACAAATACCCATCCCCCTCAAAGAAAACTAGAATTAAAGCCTATGGGCAGATTCTGGGGTGGAGGTGGTGCGCAGTGATGAACTTCACTGTATTCACTGCTGATTACTGCCAGGCCTGTTTTGTTTATTCTTTGTTAAAACAGAGGAATGTGCTTTAGAGTAAAACTCACAGATTATATCCTCAGTTTTGCTCAGAAAAATTGTTGGTAAAAATGCACAACTCTTTCTGTATGTGTTTTATATTAAATACACTGGAACCAAGAAATGTTATTACCTAATTATATGTCCTGGCTAAAGGAGAGTTAGTTTAAGTTATAGTTCTTAAGATATAAAGTGCTAGTGTGAAGCATTTAGTGGCATCTAGCGGTGAGGTTACAGATTGCAACTAACTGAAACTTGTCCCGTGTGCCAAGTGTGTAGGAGAACTACACTGGCTGACGCGAAAACTCAAATGGCCCTACAGAGCCAGTGTTTGGTTTGTCTGTTCTGGGCTATTGTAGAAACAACATGGCGGATTCAGCGGAGGAGGACCGGCTCCGTATGTTGGTATAAAGGAACGGCTCATTAAAATGTACCAAAAACACATAAATACTTAGTCTAAGCTAATTTTAAACTAATGAAAACATAGTTATGAATATTATGCTCCAATTGTGCCAATAGATATCCCCCTAAATCCTACATACTGGACCTTTAAGTCCTGGTTGATTTGGCAACACTGGCGGTTAATAAATACTGTACTGCAGTAAACTCTTCTTGATGTCAATGTCAATGTCAGAAAAACAACAGAGGAGCAAGTGGTCTCTGTTTACAGTGCAGCCAAACAAATTTACATTGTCTTGTTTTGTAGATTTCTGATAAACAACCTCATTGACAAATACATGCATAATTTAATGTGCTAGCAGGAGTAATAGTACATGTTTGGTTTGGATTAGAAGTAACCAAAAGCTGTGATACAGCTGTTAACAGTGAGGCCGATATTAATGAAATAACATACTGCATACTTTCCTGTGAATCCCTTTTGTGTAGGTAGGTAATTGGAATCTCGAGTGGGGATGGTGGACTCCGGCACTAACAATGAAAATATATAGAGATGGATTTAAATCTACTAATTTTAGAACCCTATTTTTTGATGGCAGTAAATCAATAAAAAGTGTACTTTACACTGATTTCAAGTACAGCTAACAAGTCGTGCCTGACAACACATCTCACAGCAGCTGTTCAAAAATCACTGTAAAGCTCGGCCTCTTGTGGCTTATTGCTTAATTACGCAGCCCTACACTTGTAGTGGAGTTGTCTCTCCACAGGCTTCTGCCGTCATGCAGTACATTGCAAACAGCAGCTTAGACAGGGGCCGGGATTAAATGAAAACTAATAATATGAAATGAAAGGTTATCAAAGGGAGCCTAATGAAGTAATGTAAAACAGAAATGTTCTCTGAAGACACTGTAATCCTCTGCAGTGACTGACTGATATTATGTACAACACACACACACACACACGCACACACACGCACACACACGCACACCCACCCACCCACTCCATCTACTCCTCCTTTCCACCGCTTCAAATTAGAGACTTAATCAACATGCCTGATTAAGTGAGAGTGAGGCACATTTAACTACAGGAAAATAAAAACACAAGATTGCACTCCAGTGAGGGGGCAAATTTAGACTTTTTCTTCAGTATCAGAATAAATTCAGCTGATTGTGTGAATAGGAGCTGCTACAGAGGTACCCAAAGCAGCATGACTATGGGCTTACAACACAGATGGTGCAGATAGCTTTGAGAGTAAAATTCAGACATTCAGCAAGATTCAACCACAATACCTTTTCCTCAGTTTTAACCACAGTAATTACAAAGTGCAGGATAAAGCTTAAAAGATGTACAACAGGTGATACATTTAACTCATGATCACATGTTCAAGCTTTGCACTGTGTGCAACTTGCAAATGGCAGACATTTGTTAATAGCCGTCTTGTTTCTTTTCATGGATACATCAAAATAATTAAACATTAATCTGGGTTTCTTCCTATTCTATAAACAAAGAAAGAAAAATCATACAAAACCCCCAATGCAATTATTACTTGTATTTTCCCACGGCTACTTCCCAACTAACATTTCCACCCGGACCCTTTGTGATCATGTTTTATTGTTTAATTAATAATGTACATGCTAAAATTCTATGTTATTACTTCTTCCAGGCTTAATCATAGACGGGATCATGCGTTTGATCGTGTGTTTGCACGCGCGCGTGTGTGTATGGTCTTTCCACAGATAATCTCACACACTACTGGGCCAATTAGCCTTATATTTTGTGTGCACATTAATGACTGTATGCTCGAGAACCTCTCATGGTTACGGTGATTTACAATTGTTGAAAAACCTGTTTTATTGACCATTTTATACCATCATCGCTGACCCTCACTTCTGCTAAACCTCTAAACACTAGGTAGTGTCACGTGTCAGTTCAAGGAGAACCCAAATGCAGACTAACGGGCCGGTTGAGGTTTTAACAATAAGTGAGCTTTAATACAGCCGATAAAAAACATCCAGATACAGCAGGTTACTGAAAGTCCAAATGAAAGTAGAGCAAAAATAAACTGAAAACCAACTGGGAAAAATGCGAGGATCTCAGGTTAAAAAAATCCAAACACAAGATATTAGGCAGGATACGCAGCATGGACAACATCAAGAACACAGGTACGAGCACAGGAATAATGCAGGGATGAACACAGGATGAACACAGGCAAGAATGTAAGAATGATGACCACAGATGAACTGACAAAGAACAAAGGGAAACACACAGGTAAATATACACAGAAAACTAATCACAAGAACAAGACACAGCTGGATTAGAAAGACATGGGCAAAAGGAGGGAAATGGAGATCGGCTAACAACAAGGGTGTGAAGGGGAATGCTAGGGTGGAGCAAACAAGACTAATACAAAACAAGTGTGAAGGGAAGACTCTGGGAACAGGGAAAGACAAACAAGACAGGTGTGACAGAAAACAGGCGGGAAACACACAAAGACAGGAAGTCAAACCCACGATCACGACAGGTAGGGGCCTCAAGTCCTTCACAAAACCGTGTGGCAAAAGCATAGAGCAGAAGGCATTTCTGGCTACTGGTGAGGCTTAAAGCCCAGTTTAGACCAAAGATTCGTGACGAGACAAGTTGACGAGAACAGGCAACTACTTGCAATGCCCCATTCTGCAACATTCCATAAACCTGCCCGTTCACACTAATGCAACTAGATGAGAGGGAGTATCATCTCTATGCAACAAGTCCCTGCACTTCTGCTCTGATTTCTAGCTTTTCAGAGTTGTGGTTAACTATAATTTGTAGCTTCTTAGAATATGAATGAGGATAGTGATAGTGAGATACTGGCTATAGTTGCATTTGTAGTAGTGATGAAACAATGAAAACATAAACAAAACAAGCATAAGAAGGACTGCATTCATAATAATTATGTCACAATAATATAAATAACCAGCACCAATTAATGAGTCAGTGAGAATGTGTGTGTGTGTGTGTGTGTGTGTGTGTGTGTGTGTGTGTGTGTTGGGGAGCATAAGCATATACAGCGAGCAGCAGCAGCAGCAGCAACCCACGGATGGTAACAAAGGGCTCGGCGGGGACAGAGCACCTGCCGCAGCAAGTAATCATGCCGTCTGCGGTCATTTGGGCTTGACCAGCAGACTTCACTACAATGCGATTGGCTGCTGAAACAGGTGATGTGCTTTATATTCTAAAATAAGCCGCTGGCGATTTGACCAGCTGAGTTGCAGGTGACACCATTAGCTGGCTTGAGTTGAGCTCAGACCGGCCAGTTCACACCACTGCAACTTTTCTCTGCAATGCTCTAAAATGGTTTTGTCTCGTCGCCAATCTTTGGTTTGAACTGGGCTTAAAACAACTAGTCTGTTGCTGGTCACACTTAGAAAGAAAACTGACATCCATAGAAAAGTTTGGTCTCATGAACCGCAGCTTCTGCAGATTAATTCCATACCCAATATGTTACGGTGTTACACGAGATAAAAAAACGTTTTTGTAATCCTTGCCACCATCTTGACTGTATGGAAGCCAGGAGGAACAATTCCACTTTTTGTTTTAGATTTGTACATTTTGTTTGCAGCTAGATACAGTGCATAATAGGAGTATAAATGGCTGTGAAAAAACAATTTTGAACAGAAAATTAATGAAATCTGAATGATTTGTCACAACTACAAAGACATTTTTTTTGTGAGTTAACACATACAGTTGGTCGCTTGGTGTTACACCTCTATAATGCAATGAGTCTGGTGCGTCACTGATGGTTCAATTTTCTCTTCTTCAGTAACTTTATTTTAGCTGACTTAATGGTGATATTCTTTCATGGAAGCACAGCGGGTGAGTTTGACTTCAGAAAGAATCAATTAACTTAATTTGTATTAACAGAACATGCATTTTGCCTTAGATCAATGGAAAGAAATGGAAAACTGGTTTGATCTATATAGAGTCTATGTGAAGAGAGTCTTAGAAATGTCAATTTAGAATTTGAACATTCTTAAAAATAACTAACCTCATGCCATATCTGTCTTTGATATAACCTCTAAACTTCAGTAAGTGCTTTTTGACAAGCAATTTCACTACTGGATTGTGACAATCGCCTGAAGCACTAAAGACACTCAGGAATGGGTTTAGGCATGTTGTCTCTTAATTCACAATGTTTTTTTTTCACAATCAGACTTCCTCATCTTTATTAATGATGAAAAAAACAGAAGAAACTAATGCATAAACAACAGTATGCTGCTCCTGATGCAACGTTTTATGCTGAAAGCAGAAGAAACTGACTCATCGAGAGTAGAGTGAGCTACAGCTCTAAAGATTCACTCCAAAAGCTCTTTTTGGTCTGGCACACAGTGAAAACATTTCTGACCAACAAAGAACAATAAAATAAAACAAAAAACGATTCTATATCAGCCCATTTCATATTACAATCAACAGTGCAATAACAAAAATAATTTCAGATTCAGCTTTCAAGCACACATTCAAACACAAATGCTTGAAATATACACCCACACTGAAGGATGGCCATTGTTTGCTTGAGTGAGGGCCATGGTGTTTCTGCTGAAGGCGAGATAAACAAAGAGAGAAATCAGAAAGACACTCCGACTCCCAGGTTCCCTCACATTAGGCAGAGATCAAAGAGCTTAGTCCCTTTTCCAAGTAGCCTGGAATGACATGGCGCTGCAGATATTATTCAATAACTGCTCGGTCATGTCGATGACATGCGGTCACTTCTCTGCCTTCAGGAATACAAACATCCATTCAGCTCTTTCCATGAGCCTGTCCCTAGCCACCTGTCCCCTTTTTTGCCTCCTTCTCCTTCAGGCTCATGCCAGTGGCTCTTGACAGAGCACCACAAAGCCTCGACAACAGTCCTCACGGTGGAGCAGCCTCCACGTGCCCCTTTAATCATGCTCTTTAATATGTCTCTAATGTAGCCTTTATAAAGGAGTCAGGAAAATATATATCAATGTTGATGCTCACTTATCATCCCACGTTGCTCTCGTTCTCTCTTTCTTTCCCCGTCTTTCTTTTGGTCTGTCTGGCAAAGGGCCTGTGGTGTGATTTCTCCCGGCTTTGGACCATTGTTTCGCCTTGGCTGCATCTATGAAAAGGCCCTAAGGGAGCCAGGCGGTGCCAGCTACAAGTGGCTCCTGATCCAAGCAGCTTGGTGGAGCTCGTCTGGTCCGGCTCAGCTCAACCAGGTCCAGGATGTCTCTGTCGCACTCCACGTCGGATGGGGATTTTCAGAATTCTGTTTGTCTAAGGGATCCGCGTGTGGCAGCTGTGTACATAGTGGGTGACACGGCGTGGGCTGTGGGTTGAGGTGGATGGGTATAGCTTTAGGAGCGCGTCTGTCTGATGTGAACCCAGCTTTGGGGAAATGTTTGTGTGATGTGACACTGCGGCATGCAGCTCAGCATGTGGGGGCTGTGATGGCTGGCTGTGGGCCAGACACAGACGAACCCTGCTAGACAAGCGGAACATGATCCCAGCAACATCTTCAATCTGGTCCCAGCTGTGTGTGTCATACTTAATCCCGGAACCAAAGGGACGCATTACTCCCTGCATAAAAAAATCATGATAATTCAGCCATTAAAATGCTGCAAGTCCTTATTTGTGTCATTCCCCCGGTCGCCTTGTTTATGTTTATCCAAAAAACCTCATGTCTGCTTATTAGGAGCCAGTTTTGCATACACAAGTAGTTTTCACTCTGTGGGCCACTTCATTCGTTTCACTTCCAGTTCTTCAACTAATACTTGGTGACACTGAGAGAGTCCGAGGCATCTCACTTCCTCACACCAGTCCCCACCTTTCTCTCTTTGTCCTGAGTTCATGGCTGGGTGATGGTATCTCTCAGCTGGCTGGGATAATAATACACAACAGTGGAGTCAGTCTTTGACAGAGCATCAACAGGAATAGATATCCATACTTCCCCTTTCCTCCCTACATTCAAACGCTTTCCCTCAATCACTATCTCTTCATCACTGAATCTGCAGGAGCTGCTATCCTCTCCTTCTCGAGACAACCAACGTGGTATCCATTTTCAGCCTCTCTTTCACTCACCCATTTTCCAATCTCCTCTTTCCCCCCTTATCCTCTCTTTCTCTTATCTCTCCATCAGGGTATCATGCTTTCAGCTGAGGTCAATAGGCACAGATATCCCCTCTGTTCCACCGTCCTCTCTGCTCTTCTTTCACTCTGTCCTTCAATAATCTCCTGAGTTCTATCACTCATTTCCATCTCTCACCCCTCTTGCAGCATTTCAACAGAGACAAAAATAGGTTGTCTTCTGTGATAGGTCACAGTACATAGTGTGCTGCAAAGAAATCTGTGTTTTGTTTACCACAACTGCCCTTCTTTTGTTTTATCTTTGGAATTTTAAGGCAAGCCTGTTCCCTTATGAATAACAGAAGCTGACTGATTTACTGTCTATAAAGACTCGAAACAGCTTCCTGAAATCATTCTGAGGAGTTTATCAGTGCGAGATGTTTTCCTGAAGGGAGGTTAAAATCTGTGTAGCAATGATTACATGGAATATCCAGCTGAGCTGTGTCTGCCTGTGGTTTATCAAAAGGCTTAACAATTGCAAAGGGATAAGGAAATAAACACTGCTGCACTGAATCTGACGATACTGAGCAGCAATAATCGTGTGGATCAATGCAACTTTATCTTGACAAAATCCAAACTTTGGTTGAAAAGATTATCTTTGTACCAAACACGAAGAAGGCACTCAAGGAATAACATGATTTCAGATCAGCGACACAACAATGTAGTTAAATATCTAGGATGTTAAACTTACTGTGTTATAATTTAGCGCCTGTCAGTCTTTATTCTTGGTGCATTTCACTTTCACTCTCAGGATACAGGTTGAGTTGTGTTAGTCTGGACTACCCGTCACAGTCACAGAAACTGCCTAACAATATTTAAGTACGGACTTGTTCTCTACAGAAACCTCCCTCCTATTTGTGTTTGTGTGGGGCGGCCATTACTGTCAGGCCTGATCAGTCTCCTGTTTCATGGTTCACATTGGGCCAGTTACCTTTAGTGCTACAGCGAGGGCACACAGACATTAATGACAGCTTTTGATGCTCGTAAAGCTAGAAACTATGTTTGCTCAACATCATAACATCCACTGTGGATGGGTAAAACTCTCCCTCTTGTGTGCACAATACAGATTTACACCTTTTCCTCATTCTATTATGCGTACCCACAGGGAAACTTGCAACCACCACAAGTAACGCTCAGAATTGCTTCTAAAATCGGTGGGAAAATATCTTTATATATCCAAACTGATGAGATACTGTAAATTCAATTCCATTTACTTACTCAAATTCCCACTCTGACTCAACAGATGTGGACTGCAGCAATAAGCCTCCCACTGGCCAACTATTACATTCTGCTTCCCTCTGCCCTCCCCCTTTTCTCTCGCTGTTATTGTTTTCAGTAAAATACAACAATGACAGGCGGCTGATCTAGCTACACTCTGAAGATAGAAGACATTAGAAAAAACACATTTGTGCTCTGCAGTGTTAAAAACACACATCACAGATCTTATTTTCCCCAGTTTTGTCCATCAAAACTGCTCAAGCATTGAACCCTCAGTGGGCCTAATTACCCACCAGAAGTACGGCTGGCTGATAAAAAACAGTTTGGTTTTGTTACAATACAAAGTAATAACAGAGCCAGAATCACCAGTATTGATTCTGATGCTTTATATTATCAAAACCTTTTATGGCACTATGATGTAGGCGAGAGCCAAGTGCCATGATTAATGAGATGTATGTGTTATTAATAGGCCACATGTGAACACATTTAATTATCACTGCATGATTCAAACATCAGGGATGTCCTTTTACTGTTCTCTATTAATCTATTAATCACATGCTTGCAAAAACACAGAACAATTTCCCACCACCCAGTGAAAACCATATATGTCCAAAGTTGAAGATTTTGAGGTTTTTTTTGGATAAACTGAAGGATTAAGTGTCCCTTTATAGAATGAGAAAATTCTTCTACTTCCTAAGATAAATACACTTTTTAAAACCCCTTGGATTATCTGAAAAATTAATTGTCATATCTCTACTAATCTCTGTAAATACATATCTGCATATGTATGCAGACACTGTAGGCAACAGCACAAGATTTCTGGTCACGGTTCCACTTGTATTCAGAGAGTTTTGACCAATCACATTTGAGCGGGCCTTGGTTACAGGTAAACAGTCCATGTAGAGAGCGAAAGAGGTGTAACGCATTGGCTGAAATGCAATCTCGGAACCCACCGGCTTTTGTCTGATGACGATTTACATGTAGCTGTTTATTTGTGTTTTTTTTCCCCCTAATTTATCTGCATTCATATACTGTACAGATATCAGTTTATATATATTTGTTGCAATGTTGCTAGGACCTCTCTCAAGTTGCTAATCAGACTGCAAACAATGAGCAGCACACGGCAAAGGAAGTCTTGTCCCAGATATCCGCTAGCTAAACTGGATGTCCTGAAATATTGGCCCTCAACCCGCAAGGTTTTATCATTGTCAGATGATAGCCAGTGGGTTCGGAGATTGTTTAGCAACAAACAGGGCTGTTCTTCTTAGCCGATGAAAAGATATTGGAGATATCTGGTTTTCACTGGACACTGGCAAAATGTTTAGTGTGAATTCTCCAAACTGAATGAAGTGATGGCTGCGCGCATGTGCACAAAAGCAGAGTGCATGCTCCAAGAAAAGTGTCAGTGTGTCTCATATGTGCTCTAATGTTGGACGGACCCATTTTTCAGTATTGATAATACTGTCATGAGAATTCATATGCATAACAAGCTTTGCAGTAGAAGACGAAGCCTCTTGGATGAGAGGTAAAATGTCCTCAAGAAAGTCATGCAAGTCCAGTTGCCTACAATATAGCACTAGATTACCATGGCCTGGATGTCTGACTCACCAACAAGCTTTGCAGTAGTATTAGTAGTACTGATACTTCAGGTGCTTTTTATTCCATGGTGTGTTATTGATGTAACACTGCACAGTTTCTGATTTGTTGAGATTTTTAGACTACATAAGAGCCTGCCCACTCTTTCACCTTTAGATATTGATTTCTATCAAGAAGACAATCCCAACAGCCCCAAAACAGATTAAGAAAACAACCTGTTCATACAGACAGGTGCTGTAAAACGTTGTCTGTTCTCCATTTCATTACATGTATTGACCAAACTGCAACCTCCGGGGCTAGAAAGTGTAGCCAATACGGAAGTGCCGAAAACTACAGTTCTTAGAACAGCCACTTGAGTCTAGTTAAAATGCCCAACTGTACAGCAGCAATAAACATTTTACAGCCTGATACAAAAAACAGTTTTGGTCTCCATAGCTAATCTCCCTGTTCAAGACTGTACAGGGAGTGATTTTTTTTAATAACTCACCTGTTTACATTTTATTAAGGTTTAAAGTTAGGCATAATTAAGGGCTAGCCACTTTTAGTGATAGGCTGGCTTTAAAAAATCAAGATGGTGACAGCCAAAATGCCAAACCTCAGGCTTTAAAAAGAGTCCACAAACGAATGTGTGATGTCCCAGCAGCCACATCTATCATTTTTACATTCTATGGTATTGACGGCGTACAACTGTAGTAATGCTGAGCCAAAGATGTCATGGGGAAAGCACAATGCTCAACTGATTTGTCATCTATCATCTGTTTGTCTTTGTGTTGTGTCTATACTATGGAACGATATTTGGGGAAGCATCCATCTTTTGCTTGCTCACCAACTGCCTAATTTTCATGGCAATGCAAAGACTACTGGAGGCAGTACTTTGACATGTTTTTTTCTGTTGTTGGTACAAAGTGCGAGGAGAGGCACAAACAGATCGTAGTTTCATTGAAATGAGGCAGCACAGAGTACAGTGTTGGTATTTTGGTAAGGCTGGATCATACATGTGGTAAGAATAGATATTCAAAAACAACTTTTTATGGGGTGGTGCAGCCTCATTAGGCTAATAATTTGGTGATTCTGACAATAAGCACATGCCAAATCCTTTGGAGGAAATGTGCAACAATTCCAAGAAAAACACTAATAATGTAATAAACAGTCTTAATTAAGCACTCACAAGCAAGTAGATGTGACTTCAGAAAAAACACTCTGTAGGAAGTTAAACATTAATTGGTACTTCTTACCAGTATCTGTCATCTGCAAGTGCTTTATACTGAGAATATGAAAACCTTCTCCTTCAGTTACTGTGGTCAGTCCCTACAACCATCCAAAGGCGGCAGGGCAGATATATGTGATAAATGTGCATCCTCCAATTTGAGAAGTAGCACACTGGGCCCAGCCACTGCGCACATTGATCCACTGTGTTTACACTGATTAAATCATGTGCAAACACCACCAGGCTCCTTCAGACTACACAGACTTCCACATAGACTTCTGCACACATCAAACTTGCTGATTGTTATTGTCACAGTTTGTGACATCAAGTGGAAACACTGGACACAGGAATCTCACAGTGAAAAACACTGAGGCAATTATCACTCATTCTCTCGCTCTCACTGTCTTCCTCTTCCTCTCATCAAAAAACACACCGCATTACCGGTAGGCGATATTCCCGTGTGTCATGGCCTCCTTTTTTTTTTTTTTTTTTTTTTGTCAGGCAAAGTGGCATCTCATTTGAATACTTGAAATGCACTTATAACTGTGATATGATGTGATACAAAAAAAAAAAAACTTAAGAGCTTAAAAACTCTTACCATTTCTATTATTTATTTCTATAGTTATTGCACAAATGTGACAACAGAGTTTGTAGGTGAAGTACAGTAGATCACTGGAAAATGTCTCTGGGTAATATCATAGGAAACACGACACATCTCTAACTGCACTTTGAATGTCTCTGCAATTCGTCTTTAAATGCTGCACCATCTGTGTTTGGCTGCAGATTTGTTGTGCCTTATTATATTCACGTCTACAAACTCTGCATCATTCAAACATTATGTTCCTACCTGGAGAAACTCTCTCCTCTCCTTTTAGGGAGCTCTTTTCAAAATGTCACAGCTGTTGAAAAGGTACGAGACCAGTAATGAGACTGGCTGAGAGGTTTAATGTTTATCACCACAGCCTTCTGTCTCATAGTCTGCTTTAACTGTTACCTCACGGTTTCAAAGTCTTCATTAACCCATCAACAGCTTCCTTTTACTTCGAAGTAACTGGGCCTCTTGAGAGTTTTTGCTTTTTATAATGGCCTAATATTCTCTGTATTTAATTTATTTAATAATACAATAAGAATATAATGTATTCAATAAAAAAAAACTTCACAGATGTTCTTCTCTTCTCAATTATGCACACTGCAAGATTTGAAAATAATGGCGCATCACTCACCACAGAATATTATCAAGATTATAGTGCCAGAAGGAGCATGAATGTACCACCTCACGTGATCTCATGGGGAAGCAGAGATAAACAAAATGGAGTGACTGGTGTAGTTTGACAAATTGCCATAATGTTAATAAGACATCACAGTGAGAAAGAGATAAGCAGGGGGCTACATGAGTGTGGATGAGACAATGCTTGGGGAGGCATGGTCAACTGTTAAGAACTGGAGGTGAGGTTTTAACACTCAGTCATATCTGTCAACAGTAGCCTAGTATACTTGCTAATGTTAGCCTCAAGGGCTATGTTAATGTTTGCTGTTGTTTGACAACACAGTTAGGTTACATCATCATAACTGTAATCCATCAAATCCAGATTTTAACTCCCATGAATATGTTACAAATTATGAAAGAAAATGTTGGCATTGTATGTTTCTGCACACCACAGGTACGTTACATTTGCATGTTTCATACGTATTATCTAAAAATTTCTAAAGTGACGTAGTTCTGATTACATGTATATGAAGTGACTTTGTCATCAGGATGGATGAAGTGTCACCCAGGCGAAACGCCTGCCAAGCTGCAGACCACTGTTTGAGACAAACAAACAGCAAAACCGCTTGTGATTTAGCAACCCATTATTTCAGGAGACTTTTTAGAGACCAAACATGGCTGTTTTGTAATGACCAATTGCTTTTTTTCCAGTGGGGAAATTCCCATGAAAAGTGGTGTTTTTTTACTGAGAGTTCACTGCTTTTCCAGTTGGACATTGTGCCCTGTAAAGCCGGTATTTAAAGCCAAAACATGATCTTTTCCTAATCATAACCAATTTTTTTCTGTGCCTCGATCTAACCAAAGATTAACCACAGCATGGTTGAAATGTAGAGCTTCAACATACCTGCTACACAATAATGTAAAAATGGAAACACATCTGTGATTTGAAAAAACGTACAGTGCAACTGGGTCGGTCTGTGAACAGCTCTGGAGGTTGAAGACTGGATCTGTACATCTCTCACATTACCAGATATTCTGGGCTGAACATTGGTACAGATTAAGGCCCTACACTAGATTTCTCCTGTGATTGAAGTGGTGAATCAGGGATAAATCAGCCCAAAACTCCTGTAATCTTAGTTCTGCTCTAGCTGGATGCTGCTTTATATTTAATCAGTGCATTGAGATGAGAGTGGTATCGATCCTCTCATCTAACTCTTGGCCAGAGAGCGAAAAAACGTATTGCCCAAAATGTGAGACTTTTCCTTTAAAACCTGGCCAAAACATTCTGGCTCCCCAGTACTCATAACTTATTCATGCATCTCACAAAATTCTGTATTATTTCTTCACTGGACATGTCATACTTGCCAACCATTCCGATTTTCCCGGGAGACTCAGTTTTCCATTGCCCTCTCAAGGTTTCCTCCCGGGGTCACAATTCTCCAGTATTTCTTCCGATTTATGACAAATTTTCACATTTTTCCCCTCTTTTTTTATTATCACATCCTGTCTCTGGCACTCTACAGTGTGCATAAGCCCAGCCCTATAACTCTAAAGGTCTACAATACAGCTACACAAAATGTTGTTTCCTGGCATGTAAGCATCGCAGAAGACAGCTGCTTGCGCCTCCTTTACATCAGAGACTGTGAAGTTCTGTGAATTGTCAATAATGTAGTAGGTCCTTATGATGTAATCTGTACACAAAGGGAATATATTTCAAACAATGTAACTCAAATGTAAGACGAACTAATAAATAACACAAGAAACATCTAGTAAACTCAAACTGAGGGTAGCAACAAAGTGAGAGAAACTGTTTTGATGTCCAACATTCAGTGTCTTCTTTTATCTCACAAAACATTTCTTTATTGAAAGATGCAATATGTTTTAGGTTGACAGCAAGCCAAGTTAATTGTCTGAATAGCAAAACAATGATATTCATAACAACAGCATAACGATAATAAATGGGCATTCATTACAGCCTTCACTATATCCTACAGTGATACATGACATCAGTGTCTGGTTTAAATCTTCAGAAGACAGGAAATTACATGTTTATTCTTTGAGTTCTTCGTCTGAGTTGAATGTGTAAATTGAACAGATGACAGTGAAATAGTCACATACAGATTAAATCTCTTGTCTCTGGGCAGAGAACTGTTTTTAAACTCCTAACCTTCATGGTGAGGATCTCAGTTCCAGTAGGAAATACATAAACCACAAGCCAAGAAAAGACAATTCTTTCAACACCTGACACTGCCGTATTTGTTGCTGTCTCAGAGAAGTAGCGAGAGTTAAGTTACATGCACAGTGGCTTCCTGCTCTAAATAAATGTGGTCTGTCCACAACAGCCAACAGTCATGCACAATGTGGTATTAGTGGTGCAGGAAAAACACCTTCAAAGTATCTGTTGTACACGTTTAGACTTAAACTTAATATGATTTAGACATGTGCATTTACTGACTGTGCATTTCTTTTAGTTCTGTTTAAGGTCCCTCATACTATAAATTTCTTCTGTTAGATAACATTTCAAGAACCAGCCCCCCAGTGCATCAAAAATTGCTGCACACAAAACTTTGACCCAGGAGACCAGCATTCGGGTTCTGTGTGACACAAAAAGTCAACTGTGAGTTATTTTGTCACGTCAGTTTTTAGTCATTCATTACTCAGTCCGTCAGTCACGTAAGTTGACTCATATGATTAACGTCAACGATATCTTCCTAACCTCAACCAAGTAGTTTAGTTTTGGGGGTATCCAGTGGCTTCGTGGGTAGAGCAGGCGTCTGTTTGGAAGAAACGCTAAGCCAACTACACTTACCATTTTCCTTGAGAGAGGAACAGAAGACTGCCCTAGACGAAGGACGTTTTTGCTGTTTTGCTGACGGGATACGGCAAAAGCATAATATATCAGTTAGCCCCACCGACATTTAATATGCCTCAGTTAGTGCCGCTCCTTGAGTAGAAAGGGTGTATCAGTGAGGGCCAGACTCAAAATCTTTCTAGATTTGAGTCTGGATTTCCAGGCTATAACACCTACCCCCTGCATCAAAATACAACGCAAAAGGCTGCTCTGGAAAGTCGTTTTTACATTAAATAGCTAGACTGGATATAGGGTCCAGATATCTGTAATTCAGTTCTTTCAATTTAAAAGATCATGTCAGATATCCACAGTGACATTCTTCCTAGGACAAAAGGCATCAGTTTTTCCATTCATGTCTACTGTACATATATGCAATAGAATTCTTACTAGGAAAAATCCCATTTCCAATTGTTGCTAGTCACAACTCTAATTGTAGATATCTGAAATTTCTTTTTTTTTACTAGTCGTAATACCAATGGTGGATATCCATAATGACAATTTTACTATATTTTGAATGTTCAAAATTACGTAATGGATATCTGGAATGTTCGGTTTTTTGGATATCTGAAATTAAAATTAGGACTAGTAACAACTGGATAGTTTTTCTAGTAAGAATCTACTAAGAATTCTATTGCGAATTTTATAATGTTGTGGATATCCAAAATTGAAAGCCCAATACACATGAATAGAAAAAGTGACATCACTTGTCGAAGGAAGAATGATGTTATGGATATGTGAAATGACTACTGTGGATAAGAATGATGTTATTGTGGGTATCTAAAATGTTCTTTTTAAATAGTAAGAACTGAATTACAAATACCTGCAATATATAACCAGTCTTGCTATTAAACATTAAAACTGCCATTTAAAAGATATCTTAAATAGTCTGACCAGTATAATCACGTTGTAGATATCCTGAAATACAATTTCTACTTGGAAAAAAGTATTATGGATATCTTTAATTACCATTCTGACTCCTGAGAATGCAGTCTTGACAATAAAAAATGCTATTATGGATATCTAAAATGTAATTACAGATAGGAGTAATTGTTAAAACGGCTTGCCATAAATTGCTGGCTTCTGCTCAAGCATGGAAATATGATGAGAAGAAATGAGATCACATTGCAAGAACTTGCATAAACTAAGTATATTTGCCATTTTTGGAAAGAACTCCCATTTTTTTTTTACAAGACAAATGGAGCTCACACTATGTTATGGAATCTTGAGCAGTCAGGATTAGCTCACAGAGAAGATGAGTTGCAGATATGAAATATTTAGCCATTACATGGTGTTGAAAATATCTCTTTTACTCCGCTACACATCTTACAGATCAAGAAACACAACACGATTCATCCAGTTGGAACAGAGTGTATATTGTGCCAGCTTTTCCTCATGCTTAGGGCAACAGCAGTGGAAGCTATTCACAGAAGCTGTAATGGATATTTTCTTCTTTCTTTTTCTACATTTCTTTTCCTTGTCTGCTGCTCTGTCTCCTGGAAGGCACATCTGAGCTAAGACTGAATCTGAGAAAAACAACACAAAGCTAAAATACATCTCCCTAGCTGAGTTAGCTGCCTCTGGACAGACACGGTCTCCGTCCTCTGCCTAAAACCCTCTGGTCAAACAATGTTAGGGCATGTGTTGTTGAGTCTGTCTGCATTTAATTCACAGCTTACTGCTTTAATAGCTACAGCCCCCTGCTCGCTGCTGAACCCAGGGGCCATTCTGCCACCTGCGTCAGACTATAATAGCCTGTACTGGGATACAGCTGTTCAAATGCCTCCTACAAATGAAGCTGGATGGACAGCCAGAAGTGTCTTCTCTGTGGGGAGATGTTCATTTTCTCAACGCGTAGCATGTTAGCCCACCTCGGCCTGTGTATACAGCACAGTAAGTAACAGATAATGTTTAGAAACGCTCACTGAATCCTCTGCATCCCACACCTGTGAATACTAAAGCATGTCCAAGCAGCAGAGCTGCACATCATCATGCAGGGCACCCTTCAACAAGAGCACACAATATTACACCAAGTAGATGCATTTATGCTTAGATATTTATGTTTGTGTGGAAGTGCTAAGAGGAAAGACAAAATAAAAAAAGACTGAAGGCAATGGAGAGGGAGTAAATGAATGAGGAAGGTGAAGAAAACAAAGAAAAATGCATTACTTTCCAACCATGTAGCTTGTGAGCCAAGAGACAAGGGTCTTATAAAGACAAGGTGTCATGTCCCTCCATAAAAGGGACCATCATGCTCTGTGAGGCTGGACTTAGGTGTACAATAGCAGTGCTAACTTATCAGCATGCCAACATATAGATAAGCTAATGTCACAATAATATGCATAATATGTAAATATAATCATGTAACTGTGGTATGTATGAGTAGAGAGAACAACCAAACCCATCCTGCAGAGCTTACCTAAAAATGCATTGGAATCCAAACACATCACGCCCTCTGTTTATTTTGATTTCTTCCCACCCTCTCACTTTTTTTTCATCTTCTCCCTCCCCTCCTCTTCATTTTCAGTAATGTTATTGCATTTTTTTTCTTTTCGAATTTACTTTACATGCTGTCCCCTGTTGTCTGTGTCCTTATACGTTTTGTAAATTAATAACTTGTGTGTGTGTGTGTGTGTGTGGTAGTGTTGGCAATGGGGGATGGCAATATCTGGTGTAATGCATCTCTGCAATATTTAATGTTATGGCTTTTATTGGAGTCAATGTGCAGTATCTGGTGTAGGGCATCTGTGCAATATTCTTAGTGGGTATGTTCTGGTATATATGGATCTGTGTGTTACTGAATGTAAACTACATGTACTTCATTGTTTATGTATATGGATACTGTATCTTGTGTACATATGGAGATGTTGTGCAATGCTATGTCCCCTGTTTCTCTTAAATGTCCCAGAAAAATAAATCTCCTAAGGGAGACAATAAAGGCCCAACCTATTTACATCTGATGTTGCCTTTTTGCATTTGTTAATATAACCATAATATCTACATGTGTATGCACTTATTGGTGAATAAAGGGAAAAAATAAAACATGCTAACATATCCCCATGATCATGCTAACATGCTGAAGAAAGTAGGTCATGTTTACCATATCCTATCTTAGTTCGGTACGTTATCAAGACAACGTTTGCGAATTAGAAGAAGGTACTGTACAGCTGTGGTTGATGGAAATACTAATATTAGTTTTGTCTAAACCAAACAATTAGACAAATTAAAATTGTTATTTGATAGCGATGCTAGATGGAAAGGTGAGGGGTGTCTTAATCAATGCTGTTACGAACATCAATACCTGAACCGATTTTCATGGCAATTCATCCAGTAATTGTCAAGACATTTTGCTCAAAATGAATTATGAAAGTCTAATAAAAACATAAAATCCCCCCAAAAATAAAAAAAGTAAAAGTTGACTATGGCATTAGGATTCACCATCTATGAACCATCATCAGTTTACTAGATAAGTGGAAACGTTGACCTGTTGGGTCTGCAACTAATAATTATTTTCAGGGCTGCAGTTAATAATTATTTTCACTGTCAATTACAGTTTTTCTCATTTGCTTGAGAACATTTGTCCATTCAGAAGTAACATTTTCAAGACAGAGCACACACAGTTCTAAACTAGAAGTCGCTGGCCAAAATGACACACTTTGTTTGCAAAATGCTCTCACACTCAAAACATTACAGAGATGCAACAGAAGCAAATATTTCCATCAATCAACACAACTTGTGGTCAAATGAATATATTCATTCAATCAATCACAACACAATGGATAACAAAATACAAAATACAGCTATCAATATGAACCACTTTAACATTAATTTGTGCTATATGCCTGTGCCATTTGTTGGTAGTTTACATAGTTATGTGTGCCAAAAAAGGGACGCAAACACCACAGCATGGGTTGTATCCTCTTCTCTGAAGATGATTTTACTAGAGAAAACAAACCCTGCTGCACTCTGCATCTGCACTTTTACACTGTCATCATTATATTCTCATGCACAGTCTGCCAGTGCCCATCAATTGTCATTGAAATGTAAGACCTACAATAAACACCTAGAGGAGACAAATTCCGACATTCATTATGGTACAGCTTTTCTACTGCCTTCTTTCTTCACCAAAGAACCAATAAAGAACCGCATCCAAACTAAGAAACACTAACAAATATATATATATATTTTTATTGTACTGCATCAGATTTTTCAATGTCTTTTTTTGGCTGGACTGCAACAGCCATATATTAGGTTAACATATTTTCGAATTCAGAAATGCTGAATTTTCAGTTCCCCTGTGCCGTGGCCTCTTCCCCTACTTATGTGCCTTTGGCCTCTTTGATCCATGCTTGCAAATAGCAACACAGAGGTGGTATTTATTATAGATGGATGAGGACTGGTTGCTGATTGCAAAGTTTCACAAAGGAGTTTCACACAGTTGCATTAGAGATTCATAATTATCCAAGTCATTTCTATCAGCTGTGAATAGATGTTTTTCCCATCATTTTACTTGTTCAGAGTTTTGGGTCCTTCTATAAGATCTGTGTTAACTGTCTTGAAAAAAGGGTGTGAATATTGTGTGAAACTAATGAAAACGTGCTGCAGTTTGTCCCAATCACTTTGACACATTTCCTGAAACTAAAGCTTAGTTTCTTAGAACTTTAAACACAAAACTAAAAAGAGTTAATCATTCTGTCAAAACTGCACATTCTCTTGCAAAATGAAAGACTGCACTCAAAACCTTCTCAAAATGGATTCTTTGCACCAAATGATACACACAGCTATGATATGAGTATCTCCTACGGAGCATCAATTAAACACTACTGTGATTCATTTAAAATACTAACATGAAAGTATTTTCATATATGGTTTGCTTTATGAGGCCATGCTACATATTATGTTTTTTCGATTATGTTTTTTGTTCTAAATAGCCTCCATCTTTGGTACATACATTACAAAACTGTTGCCATATTGTAATCCTATACTGTAAATATATATTATATCAATAGTCAGTCTTTGTATCAACATAGTGTACAATGCACATTTGTCTATCCAATGAGCTGAGCTTAAAGCAGCTGTGCGAACTTTTCGTTTTTGTTGATTATAGCGCCCCTTTGGTCGAAGCAGTATGACAGCCACAGCCTGGTGTCGTAAAATTCCGAGTGCAGCCGGCAATTACAGCATGCATTTGTTTTGGAGAGCGACAGGATTAACTAACGTCAGGTCAGTCCAAGTAATTAGTGGAAACAGCAAAATTACTCAGTAAATTCTCCTGTTGTGTTTCTGTTCTGATCAAATCTAATCTGTTGTGTATTTTGAGCTACTAAGGCTACCGTAGTAGTGTGAGCCTCAAGTTATTCTGGGTAATGTAGTAACTGAAGCAGCCGTGTACGTTCGGTGTAAGGAGGAATAAACAGTTAACAAGTCATCTGCTGAGTCCGCATTATTATGTGAAAAGAATACTCCGACGATTTGGGAGTTATGCCCTTTCTCTGTCATTTTCATATTGAGACAACATGATGGATATCTTGGCGCTAGTAGGGGGTCAGTACATCTTGCGCGGAGGGATACACCGGTGAGCAACAGCTGCAGATGGCTCTGGGACAGGTACGCTAGGTCACTCGGTAAAAGCAAACAAAGAGACGACACAGACGATATTACTCACCCGACTGAAAGCTGTCCATCAGCTCCTGCAGGCCTGGGTGTTTTTTCCAGTTCATCTTAGGAACGTGAAAAACAGTTTCAATCACGCCAGGATCAGTGATTGCTGCAAAGTTTTCACTCCTTGTGATGCACTCTCTGCGGCGGTTTTCCTCCTGATGATAAATCTCCCCAACGATGGTAGCACCAAATCCCATTGTGTGCAGCAAAATGGGAGCGGAGGATTCAGCCTCTCTTCTCGCCTGCTCAGCATGCAACACATGGAGTTCCTCATCTGTGTACTCCGGCTCAAACAGGTATGGCTCTGGGTCTGTGTCCGCTACAAGAAACTCTTCAAAATCGTGTTCAAAGTCGTCCATTGCAGCTACTATAGTCCGGAGATATCGCTAGGCTAAATAAACAGCTGACTTTTATTTACAAGCTACGTCTGTGCCTGCTCACTGGTGTATCCCTCCGCGGATCACAGCGCAGGACATACTGACCCCCTATAAGCGCAATGCTAACCGCTGAGACCCAGCCACTGGACATACAGACACAAAAAAGATATCGATCATGTTGTCTCAGTATGAAAATGATAGAGAAAGGGCATAACTCCCAAATTGTCGGAGTATTCTTTTATGTGAAGATACACAGTGAAGACATAACATAATCCTAACACAGCAAAGCTGTTACCTGCAGCCTTCGCTTGCAAAGCTAACGCTACTAACGATAATTCAGTCCAAGTAATTAGTGGAAACATGCTAACATGCTAACGTTACACACAAATTAGTAGTAAAGTAAGACCTGTTCATAAGTGTTCTGGTGTAGCTCTGAATTTCTTATAAACTGAGGACAACTGCCTGCTGTATATTTGTGTTCATGGTCACAGTCACAGATAATTTTACATGATGCTCCTTCATTATCAGCCATGACATCAAAAGTACAACCAAGTCCTCATAGATACATCTCTGGTAAAACTGTTAGGTGTTATGTGTTCAACAATGCTCGTTGCGTACTGTTTACTCGAAGAACACTGTAAACACGGCTCCTTCTTCTTCTGTGGTTTAATCGCTGCGGGCTGCTGCGGGCTGCTGCGGGCGAGCAGAATCTCTTCTGCCTCGGGTGCCGTATTCTGGTTGCTGACTTCCGCTGTGTGTCCGACCCGAGCAAGGCTACGCTAAATAGCCATATAGAGAAAGGCTTTGTTGTCGCTGTTGGGTTCAAATAAATATGCGGATCTTCAAGGGGGGGTGATACGAACTAGGGACAGTTTTATTAATGGTACAAAGTTCGGCACAGCTGCTTTAACTTACAACTTACGTAAGTGATGTACAAGTTGATACTACAACACCGCAAGACAATGTTTAAACTGTATTTCTGGTGATGTAATATTGAAATCAGTGCACAAATACAAAAACGGTAACAGAGAAAATATTTATTTGTTACTGCAATACAGTAAAATGTTCAGCTGACTCAACTGATTGCGTAACAAAAGTTTTTTTTCATAGGCCTTCCTCTCTGTTGACCTTGCTGCTCCATTTTTTTTTAAAGACCAACATGGTACAAGTTACATGATGCTTCCTTTATGCTCTGACACACGATGGGAGTGTTTTGCTAATTGACTTTGAACAGGTGAGATGTACTGTAAATCAAACCAATTAATAATGAATGAGTGGCATTTTGAAGGCCAGTGTTTTCTAGGTGACTTAAGTGTGCTAAATGATGTGATCTGTGCTTAGAGTTTGGCAAAACTGTTATTTAAAATGTCTTTTTGGGGGCATCAGTGGCTTAATGGATAGAGCAGGCGCCTGAAGTACAATGCTGTTGCAGCAGCGGCCTGGGTTTGACTCCAGCCTGTGGCCCTTTGCTGCATGTCACTCCCTCTCTCTCTCTCCCTTTCACGCTTGTCTGTCCTATCGATTAGAGGCGAAAATGCCCCCCCCCAAAATATACATGTGTATATATATATATATAAAGACTTTTTGAGTGAAAACAGTGAAATAGTGGTTGGTGTTCAGCAGTCTGAAGTCGTGTTGTTGATGCATGAGCTTCACATTTTCAGAACTGAGGACATAGACTTTTGAGTGTACTATGGGGAAAAACTAACACATTTGTAAGAGGAGAATTCTGCTGTGCTGAGAAGGTGATGATGAAGATCAAGTGGACCCCAGTTTCATTAAGTGGGTCTTAGCAATCGAGACAAACTGTAATCTGTCAATGATTTTCTCAATCTAATCTAAGCGATTACTTGTTTGATCTATAAATTATCAGAATATTGTGAAAAATTATCAGTTTTTCCCAAAGCCAAAGATGACGTCTTCAAATGTCTTGTTTGTCCTAGTCTCGCCACCAGACAATCAGAGATCTCCGCCTTCTGATAGTCTGGGGACACTCCTTTCTAAAGTGTGTTTAACACACCGGAGAAAACAGCCAGCAACAAAGCAACGCCTCTTGCATTTTTTAAAAGGACACGCCCTCCCGGAAATGTGCGCTCCCCATTTTCTCGTCCGCAAGGACACAAACACACAGAGAGCTTGAAAATGGATGCCGAGAGATTTAACTCTGTTTTATCAAATGCATGCTCAGTCCACAAGATTGTGGAAATGAAGGAGTTACAGTGACTTTGTTTAAAACTTTTAAGGCAGTTGGACTATGTTTACGAGCACAAGAGTTCAGCGAGCCACCGAAGGACCGAGTTTTTTTTAAACTCTGAAATTGTATCCGCCCATCTAAACACAAAATCAGGGAGAAAGACATCAGTCTTTAGTTAAAGAAGCAACAGACAGCATTTTTGCCTATATATATCATTATGAAAATAATGTGGGTTGCACAGGGTAGTATACACAGTAAAATCAGACTATCAGCGTTTACATAGGTTACTTAATGGCTTTGCAATCTTTGCAATAAGCTTCTGCCACCGGGAACAAATTTTCGCGGAAAAAATCTGCTTTACGGCAGGAAATGCGTCATGTATTGCCAAACTGGTCGGTCAGCCAATCAGGGACTGGAGCTGGTCCTTATGAGGATAGTTGAGTCAGGAGCACAATGGCAGACGGACAAAGTTTGGAGATAGTGAAAAACGGCCTCCCAAAAGAAAACGAGCCCCTCTGTCTGAGGAGGCAAAGAAGAGCAAAAAGGAGAGTGATAAAAGAAGAAGAAAAACAAGAGTAAACCTCAGTCAGGCGTTAAGAAATGGAGGGAGCTCCGTGACCAAAGAGGCTTCAAAGCTGATGTCCAGCTAGCTTTCTTTCTAATGGATCAGTAAGTAACACGGCTAAATGTTAGCTAGACGAGAGAGGACTGTACTGTACTGGCTGCTAGTTCATTCCTAGCTGGCCAGCATCGCAAATCGCTGCAACCAGAGACCGGGTAGCGAGTGTTGGTCGGCTGACATCCTCGTTGCCATTCTACGGCAGTCCTCGGACAGTGATTACCCCCACCCCCCTGCTGCCGCCGCCGCAGCTACTGGGCACCCAGCCTCTCCGACCGGGAGAAGTGGAGTAAAATCCTCTCCTCCGCTCCCGTTTGTCTGGTGAACGCCTCTCCTCTGTCAATACACTGCCAGCAGTTTAATAATATTGATGCCAGTTGTAACATTGGAATCTTTCAGTAGTAAGCCATGTTCTAAGCGGGATAATGTATAGTGAGCCAATGACAGTTGCAAAATAACTCGGCTGTGCGTCGGGGTTCCATTCCCGTCAGGAGTTATTTTTCAACAGTCACCGGCTCACTATACATTATCCCTTACGTGTCTCCTGTTGTTTGTACTGATACTGTACATATTGGTGTAATTTACTGTGAGTTGTTTGTACTGGTACAGTGCATTCTGCTATAATTATTTGCATTACTATTTGTTTTTTCTTCAGATGAATCTCATAATTGTTGCTTGGTCTCTTTACACCATTTATTTAGTATAGTGTCCACACACCTTCTCACTCTACATATACATAGAGGTATACTTTACAGTCTACATTTTATTGATTATCTCTGATCCCCACGGTCAATTTGGTCTTTGCGACAGTGCGAGCAACACTGCTGACGCTAGGTAGCGCCAAGCTAAAAAAAAAACCCTAATCCTATCTGTTGCCTCTTTAAGCAAAGCCTCTAAAGACTAACTTGCGAGTCTAGTTTTGTCCTCAACCCAAAGATAGCAAGCTAGTAAAAAAGTTAGTCAAAAGGATTAATCGATTATCTAATTGGTTGGTGATTCATTTAATTGTTACAACTATTCCATTAATTGTTGCAGCTCTACTGGTGATGCTGGTGGAACAGTAAGAAGAAGTTAGTAGGATTCATCTCTCTGTAAATCAATAGAGCCATGAATGTTTGTGCAAAATCGGAAAAATTACTGAGATATTTCAGTCTGGACCAAAGTGAAGGAGTGACTGGACTGGCTAAAAGCCATGCTGATAGAAAAAGAAGAAAAAAAAAGAATGCTGTTTATTTTTTGAATCTAGACAGGCAGATGGCTTCAGACCAACTGTATGTGAATGTGTGAATACTGAAGAGATGTGTAATTCTGTTATACGCTGGTCTCTGAAAAAAAGGTGTTTCTGAAATATGACAGCTTTGGTGTTGAGCTGCTAAACCCAATGATGAAGCTGTAGTCATGTTTTTTTTTTTTCAACCTGCAACAATAATGAATGGGATTTTAATATTCTGTTTGCCAAACATGCCTCTTTGATTAAATCATGCAATTAGAAAAGACATAACACATTTTTCTTTTTTAACATGACACAGTTTTACTGAGAAGTCTTGGAAAGTTTTGCATCATTTTTATTCCACCATAAAATGATGACCAGTATTGCTCCTGGCAATTACATTTTCCATTTTAGTTTCCAAAGTCATCACAATTCACCTGAACAAAACACACCAACATGTAACATTAAAGGGGACCCATTTTACATCCCTGCTCATTCAATGTTAGATTGAAAGGAGGGATGTGGAATCTATTATTTGGCCTAAAAATGATGCCACGCTCTGAAGAACATCTCCACTGTGAACAAATTATGTGTAAAGCAATGATAATGTTAACATTTGAAGCTATTTACTGGTTCCAGAGGGAGGCTGTTGGAGTGTACAGTCACATCCAAGTGTGGGCTGTAAAAGATGGCCAGGTCCAGTGTTCATAAAAATGAACCAATATTGGCATTAATTTGGGGACATTTTGTATTACACTTTTTTTCCTTTTGAGGCATCATCCAATAACGTAGCTGTAACAGTTTCTAGATATTCTTATGTCATGCCAGAGAGCCACTTTTTCATGCAAAACTGATAGTTTATCTTCTGGTATACTGCTCCATCCATTTTCAATTTGCCCCATCCTGTGTCTGATTATAAGGCGATGCACTGAGATGATCAGTGACAAGACTAATTATCTTCTTAATGAATATTGAACCCTGGTGAGAAGTAAGTAAGTAAGTAAGATAACTAGTGCTGCACCGTGATAGTATCAAACAAAAGCCAAGACTGAAACATCTGCCAATAAACGATAGACTTAATGCTCCATACTGCATTCATGACATTGCTCCATTAGGTTTTATTAAGTGAGAACCAGTTGCTGCATGCAGACTGACATATTCAAAACTCCTCATACCTGGACAGTAAAAAAACATCAACATCCTATCAGTAGAACAAAAACACAACAAACTGCTAGGTTAAGGTAATGCAACGGACTGTGGTCATGCCAAATGCATTATAATAAGACAGAGTTAAAGGGACAGTTCACCCCAAAATCAAAAATCCAAATTTTTCCTCTTACCTGTAGTGCTATTTACCAGTCTAGATTGTTTTGGTGTGACTTGCCAAGTGTTGGAGTTATTCGCGGTAGAGACGTCTGCCTTCTCCCAAATATAATGGAAGTACATGGCACTTGGCTTGTGGTGCTCAAAGCATTAAAAAAATACATTTGAAAAACTTGACAGCAATGTCTCTTTCCAGAAATTAATTAATTCCAAAATCTTGATTACTCAAGATAACCCACAGACCTTGCTGTGAGCAGTTACATGTAGGAACTAGTTTCTGTCTTGGTAATTACACCCAACAACCGGATTACCATGCAGAAGGTGCTGAAGAAGGACTCTATGACTCTGGGTCGATTCACAGCCTTTGCAGGTACTTTACTGAAGAAACAGCATAGTTATGTTATAAAACATCATACCTAACTTTCCATGTGTGTGTGTGTGTGTGTGTGTGTGTGTGTGATTTCCTGCCGTTTGCCAGAATACTTGGCATTTTACCACAACTTGTTTCTGCCATAATGTCAACAGTGTCATTCAGGGTTAGACAATTTTAGTAAACATGTTTTGCTTCTAACTTGACCTTAAGGGTCAAATATTTCTAGGCCTTTTCACCACCACAAAGGAAGTGTGCATCTACTGCTCACTCACATAGTACCACTGACCTAGCTAACGTTACAGCTCAGCCGAGGAGCATTAATGTTTACAACACGCGTCACTAACACAAGCCTTTCATCCATGAGTAGATGCTTCCTTCTGCATGGTGATATGGTTGGTGGGTGTAGTTTGGTACAAAAAACCCCAAATAGTTCCTTCATGAAACTGCTCACAACAAAGTCTGCAGATTATCTTGAGTAACCAGGTCATGATTTCTGGAAAGAGACATTGCTGTTGAGTTTTTCAAATGTATTTTTTTGGAAGTGCCGAGTGCCATCTAGTTCCATTATATTGAAGAGAAGGCAGACATCCCTACGGCCAATAACTCCAACACTTTGCAACTCACACTAAAACAATCAAGGTTGATAAATAGCACTATAGGTAGAAGGAAAAATATGTATTTTTGACTTTGGGGTGATCTGTCTCTTTAAGTGTAAACCTGTTGAAACCATGTGTTGGCTACGTGGGGGCAGCAGAAACAAAATATCAGTACAACACATATAACTGACCTTTTGACCTGACACTGTATGGCAAACTTAGCAAACTTACTTACATATCCAGCAGATACAGAGCAAGGTTAGCATTCATTTAGTGTCATGTTTTTGGCTACCTGGCAAATGTAAGTTCAATATTGTCTCTCCATTTAGCTCTGTTTTTGGTCTCCACCACCTCCTGAAAAAAACTGTCTCTTAAGCTGTTAAATGCTTCACTATGTTGAGCAGCTACTTGCTAACTTTGTTTGTCTGAGTGAACCAAAACAAAGCTCACCTAACACAGTCATTCAATCCATTATTATGATAAGAATATTGATAATAGGAGCTTTGAGCAATAAAAGCAGCTTTGTAAAGGGTAGGGAATGATTGATCTTGTGGTTTAAAGTAATGTTGCCAGGAGATGCATAAAGTCTAACAGTAAGAAATCTATAAAGTATATCACTGGCAGAAGGATCAAGTTGTGAGATTATGCAGGGAGTTTCTACCAGTCTCTCCACAAACAGCACGACTCGTTGTTTCCGCCTTCATTAAATTTAAACTCTGCAAGAGTTGCCTGTCTATCTGTAACATTTGTCACCTCAGCTTTGAGCACTGGCCCTACAGCAACAGTAGGAAGTGTTGATAGACGAGAAGCAGCCCTCAGAATAGCAGACATAAAACTTACTGAGAACTTCTACAGTGGAACCATTTGACTAAATGTGGTGCATTCATGCATGGGAAACAACGCCTCCTTTTTGGTACAGATATTTTCTTACAAAATCCATCCAAATCTGAGATCTGTTTCCATAGTGCTTCCACGTTTTTAGCAAAGGTCATGGTTACAATAAAGACCAATTTAAAACCCCAATTCTACATGCACTCTTGTCGCATCTTCCAGCAGCTGGTGCTTAAAGAAACACATCCTAACAGTCCAGATATTTCTACTTTATGAGATAGTAGCACAGGTGGATTTTTAAGATGCTTCCCTTTTCAGCTTTTATTCTCTCAGCCCCTTCCCTTCTGTATTTCCCCTTCGTTGTGTCTGTCCCAGTGGAAACAGATATGAATGGTGATAAGGAGCCAGATGGGAGCAGAGCTATGAATCCACACTATAAGGCAGTAAAAATTTAGAGGTCCATTGTTAACTCTGGAGGGAAGATATTGATTGGTGCTGTGTGTTAAGTGAAGCACCAACACTGTCGCACTAATAGCAGCCAAGGCACGCTCATAAATATGTTGCCTTCATCCCGACCTCTTTCAGTGAGTTCTGATGTGATTAAATGATGGTCATCTTACGTTCAGTGCAGACCTAGGCCTAATTATCCGTGTAGCTAATACTTTTATGTTTTTCTTCTGCTCAAATCAGACTTAATTATCCTGCTGCTTGGAACCTGTTTTCAGCACTGATTAAAACAAGTAACTTTTTACAGTGTATACTTGAGAATCAGTAAAAAGTAAAATATGATTCTCTTTACCCAATTTGCTGTGTAAACATGACAAGTGAACTCATGAGATATTTATTACCCATTGTGAGATGATGCAATAAAAACAGGGCTTTTAGGAAAAAAAAGACATTTTTCTTTGTGGTTTGAATTTGAAGTTAAAATAACAACAACTGCATTTCATCAAATTGCATCAGTAAGAGATACCATTCGCAGTTCAAAGTCAAATCCTCAAATTGTACAAGTAGGTGCCTTTCATGGTGTGAAAGTTGTCATTTTGAGTTTAGATCAAATGTGACACAGTACGTACTAAAGAAGTCAGGCAAATATATCTGCAGGCCTGGACATAGTTACGGACACTGTCACAAAGCCCCATTTGGAGAGTTCATTCTTGAGACTTCAGTCCTTGCTATCAGAGATGTGTATGCTATAATCATAACTTAAAGTGACAGGAGGAAGGTTTGACAGGGCAAAAAATATGATTTTATTTGCAAGTTGTATGTCTGTCTGCATATCCTGTTTGTGTACAGTGTTTTCTGTCTGTGTAGGTATGTATATGTGTTTGTTGTACCTGTCCCCAGGTCAGTGTGCTCCTGAGACATGTGCTGGCTCTGGTGGACCCATTCGCCATTGCACTTGAAAAAGATCTGTAGAGCAGGCCGAGCTTGGCAGCGGAGCTTGATGGGGTTACTCTTGACGATGTAAGCGTCCACAGGCTCCTCCAGGAAGTGCGGCAGCGTCCCAGACTGGCCATGCTGCAGGGCCTCACCTCGGGGACCTGAAGGACAAAATGAGAATAAAACCAGACCTAATGGAATGACTGAACAAAATTGAATCGGCAAGTTAATTATTAATCAACGACAGCAGGATGGCTGATTCAAACCATCTTAGATTTCTTCCCCGCCGACTAACCCTGCAGTGAAATGTTGTTTTCAACACACAAAAACACCTCAAAACTAGCCTGCTCTCTGTCTTCCCCCAGCTTTCACAATCCCTCACTTTCCTTCTCTCCCCTGCAACCAGCCCCAACTAGCAGCCATTACTCCTCACAGCGACATCTCCCTCAAACAAATTGTTTTGGAGCACAGTGTGAGAAATAACAACAACAGAACATCACCCCGTCCCCACAGCCCATTCTTCGCTACAGTATTACAATACAATCCCCTCTTCTCATTTCTCAGTTTTCACATCCTCCATTCCTTTCCTTGCCTCCTCTCCTCACATCTCTCCCGACTGAGTTGTGAATAGGGGAGGCAAGCAAGAGACATGAGGGGTGGTTTTCATTATACTAACTATGCTTCTTTGTGTCCTCTTCCCTCCCGTGACCCGGAAATCTTGCACCCTCTGTCATCATGGAGATCTTCCACTCCCTTAAATGCACCTTGAATAGAGGAGAGATGAGGATTTCTGGAGGAGGATCTGACCATGAAACACAGGTGTAGCCTACGCAGAATTCTTTTCATTAGGCGGCATGATGTATAAATGCCACACCTCCGCACTTACGACAGACACTGGAACAAAGGTTGTCTCATTTGGCAGCTTTGACTCCTCCATCCTTGCATCTCTTTCTCACATCCTCACTGGGAGGAGCTAAGATGCGAGGGAAGCAAGAGACACTCTAGCATAATGAAAAGCACCCGAGGAGAGAGGAATCGAGGCATTAGGTATTTAACCAGATAAGACTTCGGAGCTGTGATTTTAAAGCAACATCAACGGAATATGATGTGACACACAGCTGCATCATCCACTGTGTGTCACACACCTTTTATACGTCATGGTGCCAAAAAGATTTCCGCAAAGGAGACATCTTTGCATCCACAGCTCCTCTGGCAGATGCATTTTAGGAACTGAGACATCCTTCGAGATGGTATGCTGAGATTGATTTCCGGGTCACAAGCAGGAGATGGAGCTGAGAGGAGATGAGGAGGCACAAAATAGAGAAATGAGAAGAGCCCATTCATTTACAGAAAGTCCACCGCAGAACAATAATCCTCCTGGGGGCCACAGTGTTTAATATTTTAAGTACACGGGGACATTGCAGGCCACACTCAATTTTGCAAACCTGTAAACTTTTTTGATAAAAAATACCATCCTTGTTTAAATAATTTATGTCATTAGTGTTATTGTTTGCAAACATATTTTCTCTCTTTATTTTTTGAAGGCTGAGGTGTTTGAGCACCTCTGGGGAACATGAGGCATTAAGGGTCATCTCAACTGCACTGTTGGCTCAATATGTGCTGTTTTTTCTTCTCTGTATGGTAACAAATAGCAACAGTGGAAATACAGTTTTGCTGGATGGTGAGAAATCCTGATTTTATGGGAGTTTTCAGGGGAAAGACTCTCTGGAGATCCGGAACCGACAGGACCCGAAACACAGAGCAGTTTTTATCGCAGTGCAATCCAACTATAGCAATGAGTATAAGCACTTTTTGACAACCACTACGTAACAGAGAGATGTGACATGGCACAACAACTGAACAGAATCCACAGGTATCCTCTTTGCAGAAAGAACAAAACACAAAAAAGTAGTAAAAACGCCTGGAATAAACACCTAAATGAAAGTGAAGACAATAGAGACATCTTGATGTTGATCAGACAGTAGTCCCATAAAGACTCCTTTGATCTCTCAGATGTTGGTGTTCACTAAAGGCAGTTAATTCAGTTGAAGAATTCACCGACAACACACTGGCAACACATTTAAGAGGCATTACTCCCTTCTTCCCCTGCCCGTCTGAGGTGTGTTCCAGTCAGTGCACGTTTTGCTACTTCTGAGGCCCTGCAAGTGTAATTACACTCTGACTAATCCCCTAGTTTGCTGGAACCTCTTTCATGCAAGTGTGAAGGGTTTAGTGAGGCAAACCGTCCCCCGCCCGCCCCTCCCGATCCAAACTCCCTTCTGCACACTGCATTCTCCACAGTGATGGGTGTACCTCTGAAAACCCCATCAGGATTAGAGAACCCACTCTCTCTTTCTCTCTCTAGCTAATCTAATCCTCCTACCTTTCCTGCCGGATGTCTCCTGATTGAGGGGAATAGATAAAAGACTGTGTGATTCCCTGGCTGCGAAAATCACAGCACCAGCTTAGTTTCCCTCTCTCCTGCGTGCGACACGTTCACGTTCTCTCTCCCTCATTCCTGGAACTGAGGCTCAACAAAGAGACATGCTTTTAATTTCAAAATGACTAGCCCCAGGCAAGCTTTTCTTGTACAGAGTGCTCCAATTTGTTTTGCGCGCCGAGCATTGACATGCTGTGTTTGTGTTTGGATAGATGCGAAACATAGACATGAGTGCGCATCCAGACGATGATAGATGGGAACATGAATACACAAACACGCAGCTGTCAGACAAAGCCACAGCCCCATAATGACTCATTTGTTAATAGATCAGGTATTATACTAATGCTTTCCAACATGACAGTTTAATGCCACAGCTTAATACCTCGAATATCAACATCAACTGGAGCAAGGTTTAGTAAAGCATTACGGGCTCTATTTCAGAGTTAGTTGTCCGTTGACTTTTTGCATTTTCATTTTTTATTTAGCAGGTGGGATAGTATTGCAGTAGACAGATTAGGCAAGACACAGCAAAGACACTCTAGTGTGATTTAACCTCAGGCTGGTGGCGGGACATGTGACTCTAGGGGGAAACACAAGCACTTAACTGTCTGTGGGACCAGCCTTACATTGTCTTTGTTCTTGAAATGGCTGACTATAGATCACAAAGTGCAACACAAAGCCAGGACTGTAGGATGCACCTAAGGCTCTGCAAATTGTAGTAAATACACACACACAGTGGCGGATCTTCCTATAGGCGACAAAACTGTCCACCTAGGGGGCTGGTCGGTCTGTAGTAGGTGTACCATCTTTAGTGCTGGCAATGCAGTTCATCTTATTGTGTTTGTCAGTGTGATCATCATAGTCAGGACATGCTAGAGCATTGTTGGATATATTGAAGTGGAGTGTATGTGGAGAGCATTAGGGTAAGAGAAAATGAAAAGGCAAAAGCCATGCGGGGAACAGTACAAAACTAGAATTACCACCCCATGGTTGTATGCCTACACGAACCAGTCAAGTTGCAGTTACAGTTTACACCCATGTCTGAAAACATGGATGCTTCACACACATCTTCCTCCCTGCAGCATAGAACATATATTCAATCAGCACAGTTTCAAGGTGGACACCCAAAATTAGAGTCAGTAATTCAGCATCTGACCAAATGTCTCCCCTTTTGTTCCTAAGTTATGATGTTGACTAACTGCCAGAAAAGTGTTTTTGCAGAACATTATGACACACTGAAGTCGACCGTTGACCTTCTGGATATAAAATGTCATCACTTCTGTATTTTATCCTACTAGAAATGTGTGTGTAGTTATGTCATAATTAACATATGAATTCCTGAGTCATTGCCAAAAACATTTTTTTAAGGTCACAGTGACCTTGACCTTTGACCATCTAATTCTAATCAGTTCATTCTTGAGTCAGGGTGGATGTTTGTGCCAAATTTGAAGAAATTTCTTCAAAGCCCTCTTGAGAGATCGCCTTTATAAAATGAGACAGACACAGGGTCACAGTGACCTTGACCTTTGACAACTTAATTTTCTATGATTTCATCCTTGTCTCAAAGTGGATGTTTCTTCCAAATCTGTAGAAATTCCCTCAAGATCAGATGGTCAGATGGACGACCTGAAAACATAATGCCTGCAACCACAGCTATCACTGGCGTGGAGGAAAAAAAAGTACAACGAAGATGACAAAATTAGCAAATTTGCACATAGTGTATTCTTTTATTATTTATTATTGTTTGCCAACCAAGTTGTTTATTTGTGTTGATTTCTCATTAGCTATTGGGGGGGGGGGGGCTTTGGGCAGGGTAAGCTTGACTAGGGCACAAAAATTGCATGGTCTGCCACTGTAATCACATGGAAATGAGAGAACTGACACAGTTATCAGGCGAGGTGTGGCTCAAACAGAGTGGCTGCAGAATGTGATGGTGTTCATGGTGCTGTGGGGTTTCTGTTTGCCGTCCTAAGATAATCTACTCATTTACATCTCTCAGCCGGTGCAGGGCTGTTATTGGTTCATCTGCACATTTCCAGGAAAGGCCGCGGACCAGTATCTCTCCTCAATATGCTTCGCCGCTGTCATTCAGGAGACCGCTGTGCCCCGTGCTTCACAGTTTTCACAGTGATCTACAACCAATGCCTCAGCCCGGCAATAACACACAAGGGGCACAGATACATCTAGCCCAGTTTGAGAGGAAAACAAGATATCACTGCCAAAGGGCTGAGTGATGGCTCTATCAGACACCCTCTCTCTTTCTTCCTCTCTCTGCCTCTCTGTCTGTCTTGCACACAAACAAACTTTTGTCCTGGAAATGCACACACAGTCTGCTAATACTGCATCAGCTGTGATGCAACCTGTAAGGGAAACTCGCAAACAATTTAATTTCCTCAAGTACGGAAAACTCTTCATCTCTTCGTGCAAAATTAAAAGCAACGGTTGAGTGTGGTCTCTTCTGTCAGTTCAATGTATTCATAGCTTTTAGTGGGAATCTAAAAGAAATGAGGGGGAAAGAGCCCCTAGCTGACTGAACTAATTTGGTAAAGCCTTTGGGTGGTAGCACAGGCTGTTTCACACAGAGAAAGATGACTGCTGCTCCAGCACACACGTAGTGATTTGCAGAGACTGAAGGCAGCAGCCAGGCTGATGTTTTGCCAAATTCTGCTCCACTTTCAGCACACTGCAACCTCATCTCCTGGCAGACTAACTGCTGTCCTGTTTCCATCTCAAACACCAGCTGATCCGATCCAATCCTACAGAAACACTGGGCCCCAACAGGCATGTATCCTGTTCCTGCTGCTTTTTGTTCTGTATACAAGCGAGAGGGGGTGTGCACCAAACCCCATGTCAAATTTGCAGATGACATGGACCTTTTTTTCCAATCTTTGAGCTCAGACTCAAGATCATGGCCGACTGACTGAGTTCATTGTGCCTGGGTCATGTCTAGATGACAGTATTACAAAAACAAAGACATGCTGTTGGATCTTACAGACAAAAACCTGTAAAGAGCGTCACATACATCCACAGTTGGTGTAGAAACAAAGTGCAACAAAACAGTTTCTTAGTTACTGTTATTGGTATTAAGCACATGAATAGAGCACAGAGGCTGTTGTCAAGAATTAATATTTAACACTATTTAAAGAGATTGCTTACCACAAAGTCAAAAATACATTTTTTTTCTCTTACCTGTCGTGCTAATTATCAATCTAATTTGCTTTAGTGTGAGATAATGAGTATTACACATAATGTCTAAACTACACCCACCAACTGTATCACTGTGCAAAAGGAAGGTGTGCATCTGCATATGTACGAGTTGTTCGGTAATACCAAATATTTCTCACATGAAAGAGCTCAAAACAAGGTCTGTGGATTATCTTGAGTAACTTGGTCATTATTTAGAACTAGTTCTCACTCCCCTGTTGTCAAATACAGACACTTTGTCTTGCCCCTCCATGTCTTGAAGCAATGCACAGGGCACCCTATGGAGTCTCTAAGTCTAGGTCTCCTAGGTGAAAATCTTTATACTGCATCAGTTGCTCTTGGCGTCAGGTACTGCCGAACATGGGTTTACATTGGAGTTAGTTGAAAGCCCAGGGTGTCAAGGATGCTAAAGGGTGCCCTGACAAAACGACGGCATCTGACAACCTAGGGATGCGACAATTTCTGGGAAGAGACACTGCTGTCGAGCTTTGAGCACCACAAGCAGAGAGCCATTTAGTTCTATTATATTGGAGAGAAGGCAGACATCTCTATAGCCAATATCCCCAACACTTTTAAACTCACACCAAAACACTCTAGATTGATAAATGGCACTACAGGTAAGAGGAAAAACATGTATTTTTGACGTTGGGGTGATCTGTCCATTTAAGTCCTTTTGTATAAGCAGGAACATGATCACAGCATCACAATTCACAAATGACAAACAGTCCAAAAAGCCAGCATCAACCTGGTCAACACATCCCACATCCTGCACAAATGCTTTGAATATGCTATATACCAAGCAGCTCCACTTCCTGTGATGCAGAACTGATTACAGGGAGATCCTCTTTGTTTAAGAGGCTGTTGCCTTCTGAACCTGAACCTCCTGCTTCTGCTGCGCTTAACAGGAAGTAATTGTTACACCCCTTTGACACAGACAGTGAATACAAGCTCAATCTGATTGTCCTTTTGACGACATGTACAAAACAATTAGTTCTGGGTTAATATGGGTCGCTGCACAACTGCAGCTTCATGTCACTCCCCTAACAGGGCTGTCATGTTTCAACACCATCAAAATGGGTCGTTGTAGTGGTGTTACAGTTGAGATTTAACAAAATCTTTGGATTTGTTTCCTGTACTTGATCAGATCTTAAAAAGTGTCTTAGAAAATAACACTCTCTGATTGTGTAAGGACAGACTCTTTAGCCTGAGTGACATCAAGGCCATTTTGCCGTTATCCTCACTAACCTGTAACACGTAGGTTACCTGTTGTTATAATTTCCTTCTTGCAGAGTCTGACCTGCATTAAACCATTTGTGTTGATACATTCACATCAAACATGTTTGCTTCAGTTTGAAAGACTTGTAATGGATACAAATGACCTTCCACCTGCAGTTTCAGTAACCGCAACACTGCCACTCTCTACACCTCTCTGGTTTTTAATGCAAGTATGCCTGTTTGTGTCCTTTTTTTGCCTGCCATTTCAATTGCTCTTCACAAATACTGTTCATTTAACTGTACTGAATTAAAACCTTCACAATGTCACATGTGTGATCTGTGATTTTAAACCTCTAACAGTTCTGAGGCACCAAAAAAAAAAAAAAAAGACTCCTGCTAATACTGTGTGTGAATTACCAGCATGAACAGAGAGCAAAAAGGAGACAATGTGTGTGACTGTGTGTGTTAGTATGAAAGAGTGCGTGGGAGAAAATATATGGCTTTAATAAAATGCAACATTTGCTTTAATGTGTTATCCAATAATCAGTGGCTTGAAGCCTAAAACATTTTACAGAACATCTCATTTTAGAATTATTCTTACACAAGGAACTGACCGTCCTTTAAATATCCCCCATGCTGCAGTTTTAAAATAATAACAACTAACATATCATGCTTTACCAGTTCCATTTAAATTGGCCTGAGATGTTATAAAGGAAGAAAAAAACTGGAGAGAAGCATAGGAAAGTTCTCCAACTGCTTTAACTCACTTGACAGCATTCAGTATTAATAAGCAGGAACCAGCTGTTTAGCCATGAATTAACAAACAAATCTTCTAATTAATTCTTAGTTTGTTAATTATGAGCCAGTGGCATAATTGTGCGCTAATTACTTACACCATGTTGACATTTCAGTAATAGGTTTGAGAAATAAGGTGGTTAGCTGGTAAACGGGGGGGACGCATTCTGTGGATTTTATTTGCTGCCATGCGTCGATGCTTTGGTGTAAACACTGACTTACAGGCTAATGTGTCTGTGTAAATACATGAATAAATACAGCTTGGCAATGGTCAGTGCTGCATTAATTATATATGCCCAGTGTGATGTGTCTTCATAGGCAGTACTGACGCAGATCCACGCAGCAGATGGATGGTCGAGATTGAGGATCAGAGGTGAAGCTAGCAGAGGAGATGGGGGTGGAGGGAGATTGGTGAAGCAGATGATAGGTGGGTGTTGAAGATAGTGAGAAGCACTGGGGGAGCATCTGTTCAGATCAACCGAGTGCACGGCAGCAAGACAAAAAAAATGTTCAGCATTTTCAGGAAGTGCTTATAAACCTGAGTCCAAAAAGAAAGGCACTTCTTTTTTGGTTCTCAGCCAACTTTTGCCCAGTGAAGGATCACAACCCCCCGCCAAACACACACAGTCACACACAGACACACAGACACACACACACACAGTCTGCAGAGATTTCTGAATGACAGATTCACCACAGGGGAAAGATAGACTGGCAAAGATGGGGTTTCTTGATCTCCCAGTGCAACAGCAAATGGGGCGAGAAAGGCAGTAACACGTGAAAAAGCCTGATTGTATTCGGTGCTTTGCAGACACTACCCACAATTCAACTAGGGCTGAACGATTAATTGCATTTAAACCAATGTAATCGCAATATAATCTTCATATCGCAACAACTGCAATTAAAAAACACAAAACAACTAGAGACCATCTTGTGATAGAATCACTTCAGCTGCGATACACTAAATTGTGACTTTAGACAAATGTGGGCCATGGGTGTAGAACGGGGGGTCAGCGGCTCCCCCTACTTTCAGCCATTTTGCTTGGACCACACCCATCCTCAAACTTGACCTTTATTTTATCTCAACCACACACCACTCTGTGACTCCATCTGACATGGTTGTGATGCTGTCGCTTTGACAAAATCTGTCCACAGACAGACAGACAGACAGACAGACATATAAACACCTGGCAAAATACTCAAAACAGCTTCAGTTGTAACTTCCACTACAGTTGGTGTCACCAGGACCACATTTGCCATGATGGCACACACACACACACACACAAAGGCCCACGAGGTGAAAACAATACCAGCTGTTATGACATTGTTGCGGCGAGTAACAAAAACCATTCAGAAACAACTGGCCCTGCGGGCTTCACGTGCACAAACGCTGCCCTACCCTTCATGTGACATATGAGAATTAGAGTAGATGAAGTAAACAACTTGTAAAATGCCACACCCAAACTTTGATGCTCGCAGTATTATGGTGTGAAAATGGCCAAGGCCGGGTTTAAGTGCAATCCCAAAGGTTAACATATTACATTGTTTGCTGTAGCTGTGTGTGCACAAGCTAGAGAGAGAGAATGACAAACTGAGAATGAACCGATGTTGGCGATCCCACATTGCCAGCACCAGGGTGCTTCCCGACCACAGTCTGGAAGATTTGGGGCCGGAGCCTAAATCACAATGTTGGGCTCAGTGGCTGACGACTGACAACCATCAGCGATGGATGATGGCATTGTCCATTAGCCCAAACTATAGACTGGACTAATAGACACAGGTACTGTGATACCACCCATTGGCTTCTGGAGCCCCAGTTTTGAATCACTGAGTTCAGCATTTCTGCCACTGCCATCTTGTTTTTTTTGGAGCCAGAAGTGACTATGTTTGGAGGGTGAAGCTGTGAAGAAGCAAAGGGTTGATCTAACTCACAGAATGCAGCAACACCTCGCAGACACCCTGTCACTCAAGCTACCCTGCCTTAAATATGTAGAACTTTGGACCTTTATAAATTTAAACAGGTGAGTTACAAAAAAAATTTACCACGTGTAAAGTTATCATGAATGTTGATATTAGTTATAGCTTTTTTTTTTTTTTTTAACCAGGCTGTAAACATGTTTATTTCTGCTGTAAAGTTGGGCATTTTAACATGGTTATCTATGGGGATTACCTCTGTTTTGGAGCCTGCCTCAAGTGGACATTCAATGAACTGCAGTTTTTGGCACTTCAACATTGGCTTCATTGTTAAGCCTCGGAGGTTGCCGCTTGGCCCAAACCCAGTAAGCATTACTAAACTCTGAACACAAGTGGTCAGCTGAAGAGGGGTATTTGACACAGATGTTTATGGCGATGTGTCTCAGCTGTCTATCTAAGCTCATTTTTTTTTCCGTGACCGCTTATCCTGTTAGGGGTCGCAGGGGGGCTAGAGCCTATCCCAGCTGACATTGGGCAAGAGGCAAGGTACACCCTGGACAGGTCGTCAGACTATTTCAAGACTAACTGTGTAACCGGGCTCTTTGATTCATTTTTTTTTGTCATATATTAGATTTCACACCAGACCTGTTCTGCAGTGCTTTGTTGTTTTTTTAGTTCTGATTTTACTTAAATTAAGTCATGACCACAAGTTTACATGTTGACTGTATCCAGTGCTGTGTATGTCAAACTACAGAATGATTTATTGGTTGTGTGTAGTGAATAATGAAGATAAGGAACTTAAAAAATGTCATCCTGAATCACAATCGCAATATTAGTCTAAAAAGATCACAATTACATCATTACATGATTTTTCGCCAGGCCTAAGCCTAGGCCTACAGTGTTTCCCCCTGACAAGTTGATACGCAATTGCACACTAGCTGGATTATGCACATGGACTCCCCTGTCCAGAGGAAGTGTACATAGGTTTCCATGTTATTCCAAAATCTTGCCAAACTTCTGTATTCAAGTCAAGGTGATAACTGGGCAACAGTTACATTTTATACCTCTATTTAAAATCACATCCCTGTTTCCTTCCAGGTTCTTCTCCTCCCTGTCCTCAGGCAAGTCTCACAGTGACTTCTGTCAGACTGCTGAAACGCCTGGAGCTGTGAATCTACTCTCTAACTTGTAATTTCTTTGCAACGGGAGTCACACAAGCAATACATTTCTGCTCTGCCTCTCAGACTCTTAAAAACAGCATGGCCTCAACAGAAAGAGAAGCCAGAGAGCTTTGTTCAAATATTGATGCAAACCTCTCATCTGTCATCTCAGGACACAACAGACATGTGCGTACACACACACACTCAGAGAGTGTATGTGGCGTAACTGAAGCACTCACAGGCAATGACAGTTTTCCTTACACACATGCCAGATGTTGTCCAATCAAAACATGAACACACGAATGTTGACTCTTCGCTCTGATTGACCGTTTCCCTCTCAGACGACTATATTTTTTACGCCTCATTTTTCCTGTGTTGATTCAATGAATTTTTGCTCATACAAGGCAGAAAAATGTCATTGCTCTTTATCAGCAAAGCCCTGCTTCACTCTCAAAGTTACATTCACAAGTGGGAACTGCTCGGTACGACCAAGCTCTTATCTGTTGGACAGCAGCACCACTGGAGCAGCAGGGGGTTAGGAGCCTTGTTTAAGGACACCTGGATGGTGGAAAATACAGGATTAAGCACTACTCACATACTTCACCATCAAGATTTATCCTGTTTATCTCTTAGGAGGAGTACTGTAAGTGTATCACATCAGGCTTTTGTTGCTTTAGCATTAGTGGAATGGAGATGATAAGATAAGATTGTCAAAGCACAAAGTCTGAAGAGTCTCTGATAAGATGCTTGCCTTCCAAAAAAATGTTTGGCAATACTGTATTTTTGTTGTGTTTTGTGCAAAATGGCTACTTGCAAATTTGAGACATGGGTAGGGGAGAGAAGATCTGAGTTGATCAGAATGTCAATACGCTCATTTGAGTTTCATCCCCTCAGGCAACTTATGGGGCTATCTGCTTGGTGGAAATTGTTGGGGCCATATGCAAACAATGCTAAGAGGAAGACTAAGACACTTCTCCCTTAAAAATATAATTGGGGGCTCAAACCCAAAGGGCTGAAACCTCATTGTTTTTGTGTTGGTTTATTTTATTTTTTTTCTCATCAAATACCCATGAGATGGTAAATTGTAGACACATACATTTTCACCAAGGATTTGGAGATGTGCAAATGCTGCTCAACAAAAATGACCCCAATCAGCCTGATGGGGGCACCATAATCAAAGATCAACAGTCATAACTCCTGTGCTGTAAGTACACATACTCTGGCACAGACATCTAACTACACTCTACAAATTTGCCTCAAAAACTAAAGACCTCCTGACTACATTTTTCTGGTAATCAGAAATAGTTTGTCCAAGCACTTCAAAGGTTTCGTAACATTGACAAATACTAAAAAAAATTGACATTTGAAAAAATCAATCAGGCAAGCCGCCAGTTCCAAACAAGTGCATTGGCCCTGTGCAAAATTTGGCAGTAAATCAGTGACAGTTTGTCCAAACATCATCATACCTAGTTTATATTTTCTATTAAGCTGTTGAAACATGTCACCACAATGTGTTTTACAATTGACCAATATGAGGCAACTGCACTGTGGAAGAAGAGCGTGGCCCAGCACAGATTAGGTTGTAAATGGCTGAGCATCTGTTTGATTGTCACAAAACCTCTTACTTATCTTTAATGCAGATTTCAGAAACTGTCTTAAGGTCTTAACCCTTTGCAGCTTTTAACTTTTAATAGTCCATGTTGGCTTGAACCCCAGAATCACCTGTTGCAGCTCTATTGTTACTGTTGTTTTCATTCTCTTAAGTGAATGCTAGAAGGAGCTGAGCAGATCTGTGTACATGGTACTATGTGAAATAAATGCCCCATGTTGAAACATCACTCTGGACAAGTGCTTCTTCTCATTTGCCTCTTTTGACTGCTTGGGCACTGTCACAACCAGTGAATATGATTTTAAGTAGGCTTAGTGCATTAATAATGCAGCAGTTTACACAGCAACTATTTTAATGGAAAGCACAATACCCTGTGTCATCATTTGCTAGTTTGATACAAACATTTTATACATAAAATGAATAAAAAATGCAGGAAATGCTGAAGCACACACAGCAAATACTGTAGGTTTTGCTGTTTTGACTTCTTAATTTCTTCAGATATATAGAGTTTTCATAAAAGTACCACAGGAATACATTTTGTTGTCAAAACAAACTACCAATTTTTTTTGGAAGCATGTGTGTGCACAAACCACAGTGTGTGTGTGTGTGTGTGTGTGTGTGTGTGTGTGCGTGCGCGCGCACATGCACATACAGTTTGTGTGCATGAGTCTGTGTGAATGTGTGTCACCTACAAACACCCAGGTGGTATATGTGTCTTCATCGGTGTTGTGACAGCTTGCCAGCCTGGTTTTGGCAGGCGGGAGATAGTGCTTCCCTCAGCTCTCCCGATAATCAAAGAGTAAACATGCTGAAGCAAAAGTGGGTTACCTGGATGTCAAACTGACAAAAAAAGTCTCCCATCTCTGTCCCGTAAACCACTTCACAATAAGATTTTGCACACCCTAATATTAGGAAGGAAACAAACTCATCTAAATAAAATGCCAAGCACATCAGCATATGCCTTTTATATTCAGTATGTCAAAGAATTCACGAAGACTTTTTCCTCCACCAAAGAAATGAGGAGTGTAAACTAAAAATATGACAAATAAGCTTTACAGTCATGTATATCAGTGCAGGGAGCAGGGATAATCCTAGCAAATCCACTCAAACTTGTGACTTGACTTTTCAGAACTCATAATGACTGGGCCTCAATGATGGACAGTACCAATTTGAATAGAGACTCATTTTCCTTCAATATTGTGTTGTTTGCCTAAAGTATCTTCCTTAAACTCTGCTTGCACTACTTGTCAAACAAGAAAAGAGGCATCATTATTTGTGTGCTTTGAATGTCACCTTATTTCCTATAGGGATATTTTTAGAGTTTTATTTTCCAAACTCTGAGCAGGATAGGCAGATCAGTCTCTAAAGTTATAATACTTAATATTATTATGAAGTCAACTTGATACTATTTATGGTAGGCCATAGCCACCCAATGTATTCAAATTCTGTAATTACCTCTCTGAAGTAGGGGTGGGCAATATGGCCCTAAAATATTATCATTCAGTTACGTTGTAACCATGGTTCTCTGAGTGAGGAGATTATCTCCTCACCCAGTAGTTATATCATAACAATGGGAATTTTCCCCATCTGGGGTAATCGACATGGAAAATTAATAATATTTGAGATACCCCTCTTCACGTGGCAGGCATGCGCCAGGCTATAACAGCCCCACCTTACGCATGCACCCACTGATTAACATTGATTGGAATGGGTTCCAAGCGACCTTTAGCCTGAGGTGAGAATCTCCTCAATCAGAGAACCAAGCTTACAATGTAACCAAACGTTCTCTATTGTATTGGGAATATCACCCCACCAAGTAGTTATATCATAACTACGGGAACTCTTTAAGACACACTGCGAGGGGCTCCAGGAGACAGAGCAGATGCAGGTCCACAAGCGCCTCCCCTGGTATTCGAATGAGATGTCCCCGCCATCAGGTGCATTAACAACAGAAAATACCCAATAGGTGTGTATCAATAAACTATAAACAAATGTACAACTTCTTGCGCATTCAGTGTTTGACACGGCCAGATGCTGTGTGCCACTGTACCGATGCCCAGGCACCAGACGCAACCATAAGCACGACCAACCCCGCCAGATGCAGGGGTTGGGTGCAGGAAGACCGCTCAGTTGGCCAGCCTGCTGCCAGGCCACTGACAATAATAACTGACATCACCCAGGCTGGGTAAGGCGCCCCCCTAGCTCATGGGCAATGGGCATTGTCCCTGGTTGCGAACAGGTCAGCCACTGCTCTGCCCCTCCAGGTGCAGCCTCCAGTCCCTTGGACTTGGGCCTCCCTTGGAGAGTAGGTCCGCCCCCTGGTTCACCAATCTGGGCACTTGCATTGCCCTGAAAGACAGGAATCGTGTCCACGGCCTGTGTGTGCTACTCTGCAGAGGTTTGGGGAGCCCAGGCCCCCTTGCCTGTTGACATATGCTGCTGCCAATGTGCTTACTAGCATGTGATGGCCTTGCAGACTTGGGAGAAAATGCTGGAAGGCCAGGTGAATGGCTCTCAGTTCTAGAGTGGGGTCTGGCCCTTACACTGGTGCCCCTGCCCTCGTGGAGTGTGCCCCACCTCTCCAGGGACGTATCCGTAGAAGAGCACCTGGCGATGCAGTAGTGGACCAAGCATATTCGCCCTCGAGATGTTGGCCGGGTCCTGCCACCACCTGAGGTCGGCACAAAGCTGCATGGTGACGAGCACCACTGCCTGCAGCTGTCTCTGTGGACAGAGCCCCAGGTTGAAGAGATGCCTCTGGACTGGAGGCATTTGTAGAAGAGCCAATGGCACCACTTGCACCAAGGCTGCCATAAGACCCAAGAGGTGGAGACACAGCCGACACGTGACCCTGGCACTCAGCCAAAAATGAGAAATGCAGGTCCTGATGAAACCTGCCTCTCCTGTGACAGCATCACCAACCCAGCTCTGGCATCCAGCCACATGCCTAGAAACTTGGTGGCCTGTGCAGGCTGGAGACTGCACTTTTTCTCGTTGATGCGCAGCCCCAGACCCTAAAAGTGATCCAACAGCACAGACACATGATGGCCTCTGTGCACATATTAGCCAGTCATATGAATAGTTCAGTATCCCGAGACCCTGCTGCCGCAGAGGCCCCAAGACCGCATCCATGCGCCTGGTGAAGGAAGGGGTGCCAGTGAGATGCCGAAAGGGAGGACACAGAATTCAAAGGTTTTTCCCTCAAAGGAAAACCTGAGAAACCTCCTGTGCCCCTCCCAGATTGGGCTATTTGAAAATAGGCATCCTTGAGGTCAATGGTTGCAAACCGGTCGCCTACCTCGACAGCCTGCTTGACCCTGGACATGGTCAACATTTTGCACTTCAGGAGCCTGAGGAACTTGTTCAGCCCCTTGAAATCTAAGACAGGCCTAAGCGTCCCGTCCCGCTTCATGACAAGAAAATAGAGGGAATAAAACCTTGCCTGTTGATCTTCTTCCTTTACTTCCCTGATAGCTGACTTTACCACGAGAGTGAAGATTTCTGAGCACAGGACCTTACTGTGCTGGTGGTCTGCAATAATGGAAAATGCAGCCACCCTCGTCAGAGAAGGAGCGCTTCGGAACTGTAAACGATACCCCTGGGTCATTGTTGAAACAACCTAGGGGTCTGTCCCCAGAGCCTCCCATGCCCTCTGAGGGCAAGGGAAGGCTGTGGGTAATGTCGCGTCAGGACAGACGCATGGGCTTGAGTGGCCCCTGGCCACTGCCACGTCCTCTGCCCTGTTTAGACTTGCCGCACCATGCTGCAGGCGGGGCCACAGATCTTCCTGCCCCCAAGCAAGCTGAGGTTGCTTGGGCTGCTGCGGCTAGGGTCGCTGCCAGCCCTGACCTCGCTTCACCTTGCTCTCATGAGCTTTGGAAGAAGTGAGGAGACAATTTTTACTTCGGCTATTAGATTCGTACTACACCCCTCCTCTAGCTGGCCAACCAGATAGCACTGGTACAGGGACAGTAATGCACCCAGGTTTGCCAGGTGTGTCTGGACTGCCATGGTTCCATGCATTTTTCCCAACAAGCCATCCATTAGCTTGCAGTTTCTACTCAGGCAGTTCACCTTGCCCAGGAGGAACTTTGATGGAGCTACCAAGGCAGCCAAAGCCTGATCCATGGGGTGCAATCCATGGGAGGCAATGGCCCACAGCCTACCCCCCCAGATTGTCAACCGCAGCCATACGACGACAGAGCCCCGGCCAGTGTGCCCCTGTCGTCCGTGGTGTAAACCGACTCCTGACCACCTCCCCTAAATCAGAAAGGAGAGGCACAAGGAACCGTGTGGATGGCCCCCCTGTTTCATCATCGAAACTGTAAAAGGGGCAGGGCTCTGATCAGCTGGCAGGTTAAGCCCCAGAGTCAAAGCAGCCAATAATTTCCTGAAGGAGAGGTGACTTCTGGCAATGCTCTTTTACAGGCTCCTGCTGCCCCTCTGAAGCCAACTCATCATTCTCGAAGGGCCATTGGCCAAGAGTGTCTATCTCCTGGGTCGGAGGGCTTCCTATCCAACCCAGCAGAGGGCCCAGGAGCAGAGCAGCTATGTGACACAGTCCACTCACCCTGTACTGAAACTCTAATAATGAAGGCGGGGGAGCATTCTGATAGGCCCCCGGCCCCCACTACCAGACCCGCCAACTTAGGGTGCTTAGCTGGCTGCAGACCCTGAGAAGGGCTGGTGGACATCTGCCAAATGAACGGCAACGGGCTTCCCTTTGCCGAGCAGCCATGCAGAAGCAAATCATGCATGAAGCCAGATTATCATGAGCAGCCACTGTATGCTCAATTCCCAAACATTACACACAGTAGTCATGGCCATCCTCCACTGGTATATTAATATTACAGCCCACACAAAAAGGGCCCCGCCGGGTTTGCCATTGTCTCTCTCTCTCCTTTTTTTTTTTCTCCAGTGCAACCAGAAAGTGCACTCTTTATTTTTTTTTTCTCCAGTGCAACCAGAAAGTGCACTCTTTATTTTTTTTTTCTCCAGTGCAACCAGAAAGTGCACTCTTTAGCTATAGCAATAGTGACTGCTAACTGTCTTTAATTAGTTTCCCTGAGCCATGTTAGTGTGAACACAGTGTGGATTATTTTCTTTGACACCGGACAGCGGGACACTTCTACTGGGAGGAGATGTGTTGTACTGAGGAAGTGGGCAGCCTCCATAGGTGAGAATCAGGAAACCAGCTACACCTCGTGGTGGCTAACTGTGGAGGTAAGCCGCTTGCCACCCCCCTCTGTCAGGCAACTAAACCCCCCAGGAATGTCACGAGCCGCCCCCCAACTCGGTCGGGTTTGAGCCAGAAACTACCTCCTAGAGGGACGCAGCACGCTGCCCCCTGACTAAGTCAGGCTTGAGCGAGGTGCTATGCCTCAACCGTGTGTAAACAGACAGCTGCAATACACGGATATGGCACCCCTCTCAACTGTTTCACTCCTTTTTCTCAAAAAGAAGAAACAGCTTTTAGCTATCCTTGAGAGGGACCCGTGAAGGTCACCTGTCCAACCTAAACTAAGGTATTGGACAAAACACTACACTCCTCTCTCTTTGCTTTCTGCTCTCACATAGTCTCCGACAGGTGGAAATCAATGAATCAGTGGATGCATGCGCAAGGTGGGGCTTTTATAGCCTGCAGCTGGCCACGTAAAGTGGTGTGTCTTAAGGATTATTAATTTTCCACGTCGATTACCCCAGATGCGGACAATTCCCATAGTTATGATATAACTGCTGGGTGGGGAAATAATCTTTATATGATAGAGAAAACAATATTTCATGATATTTTTGCAATAACGATGTTCTTGACGATATGACAAAGTAGTTAAAAAATATATTTTATTATTAATTAAAGAAAATAGAATTGCACCAAAATAAGTGATATAGTTTACATGTTAACCTGACAGTTTGCCCTCAAATATTCAGCAAAAACTACGCAAAAGTTATCTCTCATTTCTTCAGTTTGCAAACAACATCAACTCAGAGTTAGATTCAGATTCTGTATACAATATTAGTAGTTCAACAAAATAAAATCTACCACAAGTTACACATCTAAACAGCTCCCAAATACAAAAAATGTACCCTGGGATCTGTATATATAAATCAACAGGCAATCTCCTTCTCGTTTAGCAAAATCCTAAATGATTAAGTTGGGTTGCTTTTTCACCTGGACCTTTATGCTCAGCTGTTTCTCCTCAAATCATCACGCTGTAACTTGTGACAGGCTTTTATGCTACCATAACTACTATACATTCACATACATGCAGTTTTTTGTGAAGCCGCAAAAGGCATGTGGGTTTACATTACCCAAGGTTTCATCGCTTAATGACAGCGACTCCCGTGTGCGCACGGCCAGAGAGGAGAGAGAGAGGCTGGAGCAGCTGAAAGAGTTCCCTCTGCAGGGAGGGTAACTCGCTAAAAGAGTCTGGGAAGACCAGGCCTGTTAATAAAAAATTCAGGACGCCCAGGCCTATTGGCACCACAGTTTGTTTCACACTACTGACGCTGCTCCTCTTTCTGGAACCACCACGAAGTCAGTAATAATTTCGCTTTCAGCCATGCTTGTTGTTGCTGCGGGTAGCAGTATGACGTCAATATGTCAAGTCAAAATATCGTGAGTAGCACAATATACATTTTTCATATGATATTAAGGGCCTGTTTATACTTCTGTTCTGTATATTTCTGAAAACAGGTATTTATCTTTGCGTTTGCACCTATCATTTACACCTAACCGGTGTTTTCCTCGACAAAAATGGAGATTTTCAAAAACGGCTTCCAAAATGAACGTTTTTTAAAAATATAATATTTCTGTGGAGATGTGTAAACAGGAAAGACGGAGATTTTGCAAAACAATGATGTTGCAACACAGTTCACGCATGCCCAATTAGGCGCCCAGTAACCACAACAACAATGGCGGATATATGCCAGGTTGTTTACGTTTTGTTAGCACTTTTGGGACTACTAGGCAAACAACTTTTTATGTTGGGGCTTCAGGACACTTGGATCACTACGGACGAGCAGTATGGAGATATTTTGTGGTTTCAATTATGTATTTTTGGATGTTTGAATCTGGGGCGCTGTAAGCCTCCATTAGGTGGAGTTGTGTTGCTACCCCCTCTCCCCCTGGATCTCCACAAGGGATGTGAGGACTCTAAAACTTCACCTGAGCCTCCCTCGGCATATGGGTGAGTAGTGATGGACTAAGAGTCTCATCCTACTCTCTAATGTGCTATGTGTGAGCTCAGTCCTGCGTGTTCTTTAATGAAGCAATAGGAGAAGATATTCGGTCTCAGTTAATGTAGTTTATTAAGCAGTAAAGGAATAAAATTACAGAGCTCTGGGTCTCAATTTCACGTCCCTGACTAACAACAAAGGTGTGTCAGTTCACGAAGTCTGACCTCCTGTCCTTTCCCTGACCCAGTATATTTGAGCGTAACAGAGTGTCATTGTGCACGCAAGGCGTTGTCCTCTTCTCATTGGCAGTTCCACTTCCTCCTTCACCACACCACGCCCCTGCCTCGTGTTAATCTGACTCCTTCCCGCTGGCGGTGGGGGCGTGGTTCCTGTTTTGAAAGACAAGAGAACAACACAACTCCCTACACGTGCTGTACCTTACTATCTGTATATCACTTTCTATTCTTTTTACCATATATGAAACTAATTATCTAAGCATTGCGGTATGTGCTCCTCAGACTTCATGTCTCTTCCTCTCCTGTACTTCTCCACTTCTGCAAAGCAAACACATTCAGATCAGCTGAAATCATCTCAGTATTCTCATTGTTCACACATCTAAAACTTATATAGTGAAACACAACTTATAGTAAAACACATAACATCATTCTATTCCCAACAGTAGATAATGGCTGAATTTTCATTTTTGGGTGCACTATCCCTTTAAGTTACTGCTAAAGTAAAGCAAACATTTCCTACCACTGCTAGGTCACATCAAAAGAATTCAACTGGCAAAACATGGGGCTGCTTTTATTTTGAAGCAGTCACAGAGCTTAGTGCTGACTGCAATTGTTCATCAAAACACATCTAGAAAACAAGACAGTTTCTGCATTGTTTGACAGCAGATCAGTTTTAAATATTCCACAGAGTGATGGAACAAGAAGGAGCAGCTAAAGTGAGCTGTCAGATGAAAAGTTGCAGATGACAGGTTATACACCTCCAACTTCTCAGCTTCAAGCTAACCAACTTCTTTTACTGCACTGCTGGAAAACAACTTGCATGAATTTGGTTCATGATTGGCCATACCATAATGGAAAAAGGACAATTACGGATTCATTTCTTAATTAAAACAACCTAAGTTTATTTGTCTGCCCTCACAGAGATCTGTAGTGCCACCAGAAGAAAACTATGTAACCACATCAACCAGGTCTGAAAGTTTAAGGATTATAACTTTAAGTTTTCAGCATTGTTAAAAAGCCAGACTTGGTGTCTGCCGAAACATCTCGACTGGAATTAAAATTCTGAAAAGAATTAATTTATGCCTAGTTCACACAACATGACTTTAGCCCTGATTTTCCACTTGCCAACAATTTTTGGAGCTCCCTAACAAAAGCCCCAGATTAGAGGCAAATCGCGGTTGGCCCGGCACTCGCAAATCAGTGCTTGAGCAGTATGTGTGAACTGTTCAAAGACGTGACACTCCTCAGATATCTAGCAGGCTAAATATCTGGACCTGTTGGGGACCTGTCTCTGAGTTACAGCTAATGAGAGTGCAAGGCCCTGATTGAGGGCAAACCTGTAACAATAGGAACTTTACTGTATGTGTTTTGACTTTATACCAAAGACCAAAGCTGTTTGGCACCTAAAGGAAGCAGGCTATAAATAGTAAAGACATGTGGAAACCATGGATGTATTATTTAGAGCATCCACTGTGAAAACCATCTATTTTGTGAATATACAGTGCCCTCCAAAAGTATTGGAACAGTGAGGCCAATTCCTTTATTTTTGTTGTAGACTGAAAATATTTGGGTTTGACATCAAAAGATGAATATGGGACAAGAGATCAACATTTCAGCTTTCATTTCCAGGTATTTACATCTGGATCTGATACACAACTTAGAAGATAGCACCTTTTGTTTGAACCCACCCATTTTTCATGAGAGCAAAAGGATTGGAACATGTGACTGACAGGTGTGTTTTGTTGCCCAGGTGTCTCCCAGTTACACTGATTATTCAAACAATAAATAGCACTGGATGTCTGACCTCAGTTTCAGATTGGGTACGATAGGTTTTGCCTGTGCAGACTGCATTTAGAGGTGGAACCAACATGAAAACCAGAGAGCTGTCTATGGGTGAAAAAGAAGCAATTGTGAATCTGAGAGAAGATGGACAATCAATCAGAGCCATTGCACAAACATTGCCCATAGCCAGTACAACCATTTGGAATGTCCTGAAGAAGAAAGAAACCACTGGTGTACTAAGCAACAGACGTCGAACAGGTAGACCAAGGAAAACATCAGCAGTTGATGACAGAAACATTGTGAGAGCTGTAAAGAAAGACCCTAAAACAACTGTTAGTGACATCAGCAACAACCTCCAGAGGGCAGGAGTGAAGGTATCACAATCTACTGCTCGCAGAAGACTTCATGAACAAAAGTACAGAGGCTACACCAGAAGATGCAAACCACTCATTAGCAAGAAGTATAGGAAGGCCAGGCTGGAATTTGCCAAAAGGTACAGAGATGAGCCTCAAAAATTCTGAGAAAAAGTTTTATGGACTGATGAGACAAAGATTAACTTTTTCCAAAGTGATGGAAAGGCGAAAGTTTGGAGAAAGAAAGGATCTGCTCATGATCCCAAACATACAAGCTCATCTGTGAAACACGGTGGAGGTAATGTCATGGCTTGGGCTTGCATGGCTTCTTCTGGGACGGGCTCTTTCATCTTCATTTATGATGTAACACATGATGGCAGCAGCAAAATGAACTCAGAAGTCTACAGAAACATTTTGTCTGCTAATTTAAAGAAAGATGCAACCAAACTGATTGGGAGATCCTTCATCATGCAGCAAAATAACGACCCAAAACACACTGCCAAAACAACAAAGGAGTTCATCAGGGGCAAGAAGTGGAAGGTTTTAGACTGGCCAAGTCAGTCTCCAGACTTAAACCCAATAGAGCATGCATTTTACCTGCTGAAGAGGAGACTGAAGGGAGTAACCCCCCAAAACAAACAACAACTGAAAGATGCTGCGGTGAAAGCCTGGAAAAGCATCACAAAAGAAGAATGCAAAAGTTTGGTGATGTCAATGGGTCACAGGCTTGATGCAGTTATTGAAAGCAAAGGATTTGCAACTAAATATTAAGTCTCATTCACTTTAATCTATTTTAAGTTTATATGTTCCAATACTTTTGCTCACCTAAAAATTTTGTGTTCCATTACAAATAATGCTATCTTCTAAGTTGTGTATCAGATCCAGATGTAAATACCTGGAAATAAAAGCTGAAATGTTGATCTCTTGTCTCATATTCATCTTTTGATGTCAAACCCAAATGTTTTCAGTCTACAACAAAAGTAAACGAATTGGACTCACTGTTCCAATACTTTTGGAGGGCACTGTATGTGGTTATACAACGACAACAAAAAATCATGTCTTGTGCATGGTATTTCCCGTGTCACTTCTCACATGTGTTTTCTTGACATAACATAGCTCGAAGATCAGACATACTCATCAGGGATTCCTCATGATAAAGGATTGTGTAGTGTGTGGCCCTTGTCATCATCAGTCATAATAACCACTTGCTGTCTTGTAACCAGGACTTCCAAGAGTTCTGATTACAAGACAGCAAGTTTTTAAGTAGGGCTGTCATTTTCATTTCATTTTGATAACCCGACACCCATTAACCAACGGTTACTAGTTAGAAAACTAGAATTACTGATTTGTGTTTGTTTGCCTCCATGAACCAGTCAAACTACGCTTTCAGTTTACATCCATGTCTGTAAAAACATGGATGCTTCTTACACATCTTACCCCCGACAGCACAGAAAATCTATACAATCAGCAGTTTCAAGAACAGTGTCACCAATACAGTATCTAACCAAATGTCTCCCCTTCTGTCCCTGAGATATGGCACTGAATTATGGCCAGAAGTATTTTTGCAGAACATTATGATGTCACAGTGAAGCTGACCTTTGCAAAACAATGTCACTTGTCACTTTATCATTATATTCTATTAGACATTTGTGTAATTTTGTCAAAATAAGCATACGAAGTCTTGAGTTATAGCCAAAAACACATTCTGTGAGGTCAGTAACCTTGACCTTTGAGCATCAAAATCTAATCAGTTGAGTTCAGTTTGAATGTTTGTGCCAACCTTGACGAAATTCTCTCAATGTGTTCTTGAGGAATTGCATTTTACAAGAATGAGACGGATGTATGGACAACGTGAAAACATAATGCCTCCGGCCACAGCGATTGCCGGTACGAGGGCATAAAATCGTGAAATGATGTGAAATACAAGAGGCCTTTCCTTTTAGTCTGGCACTCTACTAGGTCAGCAAGCATTGGCACCGCATTTCAAAGCGCTATCCATTCAGAGTTGGTAAAATTATAATGTTTTATTATGTAAATGTCTTGCCTTTTATTTTATTTTATTTTATAATGGCTTTGTTGACAAACAGCTGGCTAACCACATTAATGTGCTGGAAAAAAAAAAAGCCCACTGCCCACCCTCCATTATCCAAAGGCAAGCTAACATTAGCCTTGGCTGCTCTGCATGGAGCACTACCTGGGTCATGTGGAAGCTAGCTAACGGCGCCACTCATTTGGAGATCACTGCTGGTAACGCTGTCCTGGTGGCGGGATGGGATTAGCCATGCTAACAATGCTAACAAAGCTAAGTTAACAATGCTAAAGGGGTTTTGCTTACTCACCAGAGTGACCTGAGACTAGACTGGAGGATGGGCACAATGTTTTGACAGCCAGCTGTTGGGTCCAGATGGCGTTATCAACAGTAGTGGCCAAATTAGCTGAACCACTAGTTAGCCCCCACCAGACCTGGTTGGTGCGCAGCGCAGTAAATTGAACAGTAGCATAATTACCCTATAGAGCAACATGTGTGACTGGTCAAAAATATTCTCGGCTGTCAACTCAGTAACATTTAATTGCTGACATCCCTATTGTGTGCTGTGAAACTTTACCGAATAATCAGGACTCCTCAACAAGTTCTTTGTCTCACATATTCATTTATATAGCTCCTCAAAGAAGACATCTAGAAACTTCTCTTTACCCAGATAAACCTAATGGCAAACTCCTATCAACAATAAAATTACCTTACTTGTCTACAGCCCACCACTTGAATTCGTTTAATCATTTTCATTTCAGGAGGAGAGTGAGTGTAATATCTAGGAGCCTCCAGACTACAGGATGATTTGATTTTTTTCACTTAGTTTGTCCTTATCGCATGAATAATCCAGTCACTTTTGAGTAATGAAGCAGATATGAAATGCCTTTATTAACATGTTATATGCAGGTCCATTATTACCTCATCTATCAGCGTTGATTCTCTGGTTTTCCTCTGGTGTCATTAAGAAAGCAAGCCTCCGTTGACTGACAGTGATAGCAGACAAAAGAAGATAATTGCTTACTTACTCTTTCCCATATAGCCTTTGATCCATTTTGTCTTTTCTGACAGTGAAGAGACAGCGACATAATTAAAGGCATTGTGTGGTATATACAATCTCGGCTGCAATCACACTGGCAACCTGACAGCTCACTCTAATGTGAGTGTTCTTTGTAAGGGGGCTCAATAAATAAGTAAAACCCTAGAAAACAATCCTCTTTCACTCTTTTTCTCACATTTTTTTCCTCCCACTTTTTCTTGAGAGCCTTAACACAGACAGCAAATAAAAGTGGGACTCTATTATTGAAGGATTTTATGAATAAATTACCGCTGTGTGGCCATATACGAGAAAAGGTTTGGAGCACCAAACTTTATTTTACACAATGCTGTTTTGTCATCTTATGAAATGTTTGGCAGGGTAAAATGAGATTCAATAAAAATGTTAATATCCTGCAAATGACTAGGCGTACAGCTTCTGTATTAATATCATTAATCATCTGTCATTATGTAGAAGGTTGATTATGGAGGGTGATATCCTTGAAGGTTTTTTTTTCCTTTTGTCATCGATTTTATGTTTAGTTTTTATATAGAATGTCCACATTATATAGTGGGTACAGCAACACAACAAAGTGGCATATTTTCTAATAGACTTTTGCCTCAAGTTTGATGGCGATCGCTTTAACAACAGTACAAATGGTTGTTGACACAGAGTGGTGGTATTGGTGAAAGCTGGCTGTAAATAACAAAAAAGGTGCATGACTTGGCTGTGTACCAGAAAGACAAGCTGCTGATGTATGTTATTTCAGATCAGTAAAGTGTCACTTCACCACTGAGTCTTAGCAGCCTTTGGACAAAACAATTCCAATTTACTTCAATGCACTGGGTTTGATATCATCTTACAAATGAGAACGCTTGTCTACCAAACCTTTAAATTGGCTCATTTACAGTATTTGGTTTCTAAATGGGCTCATTTAAAGAATATATGTCTTAGTGCTTAAGAAATGGTAATAAACTTGAAATGTGTTGCATTCTTAATACAGCAAGGCTGCATAGCCATAATAGCTTACTGCCTTTTATTTGTGTTGCATTATCCATGCAGGATGTAAAGAAAAAGCTTTAGAGGGTACACTTGATAAATCAAATTTATGGCCTGCTTTTTACATTTTCCAAAGGGGCACTCCGCCAATTTTACACATGAAGATCAGTTTAGTCATCATGCAGTGTGCCACTTAGTTAGTGCACATTTTCATCTGTGCTTCTGGTGGGTTTTCTTAAGCCTGAACATATCTACAGCCTCACTAGCTGCTCTGTGAGGCTTTACTAACGCTAACGTCAGCATGCTTACATGCTAACAATAGTCCTTTCTACAGAGATTGCAATATAGGGCCACACAAAGACCCATCTGTACACTGCCTTTGCATCTTTACACAGAACCAGACCACAGCAGCCCCAGTGTATAATTTTAGACAGTATGCTGGAGTCTTGGAAGCAAAAAAGGCATGATGGGTGTGACATGTGCCGGCAGTGCTTGCTAAACACTAACAATGGCATACCATGTAATAATCATTTACGGTTTCTGTTATATGGCAACTGATCTCATCTGCTGGTCGGAGGGAAAGGAGCTCCCGGACCTCATTGTTTTCTCAATTTGCAGGCATTTTCCAGCTGCTGTTCTTCTAGTTTGAGTTAGCTGCTAACTGCTTCTAGCTGCTTTTAAAATCTCTCTGCAGATAGTGGAAAAAATGACATGTCATCAAAATGTAACACCTATCCCACGCATGGTTACAAACGTGCATTTGGTGCCATTACTACCTCCACTGCTGCTTAAAGGTGAGACGATCCTGTCCCCCCATACCATCACTGTACCTCTTATGAAGAATGACGAGACAGAATAATAGCATGAAATTCTTTGCCTTGAACAGGCAGTGTAAAAGGGGCTAATGATACTGTTAACATGCTGATGTTTAGCAGGGACAAGGTTTACCATCTTAAGTATGTTAGATAACATTTGCTAATTAGCATCAAACACTGCTGAGGCAGATGGGAATGTCATTTATTTTAAAGGTATTTGGCCAAAAACCCAAGAGTTGAAAAAATAATAATTAATCTTGAACCTATAATGATGGATGAAAAATTATCAACAAAATTATTACAATTTATCCTGAGGGGGTAAGTTATCAATGAAATAGAATTTTGCTTAAAAGTTCAGATGTTAATCTCACGTTGGCGCTAGAGAAAAACTAGCGATCACCAAAGCCATTAGGATCCATACTCTAGAGACTAGGAATATACCAAAAATAGACAATAAATATGGCAATCCATTCAATGATTCATGAACATTTTCACTAAAGAACTACAAATATCAGCATTTTCATGGTGCAAGAGAAATGTCAAGGATCACCAAAGTCAGTTGGCTTCATTCTGTGGGGACCATAAATGTATTCATAAAATATTGGCTGTCAGTTGTTGTTGGCACTTGTTGAAATACCTAAAAAATAACCTGTGATGTCATCAGGGTTATCTTAGACTTAGAGTCTTGCATTACAAAATGGGGCTGTTAAATTTGAAAGACACAAGGGAGGCGGGGAGGGTCTGATGAAGACACCACTGAGTTGCATGATAGAAATTGTAGGATAAAGCTTGACCGATCCTGAGGACTACAAGTTAGAAAATCTCAGCCTTTGCTATCTGCTTTGACTTTTTAAACCTCTTTCAAGTCCCCCAACTTAATATAATTGCAATACTAAATCACTTGACCTGTACAGTGTAGTGGATTCTATATCATATTTTTGCCAACTTAACCTGTTCAGCCTGTCCATGAATGATTCTGCAACTGATGAGTGGGCACACTGAGCCAGTTTGCAGCCATCAAACTCGAAGCCTTTAAGTCAAAACATTATTCAAGCTGAATTGTGCGGTATAAGAATAAAGTGTTGTTCAACCTGTGAAAGTCTGATTGCAGCACATTATATTCCACAGTTTGACTTCCAGCTTTACAGTAGAGATTAAGAGCTGAGGTTTCAAGTTCAGCTTTAAGGCTTCACGAAAGCCTTGAACATTTTCAAAGGCTTATCTATCATTTGAAAACACACTTTCTACTATACAAAAAGGTGTTAACTTCTGTCAATATCAGTCTGACTCATTCAGCTTCACTTTCCTTTTTCCCCTGGAGAATTAAGAAGACCCGGCAGAATAGATGGTCCACACAATCCTCCACTACCCAGTAATGACTTACTCATGGTATTATTCCTGAAGATACGGTTAAGTTGAAAAATAAAAGATGAAATAATCAGTGACACTATGGGTTGGCTCTATTGCTAAAGAAAATGGAGGTCATCCAAAAGCCCATCAGGAGTCAGTGGTCTCCTGCCATATAAAATTCATGACAATCAAACACCTGTACAGTGCTTTTCCATGTCTCCAAGCATCCTTGCATATATCAAAGGGGAAAGATCTCTAATGGCCCCTGAAAAATGCAAGAATGTGAGTAACTTTATCCTGCACCTCTTCTCTCACCGAGCACTATTCTGTCACCTCGCCTCTGATTTTCTTTAGTGAGAAGGGGCCAGTGGTTCAAAGCGATGCATCGCAGCCCAGTCTGCCCTGCATTTTATGTCCCAGTGGAGATCTTCAAACGCCTCTTATAACTGCCCCAGTAATGTAATCTGAGTGAATGGTGAATATGTGATCCAGCCAAAAAGCAAACAGATGCCAGAATAAATAGTGGCATTGTACATTTCTGAAAATGACGGGTATGTTTCATATGTTACATTTCTAAGAGTCATAACAATATGTTAAAACTTCACATTTAAATTTTCAATTTTATCTTGTGACAATGCTGTGGTTAACATGTGGTTGGGTTCTAAGCTGTAGTTGGCAACTTTTAAGAAAATAACTTTTTGTCATACTTGCTGGAGAATCTTGATTTATAATTGATCAGCTGTGCCTAGTTTGATAACTTCACCGCAGTTCATGAGCAGTATCTGACATGTTTGACAGCTGCAAAAAAGACTCCTCAGCTGTGATTGGTTGTTATTGTTCATGTGCAGCAGATTCTTGGAAATACCATTAGAAGTACTACGAGGAGGAAGAGGAATATGATTTTTCAACATTATTCTAACCGTGTCACATATTGCCACCTGGTTGTGGACTTTCTAAGTGTGCATTTGACGTGCAAGGTAGCCTGGGTGTGTCTGTTGTTGATGTTCTGGGACACTGAGTCAACTTCAGCATGTTACAGGTCTTTTCAAAATACACTTTAATTTTTACAGGAACTGTACAATTTGCATTCAGTAGCCTTCAAAATAAATGTACTACACAGGTGCAACACCACAAATTAGGTTTTTTTTTTTTTTTTTTCTTCAATGACAAACGCATGTAGTTAGTTTTAGACAACAAAAGCACGTGGTTAGGTTGAGAAAAAAGAACAGGGTTTGGCTCACATACGTACAGGAAGCAAACACTGGCGTCTTGGGTGAAAGTTGTGATTGTTGCACCCATGCACCACCCCTGACTTTTTGCCCCCTAACTTACATTTTAGTCCGGCCACATTTCGTGATTTGGCTAAAAATCGTGATTTGGCTAAAAATACCCAGTTTGGTCACAATAAAGGTGGGTGGAAATGTCCTGAAGTGTTGTAAAAAAAAAAAAAAAAAAAAAAAAAACATGCTTTTTTTGTTTGCTGGTTTCGAGCAGTGGTCTGCTGCTGAGTTGACCTAGGTGTCACACTATCCCTCACCTTCTCCTCCTCCTGATGTGTAAATCCACTCATACACATGTAATCTGAACTAGTTCATGTTATAAATGCTGGTATGGTATGCAAGGAACAGATGAATGTAACATATCTGTGGTTTGCAGAAATGTAGAATGCCAACATTTTATTCTGGCAACTGGGCTGCAAAAATCTCTGCAGTAAATGGAATGTGATCAAGATAACATGAATAATAAAAAAGGGAACAAAGTTGAGGTAAAGGTTGTATTCAAATCAGATACAGTAGTATACAGTCTGGTGCTATCTAACAAGCTCATCTTGTGACAGAAGGATATGATTTCTGCCAAGCAAAGAAGATGAAAGTCCCTACTTCCCTGTGCAATACATTACTAATGAACAACTTACCATTTTACTCCTTAATAACTTAGAATCCCAGTGTACTGAACCAGGGATTCCTAATGAATCTTTAAAGAAACAGAAAAAAGCGGCAAAACAACAAGAATTGAGATCTTTTAAGGCTGAACACCCTCATTTGTCAAGCTTAGATGGACATGGCAAAAGTATGTCAACACAGTCTCTTTGCGGTTGTCACACAAATGATGCTTCACTTCAAATAACCAAGCAAATGAGCAAGTGAGCTAGCGAGCAGGGCATGCTCAGCACCTTGTGGCACATCCTCCTGCACACAGTGTCCCAGATTCCACCTTACGTAACCTGATTATTTGTGCACACCATACAAATACTCACGACAAACCAAAAAAAAAAGGAAGCACATTCATTGCTCAGTGTCTCAGGTATTGCGGGCTACCTATGCACTGTAGAGGTTTGCTATCTCAGCAACGTGTGGAGTTCAAGAAAGACAGTGCTGAGTAAAGCTAGCTAAAAGACTATAGCTGCCATAAGGGGGGTTGTGCAATCAGCTGTCCATATGGATATAATGAGAATAATGTCTATGGATCTGCCTGGGCCCCATCACGGAGGAACGGAAATTCTAGGTGGCTGTATCTGTACCACACAGCCTCAGACAGAAGGCAATCTCTCTCCTCATTAGAAATCCTATTGGACTTTAATTAACAGGTTAAGACCACTATAAACCCGCTGCTGGAGCCCCCCCATCAGAGGCAATAACTCCTCAATTAGAAGACCTTGACAGCCTGGAGCTTCAACCCCTCGGTCAAAACCACCACCTCTCACTCACAGGACAAACCCCCACATGTGAGCAGCTGTGTGAATGTGAAACAGGATGCTGCTGGTACAGAGATGCTTGTGCTCCTCTCCTGAATAAATCAATGCCAAAGCAATGTTTGAATAATGCCTTGTAAGCTTGCAAATCCTCACGGATCAAAGATAACGCCTAATTTGGAATTTTGAAACCCAACTAATTTGTAAAAGCAGTGGCGACGCAGTTGAATAAGCTACCATGCAGGTGGTATCATTGGTTCTACACTGTGTGACTACAAAGTTCAGGAATGGAACTATTTCATCTGCTAATGGATTTGATGAGAAATGGTGTGAGGAAGCCGAGCATATCTTCAGTGTAAGCCATGGTGATTAAATGTGGCAGTACAGGAAAATGAAAGCCTTGGATGATCATAGCAGCTAAAATTAATGTTGTTTTGATTGTCCCAGATGATCCACCTAATGGGATCCCGGAGCGCAACAGTGGCATACACAATAACAGTGAAGTCACAGGAGGTCAAGGTGAGGCTGCCACTCCATCTTAAAAACATGAGAGAGAGGTCCATGGTGTGTCGATCTGTGTGGTTCCTGTTTATGCAGCTCGTCGGGTGTGTGTGTTTGTGCGCCAATGCATAATGTGTAGACAGACAGCAGAGGTGATGAATAATGGTGACCTGGTATATTGAGTAGAGTGAGTGAGGCAGAATGCGTTCATGTATGTAAGTCAGCAAAAGTCTGCATACTTTGTCTGGACACGTTTCTCCATTAATGAATGTGTTCGTCAAATACCCAGGATTACAGCTAATCCTGAACATCGACTGATCCCACAATGCAATGCGAGCAGGCTAAATGTCAAAAAATGATCATTTGAATTAAGCATGATTCATGGAGAAATTCTTTTTTAATTAAAGATTACTGTGTGACATTTGTGCTCCGGTACAGCACAGCGTGCAGGGGCGGGAAAGATGAGCGAGGGAGCGACATGAAACACAGAATGGCTGGCCTCAGGATCAATATCAATTTCCCTCTGCTATACATAAACATCAGACCACAGCTTAATCCTCATGCTTTATTAGAATCTATCAAACCTATTCAAACACACATTCTTCACACAGTTAACCACCACTGCTTCATATGACAGCAATTAGAATATTCATTAGATAAAAATCTCTTTAGCCCGATCGATGGTCTTTGAGCCAAAGGGATCTCTGTAGATATCTGAGTCAAAATCCATTGGATACAAAGGATCCAATTGCATGAGTTTTGCGACTTCTCCAACCCCAGTATAAATCAATAGACCAGCCCCTCTAGTGGATTTAGCTGCTTGTTAGCAGGCCTGAAACAGCTGTCTTACCCTGTGTCTTGTGATGTTCTACCCCATTCTACTTCGGCCAGTGTTGGCGTCCACTTTTAGGTTCATTGTGGGCTTATCAGTGTAGTGTGCTCAGGTGAGTGAACACAGCCCCACATCTACTTAGGCTTTTCAATCTCACTGTGACACGGTCAAATCAGGAGAGTGCACAAGATTAAATCGATGCCTGGCCAGTTGACTGCTTGACGCAGCATTCTCTTCCACACCATTTCCTTTGCTGCGCCATCTATCACTCACAGCCCAACAGTCCTCCTCTTTTGTCTCTTCTTCTCTTTTCTGTTTGCTCTTGTGATAATATGATCACACTGTCCACGACAATGCGTGGTCTCAGGAGACACAACGCGCTCACAATTGTGGAGTTCATAATATCTGTATACCAAATGATTCTTTTGCTGAGGGTGGCAGAGGGATGACAAACAGAGGTGACATAGCAACACAGTCTGTGCTGGGAAAAAAAAATCTAATTTACAGTTTGCCCCAGAGGTCAGCCCAACGGACCAGGTCCAAACATCTATCAGATAAATCAGCTTTAGGGCGCCGGCAATCCACTTACCAACTCCACCTTCTGCCTGCTGCCCTGCCAGTTAAGTGACTAAATTGTGCCACAGTTGAAACAGACGGGAAACACTGAAGATCTGTTGAAGTTCTCTTGAAGTTGAAGCCTTTGAAATATTAAAAATGATAGCGTGTAATATGGATGGATACATGCATGTCACAAGCCTGAGGGAGTATTAAACCATGCATAGTTAGATTTGAATGATTGATTGGTTTCATTGCTCATCTACATGTGCACTTTCATGTTCTCTCTGCTGTTTTGAACCTACAGGTCTTAACGACTTGCACCCCTTGCTTTAACAAGCATCCTGATCTCATTGATGTCCAAGAAAAGACAACAAAAAAAGGAAAAGCTCTCTCTGTGGAAAGATATGAGACTCATATACCTTAGGTTGCCTGGGAACACTGCACCCTTGTTGCAGAGGCAGAATAATGGTCAAAGCTGAGACTAAATGTTTGAGGAAATTGCTGTTGTTTAGCTGCTGGCTGTTTCTTTGAAATGGCAATCAACTGAACAGCTGCTTAATGGTACGTTCTTGAAATCCTCAGCAAAAGGAGTGCTGACTTTTTAAAAGACTACTAGTATAAATTTAAAAATGTCTTCCAGACCTATGGCAGTGTTTTGAATTCCAGATAGGTGAGCAGATTTTTAAAATAGAGTGTGATGTTCCTACTCTGAGCATAGTGTGTATATTTTATTAATGTTGTAAAAGCCTGTAGAAAACTGTGCTTTTTCATGTGTCTATAACACAGTTCCAAATAAGATAAAACAAGCAGCACTTCTTGGGAATATGGTATTTTGCCAATAGCAGCATCCAGAGCCATTACCTTTTTCCGGCAGACTCTCACCACCAAACTATGGACATTACCCACATTACTAATTATAACCACAAAGCATCTCCATTCACATTGAAGCTCTGATAACTGTATTATTTATGAGGTTGTTATATGTGTAACCATGTTTGGGAGTATTCTCTCTGGGGTTTAAGTTGGAATTACAAATCCACTTCCAAAACAGTTTTTCTATAGTCCTCATTAACAAATGACAACATGTGGTAATGACACCAACACACAGCCCTGTCATTAATGGGGCTCTTCACTGAAGCAACCCAAGCGAGAACGCATCACATGTCCGTGTTTCCACTCTCTCCTTAAACACAGCAATTGGGAGCGTTGAGCTGAGTGTCACTTCAGCTGCCTCATTGACCTTTTTCTGGCTCTGCTGGTCTGCCTGCTCGTACCGCTCTGCAATATCTTCATTAGTACAACCTGACCGTGGAAAGTGTGTGTGTCGGAACAGGGCTACACTGCACTGTGCTGATGCCTTTTTTGCATGTGGTGACAGTTGAGACACTAAAAAATAATCACTGTCTTTAGCAAGGTGTTTGTTAGCATGGGATGTGTTGCCTGGAGACGTATGAGCTGTGGACATATAGACCAAATCCAGCTCTTACCTCTTGGTCGCAAACCTTTTTAAGTTCTTGCCCACGCAGAAGCTCAACTATAGTGTACCTGACTGGTTCCAATGTTTCACTGTTCAAACATTAACCCAGTCGCCAGAAGAAAACATTGATGTTTGTATGTTTCATACTTAAAGCTACACTATGCTGGAGTATTGGTCACCAGCAAAATTAGTAAAAACCAACCTCAGATTCACTCTCACCTGGCGTTTCACCTTGCTATATTTGCCTTTTTTCAGCGCCTCTTGGATGCATACTGTTAACAGTCTGGTACCTGGTCACTGGCTTTTTAAGCCCAGACCTCACCAGCACACTGCTTGGGAAACACCCCCATAAACATCCCAAGCACAGAAAATGAGAGGAAAATATGAAAAGGAAAATACACCGCCACACACTTCTAGTGAGTCATAAATGATGATTAAGAGGGATTACATCTGTATGAGTCTTTACAATGTTTTTTTGGGAAAATCCTACATCATATATCTTTAATTATATCAACATTTCTGAAGTGACATAGTTCTGATTACATATATATGAGCTGACTTAGTCATTGAAAAGTGGAGGGGATGATGGATGGCGTGACACCTAGGCCAGATGGCTTCGGCCAAGCTGCAGACCAACGACAAAAGCAGGTGTTTTTTAGTGAGACTTCTATCGCATTTCTAGCTGTGGCACGAAAAGCTTGTATTTTAAGACAAAACACGATCTTTTCTTAACCATAACCAAGTGTTTTTTGTGCCCATCCATAACCACACGTTAACCACAGTGCTGTTGAAATATAAAGTTTCAACATATCAGCTATATAGTAATGGTACAAATGATACATATCTGTGATTTACAGATACATAGACTTCCAACATTAATTCCAGTGTTTGGGTTTCAGAGTCCCAGTCATGCAGGGAAAAGCTTTCAGCCCAGAAGAAAATGTTGCCATTGTATGTTTCTGCAAACCACAGATACGTTACATTTGTATGTTTCATATCAATGTTTCTAAAATGATGTAGTATATGAGCTGCCTTGTAATCCAGAGGTGGAGGGGATGGTGGATGGTGTGACAGCTATGTGAGATGGCTGCAAAGCAGCAGACCACTGTTCAAGACCAACAAACAACATCGTTTTGTTTTTTAGTGACCGATGGCTGCGTTTCCAGTGTCTTTTGTGCTGCCAAATGTAGGTGTCTTTTAGTGACCTGTCGCCACTTTTATGCAGAGGCTTTTGTAACATTGAATGCGGTTGTTTATTAGTGAACTGCTGCTGATTTTCCAGGAGCTTCGTGGTACCAAACATGCGTAATTTAAGCCGAAACACGATCTTTTCTCAGCCATATCCAAGTGGTTTTTGTGCCTAAACATAACTACACATTAACCACAGCATTGTTAGAAATGTAAAGTCTCACCATATCTGCCACATAACAATGTACAAATATAATGTATTTTTGGTTTGGGGAAACACACAATGCCAACATTTTTTCTGGCAATTGGTTTGAGTCTTTATACCTGACAAAGATGATTAAAAAAGACATATATGATTGATTTTTAGCTCTGGTCCATGGTGTGTTCACACAGGCTTTCTAAAAACAAACCAGGAGGAGTAAGCATGAAGTTAAATGGACTGGCAGGTGGTTCATTTATTGGACAGTCTTGGCTCCTGCCAGCCTGCATCATCATTGCTACATGGACCTGTGAGGGTAAGTCAAATTTTGGTATATGACAACACTGTACTGCACCTTATGTGTTTATCTGTCTTCTCTGGTGTCACAAGGAGCTCACAAAGAAATAACTGATGAAAATGAATAATCCTGACTGCAGCTTGACCTCATTCTGTATACACGTGGTAAAGAGGCGTCTTGTACTCGAATAGTACCGGGAATACTGTGCCGTTGCTACGTTTCACTCACTTTTAATTGACAACTGCCAAAATACAGTAGGACACAAGCTCAATACACCTCTGTTTTAACTCCTACTCACTTCCTCATTTTCACAGCACTTTCACACTCACTGGTTCCCAAACGATGTTGCACAAATAAATTCACTGCTGAACAGGGTGCCAATTAGATCTCCTCCTTGACAGTTCATCACAAGTAGACAGATTTAATTCATGCTAAAACACATATCTACTATTAAAAAATCCTCTGGTTGTCCTCTTTACAAATGGTCTCAGTCCAATTGTCTGGTCTGCACCAGCCCCCCTCCCTCTGACGGGCCCAGGCCGGGCCTGGTCAGATATGACTTTTTTTTTTTTTTTTTAAGCTATGATTTGATAATGTTATAGGCTATGTATTGTAGCAACCCTGTAGTAAATGTTCTGTTATAATGTCAATGCTCTGTGAGTTAATGGCATGTTTGGGATTGAATGAGTATAGGTAGGGGGGCGAGGGTGCGAGTGTGACGGGGATGAGAGCTGTGTGAGTGCGCGTGCTGGTGTGTGTATGAGCGAGCTGGGGGAGAGAGCAGGAGTGCACAGATGGAGTTACAGCTAAGTTGTTGTTTGTTGGTTGTTTTGGCGTAGTTACGGCCATCAGTAACCTGTACTGTTCAGTAATAAACGGTGGTTTAATTGCAGAATAACTGCGTCATCCTTTCCACACGTCCGCCTACAGTATTATAAAAAATAAAATTAACCCACACTTTCTATGACACATAGCCTAAAGTTACAACAAACTTAGGGCCGAATTCACAAAGAATGAACTGCGGCCGCTGATAGCACCTTGAATTGCACTTCACTTGCACCCGCATTTTGCTCCGTCTTAACGTCCTATTCACAAAGGATATTGCGCTAATGATATACCAGCGCAAACACGCCCACAAAGTTTGGCAGCTGGGTGCAGTTTGCCCCTGATTTGCCCCTGATTGCAATAAGCCACACATGGCAAAGTATAAATGCTGGCTTTGCACCAAGAACACTGTGGCAGAACAATGGCAGACTTTGTTTGGCATAGTACTGAATACTGTATATCCTCATGTAGTGATGTCTGCTGGTGAGTCAGTCTAACAGTGTCGGATGGGTTGAGGCTGTGGATTTGACCAAGTTTGACCACTTTATCACTGTTCCCTCTCACTTGAAGCTGTTTTTTCGTTATCTTTTGAATTTAATAGGAATTATGAAACCGTTTTTGTTCACGTTTGTTTCCCCCCTTTCGTAAAATAAATTATTGAAAGTTGCTTTTGAAGTGCGTGACAGAAGTGCATTTTGAGAACGACCGCAGACTGTCACCTGTTCAACGCATCAATATCTTTGGATGCCATTAAAGTAATAATGATTATAATGATAATGTCAAAATATTATTTACAGACTGATTTAACAGATGATCACTGCTGCCACGATCGCTGGAAAGTCCAGTGTGCACCAGCTTTCTAAAGACGTTATTTACTTCACTCAAACTGCGTGTGGCTATTAGCGCTGGTGTTAGTGAATTAGACGTTGTTTATCAATGACGCTCATTTGCATAGAAATCTGCTTGGCAGCGCAGTTAGTGGAGCATTTCACCCTTTACGCGGCCGCAAAAGCCACGCAATCCTTTTGTGAATTCGGCCCTCAGTTACAATGTTGCAACATTGTGCGCGCACAGCTCTTCACCACCGGGATCCTAAAATAAACACCTGTTTTATTACATAATCATGCTTCCGTGTTGCGCCATTCATTAAGATCGTATGTTTCTGTCATTCAAATAACGAGACTTGTGATTTAATACTCTTAATTATAACAGCCAACTTATTGAAAAATGTCGGGTTTAAATCGGGCTCGGGCCCATAATTACAGTTAATTGGACAGGCCGGGCCGGTCCCGGACATAACGTGCGCGGGCTCGGGCCGGGTCGGGCTGGATTTTTTGGGCCCGATCTAAGCTCTACAAGATGGGCAAACACTCCCGAGTTTGTTTAATTTTTTCCCACTGTTCAGCTTCCCCTAAAATGTCAAAAAATAAGTGATCAAATATGTACTGTTGTGTTTACATTTCATTGACTACATATGCGCTAGAACGCGTTCAACTTTTGTTCAGAATCTGCTACTTATCACAGGTCACTGACGTGACTTTCTTCTCATTCATTCCCGTAGCATCACAGTGCATTAAACAGTGGAAGCTCAGCGTCCAAAGACTTCAATGGGGAAGCATAGAGTGGGTTGTTCCACTGCAGCGAAACTAGACAGTCATTGGATAAATGCTCGGTTTTGTCCCGCCCATCGGACGCTCAGCGTCTCTGGGGGTCTATGGGGCAGTGGGCTGGCCTCGGCTGACTTAGACGCTGGGCTTCTGCATGATGATTGGATGATCTGTCTGAGGCTGAATCCCTTTTTGATTGACAGCGAAATGAGCGAATCAGCAATCTTGAAATATAAACCACCACCGGAACATTTTTCAAGTTTCATTCCGTTGTTCCGAGTTGATCTGGAGACTTTTCCAATCCTCTTAGTGACTTTTTCTTTGTTAAAAACGACTAGCAACAAATCTAGCATTTTTTTCTGGTGTTATTGGAGACTGTACTCGTGTTTGGAGACTCTGACTTCTGTTGCTCTGCAGTTACTGTCCCCAACGAGCAGCGGGTGCTGCTGTGAGCTCCTCCACCGTCCCAAAGCACTCACAGGCAGTCACACTAGCCTCGCGCAGCAGCCCCAGCTAGCGAGCGAGCTAGCAAGCTGCACATAGAATTTACGTATAAATAAACAGACACATTTTATGATGTAGGCCGAAAATGAGCTTCCCCTCCTTGAAAGACCAGCAGCTGCGACTGGTGTGGTCAAAGTAACAAATGATTTTGGTTAACTTAAATTACAAAAAATATGTAGGGAATAGCAAAGTTAGAAACACTCTTTGATTACATAATCTTTTAAGGCTTTCTTCAGAATATTAGCAATATGAGTTAATGGAAACACACATTGAATACAAGGGGTGGGAGTCACCAAAGACCCCATGATACGATACTATTGCGATACTTAATTTCAGTTACGATACAAAGCTGAGTATTGTGATACCATATATTTTGATAAATTGTGATTCATTAACTGCAAAATTTGCCCCAAAGCAAAATTTTATCAATGTGTTTTATCTAATAAGATAAAGTTTTCAGTTTGTTCATCTAGTGGAATGGAAAAGCTATTGATTTTATTAATCTTGTAGGCTTCATATATCTTAGCCTACTACGTATGTGTATTGATAACCCCCCCCCCCCCCCAAAAAAAAAAAAACAAAGGCAAAGTATAAAGAATTGTACGATTGTTTACCACAATTTAACAATTAATGTTAATGGAATAATGATAATTTTTACCTTAGCCACCAATGTACATGTTACAAGTGGAATTTTAAATTTTTTTGACAAACAACACAATAGGCACATTTACATGCACACTAACATTCAACTATTATTCTGAATATGACCATATTCTGAATTGATATGGCCATGTAAACAGTATTTTCCAGTTGGTTTTCCGGTTGTTTTCTGAATTTAGTATGTTCAAATTTTTGGTATTTTGACGTGATAAAAGGCATTTAAGGGCATGTTTATGGGAGTGTTCACAGGAATATTAATAAGCTATTCATTTTCATTAGCCATGTCAACAGTTCAGTGGGAAAACTGTCTTTTTTAGAATAAAGGCAAAAAGCTGAGTATTTTGTGCATGTTAACGTACTCAGTGTTAAATATTATTGCTACTCAACCTTTAAATAATGAGCTTTAAATAAAGAGTTATTGCTGCTACTGAATAAATGAACTGAGCACAGATGGCAGCTCTGTGGTAGGAATTACATTAATATTAATAAAATATAAATCTGATCTGGAAAAAAAGACAGTCTCCTGCTCCTCCATATTAGGTCACCTGACTCTTCCTTCAGCAAAAAGAAAAAATACACACTCCTCACCCAACTTTGACCCTCTGTTTCACCTCTGATCATCTTCACGGAGTTCATAAGAAAAAAAAACCATGACAGAAATACTGAAAACTGTTCTGGACATAAATTTGTTCGGCGCTTATTTTGTTTCTGCTCACTCCTGTTGTAACAAAATGATATGCAGGGAAACCGGTGTCACTGCAACATGCAGCAAACCGGGAGCAGAGGTGCTGGCAAATAAAACACAAGAGAGATGTTAATGTATCATTGTGTCTTTAGTGCTGGTGTGTGCATCTCACACCTCTATTTGTGGGCCCCTGACTTGGTGCTGTGACAGTAGGCAGAATAAGAGAGTGTTTTATGGCATCTCATTGAGACACCCTTGACGGTGACACCTCCTCTACACTATTCCTGTCGCTGGCTCCTTAGCTCTCTTCCCCCCCTTTCACTGCCTTTCAGCTCTATTTCTTTCTCGCCCTCTCTTGCTGTCTCTAAATCATCCCCTCTTTTTTCCGTCTCTCATCTTTTCCTATCAATCTTTCCCAATCATCTTCTTCCATATTGCTCTCTATCCTCACAAATCTTCCACTCCACCCATCCGAGCACTTCCTCTGTCCGCTGTCTCCCTCACTTCATACCCCTCTCCCTCTTCACCCCCCTACTCTCTCTCTCTCTCTCTTTCCATCCAAGCACTTGGTACAGTAATGGTGCACTCTGCCACCATGTTCATTTCGGCATCATCCCCAGAGTGGCTCTGTTTATATCAGAATATCAGAAATACATTTTTGGAAAAGCTGTAGAGAAAATAAAAAACTGGCACTTTTCAGGACGGGTAAGGCTCTATTCATCCTGTCTGGGCTTTGCATTCAGACAAACAGCATATACATTTACAAAATGATCCGCACTGTGAATACCAATTACTTTGCTGCAAGCACAAAGTAACAAAATCCCCTAATCTGATTCTTGTACTGTAAATGAAAACACAGGATTAAGTTTGTTTAAAAGGTGATGAAACACACAAACTAATGAACAGAGGGGAGATTTATGTGCCCATTAACGAGCCATCGAGAAAAATTTCCTCCTATTTCTTCTCTTTCCACCACCAAGTTCTGCTCGCATTCTTTACACGCAGCAATGCTTTTTGGAGTCTGTCCACTTATTGATCAGCATGGAGACTAGAGGGGGTGGCTGCCTGTATGGCTTGTCTGACTATAGTGTAATTAAAGCTGAGGCAAAGGATGTGTAGCACTGACAATGCTGGCTACCCTGCTTAGAGAAAGCTATTTGAGGAAATGCTACAGCTCAATCAGACTGGAGGCTCTGGGTGTGCAAGTAGAAACTGGAGCACAGCAGCTTTAGGTTTTAATGCAACATTTAGTGTCAAGTGGGGGGAAACAGGTTTTAAAAGCATAAGCAATATTCAAGGAACATTAAGCCATAAAAATGAGTTTTAAATAATAACAAAATTGGATTTGATGCCCTCCTAGAGTCCCTTTTGCTTTCCAAAACTCATGTTAAAGTTTATAAGACCATCTGTTTCCGGAAAGAGAGAGAGACAACCTAAACTGACAGCCCACAGAATACAGTTGAAGCTACTGGAGTGTGGTGTGTGTGTGTGTGTGTGTGTGTGTGTGTGTGTTTTTTGACCAGCTTCAAATTCTCTTTCCTCCTCAAAAGCCTGTGAGGAGAGTCAAAGTGTGGCAGGATGCAGAATAAAATCCCTCTTTAGGGATCATGACTATCAAGGAGCAGTGCATGCAGGATTTAGATATATTTTACTGGCTTTAAAAAACGCTGACATCACCGCAAGAGGAATGTGGCTGCTCTCACGAGCACGGGTGAATGTTGGGAGTAATGGCGATTGGAAAATGAGCAGACCAGCGCGACCCTTCCTTCTGTTACACTACATTACCCCTGACTGCATCTGAGGGTGATTCACTCAGAAACTCTGATGCGGGACGTGCTGTGGTGGGCAGATGTCATACACTGTTAGAAGTACACTAGAACAAACATACAACAAGCATGCACACAAACACACAAACACACACACACACACACACACACACACACACACACTGTGCATACACCCAGACAGCTGCACACTAGCATACGCAGGCTTTTTTCATGGGCCATTTCATTCACTTGATCTTGTGACATGGCGATGATCTCCATTTTGTCATTTTAAATTGTAATTGCCCTGAGTAGCCTGGAACGCTGTCAGAGAGGGAGGAGGGAGAGGAAGGCAGACAGACCGCTGAAGAGAGAGAGAGAGAGAGAGAAAATGATAGAAAAGACAGAGTGGAAAAAAAATTGGGAGAAACAGACAAATGAACAGGAAAAGATTAGAGCAGCTCAGATATAGAGGGGAAAGAAGAAATGCTTCGCTCTTTGTTTCTTTTCATTTCTAACACAAGGAGACAAAAAATAGTAAAGCTCCACTTTCCTTCCGTCCCTCCTCTTCAAGAGGTGGATGATAACTCCGATTTTCATTTTCTCCACCTACCCCTCCATTACTCAGATGACGGAGCTCACATAATTATTCCCTGACTCTCTGGGCTGTAATTACAAGGCTCCAGAACAAAAACACTTCAAGTCCATCAGTTTGCTTTCATCATAATTCTCGTCTGAGGCTGTGTCCCTGGTCTAATGTTCTCCTCTGGGAGGCTTGCTGTTTGTCCACGCTCTGGGTCATATGTGTCACTTCATTTTTCCATTGACAGTGTAAATACTTTGTCCATTAAGGGCTTTTCATACGGACGCATAGCTATACAAAACATTGTGCTTTACCTGGATGCATGCTTTAATTAACACAGCAGGTATGTAAGAGCACAGCCCCCTCTCCCATCACTGCCTGTTAACTAACAGAAAGAGTGTTCAGGGAGCACCACTTAACATTACAGGTCATACATTGTATTCTTGCAGCAGCAGACAGAATCCATACTGCGGTTTGATGACTTGAGTTTGGGCTAAAAGTTGGAGAAGAACCCCTCTCCTCACAGGCAGTATAACTGATATGAAATCAACCACCACTGACACTATACCTACTACAACTGAGGATTTAAGCAAGGTCCGTTTAATGGTGACAAGCTTGAAAATTGCTGGTTAACAATAGCACCTTTCCCACTGGACAAAAACCCCACCAACATATGGCTTTTGGCTTTAGTGGGAAAGGTTACAATCAGCATTCATTCCTGGGACAAATGACTCTGCAGGGTATTTATCTGCTCCCACCCCAATCTGCTCTGACGGAAATATGACATCTGGGTGGACATGCACATTTTCGCCCCTTCCAGTGTGATGCATCCATCTCTGTCCAAGCAGCACTTGAACATCATTCAAAATTGGTCTGCACTGAGTTTGAGAGAGAGAATGAATAAGTAATAAATATAAAAAAGAAGTAACCACAACAACATTTTCATTGTCTTCCATGCTGCTATCTGATGTTTACTAACCCTGTAATCTGGCATGTTGGTGACACTGAATATGAAACAACAGTTAAAAAAAAAAAAAACTGCTTTGAAATAATTTGCAAGCAAAGTCAGACATCCAAACAGACAAAAATATAAGTAGAATTACCACCTTGCGGCTGTATGCCTCTGCCAACCAGTCAAACTGCAGTTTACATCCACATCTGTCCAGACTCATGTAGCCATGACAGTAGATGATGCTTCAAATACAGATGTTACTGCTACAAATTCTAAAATGTGGATGTTTCACACACATCTTCAACCCGGCAGCACAAAAGATGTTCTGTGAGGTGACACTGACGTTTGACCACCAAATCAAATCAGTTCATCGTTGAGCCCAAGTAGACGTTTGTGCCAAATTTGAAGAAATTTCCTCAAGGCAGTCTTGAGATATCATGTTCATGTAATGGAACGGACTTACACATACCCATCTACGTGTCTACTAACAATAAGAAAGGAGTCTATCACCTATTTCTAGCAGGTTCCTCCGTGTTTAAAAAACCCTCATATATGTGCTAATTTTAGGTGAAAAAGTAGTGCTGCACAATTAATCTAATCACAGTTGTAATCGCGATGTCAGGCTGTGTGATTACATAACCACATAAAAGGCTGCAATTTGCAATTTAATGTAAATAAATATTAATGTGTGTGCCTGTGAAAGGGACTACCTCTCCTGTAGTGTGTGGAGTTTGTTGACATTACACCCACAAGCTGTCCTGGTGTGTGCAGCATGTCTGGTCAGGTGACCGCCCGGTGTGCAGCAGTGACCAACATAGATGCTCAAAAAGAGCATAAGCATGACCATGAACAGGCTGAGTTGGTGGCGAAAAAAAAAAAAAACACAACGTCTATTACATGGCGACACTTTGGATTCAGGTACGGCGACGTTGACCAGAAAGACGTGCTGTGTTTAAAAGTTAAAGTCACCACGTCCCGCGGCAACACGACCAATCTATATCAGCACTTGAGACAGCACTGAGAAAAGTAGGAAGAATGCATGTGAGAGAAAGCCAAGCTGTGTAACGTTAAAGACAAAGAGACAACTGAAAGCCGCCAGAGCCTCATGAAACAAAATCCAAGCACAGTTACGCATACATCTGTAAGTGTCATGGGGAAATCACAGACTCCATGACAAACTATGTAATAACAAATGAAAAATTGAGCAAAATTTTGCTCGGTTTTGTTCGTTCCGTTCAAGAGTGGGATTTGTCAAGCTCATAAACATACAACGACATAGTGATCTCCCAAAATATTCAACCTAATCTGCTCCAGGCACGCTATTGCAAGTGTTTACATTATGTAGCTTACACAGCTACAAGTAGCTACATGCTAACGTCAGTGTTGCAAATTTCTCCTCAGTTTCAGATCATATTCCTGCTGCAACATGTCTGGTCGTGAAGACTTCAGTTTAGAAGCTTTGATGGTGATTTTTCATAGCAGAAAGTACGGCCACTCTCCCATACAGTCAGCCCACTGGCTGCTTGATGGTGCAGGGGGTGCTGATATAAAAGACCTGGAAACACTGACCAATCAGAGCAGAGTGGGCTTTTTCCATGAGGGGGGCTTAAAGACACAGGCGCTAAAATGGAGCGTTTCAAACAGAAGGTGAATACAGGTATATTCAGGCAGAAAGTATGAGAAAAATTAAGCATTTTTCTATCCATTAAAGCATGAAATCATGCTCAAGTAGAAACCCTAAATACAGGTATGAACCTGTAAATAAGCATAATAAGTCATCTTTAAAAAGACATGACTCCAGCCTGTTGCTAGATAAATATACAGCATGTGTTTGGGTGGAATGTGTCAGATCTGCCCCTGAAAAACAGGTGGAAACAGTATTGCTTCAAAATTGGACAGAATTTCAAATGAACGATGGAGTAAACACTGGTCTTTCATCAGAGCCTGCTGTCACAGTTCTTAATGTATTTCTGACTGCATAGTTATTGCTGTTTAAGGGTTTAATTGTATTTTAATGGCCCTGTTTAAGGAGTGTTTCTGCATGTAGAGATTTAAGCTCTGAGGAATTCAGTTATGTGAAAAGTTTTACAAGTTCACAACACACTTTCTGACTGTGCTATATCTGATCTGCAAGGGAGCAGTGTTATTTTCTGCTCATAAAAATACAGAGCTTTTGATCTTTACAATATGTGTGCAGCAGAACAACAGATCATTGTACAGCAGCAACATCTTTTCAACTAACTACTAATATGAAGCTGACATGAATGAGCACATATACACATTAAATTAAAGAGGGATGCATCACGTCTTCTTTCATCTTGCTTTACACCGTACAAATTCTTTCATCTGCTGATTTTCTTTGCATCGAAACAGTTTTGTGTATCCCATTACTTCAGCGTTTGTTTTTCCAGCTCTGTTTCTCAATCATGGAAAATCCCCAGCGGGTGAATTTCGTTTGCGATGAATAAAAAGCGAAGAGATGCAGTTGAACTGCCTATAGAAGTAGAAAGACAGTTGAGTTTTAAGTGTCTCCCTGATGATTAATCACATTGGATCCCAATCAATACATGAGCAAGAAAAATATGTTCAAGAGTCTTTTGAGAGAAGTGTTTGAAAGATTGTGAATGATGGGTAACGGTTAAATATTGAACAAAAGTGTGCTATGGTTTGTCAATCTGAAATAAATGAAGAGGCTTCTGCAGTTCAACAGAACTGAAGCTCAAAATGTGGTTGAAGGCTATATTGGTATTCAAAGCATATTGACACGTGACCAGTAATGTCAATAACACTGTATGTTCATATGCTTATTAGGGTTTCGACCACATTGAGCACTTCCAAATCAAGACTTAACTGAATTAAGACAGTGATTTAAAGCCCATCCAGTAACACTGTCACTGTAGCAGTTGGTTCAGATTGCAATCAGTGGAGGAATATAGGCCATCATTCACTGCAGGGAAAGTGCAAAACAAAAGGAGTTTATGGAAACATTTATGCAAATGTATGCACAATTTCTAATTTCACCACAAAGAGAATTCCTCATGCTTTGCTATATGTGTCGATAGGGTTTGTCAGGAAGGTGAGTAACAGTTTTGATTGCTTGGAAATGTCAAAGGAATTTGCTTTGAATGTGACAGTATGTCCCATCTCCTATAAATATCTCTGCAGACTGCGAGGTTACAACCTGATCTTTCAATTATTTCCAGGGTGATTGACAATGTAACAGCTGCGTTGATCTTTGTGGTGAAGTATCTGATCAAGTCATAGTGAAGACTTAAATACTGAATATTTCTTCCTTCCAAATGTTTTCATTAATATCAAAGAAAAACTATAGTCACATTTCAAACTGAATACTGAATTAAGGCTGATGAAAACACTCTACAGTCTATTAGTAATGAATAACAGCTCCTTGTTTCATAAAAAAGTTCAACATGTAGTCATACTATTGATCCACACCGCTGCTGGCGTCGTGATCAAAAGTAGCACATTTCTTTCGTGCAATCAAATCCAATTAACAGCTCGAGGCTGCAGACAAACACTTAACAAAGCTAACATTGTGGAGGAGCACTGCAGTATTACTCTGATACCAAGGTAAGAGCTGAACAGCCCACGGTCAGGAAAAAACAATCACACCAAACAGGAGCACAAGGTAGTAAGTGTTTGTCACATTGTGGTGATTACAGTTCAGAGTACAGACCTTTTTTACTCCTACCCTTTATATATTGATATATTGTTGTATTTGGCTGCTTGTGGCAATCCAAATCCAACATGCAAGGTCTTGCACTTTCCCTTACATGTCAACAAGTTATGAATTGCAAACACTCCACAGCAAAGGACCAACAGCAGCAGCAACAATGTCAGCTACTGCAAAGAAAAAGAACAATTTCGTCAGTGAACTAAACATCCCAGACTCTGTGCTGCAAGCCAATCACCAGTGACAAGCTTCAGGTTATAACATGTTAATGCTAGAGATTAGGGGCAGAGATTTAAATCAAGTTATTTCTTGCCATTGTATAAAAGTAGCAACTCATTGGAGCATCTACCTGAGCCACACAGTGCAAAGTATAGTATCAAAGTGGTAATAAAAGTAGAAAAGAATAAAGTAGCTCCTCAGCACAATATTACAAACATGGCAGGTATCAGATGATTAAATCTAACGGTAAAGCTCTTCTCAAGATAAGTTTTAACCAAATTTCAGAGAGATTTTTGGACAAATCATAAAGGTATGTGGTCCTGTGCGGAGGTATGTTTTTTGTAGGAGTATGTTTACTAGAATAAGTCAGGGTAATCTACATTTTGCCAACAGGTAAGTGCAAGTATAAAGTAACGAAAGTAGAAGGTTCAGTGGTAGGTTTTTTATGACTTCAGAAATGTGGGCTTTCACACAGCAGAGCTTGAAAAATTATGACAAAAAGAAATTAAAAGACGAATAATGAGGTGCAATAAATTGTTTCAATTATGACCTCACAAATTCAAATTTAAGACTAACTAATATTTGTTAAAATGTCACTTAAGACATTTTTAGGGACCTGCAGACACCCTGAGGAAAATAGTTCATCCTTATTGACACAGTAAAATACAATTAAATAATTATCAAGGGTAAATACATACAAAATGGTCAGCACATCCAAACATGTCTAGGGTTATGTATGGCAGTGGAGGGGAGGTGGGGGCTAGGATGGCTGTGGGCTAAAGAGTTTGGTTTAGGAGCCTGACTGCCTAGGGGACAAAAAAGGGAACCAAAAAAAAAAATAAAAAAATCTGGTATTCCTAGCACAGAAAGACCTGTATCTTCTTCCTGAGGCCATGAGGTCACACACAGGGTCCCTACAGATTAAGGCAAGTAAGATTTAAAACTTTTTAAGACTTATCCAAGTCCCCGGTGGATCCTCTGCTCTCATGAAATCCTACTTCCAGTGTCTAAGCATTTTTAAGACTTTTGAAAGACTGATTTAAGACATTTTAGCAAGAATTAAGGCCTTATTTTTTCAGTACTTTTTAATTCTTGAAAGCTCGACAGGAATCCTGCAAATAAGTGATGTGCTGGATCTGTTAAGTCTCTGATGATACTGTCTTTTTGTCTTCATAATTCAGCAGTTATTTTCCATGTGTAGCATCGCAGGGATTTTACCTAATGAACATGGGTGGGCTTTTTAATGACAAGAATACATGTGATAATTGAGGCAATGCTTTACTATCTGCAGCTGCAGCATTGAGCCTCCTTTACCTGCACTGACTGAGCTCAAATGTAAAAATACAACAATATATAATAGATTTCCTGACTGAATTGATGTTATTATGTTTGTGTCTGTCATTGTACTGTACATCTGTGTTTGCTGTGTGTGGGCTGGGTGTAGTCTTCGTTAATGTGCTTTGGTATGTGGGTGTTTTTTTTTGTTGTTGTTGTTTCTGTTGCATTCTCTTGTTTTTTTTTATTAAATTTTTCCTAGACAGACAATTTGTTGTATATATTTTAATGTGAAGCACACTGACTCTACTTGTTCTAAAATGTGCTCCATACATTAAATTGGACTCTGGGGGATTATACTCAATCTGGGTGGTGTTAAAAATATTGGGTTTGTTATCATTTGCATTTACACTAGACTAATTTATAGATACGATGCATCTTAAGAGGAGGTTTGAGTTGTCAAAGAAATACCCTACTATGAATCAAAGCATCCCCAAGACACATGCAAATACCAAAAAATGTGATGTTTTTAATACAAGATACATACGACATACATGCATAAACATGTTCCTGTGTAAAAGACTGAAATACTTGCAATGCCTTTCGCAATTCTTTTACAACAGGCTGAACTTTACATACAGCACAGGTTGCTCTGAATTAAACAAGACAAAGCAAAAAGTAGAGATACCATTGTGACTGCATAATTTACACCTTTGAAAAAAACACAAAGTAAGTGTTATTTTGAAGTCTGTTTATGACAGAATTTCACATCTCACTTCCAGTATTTCCAAACAACCTGAGGGAACGGAGAGTTAAAAGAGAGATGCGGAATAATTCAGTTGGAAAATAAAATGTGAGCAGCAGCTTGCTCACTGTTCACACAGTCTAAGCTTGGCTGTCGACCTCCTCTCTCCCCAAGCCCGGTGGCTCAGAGGTCCCCAACCAGAGCCTGGCTATGGCCAGATTGTCAGGACCAAAGTATCGTGGGAGGCCAACAGGCAAATCTCACAAGTGGCAGAGGTGACATCTGTAAAGTGTCATAATGAGATCTTTTAGTGTGCCAATGAGGTCCCTGAGAAGCTCAGTGACTGATGCCCACAGCTGGTCATTATCTGCTCCAGTCACTGCAGAATCATAAACAGCTCTTCAAAAAGGCTCTCAAATCTCAGCCAGGTAGTCCTCCGCTGTGTTCAGGCTACCGTTTGATAAAACTCCCATTTATTCACCTTAAGGACTTGGCTACTTCAAGGTCCGTGGTGTGGCTGCTGCTTGAAAGAACATTTGCTTTATTTACAAGGACTTTTATGATGTACTTCATAATGCTACTGCTGATCCAGCCTGTGACCTGACACGGCTGTACAGACACAGCCTTGAGGTCCGTATAAAAGGCACCCAGCATATCTGTATCATTACAAATTGCTGCTCATCTCTGCATGGACCTATGCTCATCAGTCACGAGGAGTGACTTTATCTCTCAAGTGCCAAGGATAACAACGCCAAGGAGACACTGGACGGTGACCCACAGGTTGATGGTGGGAGGGCTGATGAGGGCAAAGACACAAACAGAATGAAAGAAATAAAGGTGTGAGAGTGCGTGTGTGTGTGTGTGTGTGTGTGCGCGCGCATGAGAGAGGGAGCGAGTGACAGAGTGATGGAGGAAATACTATTAAAGGTAATGAATGTCACTCTGTCATTCCTGCTGTATGATCCAGGTGCCTTTGCCAATTATCCTGACAGCCAGAGGTCTGCTCCCTCTCTCCTTCCCACTGGGGAAAAGCTCAGTTCCAGTGCCAAACGCTGGCCTTGTTATAGGATTCACCAGGGACAATGGCTCCAACCAGAGATCATCACTTTTTAGATAAAGAGCTGCAGCTTCTGCACAGCTATAAGAGCGGAGATCAAGGGAGCGCTTGATGTGGACAGTGAATTTGATGGTAATCCACTTGTACAGACCCGTGGTGTTTACAGACAGGATGAAGGATAAACAGAGGAGTCCTCTCTCAGCACTTGTGGACTAAGTTTTCTGAATAATGAACTGCAGAAGGCCATAACTCTGAACACATTTTTCTCAGCATTGTTAAATTGTTAGGATAAATTGGGAGATAATTAAAACATGATCCATCCCCCTGTAATTTAGTGAAATATTTCATCAACAACACTGCATGGAGTGCTAATTGCACACAAAATATCCATAAACGTCTGGCCTCCCAACAATTAAAATGGAAGTAAATTAATACACCTATACATCAAAAAACTAATGAATATTCGGAGCCTCGGGCCCTGAAAATAAATAAATGATTAAGGTTTCACAACACTTCACAAAATTAATCTCAAGAGTGCTTTTCCACCTAAAACATGCAATAAATTGGTGTACAGCATATGGCAACTAATGTTTAATCACAATACAGACATAAGCTCGGAGGAAAGGAGAACATGCACACAAATGCCCTCCTTAAAAACACAACTATTTCAGGCGCTTCAGGAAATATTCCTTGTGATTTTTAAACATTTTATTGTAACAAATAGTGACACTGCAGCTACAATCACTAAGAGAGTCTCTGCTCTGCAGGAGGCTCTTTGGATAAATCTGATCAAATATGCAAAGGATTTTAAGGAGATGGAACCACATGACCCACGCTGACACATGTAGATAAGTACAATACACTATATTTATACTAGTGTTGCACGGTATACTGGTACTAAAATAGTACCGTGGTACTAGAGTATTCCAAACGGTACTATACTGCATTTGGAAAATACCGGTACTTTGAAATTGATTCAATTCATCAATTTAGTAATTTATTTTACTCAATTATGCACACAAACGCCTTTCTTTTCCTATTGGGGCACAGATTGCACAAGTGGTGTGTATGACAACACCTGTATCAACATTTGCAGCTGGCGCACGTGAAAAAAGACAAGAGAAAGTCTGCCTCGCAAAGGGAGACAACACGAGACAACACCAACTTGGTGAAACATTTGAGCAACCAAACCGTGACGTCTGATTTTTTGGTACCGTTACACCCCTACTATTTATTGTTCTAAAGGTTTGTAGCCAAAAGGACTTTTCCTTAGGAAAAGTACCGAAGAGTATCAAAAAGTATCTAAATTCATATTGGTATTGGTACCGAAACAAAGATTTTGGCATCGTGACAACACTAATTTATACTGTATGAATATACAACAAAGTTTGGGGTCAGTATAGCACCAATGCAATAGTAGGTTAACCAGTACCATTGGCTGGACTGAAAAAACACTTACTTTCTTTTGGACAGGGTAAAATAAAGTAATCTGGCGACACTGATTCCCATAACCGTAGTGCACATACTCCTGCCTGTATGTGCATAGTGAGAGAAAAGAGCAAGTGTGCTGCTACTCAACAGCCGCTAACTGAGACAACTCTGGGCAGCAAGTTGCTAAAATGTCTGATAAGTCCAGGGTTGTTTATGAAACATTTATGGCCTCAAACCATACATGTATAATAATAACCAGATACCTGACGCTCAGATGGTGCCTATTCAGTTCAATGGAGCTGCTTGGTGAGGACATACACTAAAAAAAGTTTCTAGCTTTTACTTTGGTGATATGCGGCCCACTGAATATGCACAGTGGTGTTTCTTCTACTGGCCCCGCCCACGAGTTTCCACTCAATTTGCATTGTGAAGATGTTACAAACTTTAAAAAAAAAAAAAATAGCTTTTCTCAGATTTAAAGTTTTACAAATATAAAACCACCATGGATAAAAATCTCATAACAGAAAGAGTCAGACTTGACTTTGTCTGCAGTTCAAGGTGCTCTGTCAACAGTTTTATTTTAAATGCTTTCCGGGACGGATATTTTTCTCTGCAGTAGGGCAAGTGGCCACTAGGAAAAACTGAAAGCAAGGCTGAGCAGTGATCCTGGGGGCCTGCCTCAAACGTCCAGGCCTAATGACGCCACTGACTCTGTCTGAAGGTCTTTTATTGTTCAATTTATTCTGCAGTTTCTCTGCACCTCTCTTGTGTTTTGTCTTATCCATTTTAGCACTCTTTTTTTTTGTGCTGCGAGATACGCTGGGCACTGGGCCCAAAGGGGGAGGGGTTTAAAAACTTGATTGGGCCAGTCCAGTGTCAGCAAAGAAAGCAAAACAAACAAACAAACAAAAAGAATGGGTCTATTTGCCTGTTTTGTCAGACAAAAAAAAAAAAAAGTTGTGAGCCCAGTCTGCCAGATGGCCAGTCCAGTCTTGCCCAGTGGTAGGAAACCACACAACAGAAGGGTTGTTTTGAACCAGCAACCCAATGGCAATAAAATAATCCCCACACTTGGTCATGAACAAAAAAAAAACAAAAAAAAAACAAAAAAAACATTGGTAATGGGTTAAAATAACCAACTATTACTGAGGGATTTTCAAATATAATCCGGACATTAATAAGTGCCATTAAATTCATTACAGCAGCCCAATAACTGACCAGTTATGGTAATGACAAGAACCTGCTGATAAGTCTTGTTCAACAATCTTTGATATCAGACTGACAGACACTGTCGATGCAGTTAACAGCTCTGCACTTGAGCAGCTTCATCATCATCAGCAGCATCTCATTTTAACAGCTGCCTCATTTACACTAAACCACTAGTGAAGTACAAGCTAGCTCGTAGCTACCTGTCTGAAACTAATGTGAGGCAATTACAAAGATAGTTCATGAAGACACAAGCCTCATTTGTAAACAGTAATTCTGTGTAGACTGCCTGTCTTTGTGGTCTACATACAGTAGTGTTAACAAGATCTGATTGTACCCAAGATTACTGCAGATTTTATCAGTTGAAATAATGCTGCTGCTTGTTGCTAAGTTCCTCCCACGGTTCGCTTTTTTTGTTTAAAACATACCAGTCAGAGGAAAAGCTCACATTTATTAAGATATCACATTAGTGGTTTCATTGACGCTACAGAATAATATTTGAATTTAATCACATCATTCAAAAGTAAGGTTTAATTCATTATTACAGCTTCATTGGCCAGTTATGGTAAAATCGGACTGACGACCAATAACGATACTGCTGACAGCTCTTCACTTTATCTGCTTAAGCTAATGTCAATGCCCAATTATTTTGATTAAGTCTCCTTATAATCTCTTTTAGCAGAGAGGAAATTTGTTCTTTTTTTTCTGCAGGAAACGCCACCATTTTATGGATCACTTAAAGCTTGTGTTGAAGATTTATATTCCATATTTATTCAGCTGGATTCATTCTATGGATAAAGTCCAGCCCAAGCTATGGTAGAGGAGGCTTGGAAAAGCAGGGAGCATGTAGAGAGAGTCTTGGCTTTGCGTGCCCTCTTTCTGGACGCTTTCAACTTAGTTTGGAGATAAAGTCACAGCTTTGATCTTCAAACAGTCTGTTTGAGATGGAATTGGATCCCTTGGTTATTATCACCACACAAGAGCTGGAAGTTTAATATATTTTCTACTTTCCTAATCTTTTATCTTTTTAATTTTGCAATGCCACTGTGTTATACTAAACCAGGAGGGCTCAATAATTCACGACACAAACCTCATTGGAGGTTGTTGTGGACGTATTTTGTAAAATTTATGTTTAATAATGAAAACTAACTTGACAAATAAATGAAGTGTTGTATATTATACATTTTTTTAATTATTGATGTGTAACTATAAAAAAACATTACTTATATCCTCTTCTATGGGTGAATCGTAACCAACTCTGGATGTTAATTAGTCTGAAAAGCACACATCCAGAGCAAATATGAGGCTAGGGCTAATTAGCATCTAAATCATTTTCATTGCTAATGGATAAATCAGAAATCCTCCTGATGTGACTCTGTGATGTGCTGCCATTCTGTGAGGGGCTTGATGAGACGGGAGGCCGGCGTGTCAGCCAGGCTGGCTGCGGATCCCCACTGTGTCCATCTGTGTATCCATCCTGCAGGGATCCATATGGGGCCCGCTGATAGCAGAAAGAGGACGGCTGCATGTGGCCAAAACATGTGGTCAATACATAAAAGAGGACGCATGCTGCACATAAAGTAAAGCCGTGGACAAAGCCCCAGTGCCACGAGTTAAGAGGTAAATGACATGATAAGAGCAGTACAAGACACATGAGGAACTAGGTTATTTTAGAGTTCAGTCTTTTAACGGGGTAGTATTTTCAAACCTGAAGAAAAAGCGATGGGGAAAAATATAGACTAGAGCTGAGACAATTTGTTGATTAATCTATACTGTAAGTCAATCTACAGATAATTAATCAGCTACAATTTTGATAATCTGTTTATTGTTTGAGGCAATTATTTTTGCTTTCAGCTTTTCCAATGTAACACTATGCCACTTTTCTCTTTCTTATATATGGGATTTTAGACTTTTGGTCAAACAGGAGAAGACATGAGCACATCACCTTAGGTATAATTTACCTTTTATACGGTTAAACCATCAATCAAAAAAATAGATTAATAATAGCTGCAGCTCCGATATAGACATCTTTGGAGTGACACATAGAGGTCCTCAGAGACTTGTTCTGGTATACTGCAATCTGTCTTGGATGTATTTCATGCTGTGAATATCAATGTGACAGAACATCCAAATTATCCATATACTTCCTATACTTTATTTATTTAAAATGTAGGTCACTTAAAACTGTCTACACAATGAATACGGAATGTCTCATAATGTATTCCCAGTATGCAATATCATGATTTATCCTCCTTAATATAAAAAAAGAAACTGTTGCTCAGAGCTTCTGCACCCTTTTGTTGCATTTGCCTTTCAGCCCTGGGTTCTCACTCCCATCTTTACAGGGAATTTATAACGAGCAGCGTGTGAGGACAGTTCACAGCGTCATTAGTTACCTCACATCCCTACAGTCGCCCCAACTCAGAAATGGATCAGAAAGTTGAGCTCAACGTCGTACGAACTCTAGAGAACTTTTTTTCCTTTTTCTCCACAAACAAGCTGATTGTCATTCACACAGCCTGGTGAACTTAAATGAGCATTGCCTCATCCACACTACACTCCTGTGGAAGGACTCAAGTTCTGGTGAATTTCAGCGTAGGCACGGGATGATATGAAAATTTCATGTCACGACTATGCTTGCCTGCGACTCACAATTTTATCTTGATTATCATTAAAACATGCTAAAAACTCTTAAACACTTACAAATACTGCAGTCATTTTAAATTTCAACCTCTCTTGTTATGGTCACAGTTCCAGTGTCCCTTAAGTGTTTCAGAGATGGAGTGCATTCACCCACATCCCCAGTACTTTCGAGAGTCATTTTCCACCATTACAAGCATGTTAAGTACACACCTGCAGCTAATCTTTTAACCAACATGGCAATGCATGCTTAACAGTTGTACTTTCCTGATATTGTACACAGCATGCTGTCTTATCTTTGTTTGCATCTATATTTTCTATAAAGTGTATTTTAGCCACTTCATATACTTCAGAACAGACATACTCAAACAAGAAAAACCTGTTAAGCTTCATGTATGTAAAAACAAAGCCAGTTCCAAATGAAATGCATGACTAAAGATAACTTTTGTTACCAATAACAAAACAATACATATTCATTTATACACTGCACATTCGCAAGTGAGTTTCACGCTTCAGAAATGTGAAGTAGTCCAGTAAAAATAGATCCAACTTGTAAAGATAACAGAGAAGGGGAAGGAACTCTGATGCTGTTACATGATGCTGAAAATACTCCCTTCTATACCTGTTTTCATCTATATTATGACAGGAGACAAACACAGAAGCTGTACAAACTACAACAAGAATCATAGGGCAGTTAATATTTATCTGGTGAATACTTAACAACGACCCACATTAGTGTATTTGTAATAGCAAACACCTTAAACCTGTCCCTAAACTCTTGCTTTCCGTCCATTTCCATCAGTATTGGTAGACCTAAAGTACAGTACAGTGTCTCAGAGCAGAAATATAGGCATCACCAAAGGACCCACGAGGAAAAACTACCAAACCAAGATGTCAAAAGTGCTCCTTCTGTCTCTGAGTGCTCAGTAATACAATAAAAGCTTGGTCCTGTGCGATGTACAACATCAAACAGAGACACACAGCCAGAGTACTTTATAGGTTTTTAGGAGAAAATCCTGAAAAAAAGCTAAGAGCAGAAGGTACATCTTGAACAAGACACTGACACACATAGTAAAGATACACTTTGCAGGCTAAGTCAGCACTAAAATATCGAGGAAATGAAATTCATGGAAAAAGACATCCATAACAATTACAGTACCATAACAGTTATTATGTTTGATTACCCCTGTTGCATTCCTTTCTTTCTTTATTTCAACTTGCTCTATTTTCTGGCTTTTCCAGTGCAGTGCCCACGCCAGCGTCAGCTTTTGTGTGCCGAGCTTTCTCACTAGATTGCTGGCCAGCTAGAGAAGACTAAATGCTGGGGGAAATGTTGCTGTTTTAGGAGCTGGGTGGCCTAGCAATGAGTGTTGTGAGGCAGGTATGAGTTGTGTACTCTGGCAGCCTGTTTCTGCACTGCTCTGCCAAGTCCATCTGGATTCAGCCCCACCACTGTCCAGAGTAATTATTTCTCCCGAGAGTCGCCTCTAATGCTGGCCACGTTGCTTGCCATACAAAGCGTGCGAGGTGCCCGGAGATGTGTGTGAAAACAGCTTTATATAGGTGAAAGACAATATTTTGGAAGTCTGCTAATCTGTGTGCGCGTGTGTGAGCACGTGCGTGTTTGTTTTTGATTTCAAGTAACGCTGAGTGAACAAAGCCAGTCAACTGTTTGGCCTGCTGTGCAGCACTTCATCTCAATTTATAGAAGCAATTAGGACGTTTTTGTTTCCCCTCTTTTATGTAACCACCACAGTTTCAAGGAGTGAAAATTGTGCCCAGCAAAATTAATAGCATAAATGCTCAAGCGGCTATGATCAAGTGTCTTATTAGGCTGGAGTTAATTAGTTATGTGTGACTTTTTTTCTTCCATGCTCAGTTCACTTTTAATGAGCAACTATATTCCGATTTCATTTGGCATGACGTGCAATAACAATTATCTTAAAAAGAGATATAATCTCAATGGGACACAAAATCTAGAGGTACATTACACAATATTACAAAGTAAAATGACCTCACTGCATTTCTTTCTGTGGTAAAAAACAAATTCACAGACACCATTTCCTCCAAATTCACTGTTCAGAGGTCTGTATACTGTGCTGCCTGTGAACGAATTAGTGTTAGGTACCGTTCACTTATGTGAGCCTGTGCTGGTACCTCAAAGTCAGTACTGTCTGGTAGTGTACTCTTTATGTAATAACAACAATGTCTTATATTTGAACAAGCTACAGTCAAGTGATTCTTTACCTATGCTCTTTTGCAATCACACGTGTGTGTGTGTGTGTGTGTGTGTGTGTGTGTGTGTGTGTGTGTGTAGCCACAACTGCAAATACATATGTAATCTAAAAAAAATAGACCAAACTATTGCCGTTGCAGTGATAGTTTCGACTTGTTTGGAAACCGACAGAGCTCCTTAGCCAGCATCTCCGCTTCAGGGCATTTCACGGTGCTTCCGACTCCTTTCTGAACCTGGTAAATCCGCTGAGCTCTGTTGTCTCCACTGCAAAGATGATGCCATGAACTTCTGTAGGCGGCTTCTCAGTTTCTGAGCGCTTCTGCCTCCTGTCTGAGCCCAGCGTTCTCAGCCGGATGTGCTTTCAGGTACCGAAATTTGGCATCAATTCAGAAATAACAACATCAATTAGTACCGAGTAGTCCTGACGTAATGTGGTCGGTTCAAGGGATGCATCCATTTTGAAATTCTAGAACAATACCCATGTTGAAAATAACAATATGGCCAATAGCGGATACCAGTGTTTGTATATTGTTGTTTAGTTTGTTTTTGTTGTTATATATCCCCACTTTTGTCCCAGGGAAACAAAAAAAATTCACTATAAAAAAACAACATAACAGTTTTGAAATAATTAAGCCCTTTATTACACTACGTTTGAATGAGCACACATTTAGTCATAGAATTTTATGAAACAACCTTTTATCTAACCTTTTACTTGAAAAACATCTTTAATAAATAACTGCTTCAAAAGGCTTTTTTTCTATATAAATATCACAGTGCCCTTTCTAGTGATTATTTTGTATTGCTGAGAAAACATGGACACATTTCTCCTTCAAACAAGTGTATATATTCCTGTTTCTGGCCATAAACTACATTTTACAAGAATAAGTTGGAACACATCATGAGAATGCTTTAATTTACCTCTGCCCAATACTCATGTCAACTGAACAGATCTTGAACGCATCATAATGTAACTCAAAGCAACCTCCGTCAGCAGTTATTTAGAAAGGAAGGGGATATCATAAAAATCAGTCATAACAAAGATTTATAAAAAACGACAAGCAGGGAGGAAGTCATCATAACAATACTCAGATTAGATCCCACAGGATTAAATGGCACCATGTATGTACTGGGGAACAGAAACAGAGACGGGTGTGGGAAGATATTGTGGAACATATCTTATTGCAGTGTACTATGCAAGAGGTGGAAAGGGAAAGATTGAGTGATAAAGTTCTAGAGGCGGGAGTGGAATATGATGGGGATACTGGGGACAGAAGGAAAGGTAGAGGACGGAAGGCACTTTTTAGTTTTTATTTCTTAAATGACACAGGGTTAATGGAAAGAATTTAGGAAATATGGTATGATGTTGCATACTCTTGTACAATAGGCGGGGGTATTCACCTTATAACTGCTTGCAAGCCATCAGAAGAAGAAGGAGAAGAAGCAGTCAGCAGTTACTTCAGGCCAGTTGCTACTGAGATCTTAAGTTAACTACCTCTCCTCTAGGGCTGCCACTAACGATTATTTTCATTGTCGACTAATCTGTCGATTATTTCTTCGATTAGTCGACTAATCATTTCAAAAATGTGTTCAAATGTTGAAAAATGTCGGTCTGTCTCGCCCAAACCCCAAAATTACGTCATCTAATGTCTTGTTTCATACTCACGCCAAAGGGTTTTAGTTCACTGTCACGGGAGAGTGTGTAAAGCTGCCAATATCTGAAAGTAAGAGGCTGCAGTAAGAGTATTTTGGGGTACTTTTATAGTACTTTTCTATGAAAAATGACTCAAACCAATTAGTCGACTACTAAAATAGTCAACGATTATTTTAATAGTCGATTAGTCGTCGATTAGTCGACTAATCATGGCAGCCCTACTCTCCTCCTGCTGATTTTAACACAAATCCGTTGTTCACAATAAGGCATTATCAGGGAAACAATAGCATGCATCGTCTCACACAACAATAAGGAGTTTACTGCATCTTTTCATCCCGGCGGTGTCCCGAAGAAGACATCCATTTGACCTAAAACATGTTTTCTGTTGTCCGCTGGGAGATGGGATACCAGTTGCTCCTTGCTATCATCATACAACAGTAAGATCACAGAGCCCATTTGCCCATTTGTACCTGCTCATTAATTCTAGCTTGAGGTTGTTAGTCTCAAGCCCTAAAGCTTTTCAGCCTGCTCAAAATTGATATGACACAACAGAAAAACATCGACAACTGCCATTGGTGAATGTCACGTTATTTGCCAAAAGGTCGATGGTAGTCAACAAGGCATTCATAAATGGATGCATCCTTAGATGGTACCCTTAAAAGTACCAAGTTTGGTACCCAACCCTCGAAAAAATTAAGCAAAATGGTGTAAAATAGGAGATGTGTGCGCACATGCACAAGTAAATCATTGAGGCAGTTAGAAATGCAAATAATGGTTTGCCATTGACCCAGCAGAGTACACTGTGAACACACTGTCAGTCATTTTCTTTCTCTTCCTCACATTCTCTCCATCCCTGAGGCTATTTCCTATCACAGGAGGAAACAGGGAGTTCCTCTATGCAAATGAGTGTAGCGAGGAGAGATAGCTGCCGCTCACTCACATTACCTCATACATCATTGAAGAGAAAAAATACACATAAAAAAATGAGAGTCAAAGAGCAAGTCACTACTGAGTACCTCCTGTTGTCCGTACTGTTTTTGCCAAACTTGACAGAACGCTGGGTTCATAGGGTTGCATACTGGCAAGGTCTCTCTTTTTCTCTCTCTCATTCTCTCTCTCTCTGAACTGAGGCCAGGGTCCTCTTGGGCCTGCTCTATTGTGCCGGAGGAAAATTGCCAATCCAGGCTACTCTGATTGAACACTGAAAGCAGGAGTTTTATAAAGGAGCTGATTTGCTATTCATTACCTCTCACTCACTCGTTTTCTTTCTCCCACACTCTTCCGTTTTCCACTGGCTCACTGTGCCACACTCCAACTTCCTTTCTTGGGTCTTTTCTCCAGCTCTCTTTATACTGTGTTCACCCTTTCCTTCTCTGCTTATCTCCCCCCCGGAGACTCCCATGGTTAGCCCAGGATATAATGTGGCTTTCTCCGTTTTTCCAGCACTGTGTGTGTGTGAAATCACTGTTGGTTAATCTGTCGATACGGCAAATAGTGTAATTACCTCCTGGTTTACCAAAGGATCAGCACACACCTGCCTAGATTATCAAGAGAAGGCTGTGTTTAAAATATGCAAGCCATCAGACAGGTCTGAATGTGACAAAGGGAATAAAGCAGCAATGGCAGAGATAAATAAGTGAAGAGAGTACATGGATGAAGAACAAACGGAGTTCCTTTGCCGCTTTGTTTGACTGACATTACTTAAAATAGCTGTGGATTTTAAAACATTTCAGAGTATTTTCTCTGCCAAGATTATCAGTTCTTGTGATCAATGATGCAACTGATACTTGAATGAAAGGTTATAGTTTTCCCTCTTTGGAATAGAACAAGGGAATGTTCTCCCCAGGTTTTCTCCAGGTGCTCTGCGGGGTGTTCCCCACCATTGACCAGTGTGTGCCGGTTTAGGCCGAGCATGAAAAGGATAAGCAAGAATGGAAAATCGATGGGCAGATGAACAATATACAGCCCAAGCAGTAAATCTCAGATTACTGTGATATCAAGCTTTACCTCACAGCAAATATACTCACAAACAATTTCAAAATTTAGTCTTGTGATTATTTAGTTACTGGCGAAATCACTTAGAGGCTCTGTGACGTACTAGAATGACTATACTGAATCACCGTTGCTGATGAGCTACCCATTAGCATTCTTACCTGGCAGGATGCTAGTGTTAATTAGTCACTATAATTCCCTGCACCTCTGTTTTCTTTTGTTTTCCACTCTCTAAGAGTTCTGTTCTAGGCACCATGTTTGGGAATGTACATTATTTCATTTACTAAGTTTTATTGAAGATTTAAAAAAGAAAAAAAGGTCTCCAAGCTAACAAGCATGGAGGACTGATCTTTATTCAGATGGCTCATTATTCCGAAACTCAGTTAACTCAAATTTACCACTGGACCGAAAGTCCATTTGTCCGACAGCTGATTATCCTGAAAACCAACTCTCATTTCTCCAAATCTTCCCCAGTACAAATTTTGTTTGTCTACATTGCCAAAGGCATACCCTGCCCTACTGCCTCTGATTGGCTAGTAGTGGTTACCTCTGTAGGTTGGATTGGTTGATTAGATATAGGCATGAGGACTGACATTGGTTAGAATTAGGGTAATATCAGGGTAAGCCAATCAGAAGCAGAGTAAGATGTGCCTTCACCATTGAAGGAAAAAAAACGGTAAATTCAGTACACTACTCATTTTATTACTTTCCGTTACACCCCACAAAACTGGTAATTGCGTATATCCTCAAAATTCAGACTTCTTGTTTGTCATGGAGCAACATTTCATCCCACCATATATCCAGCCACAAGCTTCATTAGTTTTTCATTAGTTTTTTGCAGCCTGCAGCTGTCCACAAGTAAAATCCAGTTTTAGTTGTTTAGCCAGTGTAGGGTTACATACGGTGGCCGAGAGAGGTCACAACACACGCAAACTCCACAACACCTGCAAATCCACACAACACACGCACATTAAGACAAAAAAAAAAACAAATTCAGAAAACACATTCATTGATTTCGCAACACATACGCTGCAAATGCTCACAACACAAGCAAGAAGCTAAACGCTCCGCAAAAACAAAGACACTCGCCAAACTGAAGACAACAAAGGTAATGTTTCCAGGGGGACCGTAATCACTCACGGACCTGCTTTTGGGCGCCAAAAACAACTTAGATGCTCGGACCAGTTGTGTCCAGCTGCTAGCGTGCTGTTTTGTAATGTGAGTGTGCAGTGCGACAATTACAAAAATAAATCCACTGATGTGATGGTATATTTCAAGTCAGTAGTGGAGTGATAACAAAATTATTAAATGTTATTTGATTTTGAGGTAACTGTAATATTGTTACTGAAATTCTATTAGTAATTAGTTATACTACCCATTTCTGAAAAAAGTAAATACTACAGTAAGGCACATGCTACTGGTAATGTGTCACTGCCCAACACTGGCCATGACATTTTCTAAAAAAAATTCCCAATACAACAGGCAGAGTGTGTTTTTTCAGAGCAATGGGCCTTTGGAGCAATGGCCGTTTGTTTTTGGGATAACCGGCTGTCGGACAAATGGGCTTTCAGTCGCAGGGGACATTTTTTGCACTACGGTGGTCTCGAAATAATGAGTCGTTGGAACAATGGAATGGTACCGAAGCTTGCTAGCTGTTTACTCAATGGCACTTTCCATTCTTCTGAATTAACAATAAGGTCATACAGTTTATTCAAAGACATATTTGTACTAAGACTACAGTCTCACGAGACATTCCTTTTTTGTGGAGCGTTTACACGCCGTCAGAGGTGATAAAATAAAAAGGGATGAAGCAACACAGACAATGCAGAACAACAGCTTCCTCCATTTTGAATGCTCTGGCTCCCCATTCTTTCAAAGGTTAGCACTGTTAGGGAAACTTGCTGTTGGCATATGCACAAATTTGTAGGTCAGTTGAACGTGGTGCAAACATTTGCCAAGATTTACTTCATCCCTGCAAGCTAATCCACTGCTCGCAGTGACTTAAGTGGGAATGAATTGATTTTGCAGCAAAATTGGTGTTTCAAATGCTGTGTGCCACAGCCTTCATAAATTATAGACTGCAATTTATCCAAGAAACAGTGTTTCTCATAAGGTGTTGTGACAAATCCCCGTAGCACAAAATCCTACTATGTCGTAGTTTAATGCTTGGATGTGCAGTTCTCCCTGGAACTGCCCTCCCAATGTTGCAATAAGGCTTTTTTCCTCCCTATTTTATCTCCTCTGTCCACATAAGTGCTACTGCAGATTCATTCAGACTGATGGATTGACTTTCAACTTGCCACCTTAGGTTTGTCATCCCTCTTCGGGAAAGCCTCGGGGCCCAAGTCCCTTTGAGCACTGTCCAGAGCACTAAGAGCTTCTGTACCATGTGTCCATATGAAGCTACTACTAAACAGATAGAGGCAGAGTCAGAGTCAAGATAAATGACTCTGTCTGTTTTCTCCACTTTCAACTGAAGTGAGGGGGTTTGTTATGGTTTCTCAGTGGGAGGGGATGTAGTGTTTAGGCTGCAGTGATGAGGAACATGACCACAGTAGGCTATACATCCTCTCCTCCACAATCACAAGCCACAGATCAAGGACCTAAGTTAAGACGATGCCAAAGATTCCACAAAGAGCAGCCAGTACTCTTCCACTGCACTGATTTCAACCAGTGTTGTGCAAGTTTACACTTCAGAAAAGAACTTGATCAGAGTTCAGTTCACACAGACTCAAATTAACAAGTTCACGTTCATAGTTCACAATTTTGAATGAAAGCTCCCAGTCCCCAAAAATGAACGCACATAATCTTTGACTAATCGATTAGTCGTGGGGAAAAAAACATCTGCACGTTACTTTTACTTCTGCAGTGGTGTGTCTGTGTCACTCTGCAGTTACACCTCCAAAACACGGGTCGGCAGTGGAGGACTGTGTTAAGTGCTTTAAAGTTTAGTTCAAATCAAACTTTATTTATATAGCTGATTCAAATCACATTAAATATGGCTTAATAGAGACAATTTCAAACACAAGTAGACAAATTGGCTTCACTATAAATCGCAGAACTGACAGACAAACATTTGTCTTTATCTGGACACATTTCCCCCAGCAATACAACATGCTAACGTTATTAGCACAAGTCTGGCATCTAGCGATCTTTTCCTCTTCTCATATAAAACAAGGGACAACAGCAGCATTTAACAAAGGCTAACAGTACATAATTTGGCTCTATTACAACTCACAAGATTCACCGACAAAACAACTGTAAACACGTTTTCCAAGCAAATACAACATAATAACATTATTTGCGCCAGCCTATGGCATTTTAAATGGTATAAATTAGCCTAGCAACGAGCGGAGATTTCCTCTGCTCATATGAAGCCAGGATAAATCCCAAAGTATAAATCCCTTAAGGATAAATCACACACACAACTTAAAATGCTATTTTAGTGGAGGCTTTACTGTCTTCACAATTTATTGTTTCTTAACTGTGAAATACAAGTAAATACAAGCTTCGTTTCCACTGAGGGAAACAGACAGGAGGGCTGCGTCACTGTGACGCTGAGCGTAACTTAGCCTGTCCCCCCCGCCGCAGGAAATAATGGATTAATCCTGGAAAGCTGTTGATGTAGCACTTTTCTCCATATAAAAGTAACACAGCGATTATTCGACTAATGAGAATTTGGTCAGACGAGAGCACCAAATAATCGACTAGTCGACCTGGAGACTACAGCCTTAGAATGTCCGATATTTTTTTCATTTGGGATCTGATTTGCTCAATAAACACCCTGAATTACCAGTTGAACTAGCCATGCCAATGTTGTGTCAAAGTCTGTTCCCCTGTAGTGTTTCCCTCCTGTTAGAATGCGTTGGGACACTTGTTGCTACCCCATCCATACACCCTTCGCGGTCAGTTAGGATAAGGTTCTATTCAGGTTTAGGTAGGTAGAGTTAAGAAGGCAATTAAGCTAACATTAGTCTTGGTTTGGTGAGAGATTGAAAGTTGGATTGGTGTACGGTTGCATTATACTGTTTAATAAGGAAAACAGGTGTAAGATTAGGCTGAAACAGAGCTCTCAAAGTAATGAGTGTGACACACTTTACAGCCCCACTGACGTGTTGTCATCAGAACAACTATCAACAATCCTCATTTTCTTTTGTACTTGTCAACTGACCACAGCAAACAGTTCAATGTCCATTCTAGTCTAATTTTATTTCTATAGGGGAAACACATACTGATGGGAAACAGTCTTCAACAATCAGTATGCAGAGTGCCATAAATTCATGGCTCATTTTTCTGACTCAAACATAATCTTTAATGCAAAGGCTTCAAATATAAACACTTTGATCTCATGAAAGGCTCGATCTGGGGCTAATGCATGGATGGAAATAGGACACTTAAGTATTTGAAGTCTAACAACCACTGAATACTTAGTGTTGAAATTTAAATACTACCCAGTTCACAGTATTAAAATATTTTGCTTTGAGCATTTATCTGAATTTGTTTGTTCTGAATTCATGTCTGTGAACTTAAAGTATAAAATTTCTTAAATTGGAATTTTAAAAACTGAAATTGAATATATATGTTTTTCAATATTCACAAATAGGAATTCAAGTTTCAGAATCTGAAAAGAAATCAATTTATCCTGACTGTTTTTGAACAATTTAACTGGTATTCATTTGAACATTACAACTTAACGTTTTAGATTTGAATTTTACCACTCAAAATTGAGCAACCTTGACCTATATTTCTTGCAATTATGAAACTTTAATTTTTGGAACTGAATTTGTGAACATTGAGGGAAAAAATCAATATCAGCTTTTGAAATTGCAAATAAAGAAATTTGATATTATAATTTCTATGAGATAAATTCAGAACAAATAAATTCAGACACATAGTAAAGAAAAATATTTCAATGCTATTAATTCAGTTTTTTCCCTTTAATTTTCAATATTGAGAATTTAGTGACTGTTAAAATTCAAATATTTATGTTTCTTTTTTGCTTTCATAGTAATGCACATCCATTAATTTTGTAGCACACTTCTGACTGTGTCAAGTCATGTCTCTTAATGTTACTGCAAGGTTTAAACAACATGACTGATGTCCCTGCCACCTGAACCAAACAACAGGCAACAACACCATCTTGGTGTGGACACATCTCTTTTATGGAACAATACTTTAATTATATTTTCACAATAGTTTTATAGTTTTTGCACATCTTCCAATCATATTACTTTGTCTATTCTATGTTTTTTCTTTTGACACTTGAGACTTTATCTGTTCAAAATGGAACAGTGTAGTTCAGTGTGACACATCCTCTGTAATCCAGAAGCAGTCCTAAACTAAAACAGTTAAAATAGTGGGTCAAGTTATTTCAGACCAAATTGTACCTTTCCTTTATGCCCTGGATAACATCTGTGCCTTAGAAAGGGCTTGTCAGAGGCAGAGCAGTGATGAAAAATCTTCAAGCTGTGAACCTAACTTCGAAGGTCTACGTAAAAGACCTAATTGCAGAAGTTAGTGCTGTGAGAGCTCAGTCTCTCTCTCTGGCATTATTAAATGAAACTCTCATAGTCCTATGGGGTCCTATTTAATGATTAAACAATAGTTCCTTCTCCAAATGTCAGCACTGATCACTCCCAGTGAAGAATCTTAAGCTATTTTCTAAATATGGCTGCAGATCGTTCGTTCACCTCCTCCAACAAGACTGAAACCGCTACTGCTCGTTTACTCTTTTAATTCCATCTCCTCAAACTCCCCCAGAAAGGTCATTTCTAGGAGGAAACTCTACCCACAACATTTCTCAAAGAGGTATTTCATTTAGTCCAAATATCTCATCTGTCTTCCATTTCCCATTAATTAGTGGCGCAGTTAAAGCCTACTTTTACAACGTTATTGATCAAAGTGTTGAATGAACTGCCTGCAGCCGCCTATGATGGAAAATCCTTGGGTTTTGTTCCTTTACACCTTGGTACTACATCTGATACTGTTGACCACTATATTCTGCTGAAATGTCTTGAACTGTGGGTTGTATTTATGGTTCAGTGGTTTAATTTGTATGGTAATTCTAACTATCGGTAATTTTAGTTTCTCCCGTGCGAGTTTGTTCGGTGGGGTACTGAAAGGTTCACTTCTTAGACCCATTTGCTTTTCCATTTATATTCTGCCCCTGCGGCAAAATATTCGTAGTCATGGCATCAGTTGTCATTGTCATGCAAATGACACAAAGCTTTTTTTCTCTGTTGATATAAATGACAAAGCAGATTGACTCACATGGACAAAACCCTTTTTCAGACTTAAAAACTGCATCAAATGTAACTTCTTACAGTTAAATGCTGACAAACCAGGAGTAATGATTTTAGGTTCTGATATTGCCAGTGAGCAAAATGTCGGAGCCTATTATCCTCTAATATCACCTTTCATCTCCTCTGAGAGGATGACAAGGTGTGTGCTGGTTCATGACAGTGTTGTGAGAACTGAGAGAGTGTGATGAGAGAGTGAGAGAGCTTTCTCTCTTAGGACCATAGATGTATAATAATAACCATATACCTGAACCTAAGATGGTGTCTATTCAGTCCAATGAGAATTGCTCCCCTGGTGCATACCTCCTTAGCCCAAGACTTCATAATAAAATAAGCCATAATTGACCTTGTTTGCAGTTTGAGGTGTGCTGTCAACAGTTCTACAGACATCTCTTTTATAATGGTGATCTACTGGGAAAACACTTTTTGGGTTGCAGGGTTGTTTTTTGCTGCAATACCATGTGTGGCCACCAGGAATAAATGGAGACAAGGTTAAGTAGCATTCCTGGGGGCCTGATTAGGATTCTTATTGGATGACCTAGTTCAATAAGTGAGACCCTTGCATTTTAAAACTCACTTTCTTGCTCCATGCATGTCCTTGCATCTGATGTTCTTATTTGTTGATGTTGATCTTACTTCACCTTATTTTAGCCCTATCCTTATTTCAGGGCAGAATGTTTGTTGACAGTCTCTTTGCATCAACCATTTCACACCAAGGCTGACAGAATATTGGAATTCCATGCATTCCCTTGAAAATTAAATGCTGGCACTGTTACATAATTATTAATTCATCATTGTTCTATCTATAATTTAACAATTAACATTTACATTATAACAATTTCACGATTGTAAATGCTGAGCTATATTTGTACTGGTTTGTACTTTTAATGACTGGACTGAACAGCATCCAAGTTTGTTTATCATTTTTGTCATATTTGTGTTTGTGCTACATGGCCTTTAAAGGAGCTGTATGCAACATACAGGGCATATCTATAACTCTAGGTAAACTAACAGGGTTATCTCAATATATAGTGCCAACACCTGCTGCATTGCTGACCGAGATAACATTGTTAACCTGGAGAGCAACTTGAGACTTTTTTTTTTTAAATATACTTAACCAACATTAAATTATCATCTTCTAAAATATCCCTGCAGATCTCTGGTTCATGTTGCACTATCCATGTCTGTATTGATACTAACAATCAGTCTAAGCTATGTTTTCGGCTACAACAACAGTTTTAAATATGCACCCAGAACAAAAAGAGAAGGTTCCTGTACCCAATGGTACAGTTCCCATTGCCTACTGACAGAGAGGAATATGTTGCAACTGGTATCACACAACGGTAATTACTGGATCGTCCTGTATTTAAAAAAATAAAATGCACTGTTCCTTACTGAGTCAATACGGGACAGGATTTTTCCTGTATTCTCATTCACACCCTACTCTTATGTATACACTTTTGTTTATATATGCTGGGAATTACATAAGAAAAACGAAAACCAAAAGAGTTTCAAGTGTGGAAAGTATTATTATTTGTAGAATTTGTGGAAGAGAATGACTCCTAGAATGACAGGTCTGTCACACAACATCCGTGATATCCGTCTCTGTGTCTGACTGCACTCTCAACCTACATGAGAAAATTGCCAATTATGAAATAAACTCAGCAGCACGCCTTGAGTTGTCTTTCGTCATCTATAGACTGAGAATGTGTTTCTGATTTGTTGTATCTCTTTTATATAATTTATAATATTATTCCTTTATATTACTGATGGTCTGCTGCTTAATTTGGTGTTATGTTTAACTCAGTAGAACTTTGTTTTAATTAATCAGCAGACACAAAAAGGGTAGGCAAATATAAGCATTATGCTTCAGCCTATACTTAGAATGTTTATATTTATGATGATTATTGTTGTTGTTGTGAAAATCTGTGTATGTTCCTATGTTGTATGTGCAGGGGCGTAGCACCAAATTCTGGGACCTGTACACTCTCAATGTCAGTGGGCCCCTATCCATGCCAGTGCACGAGGCGCGTGAGCAAAAAAAAAAAAAGAAAAAAAGGGGTATTTATTTAAAATAAAAAAGCATAAATAGGGTTTTAAGCTACACCATTCCTTGCCTTCAGCATCTGATGCACATCTACAGGAAATAAAGAATTGGTATTAGCCTCTTAACACACAAATAACCCAACCTACTTTTTAAAGCAAGCTCACTTTGTATTTCTAGAGCCATTTCAGTGCAAGATAAACTGCTGAAAATAATTAAACATACGGCCAAGCATTGCTTATTATGATGACGGACTGTCTTTTAAATGGGGCTCATTTTTGTGTTGCTATGGGCTGAGCTCTAAGGCTGTCAACCAAACAGTCATAACTGGTAAGTATCCACAAGAGGGCGCTTGACAGCGCTTGACATCTACCATTTAGAACAAGTACAAAGATAATGTGAAAGGTTGCAAATATGTTCATTAAAAGTCAAACGTGAAGTAAACATCAGATATGCTTTCCTACAATAGATGCTTAGACTAGCCTAATTATTTGCTATAACACACAGTATTCATCATGGTCAGCAAGTTGCAGAGGCAAAAATGTTTTAAGCCATTTTTCAGCCAGATTGAGAGGAATAGCTAATTGTTTTTCTATGTTCTTCTCACCACCTACATCTCTACATCTCTCTCTCTCTCTCTCTCTCTCTCTCATATATATATATATAATATATATATATATATATATATATATATATATATATATATATATATATATATATATATAGCAAAAATGTATGGAAAAATCATAATCACAATTATTTTTGATTGATATTGAGATCACAGTTATTTAACATGATTATTCATTGGCTTTGGTAAAATCATGAATTTATTGAGCATTACAATAGCTTTTAAGCACAGCACTGCACTGCAATGCTAAGGCTTTTTACCAGAAAAAATAATAAATAGCTTTATTGCTCAATTAATATATTACTAGCGTGCACTTGAGCCTACAGTGATATTGGTAGGCTATTTACATGTTGATATATGCAGCAGAAATATTGCTAGGTGGATCATTTATTAAGTCTCAGCACGGAGTTTCACTTTCAGCTCTGCTGTGTTAGTAGACAATAGGCTATAGCACACACACTGAACCAAAAGGCTAACTTACTTTAAACTTAAGGTAAACAACTCGCATTTAGGCAGCAATTCTACCAGTCTCTCTCTCTCTCTCTCTCTCTCTCTCTCTCTCTCTCTCTCTCTCTCTCTCTCTCTCTCTCTCTCTCTCTCTCTCTCTCTCTCTCTCTCTCTCTCTCTCTCTCTCTCTCTCTCTCTCTCTCTCGGACTGGCCACTGCTGCTCCTGCTGCTCCAGCTGCTGTGGTTAAGGCCAGCGACTGTTTGTTTCTGAAACTGGTTACTGTTGACAACTAACGTTAGCTGGCCCATAATTGTCTTTATACTTACAGCCGCAAGCAGCCTGGTTGGCAACCGCCAAGCTTTCGAAGACTTCACGTGAGCATACAAACATCAGCAGCAGCTGTCTGGAGTGGACGATGCCACCTCCACTGGACTTTGCAAAGGTCAAGCAAACTCGTTCACCTTTGGAAAGCAGTCCAGCTGCCTCCCCTCATTCTGCCTCTTTCTTCTTAGATACCCCGATTTATGCTTTTTGAGCAGCATGATGTCTAGCCCCCAGGTCATTCAATCTGGGCTCACTGACGTTACACTTGTCGCCGGTCGCTGTCGGGCGGACTAAACCATTTTGCGCCTCCAAGAGGGGGCCCCCAGAATGTCCAATATGTGGGAGGACTGTGACATAAAGTTCGTTCTCTCAGTTGATGTTATCAATATATTTGAAATAAATTATGACACCAATTAATTGCAGTGCCCAATTCATTCGAAATAAAAACATCACAAAAAAAATAAATCAGGATTTTTATGGGCCCCTCTCCCTACTCGGGCCCTGGGTAGTCAGGTCCACTTTTCCCCCACTACCACGCCCATGTGTATGTGATGATGATGACTGAATAAAACATAAAATAAAATAAAAATAAAAAAACTTAAATTGAGCTAAAATTAATACAGGATTATATTAAGTGTTAGCTAAATGTGTTGGTGTCTATGAGTCGTAAGAAAACATAAATCATCTTTTAAAGGCAGTAGATGTTTACTGTAAGCTAGCTCGGGCTCTGGTAAATGTTAACATAACAAGGCAAGCTACGGGGATGCGGTGGCTTAGTGGTTAGAGCAGGTGCCCCATGTACAAGGCTGTTGCCGCAGCGGCCCAGGTTTGAAGGTTTGACTCCAGCCTGTGGCCCTTTGCTGCATGTCATTCCCCCTCTCTCTCCCACCTTCATGCTTAGCTGTCCTGTCCATTAAAGGCGAAAATGCCCAAAAAAAATCTTTAAAAAAAACAAAAAAAAAACAAGGCAAGCTTCTCGCTAAAGCGCTTGGTTAAAAGGAACCAACCCATGCTATGAGATGTCAGAGATGATAGACGTAATATCATGTTATCCCAGGCAAGCAGGGGGCATGTTTCACATGTTTGATTTTAATTGCGCTAGTAAGACAAACAGCATACTGTTAGGTACTGTTACTGTTAAGGCCAGCTCTGGTTTGGCGCTGGAAGTCATGCCATATTTCATGCAAGGTATCATGTGGGTTAGAAATAAGGTGGATATGGTTTGGATAAGTTTTATAGTATATCTTTCACAATGACTACGTGTCATGTTTGCCACATATAGTGTCCACAACAACATCATTTAATGCATTTGAAAATGATAAGTATATATGTATTGCCTTGACAACGAATTATGTCTTTTTTGATGACGACTCATCATCACAAGTTCAGTTGCTACACCTCCCCAGATGATTTCCTTCTATCCTTTGTTTTATGATCAGCACTTTATTTTTCAAAGCGGGCACTATTTTGCAAGATTAATGTTCATATTGTTGTGTGATGGTATGAAAAGAGTTATGACATTGATGCCCCTCCCACAGAAAACAAATGTTAATCAGCGTGCAGTTTATTTGCACCAAGTATTAGCATTTGGTGTAAAATGACCTTTAGATGCTACAAACTTTATAATTAATGATATTTAAGTCCATTGTCTTTGAGTTGCTGAATATTGTGTTTCCCTTTAAATTTCAAGACAATGTCTCCTCTGCATTGTGAATGCAAAGGTGAGTTCCAGATAGCAAATGTCAACATATTTAAAAGCGTAATTGGCTGAAAACCTTTCAGAATCCACGCTGCATTTCTAACCACTGAATCAACACTCGGTCCACTTATACAAAATACCACATAATGTGTGGGTGAGATAATTACCTCTCTCAGTCCAAGGGCATACTTAAGGATAGCATACGTACCTATGTGAATGTGCAAAAAAAAAAAAGCTCAATGAAGTAAAGTATAATGATAAAATTTCATAAGACCTTTAGCCTATTGTCAAGTATTAATTAGCCGTCCTTTCTGTTTTTGTAAAGGCTCGAAATTCAAGTCCACACAAGAGTTCTAGAGATGTGCCTAAAGAGGAAAACTACACAGCTGATACAAAACCTCCTGTCCATGTGTGTCTGGATCTGTACACTGTGTGTGTACTTGTGGGTGTGAAATAAAATAGCTAAGATTAAACTGATATCATATGAAATCTCTGGGAAAGCGGGAAAGGTAAATTACGATGCCCAGAAGGCCTTGTGCTCCCATCCCCTCCTCTATCACACGCTTCACAGATCCATTGAATTAAAATTCAATAAGATCTAGGCTGTTTCCCAAACCAATTTGCACCAGTGAGCTGTGATATCACCCCTATTCTCCAATCAAATCCTGGTACCATTCTCTTGCTGCTATTCCAACCAATCAAACCAGCTGAAAATTAATTTGTTGATTTTCAATATGATGTACTCATAACTGATTAATGACTTGAACTCTGTAAAATACATTCTTTTTTGGGGGAAAATCTACATTCATTTCTACGGGCAAAACAGCACATTTTTCAGGATTTAGAATGAAAAGTATTTAATGAACACCCCATTAAATAAACAGCATCAAGAGGTATAGAAAATCCTTTTGATTTTCTGAGCTTTGTATTCTGCCTCTTCTCCTGTCTTTAGCCCACACTCGCGTCATTTTAAATGGGATGCAGTGAATGACTTTGTTCCAGGCTCTCATTATGCAGGCAGCAGAGATATGCACTCTTTGTCCCATGAAAACTATTAGATTAATTAATGGGTGAACATATTTCCCTCTCCCCTCCATCCTTGCAATCAGCTTTCTAGGTCCATTCTCTGCTCAGTGAACTGATTCATTCTCTCTATCATGACAGACCTTTACTCCTTTTTACAAAATAAGACCTGCAGCTAATTCTGATTGACTTGATAGATTTGTACAATTCAAATGCTGCCGGCTTAATGAGGGTGAGCTATAATCAAAAGGGGAAAGAAAAGGCAAAAAAAAAAAAAAAAAGGACCAACTTTTCAAACCCACCTTAGCCTCCGGAACATTTCACTCAACTCCTTGTCACTTTTCCCAGATATCATCCGGTGAGCAATTACAGAGAATGTACAGCGAACGATGCATCATCCATTCCTGCATGCTGACGGTAGGTGAAAAACAGGAGTGTTTACTGAGTAGGGGTGCCATTTACCATGGTAAATATGTGCGTCCCAGGCCAGTGAAGGGTTGATGGTTTTGCAGCAGCGTGACATCTGATATACGGCTATATGCAGGGAGAGGGCTGATCAAGGCCACCTCTATCACTCAACCAGATAATCTCTGCACACGGGAAAAACAAATGATGGTTGCTAGCCAGCCTCAATAGCCTGTCTCACATCTTCATCCTGTTCATTTACTGCGGAGCTATTCTCACTCACCTCTTTTAGTCGGATCTCTGCCCTGCCCTGCATTACTGCACTCTTTCACAATGTGATAAAATATTCGTTAATACTACTCATTAATGCAACTCCTGACATTAAATCACCTCTTATTATGCTTAAGCTGCTCGCATCTGCAGGGCTATTAAAGTACAGTGGATGCATATATGGAGGTTATCAGAGTTATTTTCTACTTACTTCTTGAATGATGTTTAAATCGTGCCACAGAGACACAGGTGTCAAGGAGGGTGAAACAGTGATTTAAGTGAAGTTGTCTCGAAAAGCAGAAAAGGGGGGGGGGGGGGGGTCAAGAGTAGTTCCCCAGAGCAATTTAGAGGTCTCTGTTATGGTTGGGAAATGAGAATAAAGGCATGAATTCCTGGCCAGTGGGCCTGATGATAAGGAAAAGCCTCACATTCTGTTCATACGCAGAAGAAAGCGTGCACATACTCCTCCAAAGCCTGGGTAAACAGACACCGAGATTGAGATGGATTGGACAAAGCCAATTCCTGACCTGGGCAGCTGAATGTCCTTTCTCAAATACAGAGCATGTTGGTGGCTTTGATATTCATAGGGTGGTTTAGAGAAGGTTGGGGAGTCAGATGGGATCCGTGATATATGACAGAGGTGTGATGTGAGGTTGGCAAATGGCCTGCCACTGGCATTTTGTTAACAGCAAAAGATGAAAAAGAGAGAAAGGGCAAGGGAGGGAGGACGAAGAGGGAGGAAGCTTATTCTGTATTGTTATAGACATGCACAGAGCACGTGCGCGCACATTTACTGACTCACACATTGCCAAAAGTCAAATGAAGTTAGTGTAAGTCTTGAATCGTACATAAACCAGGCAAGAAAACACGGGCTTCCTTAATCAAGCCGTCACATAACATACTCATTACATCTTACATACTGAGAGCGCTTGTGTTTGCAGGGGGCTATCTTTATAGGATGTAATGAGTCAGAGATAAGAGAAAAATAGAACACAGGAAAAAAAAACTGAGAAAAAGGGACAGAGTGAGTAAGAGAACGCGAGAGACTCCCAAGTTCCCTGCTGGCAGGGGTTTTCATGTAATCTGAGCAACCATGGGGCCAGAAAGAAACTTTGATCACAAATATTTTCTGCAGTCCATTTGGAGCTCGGAGTCTGTCGTGCCAGCGTGTGTGTGCGAGCATTTTTCTGTAATGTAATGTGGAGGACATAAGCAGGTCACACAGACACATGCCTCATTCCACTCGCGGCAGACCCAAAGGATTAATTTAACGAGCTGTCGGACGCTTGTCCTATGCGGCCCTTGTTAAGACCATCATGCAGAATCTCCATTTGACTGCTGCCTGCCGTGACTAATTGACTTATTTTGCAGGCCTAAGCAGTACTGAAAGCTCTCATATTTCATATTTATCTCTTTTTGGAGCAACGTCAGGGAACTTCAGTGAGAGCAGGGCGATGCAACCTCCCTTGAATACTAGAGAACCAAAGGGGTGGATACTTCCCAAACTGTCTCTGCATACAGATAATAAACCCAATGTTCCATTTTGTCTTAATTTAGTTTTATATTATATTTTATATGAACTCACTACTTTATGTTTTCGGCATATATGCTCTATATCTGATCCCACTACTCATAATCCAACCTGACAGTATGTCTTCATCTCCTTTTTTATCTCCTTCTACATTGTATTTTATCAAGATTAAACAGGTTTCAAGCATGCTGCTTCCAGCCCAGGAGCAGTAATGACTGCATCAATCAGGCTTTATCCTGCACTGGACTAATACCGAGACAAATTGACTTGCTTGTTTTTCCCACTGTCATCTCATCGTGAATATCAGCCTCCTCATTCCCTCTTCATACTATTCTGGCAGAGTGTATACATTCAGCCATAGAGGGTCAAGACATACAAAGCTCCCCAGGGCATACACTGAGGCTTTTAAAAGCCATCTTATTGACTTAAATGCAGTTTCATTTGTCTGCTACATTGGAGAAGGCTGGTATTAACAAAGGAGTGAATTGTTGCACTTTCACATTTAACTTCGTTTGGATAGGAAACTTTAGCTACTCGTCTTTGTTAGCGAGTGAAAAAGGAGTCAATCAGCGCCGCCACCCGCTCTCATCCACAAAAAACACACACACACACACAACTCAAGTGCCACCATTTCACTCTCTCTCGCACATACAAATGCAAAGAAAATGCCCAAGGCTGCTGTAGACCACCGCACTGCTCCGTACTTTCTACAGGGATGGGCCAATACATTTGTGTTAGCTTGTGGCGAACAGCGAGAATGGATCTGAGACTGTCTTTTATTAGATCAGTATTGTGTCTGAGAACATAAAATCTGACAAGTAAATGGAAAAACATGGATCATGTCTAGGGAAAAATCAATAATAAAGATTAGGATGTAGCGACCAGTGTTGTGAGGATGCAGAAGGCTTTGTGTCTTGTCTCTGCTGGCAGATTATCACTACACATTTCTTATTGCTTTAATAGAGCCATGATCCAACTTGTATAAAATACACTCACATGCACAGAAACATAAATGCTCTCACACACACATAAACACATACCAAAACCCCAGCCCTTCTGCTCCGCCCTCTCTTTCTAGTTAGGAATATACTGATGGATTGACAGCCTAATTGGATGTAAGCCATACTGTGCTCCCTATAGTACAGGCAGACATGGTCCATATGCAAGGCAATCAAGTAAAACAGTATGAGTGGAGGGCAAGAGAGCTATCTGCACACCCACTCACACAGTGAACTGGCCTTAAGAGGAATGGAAGAGGACGAGGATGAAGAAAAAGAGTGGGATGGAAAGGTGATTATGGGTACTGAGGTGCTGTGAAGGGAGAGAAAACATAGATGAGGAGAAGAACAGCTGATGACACAAGATTGGCTGGAGAACAATAGCTATAGAGATGGAGAAGGAAAAAATGAAACCATGGGATTGAGTGAGGGGAGGACTTTTATGGCAAAGAAGGCAAGTGATGATGGAGGAGAGGTGATAGAAGTGTTCATTTCTAGCATGAAGAGTTGCACTCCTCATGGCCATTTAAATTAGGCTCCACTGTGGATGTCCAGCCAATGGTGAATTATTCAAATAGTCAGTAATGTCTACAAAAAATCAATTGTTTCTGCAAGTACATCAACTGCTCCAACAATATTTATATCTTATCACAAACACAAACTACATGACAACCAGGACACAAAAAATACTGCTTTCTTGTTTCTGTTTGCTCCTTTCAGTTTATGTCGTGTATGTGTGTGACTTGCCTTCTTGTGCCTCAGCACTGAATGGAGTTGGCAACAGAAAGTGAATGGCTTTTTGTTTGCAGTATTACTACTGTTAGCTCCCAAGGGCAAGGACTACCATCAACGTTAAGGTATTTTCTTTGTCTCTAAGAGCTGTTTTCGTACGAGCGCAGCTCTGTTCTTCTCAGTCAGCTGGACAGCTCCTCCAGCAAAATGAACCATGCAACAATCATCTCGCACAGCGCTGTTGTTTTGGTGCAGCCGGCTGCCAGGCTTTGCCACTTATTGTTCCAGCTTCCTGTACTGAAACTATTGCCAGTGAAAGGAAGAAGAAAACAGTGCAAATAAATGCCAGGTACAAAGAGTATTTGTCAGACAAGCCCAACTCTGACAGAACTGTCTGCACTAAAATATTCACCATGACCTTAGCATTACTCCCTTGGACTAGCCCGCAAGCCCAACCCACTTACTTTAATTTATTGATCATTATGGCTGGAGATATACTTTTTAACCTTGTGTTCCTGTAGACTGAACGGAATTGTTCACATACTTTCCTTTGTACTACGCAGGTTACTGGAAGATTCCACTAGAGAGCACACCAGGAAAAACAAACCATTAAGAATTCCGGCTTTGGATGACGTAAACAATGAGGAGGTTATTTTGATGTTAATTCTGAGATCACAGCAGATAAAAGCAACAGTGGCGCCAAAGTATATGGTATGTAAGGACACTAAATAAAGCATGTCGACTATGCAGCAGCAATGACACATCGTACACATGCGGGTGGTTGTGGACTTGGTCTTTTAGCCTATTTTCAAAACTTTTAGCTATCGTTGTCACCTCTGACATGCCCACTAACCTCTGGCATGTCACCATGCTGCCTGTAACATGACGTGTTCATATGGCAACTTACAAGCATAGATTTTCTGAGGATATGCACAACAAACACTCCAGACAGACGCAGGATACGCAAGAGCCATCATTTGCACGCCAACACGTTAAATATCCAGTGTGTAGGATTTAGGGGAAAATATTGGCAGAAATGGAATATAATGTTAACAACTGTTTTCAGCAGTGTATAAATCACCTGTAACTAAGAATCGTTGTGTTTTCATTCCCTTAGAATGAGCCGTTTATACCTACATATGGAGTGGGTCCTCTTTCACAGAGTCTGCTATGTTGTCCCAATAGTGGCCCAGGACAGAAAAACCCAATACTGACTCTAGATACGGCCATTTGCATTTTTATGTTGGCCACTGTAATTCTCCTATGCGCTTAACTCACAGTTTCAGTTGGTTGCGAGCTGCAACCTCACCGCTAGATGCCATTAAATCCTACACACTATAACTTTGAAATGAAGTATATCTCTGACTTAAGGTCCAGTCACTTGGTACAATATCCATTGATTTATAAATGCAATGGCCAAAACCACTGCTCTTGCTCACATGGGATTCCCACTATTTTTTTATGTTCTAATTTGGTATACATCAACATGCTAATTCCAGCCATTGACCAATAGCAAGCTATTTATCCTTTCTGACCTTCGAGGGAATGGAGAGCTGAAGAGTCGAAAATGGAGGGGGCTATTGCAGCTTATCAGCTGTGTTGTACCATCCACTTTTATCTAACCTCCTCTATCCGAATATCAACTGTTCCACCAAAGATGAATGGTTTGCAGGCAGTTGAAAGAAAGGAACTGACAGCACATACATCTTTTGAATATACGGTATAAGATTATTGTCTCGTAACGGGCTTGCTAACTGACAGTTAGCTCAGAGGGCTTTTTCCCCCCTCTTGTCTTTATTGAATGAAATGATGTACAATACTGACAACAAAATGCCAGGAGGGAGCAAATAGTACAGAGAAAATAGAAAGAAGCGCAGGGAGCTATATTGACTGATTAGCACTAGCGTATTTCCAGCCACTAGCATAGTGTTTAACCTGCTAGCTGCATTCAGTCTAGAACCAAATATTTTGCAAAGATGCTTGGATGAAAAATGCTTTGCTGTGCCGCTTTCTGGGACAAGCAACTCTTTACTCCTTTGTAAAAGTCATGAAATTAAGGATGGAAATTAATGTATGTACACAGAGTATTACTCTAAATCCAATGTTGAACTGGACCTGGTGATATTTACTTTTACTGCTTCAAAGACATAATGAAAAAATCCCATCCTCAAATCATCATTTGATCAAATAAAGTGGGTCAAAGCGCTAAGGCAGAGCTTGGAGCAAGTTAAATCCATGATAAACCTGGTGTATTTTTAGGCACCTGTAATATTGCAGTCCAACTCCTCCTAGAGTCAATGTGATAGTAGACCTTGGTGTGATGCAACACCAAAGCTACATTCTCTTCTATCCTGGTCATTCCTCTCAGCCAACTCTCATCTATAATCTAGGTTTATGTGTCCAGCTTGGAGAGAGGATTTTCTGTGTGGTAATGTCTGTTTGGACAGGAAGTCCCATAGAAACAGGTCAACGACATGATTACACATTCATGCCTCGGGGTAGCCACAGGGCCTATGGTGTTGTTGTGTTTGTGTTTGTCTTTTAAAATGAGATCAATATCACTTTTTTCTGGCCAGATCATGTGCTCAGATGGAACAGTCATCTTTTATTTTTATCCTTTATTATAATATAAACTTCTGTTTCATATCTCACTGTCATTCACGTTGAGAAGTACAACATTGGCTATTTTGTGTCAAGGCTCTCCAAAACAATGTGGCAGCCACAGCGTATTTGTTTGACTAGGTATTTCTGTTTCAGTCATTTCAGTATTTGTCTTTGTCATGAATTTCTACTGGCTCAGGTGTCCATGCTTGTGCCAATTGGTAATCTGATAGTATATCAACGACTGAAGGGATGATCTACAACTGGCTTTTCCTGAGACAATTTTCCTGAGACACCAAAACTCTGCTCTGAGTAGTTAACTTTATGGATATGATTTGGATTGTGAGTCGATACTTATGCTCAACCAAGCATGAGGCTGTGATATTGTCACAACAAGCATAGACACATAAACTTTAAAAAGTGAGCCATTGTTTGAAAAGAGGAGATGTTGCTATCAAATGATTTTTTTTAAATGTTCAAATATTTTAAATGAAATGTTCACAGATGTTACGCTTTCGACACAAAGACAAAAGGCCTTTCCCATTAACCAGTTTGTACATCCTCAGGTCCTTTCCTCGCCTCCTCTACTCATGTCTTAGACCTGGCCACAGCAGATGTGAGCACAGGAAGCAGGGAAGAGATGCAAGGAGAGCGGAGTCGAGGCAACAGGCATTTAACAAAATGAGACATCCTTGCCTTGGAGCCATCATTTTATAGCGGTGTCAATTAAACATGACATGGGGCTTGGCTGCATCATCGGTCCATTGTTTTGTTATAGCTTACTGCTGTATTTTATGATCTCTGTCAGTCAGATCAGCATGTTTACTTTTAATTCAATTCACAATGTGGCATAATGCAACAAAAATGTATGGACCTTGTATATTTCTTAATTTAACACACACACACATAATTTAGCAGGTGGATGAAATAATAATAATAATAATAATAAGACCTGCTGCAATTTTCATTTTACCTTACAAGAAGAACTTTAATTAAAATTTCATTTCTTTAAAACCAGCCTTCACCAGTGTAATATGTTACCATATCATCACTTATTAATGATACTGAAATTATTTACTACTTGCAGGGATCACCGCAGCAAAAACTAAGTGCATCCCCATTAGAGAGACGCTGTGCACATTAAGCAGGTGGAAAAGCAGGGTAACTTTATTGATTATACAGAATCTAAAAGTTAAGTTCTGTTTCCTCTGTCAATTTTGTAACAACAGTTTTTAGTTGTCCTGCAAATGTCCTATGATTTCTGCTGCAGTGACATGACTCAGCGCATATAAGCATTTATAATCACTGAAAGGCACCTCTCTAATCATTAGAATAATTTGTTAAAGAAAACACATCAATACCATACATTGTTTAATACATTCACTCCCTCCCTCCCTCCCTCAGCTGTGGGTAACACCTCTTTTATACACTTGTTGCCAAAATGACTTCTATACTGTATACAACAGTGTATCGCTAATAGCTCCTCCGGCAAGCCTCCTTGTTCCTTAAGATGCATTTTAAGAATTGGGATGTCCTTACAGATGGAGCCGTGAGATCAATACTGGGGACACAAGCAGGAGGCCTGAGGAGCTAGAGGACGAGGAGGTACAAATCAGGGACTGGGAAAGGCCTTAGGTTGTCTATGCTGGCATTTCACCAGTCTGCTGTGACATAACAACCCCACCTTTCCTACTCCCGCCGCCACCTGGTGATCGAATCGCTTATCGGCAAACTCGAGTAACCCTGATCAGACAATATGACAATAGCAACAATCGCCCAACCTTACCTCCTATGCTTCTTCCCTGTTTTTCCCATCTGTGTGCTTAGCTGTCAACCAAATGTGAGCCTCTCTTTGTCACTTTAACCTCTCTCCCTCTCCTCTTCCACTGCCTTTAAGCTTGCGGAGTGTGACTGGTAGCTCCTGTGATTGCAGTGTGTGTCCCCTTGGACTGAAGCAGACGATGCCTTTGCTGCGGGAGTGGAAGCTCATTTAGGCTCTTCACTCATGAGGGAACAGTGGTCTGCCCTATTTGTGTGTGTGTGTGTGTGTGTGTGTGTGTGTGTGTGTGTGTGTCTTTGTCTGTGTGCATATGATGGATGAGCTGTACAGACAGTTAAAAGCAAGGAAACATTAGTGCCGACGGATTATACGCAGGTGGTACAGCAGTCATTTTCATTCCTGTTGGCATCCTGCTGATGAGCAACAGAACATGTCAATTTAAAGACTTGGTTTGTAAGTGAGAAATGTGGAGAAAGACTAGAAAGACGGAGACTAGAAAGAGACTAGCAAAGGCTGGTAAAGGATTGCACTCCCCAGCATGTTGACAGTGAGCCTGACAGTTCATTAATCCAACCAAATCCCTCCAAAGTTACTCAAGTGTGGATTCTATTTTCAAATTTCCTATTAGTTCCTCTTTGTGGATTAAGCACTGCAGTTCACGAGTGAGTGCCCAGCCCCAGCCCCGGACCAGCACATATAATTGGCTTGTAATGGATTTGGGGTCGTCTTTGCATCAGTGATACGGACAGATCCGAGGCAAAACGGCTGCTTTCCAGTCTCTTCTCACACACAGCACCATGTTGAGGCCTCTGGTTTTGTATAATTCCTTTCTTTGCTGCACATTGTCATTTCTATTTCTGTGTGTAGCTGCGGCATCCGTAGCTCGAGGACTGTGGCAGGGGAACGTGACACGGCTGGAGATGAAACATGTCAGGTGTCATGCAGCCTTAGGGCCCCTGTCACCGTCAAGACCCCTGATTCACATTCTGAAACCGCCCCCCCCCCCATCTCTAACCCTGTGCTTCTCTTTTGCCCCCTCTCTCTCTTTCCTTCTTCCTCCATTTATTTTCATTTTGTCCTTGATCCCCCTTCATCATTTCACTTGCTTCAAAATTAAGACTCATATTCCAATGCATACACAAACTCAAATACAGGAGTACAGTACATAAATAAGCTTCCTTGTCTTGTACCTTAAATAATATTATATCAAACTGGATTAAATGAATGGTAAATTGGGTATGTTGGGTTTTCTAATTGAATTGTGACAGATAATAATCACATTCAGAATCAGTTTATTATTCTGAAATCACACTGTAAGGTGACATAAATAATTGATTATTGAATGTCATTATATCATAACCTTATCTTATATATTCAAGACAGTATTGACATATTTGCCAATGAGGAGACAACAAGGGGATGGAAAGTATTGATTCAATTAGGTGAAATAATATCTGATGGTAAAGTTTTGGAATAATAACACTGAAACTGGCTTGATTTATGTCGTTGTCAAAGTAAAACTGACTGCTTATAAACAATTAATAAAATACAAAGTTTTGAAGGCTGTCACTTATTTGAGATTAATTTACTGCATCATTTATTACCGAGAGAGAAAATTAAAGGAAAGAAAGCCTCTTACGTATAAACAGATTGATGCACACTTGCATGAAATTGATTCAGGTTAAGGGCATCACATAGGAAATCAATGTAATAATCATACAAACTTTATCACATCCGTCATTACAGAGCTGCTGCAATATTTTGCCTTAGGAACAGGTCAATCAGGAGCCAACAGAGTTGTCTTCACAGTCTGAAAACAGCAGCTTGCTGTTAGACTGGTCACGGTGACAGTCATAGTATGGGAATTAGTGCTGCCTCCCTGAGTCAATCCTCAGCTGGTATTCTTGCTATGGCGTCTCCCTGGCGTTCAGCCTCCAGCACATGATTGTTGAGACAATGACATCACTATCCTGGGACTTCACATAACAGCTGATAATGTGCTCTAGCACTGGGGTGGGATACAGAAGGCAATGATAGTGATTCAGCCTTACCCTAGCAAAGAGGGTTGGATAAATATGGGGTCACACTGACTGAAACATGGACTGTTTATATCTATATTGGGAGCGGGTCCTTGTCCATGGAGTCTGCCATGTTGCACTGCCATGTTTTTACAGTAACCCAGAACGGACAAACCAAACACTGACTTCAGACAGGGCCATGAGCATTTTGGCGTCGACCACTGTAGTCCTCAGCCCCTTTGCAACAAGTGGAACAGTGTCAAAAAAAGACGTAAAACTGCGCTATTAAGAGTTCTGACTGGTTTAAATCACCAGGGTCTGTTTGTTTTGGTGAGCTACAGACCTCTGCAAATAATTCTACTCTGTAAAAACCTCCTGAACGGATTTTAAAGGGATACTTTGCCGATTTTCAACCAGCTTTGTATCAAAACAATGTAGGTAGTATGCGTAAATGAACCGTGGTAAACTTCCCTCCATCTAACCAGTGCCTCGATATCCCTCCTCACCCCCCAGTAAAACTCTGGCCTCTGGCATCACTGTCACTGGCTCTTGGACTGTTGCTCAAACTACAGACTGTGCACCTGCCTTTTCATATTGCCCAGCACCAATGCCGGCAGTGCAACTAGGCAGTGCTGCTTGAATAAAAATAAAGATAATGTTACTGCACTGCCTATTTCTCACCCTCAATGTTTTTACAAACATATTTTAGTGCAGTGTTTGGCTGTGATAGGGTGAGTTTGTGAACAGGAAGTGGGTGCTATACTATTTCCTGAATAGTGAAAACAGTGAGATCAAATGGTAAAAATAGGCAGCGCTGATCAAATATAAACCAAGATGCTGTTACTGTTTTGCGTATTTCTTACCTCAAATGTTTTTACAAACATGTATTAACTTACTGATTAACTGTAATACCACATCGTTTCTTGCCAACCTGATGCCTTTGTTTCAAACGGATGTGTTCACACCATGTAGCCCACCAGTGGGAGAGTTTATTGGTCTGGGGCAGAGCAGTCCATTCTGGTAACTGTTGGTTGTCTCCCACAAAAGTGTACTTTCCTCTGTTTTCTCTGGTTCTGTGGCACCAATTTCAAAAGTATTTGTAACCTTCTACTGCTTAGATTCTACTGCATACAATAAAAGGCCATTTTTCCAGTGGTGAAATACTTCTTAAAGTTATCAGAGAAAAAAGGTGAGCACACATTCACAGGTGCTGGGCTAGCAGCCCATCTGTGACAAGCCAAATAGCATTGGAGAAACACTGATTTGTAGCGTGAAACTGCTTTACTCAGTGTTTTTACTGGTTTAAATCTCCTGGTCTATTTGTTTTGGAGAGAAAGGGACCTCTGCGGATAATACAGCATCTGGTAAAAATCTACTGGTCAATCAGCACTGAAGAAATCCTAACCGGGAGTTTACAACTGCCGCACACAAGAAATTTCAGATGGTTGCAATCTGTATGTAATATGAAGTTTTGCCAGATCTCAGACGAGAACCTCCCTGCTTGCATCTATTCTTATTTATTCACTATGTCTACCACATCCAGCTGGTATGCACAATGGAGCTGACCACAGGGCCTTACTATGTTTGTTTATATTTAGAAAGTGGGACTGAAGCTGATGTGAGGGGAGATACAGAAGTAGGACTGTAATTATTTCCCATTCTTTCCATTCTGTAGCCCAAACACAAGCGATTCTCCTTTGAAAGTTCTCCTGACCTCTTCCTCTTCTGCAAACAAGATATGAAAATCTATGAGAAGTCTATACTGTGTAATTTAATATATGACCACAATAACTTACATTGTTTAATTGAATTGAAATTATAATGTTCTGTGAGGTTGGCTAGTTTATTGGCCGGAACAGACAAAAGCATTGCCGTAAACAGACACACACAACTCACTCCATATTACACTTACACACATGCACACTGGTGTAATGGAGGTGCAATTCAAGCTAACAAGGTTGGAGTCTGCCATCTCACAGTCTGATGGTCCCAAGCCAATTATCACATCATAATGAGCTGGTCAGCTAAGGATGCTTGCTTACATTCATTTAGGATGCACTGCCAAAGTGGGTACAGGCCTTTTGTGCCTGAAGTGTGTGTGTGTGTGTGTGTGTGTGTGTGTGTTTGTTCGTGTTTGTCTGTGCGTGCGTGTGCGTGTGTGTGTGTGTGTGTGTGTGTGTGTGTGTGTGTGTGTGTGTGTGTGTGTGTGTCTGTTTCAAGTGCAATTTTTCATGCTTATAAACTTAGCGCTACAGATACAGGCTACAGATAGGAGTGAAGTAATAAACTGTGCTGCAGTGTGAAATGTGTTTATTTGCATGTGGAGAGAAGTGATGGGAGAATATTTTTGCAGAGACAGTTAGAGACAACGTGCTGCAGAGACATATGTGTGATAAAAGAATGCCAGAAGGCTTTTAAATGACATTTGTTGATGGCTGACTTTGCCCACACTGTGCATCCCAGTGGATTTAATTGCTGTCGTTGTACATCAATTTAGGTAGCGTATGTAATTAAGATGGGTTTAACGTGATTAACAGCTAGAAGTAGATTTGTTGTCCATGCATGCCAACCCTTAAACACAGACCAGAGTGTTGTTATTACTGGATGTATTTAGCCTGTGATGTTGCTGGGTGTGAATTTGCTACAATCAGACCTAAAATAGTAAATCAGGAAATGTAATCCGCAGTGAGTGTTTTTTTTTTTCCCTGAAATGTTGTAGTGTGTTTTTGGAAATGTTTTAGTGTTTTCTGAAATGTTGTAGTGTTTTTTCAAATGTAGTGTTTTTGGAAATGCAGTGCTTTGAGAAATGTTTGTGTTTTCTAAAATGTTTTTGTGTTGTGCAAAATGTTGTGTTTTGACCCTCATTTGAGCCACCATACCCATAGCTTAACAAAAACACTAAAGTATGTCAGCAAATAATCTCTGTACATGTATCTATTTGCTTTGAAAGTTAATTTTACTATTAAAGTTAATTTTGCTATTTTGTCATGTGCTAAAGTTTGTGCTCACCTGTAGATATACCATCAAACCCACCTACATCTTTAATATGATAATGATTCATTGGTTTTAGAATGCTGCACAGAGCACTTTGAAAATATGCAAGGGACAAAATAAACATCCTTCAATGAGATTCACACTCGTGATAGAGATCTATGCAAATTACGGTGTGTCTAACAAAATACAGATAAGCAAATTCCAACCTTCAAAGTCATGGAAGTCAATAAAAAAGGCTGTTAACAATCCTTGAATAAGTTTACTACATTGGTTCTCTTAAGGAAATCTGTTCTGTACATTGAGTTAGTATTTGTTTGATTAGAGAACAGATTGATGACTGGTGGAGTGCCAATGCTGGGTTCAGCAGTTTCACAAAGTGCCCAATATGTGTAATGAGGTAGCATCTTGCTGTACTTCATTACTCTCCACTTTTATGTACATAAAAGTTCAGAAATAAACCTGTATACTTGCAAGCTGCCAGCTGTTAGTGTATGTTTGTAGTTGGAAATTTAGCATGTGAAGCAAAATTGATAACATCACATGCAAATTCTTATCTTCACATACTGTACAGTAAACATGATAACTAGGTCACAAGACTGAAGGACCATCTGGCTCGTGTTTGCACATGAAAACAGCATGTCCTGTCTGCAAAACCAGAATGTTTCTATCCTTGTTTTGAGAGGAAAATGTGGCCGCTTTTTTTTCCTACTCACTTTCTGCTCGCCACCACCTGCTCCCATCTCCCTGCACTGCACCCATGGGGTTATCTTAGGGTCTGAAAAGTAAAGCCAATGTGTGAGTACCTTAAACCTGCATTCTTTCTAATGGTCAGTACAGGGCGACTCCACTGCTGCAAAAAGAAGTCCAGTTGTATACAAGTGTATGAGAAAATAAGCCTACATAAACATTGTTCTAATGAGTTTATGGTTTCAATTGCTAGTTTCAACAATTCTTCAATACAGCATGATGTCCATTTGGTTAATAATGATGATAAAGCAGGGGATGCTTTAGGGCGTGGCTACCTTGTGATTAACAAGTTACTATCACGACAGTGTCCTTGGGTTCTCAGTCAGGACCACTCCTCACTCCTCCACAGCTCCACCCTCTCGTTAAAATGTGCCGTGCTCTATTAATATCACTCAGATGTAACAACCGCGTATTTCTAGATAAATGTGTATTTATGTCAACATCTCGATTTTTGGTCATTTTGGGGTTTTGTTTTATTTTATGTTAAGTCTCAGCTTTCAGAATATGAAACTCATATTTCCCAAATCATATGACAAATACAATTTGAAGTTTGTCAAGGCATGATAATGGGCTAGCAAGGAATACTTGAAAACTGCACTCTGGTCCCACTCAGGGTCAGTCTCCCTTCCTCCCTCTACGTCTCCCTGAAATTGTGAATGAAAGGTTAAATATTACAGGAACAAGGCAGGGTCCAGGACTGTGGGTTTTTGTCAGATTTTAAAGTAATACAGTCTTGGCTTTTAAAATATTAAAACCTCTAAAACCCATCTAGTCATTGTTAGCTGTATGCTAACTTCATCAAACAGGCTGCAGTTCTTCTGACAACATCATTTTCTCATTTTCCTGCACAGTGTTGTTGGGTTCGCTTGTTTTTGTTACAAAATAAAAGTGTCCCCAAGCTTTTCTGCATATTATACATCTCAGGCAGCCCCTGGAGTATAGAATGTGCTCCCAGTTGAGAAGGCCAATGGCCTCTGTCACATGCCTTTGCCGCAATTGCACTGCAAACTGTGAAGGCCCTTTTCTCTTAAAATCATGGCTTAGTGACAGTCAATATGTAATGTGATGTATTTTGCTTCATATTAGGAGTACAAAAACAATATTGCTATCATTAGCAAGTTTAGAATATCCTCTTTCCAACAGTGTTTGAAACTAAAAATGTGTTTCAGGGTCAATGTGATTGAAAAAAATAGAGCAAGAGCAAGCAATCTGGTCACCAAAAAAACAGGATGGCTGACTTGAGGCTTCAAACCAATGGGCAATGTCACGATGGCTACAGCCACTGCTTTCATGCAGTCCAAATGATTTTGTTCACAAAACAAAAAACTAATGACATGACCTGTGCAACCAGTTACACTTCAGGCACTAAATGTTCTCATTTCTAAAATCCCAGAAATTTTAAATTTGACTTGTTGTCACTAGGGGGCAGAAAATATCAAAACAATCAATTCAATACTCCCTCTCCTTTTAGCTCTGTTCTGGCCTCCACCAGCTCCTGACAAAAATATCTGCATTGTCAGTTTCTTAATCGATCTGGTGTTTGGTGCTAGAAGAGTAACAAACAGTTTTTTTTAGAGCTTCTTCTGTTGAAAACTGCAACCTAATGAGGTTGATGAGAATGATTGAACCACAGTCAATGAGCCATTCATAAAACAAAAACAGTGAGCTGCAGGAGCTACAAAGCATCATAAAACTGCAGAATCAGATGTTATTTCTCTGCACTTCTGACGCTATGAGAACCCTTTCTCATTCAACAGCCATTTGATTTAAAATTATTACCAAACATATTGATTAGTGCAGGTTTAAAAAAATCCAGATTGCCTAAGGCTTAAAGTATGTGTTAAGCCAGTCACAAACTGTGAAGAACAGGAGAGCGCATTTTACCACATATAAAAAATGAACAATGAAGCAATATGACCCGAGGGCTCTCGGCTCCTCGCCACTGATGGCAATTGAATCAGATCTGGTCAGAGCCCTGGATTTTAATGATGTGGTGAATGCCTTTGCCCAGGCACAGTGAGGTAAAAACACATGGTTCAAGGTCAGACAGCTCTGTTGCCAGATGATACTGTAGATGTTTACTGCTTGTTTAATGAGTACTGCAAGAGTTTGTGTCACTCAATAATCAGTGCTTTGCTGGTCAAGATGATGCATCGGTGTGAAAGTTAATGGAAGCTGGTGGTTATCCTTTAACATTTTATAGAAATACAAACATTACGTTATATACTACTATGTTATTACATAAAGATTCTGATGAGGTAAATTATATACTCTGCCACAATTATCTGTTCACTACACATTTGTGTGTGTCTCCATGTGCAAAATGTGTTGGCAAATGGTTGGACTTGTACAAGAATTGGACACGAGAGGCTCCCATTGTGTTTCAGGACAGTCCTCCCATTTCATAGCCCAATCTATCTCCAATACTCTGTCAAGCTTTTGCCTTTGTATCTTTGTTTTTGCAACTCATCCATAAGTATTTGTTACCCTGCTGGAGGTACTATGCTGCACAGTCTCAGTATTTCCTATTTTTTCCAGCACGGATGAATACATCAGTCCAGAAAAATTACAACTGGGTTGAACTTTAAGTCTGTCAAAAGAGATGAAAATCAGACTTCAGCCCTGTCTGGCAAACAACATAATTTAAAATAACCTGAAATGAACCTTTACAGACAGACAACAGATCAATGAAGCTGTGTTCAGAAAATGCATTAGTTGCATCATTCATTTTTCCACGTTTTATTCTAAACACGTATCCTATCTGTATAATTGGTAGACTTCCCTGGTCAAGAACACCTTAATTAGAGCAAGAAGCCACAAGCAGGAGGCAATACTATACATTGGAGAATTCTGATTATATGTGGATCTGTATTGATAAAGGTAAATTAGGAAGCAGGAAAGTGCAAACATAAACACTAAAGAAGCATATATAAGCCAGTGTCAATATTCTCCTCAGTTTGGGATTATCTTATGTACTCATTATTATGAAGCCAAGGTTGAAAGTTAAGTACACTTATTTTGTTTCCTCATAATTGAATTTGGCCTGGTTAATTGAGGGCTGGTCTACAGTCAGATTAGGTAGAGTGCTTAACATAATTATTTTTCCTTTCTTCAAGAATGTATAATTGCAGTATTTGACATGAATAAAAGTGCATTTTTCCTGAGCCATTGTGAAATTAATGCAGAAACTGACAACATATAGTACATGCAATGCTCCTTTATGTTTTTGACCAAAAGGCTTACTGTACGTCTAACACTTCTGAATGCATCATTAAGCACCATCTTGTTTTCGGTGTAATGAATCATTACTTTGACCCCTGTCAATCATTTCATCTCTAGTATTCAACCTGATCTCACAGAAATACGTGAAATGACCACGACCTCTTAACACCGCATTCCGTGGTGGCAGCACGTAATGGGTTGAAATTACGTGCTGCCACCACGACAACAATGCCAATGTAAAGTCAATTAGGGTCCTCTCCCGTGGTGGACACACGGATTCCCTGATTCAATCACGTCACGTCAACCTCGTTTTCCTCAATGATATCTTTAACGTTCCTGTATACACACAAAAACGCGGAAGTGTTCTTGATATTAAAACGGCAAATATATTCCTCTGTTATAATTTCCCACCAATAATAATAATAATAATAATAACGTGATAGTTCGGCTGTTCTAGATATTTGTTATAGCCTATTCAAATATTCAATCCCAAAAATGCCATTTCTAGAGAACTTGCTAAAATATCTGAAATGAACCATCATGCCTGCTTTTTCTTAACATATTTCATCTAGGTGCAGTGTCATTACTAGTTCAGCTTTACTAGACATTTGATATATTCAGTAGATGTATCTTTTTACGACCCTGTTTTACAAGCCGCAAAAAAACCTACCATCCCAAAAATGCCGTTTTTAGAGTACTATCTAAAATAACTACGATTAGCTTTTTCTTAACATAGTTCATCTAGGTGCAGTGTAATAACTACTTCGGCTTTACTAGATATTACATTTATTCAGTAGATCTATCTTTTTACAACCCTATTTTACAAGCCGCAAATGAACCTACTGTCCTAAAAACGCCGTTCCTAGTGTATTAGCTAAAATATCGAAAATTAGCTGACATCTTTACTTTTTCTTACCATAGTTCATCTAGGTGGAGTGTAATAACTCGTTCGGCTTTACTTGATATTAGATATATTCAGTAGATATATCTTTTTACAACCCTATTTAGAACCCTACTTTGCAAATCAGAAGAACTACAACTATGTTGCTGATATGTATCAAACTGCATGGCGCAGTCCCAGGGAATTCTAGTTTTTTAAAAATCTAAGTGTTTTTCCCAGATTTGGAAGTTGTAAATACTGAACTGAGAGTACACTGTGGACTTTAAGGGGATGGTAAACACATTTGTGAAATCAGATTTTAAATATCTAATTTCTAAATGGGTGAAAATTAATTTTATCCATATTTTATCCATATCTGACAGCACCCTCAATTGTTGACTACACTCACATGATAGCTGAGGTCAAGAGCTCTCTATAGCAGTTGGTCCCATGTCTGTACCCCCTTTAGTTGCTGAGTTATAAGCCCTCAAACATGCACTGAGGTCAAGGTTCAAAGGTCAATGGCTGAAAGCAGGAGCCATGTAGAATCTTCATACTGACATATGTTACTCTCCAGGTTGAGACCTTTCCAATGATGTATTTGGTTTAGCTCTACGACAAAGTTTAGATTTTTTCATTTTTTGGACACAAGCCACGCCAGGTGTAGTTTCAGAGAGCACTTTGAAGGCCCCGTGTATAAAATGAGTTTTGTTTGTTTCTTTGCTTGTTTTTTTCTTTTTTACTGTAGATAGTTACTAAAATGAGTCATCCTCAGACAATACTACTAAAAAGTAAAACCAATAATAACAGTAATGAAATAAGCAAAAATAATATTAAAATCATATTGAAATTTTAAAATCTATTTACAGAGCGGAATGATAGCCTAATAGATAACTTAGATAATATTTATTATTGTTTAGACACTTTATTATTGCTTAGATACTATTTAGCCTATTATTGTATTTACTTTTAGCATGTTCTACTTTTGAGCAATTTCCGAGAAGTTATGATTAAAAAAAAATAAAAAATTACAGACTATAGGAGACAACCTCTTCAATGTCTCACGTCAATTAATTAACACTATTTGTCGGCTTTTATAATGCCTTTTTTTTTTTTTTTTTTGCTGCTGTCTCCAATTGAGAGTGGTGATTTGCTAAATACATTCTACAATAATAATTAGATTAACATTTGGTCTATAATATTGTTAGCTATATTACGCATTTTAATTAAAAAAAAACGGAAGAATAAAAGAAATAAACACCGAAATAATTACTTATTACTTATTTTTTTTTATTGATACGCCTCTCTGACACACACACACACACATTGAACACGCGATTGAATGAATGAATGAATGAATGAACATTGGAAGTGGTTCAGCCACAGTCCCGCCGGCTGGCGCGGTCACATTGAGATTACATTTGTTTTTTATTACTAACAAAATGTTTTATATTGACCGTATGAATGGTTTCGTTTTCAAATAAATATTTGGAAACGAAAATATGCTTTGGTGTACTTTTACAGAGTTTTGCAATATGTATATAGCCTACCTGTATCAAAATGTATAATTTTCAGCAGCGGTTTGTGTGACAGCTGCCACGGTCGGAGGTATAACCAGCGGGGCAGCCGCTGGTTCTGTGGCGCTGGCTTGGGGTCCACTCTCCCCTGGTGGAGTGGAGGGTGGCCGGGTTGCCAGGGGCAGATGGCTCCATGTGATGGTGTTTCCTCTCTGGTTCTTCCGTGCTCAGCCTTATTTTTATCTTCTTATTTATTTATTTATTTATTAGTGGCGTTTGGATTCAGTTACGGCAGACGGATGGCAATCTGAAATGAAATGAAGCCCACAGACAGCAGACAGCAGCTACAAAACAGTAGTGGAATGCACCCCATCCGCCCACAGCACAATGCTCTTAAAGCCCTACGCTATCAAAAGCTGGCAAAATACATTTACTCCTACTAAAACTGGTTCAGTATTGAAGGAAGTGGATGCAGCCGGAGCCGCGAAACGAGCTAAAACGTCTAAGTTTGTTTGTTTCCCCTACAGCCAGTGAGCAATGGCAGCACATATTTTTGAAATGAAATGGCAGAGAGCGGAACGAAACCAGGGCTAACTGGTGTTTCCTCCTCAGGCTCCACTTCACTCAGCTGCCCCACAGATTCGCTGCCTCTCCGACTTTAACCTCAATAACAATTCGGAGGTAGCTGGGAGCGGCTGGCGAGGCGTTAGCCGCAGCATGACCGGAGGGAAGCACAGCCAGTTAACCTCCGCTAGCTTCCCAACTAGCCCCGGCTCTCTGTTTGGATCCAACCGGAGCACCGAGCCCTGGTTTGTTATTCAGGTTAATGTGGGAAGAAGCAGCGGGTTTATCAGGCAGCTGAGTGAAGCTGGGTGAAGTGGAGGCTGTGGAGAAAACACCAGGATGGGTTAATGTCTGGAGCTTGAGTTATTAGCGGCTAGGTCCAAGCAATGGGTCAGGCGTTACGGTTGTGTTAAGTGACTAAGTTAGCCCGGCAGCAAAGCTAACATTTTCAATTAGCATTGTAAAATGTAGCCTACCCGCGAAGCTACATTTTTGTAATATATTTGCTGAGATGGAGGCGAGGCTCAGTGACTAGAAGAGCTGATAGAAGCGCTCCATAGCTGTAAGTTACTCCAGTAGCCGGTGGCAGCCGACTTGGCTAGTGCTAACACCGGGGGTTAATATATTTTGCTTTCATCTCTCTGCCCTGCTCTACTCTACTTCAACTCTACTTAGCTTTGTCTCTAGTCTACCGGTAAACTACCACACCCACCTTAGGAAAATACAATTTTATTGAATATAATAAACGTACAAAGTCACTTGACATGCTGCTGTTTTGTGCTATGACCTATTTAAGTGCTGGAAGTTGTTATTTACGTGACAACGCCTGAACGCAACACAAGCCCAGCACCAAGAGTGCCATGCTGCGCTGATGTGTGAGCAGCGTGTTTGTCTGTGCGTAACCACAGTATGTTGATGGTTATTTACACAGTGTCCATAACAATAACTTTGTCAGCTGACAAACTGCACCGGGCTCAGGATCAGGTTTGGTCAGGAAAATGCGGCCCAAGTCGCTCTAGCATGCTCACCTGTGTGTGTGGCGGAACTCCGCCGTGCGCAATGCAGAGAGCAGAGGAGAATTGTTAACGCCTGACCATGTAGAGACAGAAATGACACGATGGCATAACACCATAAATAGTATATTGTTATGTTATTATATGAAGCGTCCGTCGCACAAAATAATATGACTTTAGTTTACGAAGAGGTAAGACAGAGCCCTCTCCTCTCCTCTTATATGCTGCACTGTAGAGAGGCTTCAGTGTTGATTGGCTTCACTTGTGCCATGTAACCAATCAATGGGGGCTGTGGGCAGGACATTGTTACACAGCGTGTGCCTGTGACTTCAGGCAGAGAGACCGCTGCATCAGAGCCGAAGGAGCGTGTTTTAAAATACATTTATTTTATCAATTATTTATTAACTTAGACTATTTTTAGCAACTTGCCCAATCGGGCAAGTGAGTTGTTAGTTTACATGCCCGACCTTGAGTTTTACTTGCCCCGGGCAATTGGACAATCCTTATTGTTGAGCCCTGCATTGTTATTGTGACATCCCTGCTGAAAAAAACAGCATAATTTCTATGCTGGTCCATGCTGGTCTGGTCGATGCTGGTTTTTTCAACAGGGATGACAACTTCATAGAGACAGTGGTAGAGCACATGTTTGGTGTGGAGAAGTGTTTTGTGTGGTTTGTCAGCTGCAGCAACCCATCACTGAATCAAGGTTTTCTCTGCCTATCTAAGACAAAGGCGGGCCGCCTGGGTGATTTTGGCCACCGCCTTGGTTAAAGTGTGTGTGTGTGTGTGCATGGGGGACCTTCAGATGTAGCGTCTTTTGCACACTAACCCATTGCTTTCAATGTAGACGCGCGTCATGCGCGCTCACAACCCAAAGCAACGCTGTAGCGACACGCATTCCGTGTGATGCGCTTGTTTTTTCGTCCAGCACACAGCTCCACGGACCTGCTTCTCTCTCCGTTGTTGTGCCAGATCCCGGTTCCCCCTTGGGCTGTGTCTCTTCTACTGTTTCCCACGGAGCTCTGCCCAGTTTGAAAGGCGAAGGAAGCCCGTATGTGGAAAGACGTCGCCTCTGAGATGTAGAATGTGTATTATAGAAGAGAAAGACACATTTCAGGACCGCTGACTTGTATAATCAGAAGAGACATGTCCTGTGATTTTCAGCCTCCTTTCATATTTAATAGAGGGGGGACAATACCTGACAGTAATATTCTCAGCTGTCAGGATGTGCCTGCTGTAAAGGGTAAATATAATCATAGAAGGCTGAAAATCACAGGACATGTCTCTTCTGATTATACAAATCAGCAGTGTAAAGCTCAAGCATGTGGGGGCCTCCTTTCATATTTAATAGAGGGGGGGACCATATCTACAAGTACAGCTGTCAATATTCCCCCCTGCCACAGGCCTTTGCCACCTTGGTCTCGAAAAAACCTAGGGAAAACCTTGTGAATGTAACCTTATGTTACACAAATGTAAGTTCGGGCAGCTCTTCACTTTCACCGCTGTCGTCCAACTCCATGGAAACAGGTCTCTCCACTATATTTGGTCTTATTGGCTTAAAACACATAGGGAAGTGGTTTTTACCTTTGTCCATGGTTCTCTGTATCATCAAAGTCTCAAAATAAATTTTACCAGGACTAGTACTGTGTTGTATTCAGCACTCTTCGTTAGCACCCATTCTCATGATGTCACCAACTAGCTTGTTGAAAGATGGCTGCGCTCTGCTGGCAAAAACATGAAAACACAACATTGTTTTCTGGAAAATCTATGACGATATCAAGTAGGGCTGGGCTATAAAATAATAATTATCTCAATGTGGCTCACCTCAAAAGAGCTAAAATAAATGTTCAATAAATCCTCCATATAATTAAACCACCCATGTGCCCATAGAGGGGGTAGGTAATGAACCTTAATGCCAGTTTCAACCCACCATCAACCAGAAGAAATAGGAGCAGCAGCAGCAGTAGTTGCAGTAGTAGAAGAAGAAGACGTTGACAAGACCAGCCACTGATGCATACAGTAACATTATAACGTTATGACATTCAAATCACTCATGAAGTTATTTTTCGTATGATTGTTTTGACCACAGAAAACAATGCAGCACTACTCCACAACTGAATTTGCTACATAGCATTAGCTCCAGTAGCTGCACAGTCAACCTATCTCATGCTAATGATAAGATAGGTAAATAAGTGTGACTGACTAACCAGCTGTTTCATTAGAATGATGTGACATAACGTGACATAATGTGACTAAGGTAAATAAACCTTTAATACATTTCCTCATCTGCAAACATAATATCTGAATCTACCTGAGATTTAGTTGATGTTCTGCTGTTTGGAAATGTTGTCATGTCTGACAATAAACACTAGTTTAAACTACAACTAACAGCCTAGGATCTTAAACTTTCACTCAGGAGCACAATCAGCCTTTAAACCTAAAATAAATGACTTTGACTTTTTTAGAAGTATCGATATCGGCTGATATTAATTTTTTTTTTTTAATCATGATAACATTTTTTTAGCCATATCGCCAAGCCATTATCAAGTTTGATTGTAGTTTCATATCTTTCCAAAGGCTGGGCGGTATACTGGTTCGTACCGAAAACTGGTATTTATTTTCGTTATGATATGAATTTTTCATACACCGCAATACCAGTGAATAGCCCAAACAACGTCCGGAACGTGCGTGGCGGGAAAGTGTTTCAGCGGGGACCCATTTCACCACTGTACACCACAGGCACGCTTGAGCAGGTGAGAGTGAGAGCATATAGAAAAGTTTAGAGGCGAGAATGGCTGCCGGAGAGAGTCCTGAAAGCGAAGCAACTGTACACGATGACCCAGAAGAACTCATACCAAAAAGAACAGTGTTTCCTAGGGATGTAACGATACCAGAAACTCACGATACGATATTATCACGATAAAGAGTCCACGATACGATATATATCACAATATTTATACAAGGGGAAAAAAAGAGAAAATTTATTGTTAAAAATAGCTATTTTATTCAAAAATAGTGCATGTACACTGTACAGCATGTTATTTTTAACTTGGAAGCGTATCATAAACAAATCAACACACAGCTGAACATGTGCTTTCATTTCCCCACTATTACTGCTAAGCAGGCAGACATTAAAGTGCCATAACAAAGTCATGTCAATTAAAACTATAGTGACAGAATATGAAAATGGAAACATTCAGTATTTTTTAACCTACTCTGAACAAAAGTAGTGTAGTACTATTACTAGAAAGTCATCTGAATGACATCAAATTATGAGGATAGAGTAGTCTTAATATTCATCAAATATACAGAACTTAGAACAATCACACCCTGCAACAACAACAAAATTAACAAATTAGAAATAATGTAAACTCAGTAACACACAATCCCTCACTCACAGATACATAGAGAGACAGAGAGAGAGAGAGAGAGAGAGAGAGAGAGAGAGAGAGAGAGAGAGAGAGAGAGAGAGAGAGAGAGGTGGGTAGAGATGTGTGTAAAAGAAAACCAAAATAAATAAAGCCCAGCCATTTCCCTGGAAGTCACAGAAAAACTCAAAAACACACATTCACTCAGTTTGTTCACGCCAGGTTGACAATCTTGACATCAAGGAGACCCTAACGCTTTCTCAGAACAGGAGAGGAAAGCTCTGGTCCTACGCTTTCATGTGATATGCGTGGCATTTCTGTGCGACCCTGCATTCGCGAGTAATCCATCCAAAAGTAATGTGTGTGCAAAGCTGTATGAAAGCTCTGTTATACATTGTTTTAGTGTAAATTTATTTTTTTTTTCGCTGTGAAAACACTGGACTACCAACAAGTGGTCGGTAGTGGTGGTCTTGTCGGAAAGCCACGATTCCGCTGTTTCACGTGATATGTGTGGCTTCTCGCTATGATGAACGGTCGCGGAGAAAATCCACAGAGAAGAACAATCAATCTCTTTACTTTTATTCGCTGTTTCCTCTGGTCACGCACGGATCAGAGTCGGAGGCTGAGAGGCCGTTTACACGTACACGGTGATTTTGATAAACGGAGACATCTTCCTTCGTTTGTGCCCTTCGTTTACACGCAAACGGAGATTTCTCCTCTGAAAACGAGTCTTTCTAAAAACTCCGGCCAGAGTGGAGATTTTGGAAAAAACTGAGATAAACGGAGATAAACGAAGTTATAGGCAGCCGACGTCACAGTATGCGCCGGAACTTGCGCCTGTGTCAAAAGTGCGACCTATGTTGCTATGGTGACAGTGGATACATGGAAGGCTTGAGCCTCTCGTTACACTGCCACCTACAGGTTTGGCATGCTCTTGTGTATATATACACGGGTAAGTGTAAACGAAGATCTTTTTGAAAACGGAGATGGTGAAATGTCCGTTTATGAAAATAGCCGGCGACGTGTAAACGGCCTCTGAGAGGCTGAGCTGCACGAGTCTGCTCTCACCTGTGCGCGCAGTTGCATGCAAAGGATTATGGGGAATGTAGTCGCAGAGTCATATTACCGGCTCTGTAGGAGAACGCAGCTATATAACTACTGTGGCATTCCCACGACGGTATCGAGAATTTATTTTATCGCGACACCACAAAATTCGATATATCGTTACATTCCTAGTGTTTCCCCTACATGCAACTAGCAGCGGCGCACTGCCGTTTACAATTCTCCTCTGCCCTCTGTATTGCGCACGGCGGAGTTTTGCCCCGATGCACGCACGCACGCACACACACACACACACACATACACACAGACAAAGCGCACACACACAGGTGAGCACACTAGAGCACGGCTCGGGCCGTATTTTCCTGACCGAAGATGACCCGTCCCGAGTCCGAGACAGTTATAACCGAGCACAGCACTAATGGAGCGGAGCGTGTGTTGTGTTCAGGCGTTGTCAGGTAAATAACAAATTCCGGCACTTGAATAGGCCATAGCACAACACAGCAGCATGTCAAGTTGGCCGAACCTGAGCAAAATACCGTGAAACCGATATGATTTTTTCTTAAAACCATGATATGAAAATTTTGTCATACTGCCCAGCCCTAATCTTTCCTAAAGTAAAAATCAAACAAACCACAGTCATATTGTTCAGTGTTTCATCTCCAGTTTAAATTCAACTGTGAAGGCAACATATGATACTGTGTAACACGTGCATTATGTGATTAGTGTACGGCTGTGCCTTAACATAACCTACAACAGACTGCATATGGTCCATTTCTTAAAGAAATATGTATATCACTGTAGAACATTTGGAGTTTCATTGAAAAGCTGTGGTTTTCTGGGCAGGGAGCCATATCTATTTGCTGTTTTTAGCCCCAGCAGCAGCAGACCAGCAGTCTGTCACGGTCCACTGCTCCAGCGTTTGAATGTTTATTTATCCATAAGTATATGTGTATGTTTGTATGAGCGTGTGCTTGTAAGGCCAGTGCCACCGGTGCCAGGCCAGACCGAACTGTGGCATTTTGTTTATCCTGGCTCATCTCCTCTTTCTCTTATTGACCCATCACTGAGTCCACGCGGACTGGCCCTCACTCCCTGACACTACACAGATAATGGCTTTTCTGGAAACTCAGAGCATTAGGCATCTCCACTGAGCTGTAATTATACCGCTAATGTGCCAATTTTCAACACATTCCTCAAAGGTATTTATTTTTACTGTTTAAGCTGAATTGTGTTATGACCAGAAAAGAAAAGTTATTGAGAAAATGAAGCTTTTTGCAGAGGTTTTCCGTTTATTCCCCCTGTCATTTTAACACAGATGAAAAAAGGAATAGAAAAATAAAATGTCACACAGGACATCAGAGAGCCTTCAGTTTCAAACCAGTCACAGGGCTTGTCTTTGTAACCATGGAGATGGAATTATAAAACACCTCGGAGGTCCTTGCCCTTGATATTTTTAATTTTTCAAAAATTAATGACATTCTGTCTGTGGGTGCATATTCATTACTCTTTGAGAGTGGCTCAAGTGATGCAATGTTTCTATGACTTTGATCAGCCTTTGAAGACACAGTTTTCTTGTGGGTGTTTGACACAGGTAGGAAAAATTGTTACACCAACCTACAGAGCAAATCTTTACCATTTTACTTTATATGTTACTTCAACCTAAAAGGCCTATAATGATATGTAAAACATCTCTCTGTCTCCCTCTGAATCCCTAATTATTGCTTGCACACACTGTGATTTTGGACGGCATCAATTTAGATTCCATTACGTTCTCCAGCTTGCTGGTCCCAGTGGTGGTGCTAATGCAGTCCTCCCAACCCGCACCAGTTGTAAATGAGGAAGGAGCATTATGATGAATGGCCCATTTGTTAGCAACTACATTAAACCAACATTAGCTAACACTGTCCGCACCCCCAACCTAAACACACACGCACCAACAACTGATTTAATTGATCACTTATTCATGGTAACATTTACATTTGTAGTTTTTCATTATTAATCAAATGCCAGGGTTTGTCACCTCTTTTTCTGTAGCTGCTTTCTTTCTTCCATTTCACCACCCATCCCATCAACCTCATTTTCCTTCTTCTAAAACTTTATTTCCGCGTACTCTTCCATTCTTTGTTACCATCCTCTTCTGCCAATTTTAACGTTTAGCACCTCCTTTTCCCCATCTTTATTTCCTCGCTGAGGAGGAGAGTGCACTTTAAAGAGTAAACGAGTGCAACTCTATTCCTGAGTGCAGGTTTTTGCAGTGGTTATTACCATATGATTATTAGTGATGGACAATTGGCCTCAAAGATGTTTCATTATGAAAGAGCTCGCTGGGATCTCATTAGCACTCTCAGTGTAAGGGCTGCTGCTCAAGCCTACTCTGCTCAGGGGAATTACATTTCGATCACCAGGGCTAGAGTTAACAAGGCAACATTAAAGGAATGTAAAGGTGCAACAGCCAAAAAGAGACAAATTAGTAACCTCCAAGAGTGTCAGAGGTGCTCTATTCATATAAATAAATAATAAGGACTGTACTGGATCTAAAGGCTATTACATTAAGTTACAGTGTAGCCTGGTTTACCTGCACAATTATTGTTTGGCGAGGATTGCGGTCCCCGATGCTGTAGGCATTTGTTTTTCTTTCTGTCTGACAGGAGCATCCATCAAAAAATGTAATTTCATTTCTTTTCAGCTGTTGATAAAGTTGCTGACTAGTGCCAGTCCTCCCCGTAGGATCAATAGCTGTTTATACAAATAACATTGGAAAGCACAATACACCCTTCGCGTTGCTGGAGGTGACTCTCTCCAAGGGCAGCTGCAGCAGTTTACTGAGGCGGCCCTGTGGTAGGCTGTTTTCACTCTGTATTGTGGATACTTATATTAACCACATAAAGCTTGAAGAAGTGTCCAAGTGTTTGTGTGAGCCGACAGCAGAGGTTATTACATACGCTGACTCCATAATTGAATGCAGTAATTGTTAACGCGTAAACCTTGTAGAATTACAAGACCTTTAGGTTGCAGCCCACAATTTATTATGCTTGTACACGATGCACGGCACAGCGTGGTGAGGAAATTAGAACTGTTAAAGGCTTATTGACCTTTACTCACTTTTTAAAATACACACTGTTAACTGTACATCAAACATGTCGGAAACATCAGTGGAGATTAATTACATCTGGCATGTCAACATTTCAAGCTCCAACACCTCACTTACTTTAGTTAGTGCTGCATAACAAACATCAGACATAAACTGCAAAACCCTTTTTTTTCCCAGACATCTTCTGCCAAGGGAAAATACGATTTCTGCAACCTAATTTTAAGACTTAGTCTCATCTTTTGTTCTGAATGAAGTCACCTTAATACTTGCTCTTTGGAAGGTGCTATAATTACCACTGATATGCTGCATTACTCAAAACAGTTTGAGGAGACACACAGAAAATAAAAGAACAAATGTTTCCAACATGAGAGAGAGACTTTAAAAGAAACTAAAAAAGGGGAGGCAGAAAGAAGACAGCAAGTGAAACAGTGAGGTGAAAATGATGGTGAAAAGCAGAGCAAAAAGAAAACAAAAGTCAGTATACAGTTGTAAGTTACTATATCCTCTTTATATGAGCTACACTATCAAAGCTCCTCTACAATATAGCAGGAATCATGTGTCTCTTTACAAAGGTGGAGTGGAACACATCTGAGCAGTAACCACTTAAGGGAGACTACAGCCTTGTCTGTGTGCAGGATGAGAAATTTTCACTTTCAGGCGAGTGAGTGGTCTATTACATGACTTGACTATAATTTTTTAACTCTCTTTCAGTGTCTGCTGCTAATCTCTTGCAATGCTCTGTGAATCACGTCCTTAATACCTATTGATGAGATCACTCTTTTATGCATTTATTCATCTACGTCTAAGAGATTCCACTCTGAAACATTTCAGTGCTCAGATAGACTCAGCAGTTATGTGATATGTCTTAAAGACAGCCAGCTCATTTAAGGTCGCTTCATACAGTACTCCCACATGCTGTTTGTCACTTGGTTATTATTAGACTGAAGCCTGTAATAACTGATTTTTTTGGCCATTTGAGGGCAGTGGAAGTGCTGAATGCAACAGTGACATATCATAATCATTAAAGGGAAATTTCGGTCTATTTCAACCCGTCTCCTATCGTCCTAAATTTGGTTCAAGTGACTAGTGACATACAGATAATAGTTAGCATGTTAGCCATTAGCCTAGACCCCGAGCCCGGTGCAGTTTGTCAGCTGACAAAGTTATTGAAATGGACAGTGTGTAAATAACCAACAGACTGCTGTTACGCACAGACAAACATGCTGCTCACACAGCAGCTCAGCATGGCACTCGTGCTGAGCTTGTGTTGCGTTCTGGCGTTGTCACATAAATAACAACTTCCAACACTTGAATAGGTCATAGCACAAAACAGCAGCATGTCAAGTGATTTTTTACTTTATTATATTCAATAAAATTGTATGTTCCTAAATCTTGAGACACCTCATATGTAAGCTAGACAGACATTTCACCTGCTCATTACTGTGCACACATGTACTGTATGTACTTAGTCCTAAAGAGCCCTTCTGGTGCCAGTAGATACATAGAAACATCCCAGCAGGCTGTGCTTTGCAAGCATACAAAAAAGTTGCACGCATGTGAAAATTATTTTTCATGCGTGTGCTTCACCTCCGCTGCTACAACTCCATAGGGGAAACACTGCTGTGTGTTTTGTGCAACAGGTGGATATGGTAGTCTACTGGTAGAGTAGAGAGAGAGCTAAGTAGCGTTGAAGTATAGTAGAGCAGGGCAGAGAGATGGAAGCAAAATATATTAAACCCGGTGTTAATGCAGCAGAACTGGAGAGACGGGTGAAAAATAAATAGAGGTGGGCATGGCTCAAGTAGGGTGCAAAATTATAGACGGAGAACGATTGACAAATTTTTCACTTTAAGCCCTGACACTGTCATTTTTGTGTAGGAATTAAGCTACAATACATGACATATGTTGTTTTAATTAATAAATATAGTATGAATAAAGGTTACATAACATAAAAATAACTGCAGACTTTGTTATTTGATAGCCGCTTAAATTAAACAATTTTTATAGGGCAAGTAAAAACTGACTTCGGGCAAGTAGATCTCTGACCAACTTGCCCGACCGGGCAAGTGAAAAAAAAACCTTGGCGTTGAACCCTGCAATGTAGCTCTGCTTTCCAAAGCACGGCCGAAATATCGCGAGAACGAGCAGCGATCTCATAGCGTGCCTAAACAAGCAGCAACAGCTGGAAGGCAGAACCAGGCAGTCACCTGAACGGAGGAGGAGGAGGAGAGAGAGGCGCAACAGGTAACGTTAGAGGATGAGAGAGGAGGAATGGCTGCCACAAGGCTTTAGCTCTGGAGATTGGTGGTGTACCTGTGAATGCTGTGCCCCAGTGCCCACAGAAGAGGAATGCCTCTGTTGCAAGGAATGGGACCAGTTGCAGCCTTATTTTCAAGGTCTGGATGTGACCGAGGACGAGACACCTCCACCTGGAGTAGTATCCAGCTGGGCTTTATCTAGAGCTGGCGAGATATATTTCGGATGCGCTTTGGAAAGCAGAGCTAGAGGGATAAACAAACATGGCAGCACACCGGTAAGGTAAGACAACACGTTTACATGTCGTTTTCTATATGTTCTCTGACATTTATCCTAACGATATGAGGCGGTCTTTGTGGAAAAAAAGCTTGTTTAGTGGACTAACTTTGCACTTGAAGGGATGCCCGTTCACTTACGTTTTAACAGGTCTGACGCTACGGCTGTATCTAGGCTAACGGCTAACATGCTAACTATTATCTGTATGTCACTAGTCACTTGAACCAAATTTAGGATGCTAGGAGATGGGTTGAAATAAACCGAAATTTCCCTTTAAGCTGATATGATGAACATGTTAGCAAACAGTGGCCTATTTACACATCCAGAAGTTAGAAGGGGACATCTCACATCTTTTTTTCATTTGTATCTGCAATGTCAGTCTATTATTCACTCTCGTTTAGCTCCGTTTCTGGTCTCTACCGACTCCTGAAGGTTATCTGTCTCTTTAGCTGCTAAATGCTCCGCTATATTTTCCAGCTGCCTACTGAATACATTGTAAAATACATGGTTAAACAAAAATTTTGATCATAGACGACACAAACATTTTTTGGCTTATGTACTAGCCATGCTGTATTATGCAATCTAATTATTAACACAACAGTAACTTTTACTTATTTTGTCTCATACATTTTTTTTTACTTACAGTAACATACAGTACATGTGGTCTCATTTGACATCGTTGCTTGAGTAGCAATATGTTCAGCTACTAAGTGTAAATGGGAGAAATTCCTCTGCACATATTTCAGTCATATCATTAAACTTGTGAATGAAATTGGCTTGTGTTGCTGTAGGCATTCAAAATTGACTTGATGTCCAAATAATCAAAATCTGTCTGATAGATCACTTCCTGTTTGCTGAATCAAATGTTTGGGAATAGAGAAGAAAAAAAATCACAAGATAGATTGACACCCAGAAACATGACACAAAGCATACATTTTTAATAAACAAAAGATTTGTGTTGATCATCTAAGTCACTTATCCAGCAAAAATGCCTCAATATTATATCACTGTGAATTCAATAGGCTTGGTTGTGGATTGTTGGTGAGACAAAATAAACAATCTAAGTAGGGCTGCACGATTATGACCAAAATGATAATCATGATTATTATGGTCAATAGATTATTATGGTCAATATTGAGATCATGATTATTTCTCACAATTATTCCTTGCTCTTAGTGAGAAAATATTTCCACTGCCATTTCACATTTATATATAAAAAAGCACTGCTTTCACATTCATGGTGTGCAACATTCCTTCTCCTGCACAAGTCTTTGCATCAAACAAGACTGGTTCTTATTCACAGTGCATCTCCTGAAGCAAAATATAAAAAAATCTATTAAAACTCTTAAGATAAAATTAAATCAACAGAGCACTGTTTTTACTTTAATGTTGTACTACATTCCTGCTAATTAACAAATCTTTGCATCAATATTTTTTTTCATTATTTGAATTCATGCATCTCTTAGAGGCAATATATAAATACAATTTTACCCAAAATATAGGCTATCTAAAAATATATATGCCATAACTGGATGCAACCAATTGAAAACAGTGTTTGAAAACATATCTGTAGCCAAATGAAATGCAATTGCACTGGTTATTTCAGTTTGTCTTTTGGGGGCTGCCTTCGTACTGCAGATGTTGGCATTTTTTCAGGTGCTTAAACAAGTTAGTTGTGTTGCTTTGCAGCAAAGACAAGTCTCAGGCACTATTTGCATATAATCTGTTCTTGCTGAACATCACTTGCCCTTAATACAAAACACTTCCAAACAACGGATGATGATGCATTTCCAGGGACTAGCTCTTTGCCTTCTGCGCCAGACATTTGATTTTCATTTTGCTCATCTGCTCTTTGTTGTATACTACTCTTCTACTCTGGACTGAAGCTGCAACATTCAGTAAAGTTTTTCACAGGCTGCCGCTGCAGGGTGCGCATGCAGCCGCATAACAGCTCCCCAAAAGTGGAAGCTGGCTGTTAGTTCAGGAGGCGCTTGATTTGATACGCAGCAGAGTTTTCTATGCGTTTTCAATATCCGAGTCTTTCATGTTCATTTAGGCGTGGGAAGCCAAAATCCTGATCAAGATTAATATTCAATTAATTGTAAGACCCCACTTTGAAGACCTCACCTTTTTGCTATTTTATATTTTGGTGATGATTAATTGAATGGTCACAGTGGCTAGTTGCAGCCCAAGTGATGTATACTGTTTGTTCTCTTTGCTCACACTGATTGTGATTAAACATTAAAAGAATCCATCCCACAGCTAATGCACATTTCAACAGAGAGATTTTAGTGCTGTATTTTGAAGCTTTACTATTCAGCACAGCGGTTTGGCATTCCTCTACTAAACCTCCCACACATTTTCTCTGAAATGTTTTCCAGTTCAGCAGATAGAAAACAATTCCACCTGCATGAGAACTCTATGCCCCCTCTCCCACCTTTACCACAACACCACCTCCTCTTCCTCCCCCTCCTTTCTCGTTTTCACAGTTCAAGCACATCAGCAGGCTGCTGAGACACAACCCTGGGGTTTGCAGCTCTCCACTCAATATTTCCTCACCAGAAAGAAGTGGCAGACCAACAGGAGTGAGGGGAGAGTGCAACGACGGGAGAGTAGACATTAATGACTCGCTGGTTGATGCGCTATAGGCCATATCTTCAACTTTGAGCCGCAGACCTTGGTTACACAGCAGTTCACACAAGCAGTTAAGTGTGTTTGCCCACCACCCGACTCCTGCACTTCTGTAGTAGTCCTGCAGGAAACGTGATTAATTAATAGTATTTATTGAGTAGTGATTCTTTGCACCTTCCCAAGGTCACAATGCACACTTGATAGATAAGAATTGGCATGCAATGCACTTCTGAAATACTAGAGATTCTCGGCTGACTCAATAGACTGTAAGGGTGTAGCAGTATGGTGGAGACATGAGGAGGAGTGGTAGAAATAATATGGCAAGGCAGACAATGCGGGGAAGAAAAGAACATTGTCATGATGAAAGAACACGCAGTACAAAGCCCGTAAACAGACACAGCACAAACTGATGAAAAACACATCATGCTCTCATGGGAAAAAGCAATGCAGGAACAAAAACACATGTTAACTGCATATTAGACAGCTACACTTGATATAGCTCTATCTGTTGCTATAACTACTAATCAGTTCACCTGACAAGTAAGCCAGCATCCTCACATTTTAACAAGGGTCTTTCAGCGAGGAACTCACATGCACCGCCGCTAAGACGAAGCGGGTACACCATTCATAAAACATTAAGGCAGCTTTTATTTATTTAATTATTGAGCACGTTCTCTTTCACAAGAAAGGGATATGAAGCCTCGAGGAATGTGGGGAGCAGTTTCAAGCTTTGTTGAGGACTATAAAAGAAAAGCAAGGGAACAGAACAGATGGGAAAGAGAAGATAGCTAAAACTCAAATGACATGCCTAGAGAATTCTTTAGTCTGCTCCTCTGCTACTGTCAAACTGACTTCGTTTTCTTGTGTGGTTCTTTTGAGCCTTCTCAATATTCCTCTCCGGAACCAAAGTACTGTAGTCTATGGGGTATTGAATATGCAACACTAAATTGGACCTCATTTTAACCTGAATTTGTCATTTAAATTTTATAATAGCACTACTCACTTTGTCCAAATTTTTTTCTTGCGCTTGCTTTATTTTAATATCAAAGCAACTGTCTAAATTGCCACTTATATTTTTATAATTTGCTAAAGTGCTTTAAAAAAAGTGAACTTGCAGTGAAGATTATTCAAGCACAGTCTTTTCTATAATACATACTGCACTGCAACAATTCATTTTTTTCTTTCTGATTGCTACTTTCTTCATGATGACTCTTATATGAGGGTCGTCATTAACTTTGCTTTTCATCTCAACTACCACTGATAGCAGAAATGTCATGCTTATGATAATGGTATAGGCTGCAGTGTGTGTGTGTGTGTGTGTGTGTGTGTGGGTGTGTGTGAGGTCCAGTCAGGGAGATGGCGGCCCACTTTCAGTAACTGATGAGTGGGAAAATAGAACGCTTGATTACCCCTGACACCGCTGGAACAGCGATCCTGCCAATGAAGGTTATTGGGCCTCTATACACAAGTGGTCAAATATAGAAGGACACCATTATGATCTAGTTTTGAAGTCTTTGTCTTACCTCTGAAGCACAGAGGCGTTTCATTAATTATATATAAATATATACTAGGGCTGGGCCAATGTAAAATTTTTCAAACCGATGTGATGTTAAGAGACCGCAATACCACATTCTACCATTGGGTGTCACACTTGACTCAGCAGTCGCTCCTGAGTGAATAATGACACTGTGTCCCAACAGCAAATGAGCGTCAGATTATCATCTTGCATTGTTTAACATCAGAGCTTTTTGTCCAAGCTGAAACATTAAATATGTTCTTCTGTAACATCATGTGATTAACCATGTAAGCATAAATATCAGTTGTGCGTTCAAGATCAGAGTGGAGACATAACCAGTTACAAGTTGTGTGAGTAGCGGACTTGCGATCTTCCCTTCGTACTTTTTAAACAGAAAACACGTTTCATATTGTGATATTTACTGAAAATGACATACATGTACAATATAGCCAACAGCAAGTAGGTTGTCATTAGCAATGGTCATTTACCAGAAACTCTCAGCTCCCTGGCATCTCTCTCAAGCCAACTGCCACGTTATGTCGTTGTTGTTTTTTTGTTTGTTTGTTTTTTAGTGAAATGAAGAGGTATCATATAGATAATTCCTTATTACAATTTTATTAATAAAAACATTGTGCCCAACACCCTCAGTCCCTTTGCAGGTCACCCCAATGAGTAAGTGGCTCAATTCTGAGCCGCAAAAGCATAATTAACTATGTTACCACTGTTAGCTCTGTTAGCATTGTTAGCGGTGTCAGCACTGCTAGTGGCGCTAACGTTGCTATAGGGGTTTTCAGCTCAAAATGAGGGCTCTTACTCACCGGGGCTACCTAAGGTGATACCGGAGGGTGGCCACCATGTTCCCATCACCGGGACGTTTACCAGTGATAATTGTCAGATGAGAGTTATTGCTTGCCATCTTCCACCTGACCCAGGTGGTACTCAGTGCAGAGCATTCAAAGAACTAGTCTATTTTCTGACAGCAAAGCAAACAAAAAAATTAATTAAAAAGGTAAGACATTTACATCACAAAATTTCACCACCTCTAAATGGATAGCACTTTGAAGTGTGGCACTAAAGCTCACTCAGTCAGTGATGTCAGACTAAAAGGAAAGGCCTCAGGTATTTGATGTAGTTTTGCATTCTGTTTTTTTTATGTACTTAAAAATTAACCAGTTAGTTACCAGTTAATGAGTGATAACCTATGGAAATCAAAATTAGGCTCCTTTTTAATTTGCCAGAATGTGTCATGGAGAAAAATGTTGATCCAGCCAGTCTGCATAAAATCAAACCGGTTTAAGCCCATACTCCAGACTGGGCCGGTCAGATTTTCATGTTTGAATGAGCCCCCGTGACCTCCAACACACCTGTCCCATCAACCCCATCGATACCTATATCATCATTTGCATCAGAGTCATCAACAACTTTAATCATTATCACCACCGTCAGTCATCAATATTGTCTCTGTCTACATTGTCATCATCATCATCATCATCATCCCAAGCCCTGAAAGCAAATTTACATTTGATATCCTTCACCTTACTCCTCTGAATCACAGGGAAACATAAATCTTGCAACTACAATCTACTCTCGCTGTTTTACTATTCAAACAAGCGTGCCAGACATACAGTGAAGGCCGTAGCAGCCCTGAACAAAACACTCCCCAGAGGACGCAGTACTGATGGTTTTTCTACTGTGTAATGAATAAAAAAAACACAGAGTGCTACAGCTGTCCCCCAGGCCAGTAAAACCTTCTCAGAATCCCTACTTCCTCCCCACCGCTGCCATCTCCAACTCGAAAAAAGACGTGGGAGTTAACACATTCATTTTATAACTAACAACACCTGTCCAAGTGTGCTGCCATTACAATGCATCAACCAAATGAAATCCACTATAATTGGAAACATTGCCTTTGTTCTCCGAAGTGTAAAGGCTCCTGCTGAAGACAAGTCAACAAACACTATGCAAACACAAATATACAGTGCGGCCTCCTGACCCGCCGTAAACACGAGCACATACTAATACACACCCTACAGATAGACAGACACACACCAAATGAAAAAGAACCCTTACGCCCCTTTCTTCTGAGGTAATGAGGAATAGGTTGGACTGTAGTTTTTGGGCCTTAAGCTCTAACTGCTGCCTGCTCTTTGATACCAAAATGTAATTACCTTTTGAAGCTCTGCCTCCCACTTTTTACTGAGGGATGTGAGGGAAACAGACTCAAATGTGTGTTTCATGTGTTTTCTTTCTGTACTGACACTCCAATTACCAAGAAACTTTGTATAAAACCTCAAACACCTGAGCTCTAATTCCTCTCTCACAGAACTGACTTTCCTTTTCGCTGCTTTCCCTCCAAACACTTTGATATCTAACATCTCTCTTAAACTTAAGATGTGGCTCAAACTCCATTAATGTGATAACACTTCGTTCCACTTTAGCGTCAGAAAAGTGCCAGGTTTCCTCTGTATTTCTCCCTGTGTGTCTGCAGCACAGCACTGTAGCTACAGAGGTAAAGTCACAAAGAAGTCTCTAGCCTTAAGCTTGGTGAAGTGTTCAATGCATGTTGTTTGCTGTCTTTTAACATGCTAATAGTGTTCTTCTGAAAGTTGTGGTGAAAAACATCAAAACTTTTCAGAATAAATTGCCCTGTTGTCTATCCTTTTTCTCTGTTGCTCAAGCTATTGCAAAGATTTTAACTCTGCGTTGGTGAGAGTAAGTGTGCTCACGCTCAGCAGTTGTGGGTATAAAAGGAGTGTCTGAATCCGTCCTTCATGCACCAGGTAGGGTAATCTGCTTGCTGAGGTTGTTACAGCGGGTCTGTTTGAATAATTTATGCACACTGTGTTTTATATCCACTAACAAGACAACCATATTCACATTGCTGACTGAATATCAAGAGTTTTTACCTCTTCATTAAAAAAGCTTTCCTGCATCAGATCTGTTGCCTTGCAACTCCTTGATGTCCTTCCACCAAATTTAGGCAGTGCTACAGTAATATTTATTCTTCTTTAATTGCACAGCTTATCATGCTGCTTTTTGTTTACAGAAGTGTACCAAAGATTTAAGTCTTTTTTCCTGGATGAAAAGCAGAGGCAGTGAAGACAAGCCTATGAAGACTGTGGTGTAATTCTCTCTCTACTTTTTTAGTCTTTTTCACATAAACAATTTCTTAACATATAACATTAGCTTTCAAAAATAACAAATGGTTGCAGATGTAGTGTTATCTTGAGGCCACTAAGTCATGCATAACTACAATACATGTCTCACACTTTTTATAGCCATGCTAGCTGCGAGGCTCTATGTGCGGCAACGCCAATCTGTCAGTTGATGACCACTTTTGTCCAGACTGAAATGTCTCAACAACTATTGGATGGACTGCGGAGAAATTTTGTACATAAATTCATGGTCCCCAGAGAATTAAGACTACAGACTTTGATGATCCTCTCACTTTTTATGTAGCGTCACCCTAATGTTTAAATGTGTCATTCTGTGAAATTGTCTCAACAAATATCAGATAGACTACAATCAAGTTTTGTAGAGACATTCCAAAAATCTTTTTTTAAGGGTCAATACCTGCAAAACCATAACATTCTCGTCAGTATCAGCTGGTAGGAATATTCAGTTGGTAGGAATATTCAGTTAGTTCAATTAGTAAATGTCTGCATGCTAACATTAAACTAAGATGGTGAACATGGTAAACATTATGCCCACTGTACTAAATGCTTCCTCTAAGCTCTAACATTTAGCTCTAAGCACCACTTTGCCCAAGAACAGCCTTACAGAGACACTAGCATGGTTATGGCCTCATAGTCTTGTTTGAAAATAAGGTAATATTATATCATTATATTTTCTTATTTTCAAACTACAACTAGCACTGAATGGTTCTATGCCTCCGCCAACCAGTCATGTTGCAGTTTACATCCATGTTTGTACAGACTCATACAATATATGTAGTGAAGGCTTTGAAGGAATTTAATCAAGAGGTAAGTGTAATTTTTGGAAAAACATGGATGCTTAACACGCATCTTCAACACAGCAGTAAGGAAGATCTATACCAGGGGTGTCAAACAGACAACCCACCAAAGGGTCCAATCTGGCACACTGGATGTCTTTGCACACCTTATATTGATGCACTAGTGAAGGCTAAGAGGTGCCAGTTTTCAGGAGCAAGTTATACAGTGAGTAGTCTACTTCAGGTAAAATGCTTCAGAGGCATGTCCACCTGGACTAGAATGCAGTTCTCTGAACAATGAATACTTATTGTGGTCATATTTAAAGATAATAAACTGTGCAAAATGTGGTCAATAGGCAGCTTCAGTAGGCTACAAAAGAATATATATCAGACATTTATCTGTATCTGTAAAACTGTATTGTTAAAACCCTAATGCTCTACCAAAACCTTGATTTGTAAATGGTCTGTAAGGCAGGAATAACTTAACCTGCTTCCTTTACAGCTCCCACCTTAGTTTGTTGTTGTGATGTCAGCATTGCTGCACAGGAGTGGACATGCATGAAAAAAATGTACAAGCAATGACAGTGAGAAGCTGACTGAATGCGGAAAAACATTGGTGAAACTGCACTTTTTTCTGTAGGCTGCTTATATCTGTTTTTACAAATAAATGAATATTTTCAGAATGTACTTGTGCTTCTTTACACTAAAAGAAAGGGAAACATTTGGAGGTGTTGTTATTTAAAGGTTGTTATGCAAGAGAATTACTGGTCCGACCCACTGGAAATCAAACGGGGCTGTATATGGCCCATGAATTAAAATGACTGATCTATACAAACAGCATGCTTTCAAGATGGACACCCAAGATTAGTGTCACCAATTCAGTGGCTGAACAAATGTCTCCCCTTCTGTTTCTGAGTTACGATGCTGAGTAATGGCCAGAAAACTGTTCTTGCAGAACATTATGATGTCATAATAAAGTTGACCTTTTACCTTTTGGATATTAAATGTCATCACTTAATCATTTTATCTTATTAGACATTTGTGCACAATGTTGTCATAATCAGTGAATAAATTCTTGAGTTATGGCCAAAAACATGTTTTGTGAGATCACAGTGACCTCTGCACATCAAAACCTAATTGGTACATCACTGAGCCCAAGTGGATGTTTGTGGCAAATTTGAAGAAATTTCCTCATGGCATTCCTGAGATATCCATTTATGAGAATGGGACAGACAGATGGCAAGATGAACGACTTGAAAACATAATACCTCCGGCCATGGTTGTTGCCAGCACAGAGGCAGAAAAAACACTCAAAGTTGTTTTATTTGCAACATTTAAACTTAATTCAACTCTGAGTTAAAGCCAAAGTAAATAAATCAATCAAGCTTAGCAACACTCAAAATACTGAAGTGCAAGTAGTATTGGGAACAGATCTGCACTGGTTCAAAGGTGTGACCAATGTGGGCGGCTGAACTTATTTAAAAGTTGGTTTCATGTTGATACGCATCACAGTCAGACTAGTAGATGGGAAAGTGGGTGATCATGATGATGAAAGGCCATAAGACTCCCACGGGCAAGGGGATAACAAGACAGCATTAGGAAGGAGGCATGCACATACTGTAATGGCACAACCACAGCTCTGTAAAGTGATAAAGTTCGTGATGTTTACTGTGTCAGAGAAAACGTTAAACCTCTAGGGTTAAGGTGATATGCAACCACAAAACAGGATAATTGGCTTGATGTATAATGTGTGTGACAGCTTTGACACACATTTTGGTCTAATTTTGAAACTTGCACTAGTGTTAATTTTTTATTTTAGTATTAACTTTTTTCATAGCTCTGACAGTAAACACAATGGATAAAATATTTTAACATGCACAGCAACACATCAGGGACAAATCTGAGAATAAAGTAATTAAAAGAATGAAGTAGTTGTTACAGGCGCACTGGAATCAAGTTTAACAGCGTAAGAGATACACTGCGATATGTTTGAATGAAATTAGATTCAAAGGGTTGAAGATCAGGGGACTTAAGATGGGATGTTCTTGTTGGCATTTGGTAAAGCATTTGCAGAGAAAGGCTGTCAGCAAAATCCATGGTCTGTGTTTTATTGGGAACACTCAAGACTAATACGGACGAGATTACTGAAATATGAAATGAAAGCACTATTTCCTCATCATAAAGTGTGTCTGCTCTGATCAGCATTTCATCAGAGTTTAAACATGAAGGTTATTCTGCGCAGGCTTGTTAAGAGGCCACAAAGAGACGATGATTTTAGCGCAACATCCACTGTGTAACTAGTATAGATAAGCAGATTTGACCAAATGAGCTTTTGACCGACGAGTTTTTGTTGAGTGCAAACTAATTACTGCAAGCCAGTGTTTTCCAAGGCTGAACACTTTCTTGTTGTCGTAATTAATCACTTAAATAAACTCTGAGAGATTTGCTGGAGCAGAACTAATGGTTGCACAACGGGGTTATTGAATTTTCATTCCATTTTAAGACTTGGCGTTTCCCCTATTCTGATAAACTGTAATTACAGCATATTCTAATTCATCTACCAGAAAAGCAACAAAATAACATGCAACAGTTAAGTATTTGATTGTTGCTATCCTGGCTTCGTCTAAGTTTCTGTAGAAGGAGTTGCTGAATCACTGGGCCAGCCTGCTTGTATTTGAAGCTTGTGTTTGTGTGTGACTGCAGCATCAGATGAATCCAGATTTTTTTTCACTTATACAGTCACTCTTTAGCATTAACTTCTATCTAATAATGAAGTGTATTTTTACTCTGAAGTGTGCTTAGTAAAGAGTACCATGCTGAGATAAACTGTTGTACCACAATAAGTGCTGCTTTAATCTTGTACTACTCATAGTAATATAAGGACAGCTCAGTGATGTTGATAGGTTATCAATGAAGCAAGTCCGAGAAACCCTCAGGTAGTCATTTGAGTGGGTTCCTGATAAAACTTGTTTTTGGACAAATTGTAGTGTTCAATTTGTGTTTCGTGTTATATGATTAGATGGTATATATATGGTTATAACTATGGTTATATTCATGTATGTTGAAAATGTATCTGATAATTAAACAAATAAAATCCCAAATTTGAAAACTTAATTTACAAAATCATACATTGTATAGGCTACATATCTTTGTATAAAGTCTTTGCACAAAATATTACAAAAAGGTCGCATCTTGAGTTGAGTGTGGAGAGCACCAAAATCATTTAAATAAGCTATTACATGAATTTAAAAGTTTAACAGTTTGAGAAATGTGCTTATTCTCGTTCATTCTGAGAAGAGTCTCTATGTTTTCCTTTTCACTTACTGAAACTATGAACAAAACAGGATCTAGTCTAACGTGAGATATATGCACATGACGACAGGAAAATGTGGCCACCAGTTAAGATTTTTTTTTTTTTTTTTTTTTTAAACAACACGTCCACTTATCAGTAAAACATCATCAGGTCATCATCAACATAAATGAATGCAGCATCTGCTGTCATAGTAGATGTTGGGATGTAAGATAACAGGAATGTCTGCAGTAATGTCCTTTATGTGTGGCGAATGCGGGGGGGGGAGCGGCTACATTTAATGAACCCACAGGACCTCCATATTGTGCCATTGACCCTGCTGCTTTTACAAGACAACAGAGGCGCACAGATTTTAGAAAACTGGGGATGAGGGCAGGCAGACCAGCAGACTTGTGTCAGATCTGTGCGGAGCAGTGAAACAAAAACATAGACACATCATCGACACAATGATCATAACATCCAAATCAGAAGTTTCACTCTCAGCTGGTTCCTTGACATGAGAAATACTTTCAAGTAAGTTCAGTCACACAACACCAATGATTTCAAAAGGGATTTGTTATTCACAATGTAGCAATAACGGGTAAAGAGCACAGTACATCCCCTGTACACGTTGATAGTCAGTTTATTATGTCCTTTCAGATTTTAATGCTTCTGGGATGCAGGACATGTACCTAGCAACATCCCTGATAACTTAAATAATGTTAAAAGTTACTGTTGTGCACTGCATGAATGAATGCGTTTCATTTGATTTGTCACTCATGCGGTTTGCAGCAAAAGAAAAAGAAAATATATGAATGACAGGCAAATGTGTGAGAAGTGGTTTTGTCACCTTTTTTCTAATATTGGCAGCAGGTGTAGCTCATAACTGTCAGTCTTATCTCCTGCTCCATGGCAAAATGACAATCTCAATCACAGTGTGAATATGTCACAACGTCTCCTTTTATAAAGGTTGACTGGGTTCCTTGTCGGTCAGATGCAAATGAGTGTTTCCATGGTGAATGTCAAACTAACAAATGCATGTGTGTTACTACCTTCTCAGCTAGCACCTTATATATCACAGTAACAGTTTTCTCCTTGAGCTCAAACTGTTTCCACAATGAAAAATTACAAACCGTATGCAGGCTAGCCTCATTATATCTCTGAGAGGAAGAAGTCTGAGAATTAATTAGATCCGTTAAGTTAATTGTTATCCAGACACGGAAACTCTTACACACAAACAATGTAAAACATATGCTGCATGGTTACATAATGAAAGAATACTGCTCCACAGGTTTTCATACATATTCAGCTCTACTACCTGCTACTGTTTGCTATGGAAACATATTCTATTCCAAAACTGCCAATATAAACTCAATTAATAACGGAAAGTTGTTTGTGGAAAGGACAATAAGTCTCCATGATTTACAACAGGAAGTTAAACAACCCCTCTGAAATATACAAGGGTGATTAATCTCTAAAATTAAACTCTTAAATGTTTAATGTTGGCATTAAACAACACGCCATATTAAAACTAAATAAAAAAATCTTCCTCCCACCATAATGAAACCAAACAGCAACTGTAGTTTGCTTAATGTCTGCAGTTACATACCTTGTGTCTTTTCCACCCTCACTATGCAGGAGTTTCATTACTGAAGTACTATGTATGACCAGGAGGCACACTTTTTGCTCGTTTGACTGTGTGTTCTCACATCACAGATGACGGTCAAAGACACTAAAGCATAAAGGCATGAAAGTTCCCATGGGGGCTGTTTATAGGAGTTTAGTATTGTGCTGCTGGTCTGCAGGTTTGAAGGACTGCAGTTACTAGGCAGAGGTAGTGAATATTGTGTTTCTCATAATCATAGGCAAGATGCACTGAAGAAAAGCATCCCTAATAATGGTGAGTATTTGTAAAGATAAATGGCAAGTTGTGCAGAACTCAAACTGTTTGATGCTAGGCTTAGACAGCCCTACAATGACTAAATTAATACTGATATCATACACAAAACCAATTTGTTACTCAAAAGAGCTGGCTCTAGAAAGAGAAACTTGGAATACCATCTCTATTAACAGAAAGCAATCACTTCTTTAAGAAACCCACAGAGCATCTTTTGACTCTTACACTGCACAACCCTTATTTCCTGTATTGTGGGTTAAAGAAACAGTGTGTAATAATTAGGGGCATCTAGCGGTGAGGAGACTGCAACAGCTGAAACTCTACCTGGTTAGAATTCCTTCAGTGTTCGATGTTTGGGAGGATTTTAGCGAGTGCCGAATCTTCAAAACAAATGGACCAAACGATTTAAAGCAGTAAAAACACTGAATAGAGCCGTTTCGCGTTACAAAAATGTTTTTCTGATGCTGTTAAGCATGTCAGAGATGAGCCGCTGGCCCAGCACCTGCTAATTTGTGATCACCTTTTTCTCTGATAACATTAGATACAGATGTTTAGGAGATTTTTAGTGGGAGCATAATTATCCACCGAGAGCTCTTCCCCTCCAAACAATGGAGCCGGTATTTTAAACCGGTATAAAGCCTGAATAAAAGGGCATTTTCTATGCCGCTCTTTTCAGAGGGCCTGCTACAGTAGTAATTGCAAAAATGCAAATGGCCCTATCTACAGCCAGTGTTTGTTTGTGCGTTCTGGATGGTGCAACATGGCCAACTCCGTGGACAAGGACCCACTTCCTGTGTAGATATATCAGTTCATTCTAAGTCAATCTGGAAATCCATCAGTAAAAAAATTTTTTTTCTTCCTTTACCTCTGGAGGCACAGCCCGAGGTTTTTCAACTAACAGAAGTGCAGGGGCCTCACGCCCTTCACTTCTGGCGGTGCCCCCAGGGAATTGCCGTGTTGTTTACAAATACTTCGGGTAGAAAACCAGCAGAGTTTAGCTATATATCACATTTTTCACGTCACTATATCACCGTGTAGACTAATCTGATGTTTGTTAAGTCTATAAACACAATGACTGAACAAACGTTACTATTTCTGTGTGCACGTAATTAATATGGTTATCGTAGATTAGCTGGGCTAACCGTTAGCTGTTAACGTTAGCCGTTAGCGTTGTCTATAACCATAGACTATAAAAATAAGGTAATAATTCAATAAACGGTCCGTGAATAAAATATTTTTCCAGCGAATATCTTAGTTACAACATGATTGAGCTAGCAAAGCAGTTTTGTGTTGCTATGTGTGGTATTTATTCAGTTATGGGAAATCACGATGTCTAGAAAGCATCAGTTGTATCCTGTTGCCGGATACGACATGAAACTACTCCAGTTAGCTCAATCATGTTGTAACTAAGACATCCGCTGGAAATTTTTTTTTTTTTTTTCACGTTGACGAGACGGCATTACTGGAGAGGTCACTATGGACGCGGAGCTTGCTGTTTCTGTAGGTACACATTTCCTGGGGACACCTGCACGTATCGGCCGCGCCCCCTCCATTGTGATTGGCTAAAGCGCAGCATCGTTCAAACTCAAAGCTCCGCCCTCCCCCCCCCTCTAGTCGTCTTTCACACAGGGCTGCCGACAGATTCTACATTGTAGATTGCAGAATCTGTCTTGAGAGATTAATTCTAAGTTAACAAAAACACAATGATTCATGTTTTCAGATGATTATACACTCAAGAAAACAAAGTTATTATATTCCACTTCTGCCAATATATTTTCCAAAATCCTACACACCAGACCATTTCATTGACCCTAGCTCATTTCTTGCGAAACAATCAAGTTATAAATTAGCGCTACTACTGTAGAATTAGAAAGTACGAGAGTTAGGACATGGTGAAACAAATGAGATACTGCTTTTGCAGTTGTAATTTTTTGAAGTAAAGAAAAAAAGTAAAATGAAACCCATCATCTTTGGGAACCTGTGACTCCAGTGGGAATAGTAAATTTATGATCTATTCAGAGCCTATGGTGCAGTTACTCATGATGACTTCTCTCACTTTGCTTGAGCTCACAGAGACTTCGTTTTACAAGCCTTATCCTGTCCGATTTTATGATGAGAAACATAATTAAACTCTCATTCAGCATGTTTTAAATGCCACGGGACTACTTATAGAACCAGAATATTAATGAACATAAATAAAAGTGAGAATCCACTATTCAGGTACAGTAGTGACGAAGCAACTGCCTCAATTCCCCAGTTTTCCATTTCCATAAGGCTGCTGACAGAGAGCTTTGAAGAGTTACCCAATCGCACTTCATCCTCCGTCTTTCCTTAACAACTGTAACCAATAAACAACACTTCAAACAACAGGAATTAGTTGCTCTGTAGTGTAGGTGTAGAGCATAGAAATCTACAAAGCTGCTCCTTGCTCTCTGTGGTTGCTCAAATGGCAGGATGAAAACAACACCGCTCAAATTAAGACAAAGTGCAAACCTGCCTAGAGAAGAGAGCTGAGAACTTTGACATTGGTGTTTTTAAAAAAAGAACAGCTCGAGAGAAGCAGGCAGAGAACAAGCAGAGAGGTGTCGAGGGCTGAGAGTGCAATGCCTCCAGGACAGAGCCCTTACTCATCTTTGCAAAAGTAAGACAAAAAGTACAGGAGTAGGAAAACTGGAGAATGGAGAGATGAGCTGAAGAGGGCACCTCGTGGTCTCCCACACCCATCAGCTAGCAGTGGGAAGCGGGGTTGCGTGTGGTTAGTCCAGGGAGACTTACAAGCACGGGTCAGATCGATGTATGCCCTTAACGCAGATCAGAGCTTGACAACTCCCCTCGGCGTTGGCATTTCTGAGTGAACAGCAATTTCCCTCCTCCACACCAGTGAATAACATCAAAAGTAATGAAACTCAAAAGCTTTGTTGTAAATGAGGATCTGAAGACAATAATTTAACCAAAGGTAACAAACTCCTACTGTATTTTGTGCTCTGGGAATTTGGCAGGTGAAACAGGATATAAAAGAAAAGTAAAAACATTGAATAAACACATTAAAATGTTGCCAATATCATGTCCTGCAGTTTCTTTTTGATTATGTCAGTTGCACTTTGGTCTGCCACAATAACTACTTTTGTTAAATGACATGTTGTCCCAAAACTAATTGGGATAAACAGTATTATTGTCATTTTATGCCACTGATATACTGTTGGCATAATAATGCAAGAACATCTTTTCAAAGAGCAATGTAATTTTGATTCTTACGAATAATCAGACAATGGAATTGGAATATGAAAAAAAAAAAAAAAAAACATTTTTCAAAATGTAATATCACCAAAGTAGCCCACAATTACTCAGTTGAGACTAAAACAAAGTTTGGCCAACATAAACAAAACCAAGTGATGGCTCTTGCGATTAACAGACAAGCTTAGCGATGCTCTGGGAACACCACAGTTACCTACATAATCCAGCCGGCGTGCTGTAGTCAGCTCATGCGATGGATAGCCTGAGAGCCAGACAGTTTGCTGGTGGATTTATAGAGTGGAGGATGAAGTCACTGGAGGGTAAAACTCCAAACAACAGACTTTTTGGCTCAATACTAGAGGTTGGTTAAGCTAACGATTATCGGGACTGTGCCTCTTCCACTCTAAAAGAGCAGCTGCAGGCTAACGGTAAGCTACAATGTGTGGTCTTTGAAGTGTTGTTTTATTTTTCCTAGTACCTGAAGAAGGAGGAGGCGGGATGGAGAGAAAAAAGGTAGATTCGCTGCACCTAACTAATGGTCGGGGAAACCCTGCTGTTTATTTTGGCGTCATGGTGGCTAAAATGTTGGTGACATTTTTTAATTATACACCATACACTGTATAAAATAATGGACTAGCTACCATGATGCCACAAATTGGTTTGTGGACTGCTGTTTTAAAGCCTCGAGTTTGGCTTTTTGGCCCTTGCCATCTTGTTTTTTCTGGAGTCAGAAATGACCATATTTGGATGAGAGGGTGGAGCTGTGGAGGAGTAAGAGGTGGATCTGACTCATAGACTGTAACGCCTCACAGACAGTCTGTCACTCAAAGCGGCCCTGCCTTATTTTTAGGCATTGACTCGCTTCTGTGTAGCCTCAAGTGGCCATTTGAGGAACTTCAATTTTTGGCACTACCGCTTTCACTTTATTTTGCTTTCAGGCTGCAGCTTATTATAAACACGCATGTAAACACATCAGGCAATAAGTTGATTACATTATTATTGTGATAGTTGCACTTATGTAATTTGTTATCCATAAAGAACATAGATGTATAAGTAGTGCAGCCTCAACACAAAATAACAATTATTTAAACAATATAACCAATCCCATTTACTGTGTCGGAAAAAAATAAACTATATGTTTTTACCGTTACCAAAAACTACATTTTGAAGCATCACACTATACTCTGTAATACAAGTTCAGTCGAAAAATCACATTTTAATAACACACAAAACCCAACACACACAAGGTGAGGTGAGAGAGAAACCTTTTCCATCCACACATCCAAGGCCACACCTGTTCTTAGACTGCAGTGACTCACATATCGATGTCCTTCTCTGGTGACAAAAGGAAATCATTCACTCCGCAAACACTGGAACCTCCCACTAATGTCCTGACGTTGAGGTAAATGTGCTGAAATCGATAGAAAGTTTTTCTGAGAATTGACCACAATCAGTACAATGACAAACACAGAACACAATGCCATCTGTCAGGAGCATTCAGTCATGAAACGAGCCCTGAGCACTGTGACATTAATTTCTTCTCTACCTGATGACATTTTGTATGCTGTGTGTCTTGCTACGAATGCCGGTTTTAGAAACCTAATGGATTTTATATTGTGGGGGTTTGTGAATATGGAAAACATAATGGTTTCAAATGACAACCTGCACAGGCTGTAACTTTTTCTTTTTTAATTTTCCAGCCTGTGGTCGGTTTATTATGGAACAAAGTAGAGACTGAAGGTGAGAAAAAAAACAGCACAATTAAGCTTTTACCGACTGACTGTAAAGGCCACAAAAAATAACCTTAACCATATAATCCAGAGTCAGAACAGAATCAAAAATTATACAAGTGTTATACTTTAGGGCTAACAACTTATCAGCACTCTAAAAATATCTGCCAAACCTAAAAAATAAATGCTGACCATAAACTGAACTATTGTTATGTGGATGGACAGAACATACTTTCCTGTCTATATGGTAAAGGTTGACAGAATCCAGTGCACCCTGTGGGAAGAAAACATGCCAGGTGGTATTTTAGGCCCAATTACCCATATGTTTGGGACAAGTGACCTTTCCACGCTGGTGCACTGTCTGAATGTCCACGTAGCAACAGCTACCAGCCATCAAAAACGGTTTATTGAAGTGTTTATTCTTAGCCTTTCCCCAAAGGTTAGGCTGAGCTCTCACACTCACTGCGCATCAGCTTTCTAATGTGTGTCACAGACTAACGTAGGCCCACAATGAAATAAGAGAGAGCAGATGGCTGATGAGCTAGATTCATAATTTCATCATTCTCTTTTTATCTAGGATAAAATATTGGTGGGCTGTCATCCACCCCTGACATAGTTATGATCCCATTTTGCTTCAGTTCTATTCCAAATGAGACTTTATAGCTGCATTTAATTCTGTGGTGGTTCATCAGAGTTTCAGAGGCAATTACCCAGCAATGGGACACTCATCCTAAATCTGATCCATGCTACTTCTCATTAAATAGCATATGGTCTCCTGTGGCCGGTAAAATACACTAATATGAAACTAGTGAGACAGTCATGCTGCGGTGACATTACTTTCACTCTTAGCACAATGCTGAAGATTTTGGCCAGTGTATGCAGAAAAGGTGGCTGGATATCCGATTCTCCACCAGCTGGGGTTCAATAGACTGTACTGCAATGCAGCCACAAGACATTTGCACAGCTCAGACACACTCTGAACAAGGAGAACTCACATTTTGTTCTTACTATCACTCCCACAGCCTGTACAAGGACTGGGTTGATGTAACAATTGCTGGGAAATTACCACCTAAAACATAAAAAAAAAAAAAAAAAAAAAAAAAAAAACCCCTCAAGGCCCAAAGAAGCTAATTAAAGCACAGACCACATGTGTTACATGTATTAGACAAGTTGAAAGTGACTGACTGGCCTGTCAGGATTTGGAAAAAAATAAAATTTACAGAGATTGATGTGTCATAACGATGCAATCTCAACCTGTCTAGACCAAAAGTCCTCCAAATTAAACAACAAAATACACTGTTTGTTCATATCTTCTAGAACAACAGATGAGTTTTCTGATCTGATGACCCATCAGCACGATATAATTTGTCACTATTAAAAAATAAATATCTTGTATGATAGGGTTGGGCGATAATTTTAATAAGGCATCCTGCGGTATTAAAAAATAGCAACGGTATCAGTTTCATTACCGTCATTAAAAAAATCCACCCTGCATATAGGCCTGTAGGGGCCTAATATAATATTAAATATAATTTATTTAATGCCTAAATAATGAGTGTTTGTCCAGCACCTATGTATGTGTGGTTGAGTTTTCAATTTAATACGTGAGAAAGAAAAGAAAAGATGGCAAGTCGCGAGTTGGTTCCAAAAAAACAACACAACTTCACAACTTCTGCAAGCAGCAGCAGAAGCAGGTCCACTGTCCATCAGAGTGAAGGAGGGAGAAGCGCAACCCGAACCAGATGACTGTGGGCCGTCTCCTTCAAAGAAGAGCCGATGCGGTGGCAGGTCCGGTCGGCACCATACAGGAGTGAGCAGGAGCAGAGATAACTGCCTGTTGTCGTGAGCCTGTTATTCAGGGAGACTAAGACCTCCTTCTCATGTGGAAATGTGGTGAAGCCAGGCATTTTCCTCTGATGTTGAGGGCTGCCCGAAATTACCTGTGCCATGAGCTCTCCATCAGAGCAGTGTGTTTAGCACCGAGGGCAAAGTTGTCAATCCACTACGTTCCCTGCTCCAGCTGGAAAAAGTAAACATGCTGGTTTTTCTGGCGAAAAGACTTGAATAGTTTTGAAGCATATGATGCTGCTGTAGTTATTATAGTTTGTTTTTATGTCATTTTCAATGAGGAGTAGCCTGTTCTGACAGACAAAACAGTTGGGACTTGGAGAGGGTGAACTTTTCAAACTAAAGGTAAGCTCTAAAAATAGCCTAAACCAGCGAACAGTATTTCCCGTCGCGGTCTGAGGATACGCTGTATAGCACACATTTTTGTTACTGCCTTTATTATTTATTTTTACTTATTTTCTTATTTGATGAGTCCTAGTACTGGGTGCTGTAGAGCTGTGCTTTTTTAAATGTTTATTTATGTTTACAGATTCTAAAAATAAACCAACGGACAGTAGCCGCTGCGGTCTCAGGATACGCTGTAGGCTATAGCACACATTTTCGTTACTACCTTTGTTATTTATTGTTACTTTTTTATTATTTGATAAGCTTATAAGTATTGGATGCTGTAGGGCTGATTTGTGTTGATTACTGTGCTGGAAGTGGACTGTAGCCCACAGACAATTTGTTGTTATTTCACTCTGTTTGGTTGACTGCTGTATTTGCACTTTATATTTATATATATATATATATATATATATATATATATATATATATATATATATATATATATATATATATATATATATATATATATTTTAATAAAAGTTGTTAATGTTGTACATGTTTTCTTGTTATTTTTTCAGTATTCTTAGGCCTATGTAATGTTTGATATTATGTTTCTGAACGGTATAGGCACAAGCCGACATTTTGGCGACTCCCTCTGAGTGAAAGTGAATTTTAATTAGTCATGGTAATACCGTATACCCCAATAAAATGTGGGGAAGGTTTAACGGTAACAAAATTTGGATACCACCCAACTCTATTGTATGATTTCACAGCACTCTGCTGAAAGGGTGCTGTAAGTGAATGGAAAGGATAATTAACTGTTGAGTCTCACTCACAGGTCATCAAATATCAGCGCTTTGGGTCAGTGGTTCATCCCATCTACCAACCAAAGTGTAAGTATTTCACAACCTGGAAATAAGACTCAACAATCAAACATATTTTTCTAGAGTTACATATAGCACCTTCAAGGTTGTGATTCAGGAAAAGTCATGGTTTGGGTTAAATTCATACTTCTCTAAGGTTACAGGGGCTTCATGCTAATGGTGACTAGGGCTGGTAACTGGTACTCGATACCTTTAAAAGGTATGGACTGAAATGACTCAGTACCAAGTAGACTCTCCGCCGGATCAGCAAATTTTCTGTTGCTGCCATTTCCGGAGACGCTCTCCTCCCGTAACAGTCAGTTCAACTTCTGCCAGGTTAGCAAGAGCTAGCACAGCAGCAGCAACTAACATCCAAGCCACTTAATGCTCCCAATAAACGTACACAGACACGGAAACGGCTCGACTCTAAACCCATTAATAACCGTTAGGTAATGTTAGCCATGTGATGCTAACAGTTAGCTCACTTCAGCAGCAATAGGTAAATATAACCATTCAGTCTGTGGTGTGGTGAAGTCAAGCATGGTTTATCCGAGTTGTATCTGAGTGGATGCATGCATGACAGTATGGCTATATTAAACACAATACAATCCGTTTTATGAACGGATTGTATGGATATACAATTATGGGTATTGAATGGAGTATTCTATTGGTATCAGTATAATTTAAAGGGTACATGGACTGACAGTTGGAATTAGCAAACAAACAGCTGTCTCCCATCTTCAAGGCTGATATTTTGTTGACCCATCCATTCATCCCAACCTCCTCCCTACACAGACTTTGTCGTTCTATTCCATCGTCACTGGGTGTTGTTTGCTCTCATCATAATTTATATGGCTAATCAACTGCTTCGTCACTTGAACATAAATATATGTTGTTTTGGGGCACTTGCTTCTTGGGAGGATAGTCTCCTAGATCAGTGTCATTAAAATATGCAGAAGAATAAAAGACATGTTGGGTGTGGAAAAGTCTCCGTTCACAGTTACAGTAAAAAGTTTTGTTTTACAGTGACAGCCTCATGTTAACTTGGATACGAATACGAATGATACCTATGAGTTTTAAGCAGGGGGGAAGTGTTGCACAGATTTTAAATTATGGGGGAAAAAGAAAGCGCTGGTGTTGGATTCGTACTTGATGCTGGCAAATACCCTGAGTTTAGCTATCAGTATCAGGAGATAGGGAGTTGAGTTGGAGGCAAGACACTTACCAAATCCAAAGTAACTGTAGTTAGAAGCCTATAGCCTGGATTCAGTCTGATATAACTTAATTTCCTTAACTTAATTAAACCATCTATAATGCGAGGGTCTTGACAAGAATACGAGCACTTGTTTTCCAAAGCAACCGTTGGCTTAAAAAGGGAATATACAATGTGCTTAAAATGTCTGTTCCCGGAGTTTAAGGTCCAAGTACACAAACGGCAGGCCTTTGTTTGAAATCCCTGATCGTTGCTCTTTAACACTCCATTCAGGTTTCACTTGCTCTGGTGTGCTCAAAGCCTTTTGCACTTGTGTGTTGGCCATCAATTGCAACTGGGGAGAGAGCTCTCTTGATCAAAGCCAGCCACCTTTACTGAGCCCTCATTGTTGCATGAATGAGAAGGTTAACAGGGGCAAGAAGCAGAGACATTGGAGATAGGGGATGCACTGTAAGGGTACCAGACTCCCACTGCCCCAGCCCTCATTTTAGAAACACTGGCAAAAGGTTAATGCTCCACTACCTGCTGAGGAGAGGGAGGGAGAAGAAAAAAGAGCAGGGGGATCAAAGCTTTTAGGCATGCATTTCTGTGAATTTAAAATTCATAAACTGCATGTCTGGAAAATTATATCTGATATAACAGGAATGGATCTGACAGAATATGCACAAAAGAAGGTGAACACTGAGGCATGCTGTCTCATAATCATAATCAAAAATGCCTCAGTATTTGCATGTTTTTGCACTTTTACCCTAAAAGCTCCTCTGCACATGTTGATTTTCTTTACTCTGTTCAAAATACTGAAATAAATATAGTTTGTAAATAAAACTACAGACGCAAAACATAGTTAATTCTAGTATGAAACAGAATCAGAGACCTTTAAATCTACTATGCTGTTTTGGGTACAGGTGTATTACAAGACCAGCAGAGCAATATGGGCCTCTGTTTTATATAAATATATACACCATAAATACTCTTCTGTGCTGCTTGTGCCATGGAAGAACCATTAAAGTATGCTTATTTTAAAAACTAGGTGAATTTCCTGGAGGTCCTGCTCCGTATCAAATATGTTTTTTGCAAGTGCACATAATAGAGACTTTAACAAAAATGTCACATTTAGGATAATGTACGAAAGCAATGAGTCAGGTGAGGTTAGTAAGGTTAATGTCCCCTTCATCCACTGACAGGTTGCTTTGGATAACCTGCATGACATGTTCTTTCAACAGAGCTGTCCACATTAGTATGTTCCATTCAGAAGTGTCATGTTGATGTCTGTGCTGTCACCCTTTGCCCCAGGCCTCTGTCATTCCTCACCTGCCCACTCGTCGCCCCTGTTCTGTGTTTCAACAGTCTTTGGATTCAGCCACCTGCTTGCACACCTGTTCCTCATCTCCTTATTAGGGCCCTGCTGGCTATTGCTACTTTAGCTTCCTGGCAGTATCCTGTTTGCCTGTTTTCTAATGCTGCCTGCCCACTGGGCTGACTGTAGGCCTGTAACAAGTTGTCATTTTCTTAATAAATTGCCTGTAAAACCTGTGTCTGCATGAGTCCTTCCTGTTTGCCACTTGACGATGTGTGACACAATATTGGTCTAAATAACATATCGCCCCATGAGCATACTGTATTTGCTTGTATGAATGCACTGAAAAACCTCAAGAATTAAATTTAGGGGTTTAGTGAGGTGTGTATTTTTATGTTTGACCATTGTGTACAGATGAGTGTCCAGACTGAGCCCACAAGGGAGGGCAGTCTAGGGTTGTTAGTCCAAACCACACAATGTTTCTTCTTATGCCAATAAGACACATTTCCATAGCCTGAGAAACACACAAATCTGCAGGCATGTGTTTTATTTGCTCAGGCAGATGTATCTGCCCCCCCCTTTCAAACAAATTCCCACCTAACCTGGCCCACTTCAGGCCAACCATTTATCTAATATGAGCGGGGTTGATAAGATACCGGACGACGCCTTTGCCTGAAGCTTTTGTGCTTTACGCAAAACACATAATGACGTCATTTTTGACTTATGCACTCTCAAGCCAGCGGCGAACATGAAGCTAGCATAGTACAGAGGAGCACTGTTCAGGCATTTTCGACATCAACCAAGATGGCTGCAGCTGATGTGGATTTTCTATTTTTAAATTCTGATGGCAAAAATGGCAACAGACATATTGATGCTATATCATCACAGCTCATCTCTGCACGCTGCAGTCTCTATAATTTGTCCATCAGTTAGTGCTACATTACGTTTCTTTGCTCTGATTGGTTGTAGATCAATCCATCTATGACCACTGATAACGCCCCTCAGAAACTGAAAATTAGCTGAGATTCCAGACTAATTTACATATGTGAAGTTGCACATTTGCGATGCCAGGCTAACATTTCTATCTTTTTTTTTTTTTTTTTTTTTTTGTAAGATATTTTTTGGGCATTTTTAAGCCTTTGATAGGACAGATGAGCGTGAAGGGGGGAGAGAGAGAGGGAGTGACATGCAGCAAAGGGCCACAGGCTGGAGTCGAACCTGGGCCGCTGCGGCAGCAGCCTTGTACATGGGGCACCTGCTCTACCACTAAGCCACCGATGCCCCTAACATTTCTATCTTTCTAAGAGGACAGAGATGATTGTGCTCGGCAGTTCTCTTTTTACCATTAACTATAAGTCCACTTGTCTGTCCAATACCTTGGACAACTTGACTGATTGTTAAATACTGCTGCAACTAGGCGAAATGGAACGCCTGCTCTATTGCCAGGGCCATGAGAACCAGGTCATCTACATAAATAAAAGAAGACCCAAATTCCCCATTTGGTATAGCAGCTCAGAAACTCTGAGGACCAATGGAGCCAAATATATTTATATCTTATACAAATGCTTTCCATTTAAAGGTGATTTGCAGAAACTTGTGCTCTGATATCACAGAGATATGAATATAAAAGTGGAGGTGAAACTGTAAGCTTTCTCAAAACACTGAGGAGCAGTCATTGTGAATTGGAGTTATTTGATAACCTGCTGTCAGTCCACTGAAAGAAGGTGGAAACTACAATACAAGGATCTGACGAAGCATTTTGTTTGTCCTGTTGACAGAAAAATGTCAAAGCACAAACTATGCCAAAGGAGGTGCGGCCAATGATGAAAAAGAATGCCTGATGACTGCCTTGCCTCTGCTCTATGCTGCTTGGAAATCAATGTCATCCTCATAATGCATGAGCAAAGCACTGTCCTCATTTGAGGAGGTGAAATGAGGAAAGATCCAGTTGGTTCAGAAACAGATTGATCCACCATGTTCACTGGTTATCACCAGCTTTAGTTCAAAGCTGGAGAGGATGACTGAGAAATGAGCTTTGCTGTTCGACTTGCCAGCAGCTCTCGCCCTCAGCTAGGTTTGAAGGATGACAACAACTTTGCAGTTTCACATCCGTTACTGCCACCTGTCCTTAGCAACATCTGCATAAGCTGCAGAGAGAGCAAGAGTGATGCAGAGACGAGGATGTTTCAGGCAAGTCATCTCTAATTTATGAGGTGATACATAATTTTGTAAGTGCTAAATAAAATAGCAGTGTTATTTACCATTTTATCATTCTGGCATAACTTGATGATGTGATAAATGTTTTGGTAGTCACTTATAAAAAAAAAAAGATGACAGTAAATATTTTATCATATATTTAATTATATTTCACAATATGTTATGTTTGCATACAGTCTGTTTCAGTAACATCTTTATGATGCACTTGATAACTTACAGCACTTCTTCAAGGGTAACCATACAGTGGTGCATCTTTAAGTAAACCAACGGAAAACCAAAGCCAAGACAATCATTACGATTCAAAATGAATGCTATAATATGTTTTCCACTGTTGGACATGTTTTAAGGCATACACAAATACTCCGCTTTTAATTGGAGTTTGATATCTTTTTTTTTCCCCCACACAAGAAATTCCATTACTTCTTTAGAAGAAGGTCTTATTAGAACACCTAATTCCTAATACCCAATCCTACTTATGTGGCTTTAACTTGCAAGTTTCATGATGACTGGGAAAGCAGTTGTAAAGGTCCATACATGTGCTTAGTCACAGCTCTTCAAAGGTCATTGGTCAAAATTTTCAAAATGCAAGGAGATATCAAGAAGCCTTAAAAGAATACTTCACCCACAAAATTACCATTTGTATACCAATTAGTCATACCACGTTACCTTGAATTATTGAAAAAAGTTTTTCTCGTATGTCTCCATGAAAAATGGGTAACATACTGATTTATTGATTGGAGGACCACATTTAACAACAGCAAAACTAGCCATCAAAAAATCTGTTCACAAACTCTTACACAACTTGTGCAGCATAATCCAAGTCTCATTTATCCAGTTGTATACTCAGTACTTTTAAATCATAAGGTTCCAGGGAAAATGCATGTATGGGAAGTTCTGACCATACAATTGGATAAATGACACTTGGTTTTCTTCATGAATTCAAGGTAACACAGCATGATTAACTGATACAGAGATCATCATTTTGTAGGGGGAAAGTATTCCTTTAAGCAGCCCTTTTTTTTTTGCAAGTCAGACCTACAGTTTAGAAGAGGGAAGACTTTAGTTGTTCTTTAGGCCAAGACACACCAAACCAACATCAAGAACAGTTGCGTGGCATCACCACTGAAGCTGAACCTGACTGCAAAACAGCACATACATTCTGCGCCTTCATAAGAGGAAGTAACTCTCCACACCAGCAGACAACAATTGTGTGTAATCAGCATTCATAGAGGGAAAGCTGAAAATCGTGTTGATGCTAGTCAGCCAGTTAGCACATTAACAACACAATCCATGTTAAAAGAACACAGCATATTTACCATGCCACAGTGAACAGTAACACAAACCATCACAAATTCTTTCCACTAAAGAGCTCAATGGCTAAAGAGAAAAATAATCTTAGCTTATGTAAACATTTTTTTTGGTCTCACTTCCTTTAACTTTAGCTCTTCCTTTACTTTTATCACATCAGTTTCTCTTGTCCTGTGCTGACCTGGACTGCCAATCAGAGTAATTTCATTCACTGAAGGGCTCCACCGAGAAAAAAAGCAGACAAAGGCCGTCGAGGGCCAACGTCGACCCTAACCCTATCCGCAAAGATTTGGATGACGGACGCTCACTGATGTCCCAACATTGACCGCCAGCTGACCGTCAGCTTGGTGTGTCAGGGCCTTTAAGGCAAATTGGTAATGCCTCTCTCTCTCTCTCTCTACACTCTGGGGGAGTGTTGGTTCCAACGGGGCTAACTGATGGATAATGTTATCCTTGTGATTCTAACGGATCTTAATGGGTTTAATGACATTCTGAAACGTTTCAGTGTTGGTCAAAGTTTGTTGAGGTTGTTTAACAGCTTGGTGTCAGAGGTTCATGCTAAAAGGGCAGACACTGAACTGACCGATTGCTGGGAGAGGAGCAGCTCCAGAGACAGTCCTACAGCACTACATCTCACTAAAGTAAGGGCAGCAACAGAAAGTTTGCTAATCTGGCAGTGAGTTGGGGCGATCTTCTATTTATTCTGAAACACCTTTTGTTTTTGTGCAGATTTGACAATAAAAAAGATATTTCTTAGAGCATTTTGTCCTGTCATGCACAAAAAGTACAGGTGTAACTCATAACATTAATTTTGGTGCTGTTCCATTTAAGTGTGCCAATAAACCATAGAAATGAGCCAGCATGTACAATACAAAGGCCCTTACGGTAGTTGTGCACGTGATTAGAAGTTCCAGCCTGACATACACAAAGCCGGCACTCATGGGGTTGGGCTTATTCTGTGCCGAGCTTGTTAGAGGGCTTTGACTGTATTCCTAGAACTATGATTACAATGCACAATGAAGCCACAATAGCCCACAATGACAGTTTTGTCCTTCGGAAACTTGTCTTTACAAAAAACAACAAATGCTTCTGATAACAGTCCATATTGCAAGATGAGAAAGAATAAAAATAATAAAAATACAAATAAAAAAATAAGGCTACATTTCTGGTTATAGTTCAGTGACACTTTGTTTGAACTGCATCTTAATAATATAATGAATATATGCAGAAATGGTTATATAATAGGCCTTCACATAAATATAAACAAATCAATACAAATATAAGCATATATTCAAATACTTTGTTATCAAAGAGCTCCAAACTCAACCAAACAAAAGGACACACTTGTAAGTAAATAAGTCTTTGGTGGTAACCCTGTGTGTCTTTGAATAACTGTAATCTGTTCTTTGGAGACTATCCTTGCCAGAAAAATGAGACCATTGGTCATTTGTACAAATACCCAAAACAAACTATGTTTACGTCTACCTGACTAATTTGTGAGAATAATGACTGTATTCTTTCAGGAGCAAAGTCAATTAATACAGTGTTTTTATTGCCCGAGCCATACTTTTATGATAGGAGTGGTAGATCAGAAAATGTTCATCAGTCATATGTGGAACAGTCATATGGGATTTTTTTGGGCAGCACAACCTGTTCTGTAATTTAGATATGAGGAGTTCTGGATTTCAAAGTATCTCAACAGGCATTCATGATTGCAAGTCTTTCAATATGCACAGCATCAATAAACCAAAAAGAGATGATGTACACACACAATGTGCATTGGCTTGAATTGTGCAGTATATCTCCAATTCTGTGCTCAAAGCAATGTTCTCAAACTTTGTAAAAGCTTATAATGTACAGATAAAACAGTGAGCCACAGGGCACCCAGACATCAGGCCTCCTGCTACTACAAGACGTCTGTCTCAGGCCATTACCAATGTAATCATGTGGAGCACATAATAAAAAAAAAAAACATAATAAAATGCATCTCTGATGCACCCTTGTAAATTTGGTGAGCAATATTGTGTCACAAGTAGTGGATGAGTAAGCAAAGGAATGACAGAGAAAAAGACAGAAACAGCAGATGCGGAAAGGGACACAAACACAAGGATGAAAAGGCAAAAGATACCTAAAATGACTGTAAACAGTTTGGTGTCCATTTTACAATTGGATGTGCTCACTCTGTACTGTAAAAATTTGCTGACTCAGAAAATCTACATTGCACAGGTGCACAAATGCCTGATAAACACTAATATTTCCTGCATCTTACACTTGCTCCATGGTGGCAAATATTACTTTGTACAGTGAATTCAGTGAGTTTTTAACATGTGAAACAATTTCGAAGAGTCTAATGAAGGTAAGAAATATAAATTCAGAAGAACTGATGATGATACAGAATGGAAAGTTGCACAATTGCAAACAAATCAATAGCACCTACAACCACAATTAGACCACATGAAATTTCTTGGCCTCCATAGAGTGCACTTGAGAGAATCACCCACCACATTTTACAAACACACACGCAGTAAGGAACACTCTGCTATAAATAAATCCAATAGTAAATAGTACTGTGGTAAACAATATGTACTAGCATTAGGTTGTTGCAGGTAGAGACACAGATGACAATAAAAGTCCATATCATATGCCACTGCAATTTAACTCGCATAAGTTATCAATTCAATACAAAGGCATTAAATGAACAAAGCCTGTGGACTATTTTTTTCTGTACTGCCTTAGAACCAAGAACAAGGACTCCTTGTAAAATGTGCATTTGTGTCATTTCCTTTCAGATTCGTGCAGGCTCTCACAAAAGGAGCTGGCTGTCATAATCTCAGCAGGTAAGATTAAGGTGGACAGCTTTTCCTGCCAGTTAACTAAATTGGGTAGTAATACATTCGATATACCAGATGGAGTATGGACATGCAAAAATGAGCCCATGTTCATCATGGTGAAAAGAAACAGGTGGAAATGACATAAAACCCACAGATATCAAAGTTCATTTGAATAAGCCCATTTGTAAAGAAGAAAAAAGAATCTTCGTAAAAACAACATGGTGCTGAAATCAAGAGTGCAAGGACTTAGTCCATCCTCTGGGGAGCATGAAAGGTGCCTACAAAATTTAATAACAATCTGGACAACAGTTTGTTGGTAGTATGTTGCTTAGGATTGGGTACCAAAACCCTTCCTTTACAACTGGTATCTACCAGACAGACCCACAACACAGATTTTGGTCCCTCATTTTGGTACCAGATTGTGTGCATAGTGAGCATGTGGTCAACAGAGAAAGAGCGTGTGGGTGTGACTGACGAGTGATGGTAAGGTGGTGGGGGCCGGAGCAGAGAGTGTGAAGTTTTAAGTAGCAGTGCAGTGTGTGAACAGTTTAGGCTACTTCTCAGTGAATAAATGCTACAACTCCCAAGACCCAAGCCAAGTTCCTTTGTTTTGCTTTCCACCAGCTCAATAAGTGAAGGGGGGTTAGCCCTGAAGTTCTGGAGCGAAGACCAGGCTCACTTAAGGTGTCTGTTAAGGTGGGCCAGCTGTACTCATTGTGGTGCATCCATTCTTGAGAATTGGGACAAATCATGTCCTGCCACAAAATAAACTTAAACCTTTTTTCTTTTTTTCTTTTTTTAAAAATCACAACTTATCAACACACTAACTCCAAATCTGGGGTGAGAAATTATTTCTTAAAGGATTTACTCATATGAAATAAATATGATTTATAAATATTTTGATCTGCTTTCAATTTTTTTAAACTTTCAAACTGTGCCAGAAAACACCCTTGTCCCAGAAAAGAATTCACAACTTCAAATAAAAAATGTGTTAAAAGAATCTAAGAGTATGTACTGATAACATTAGTGTAACAATGAAATGTGTTGATTATCTGTTTCAAAATATATTTTTTTATGAAAATGTTGGCCCTTTAAGATGGATCCCACATTTTCATTAACTCAGATTTATCAGATTTCCAAAAAAAACATAATTTAAAGAAGTTAGCTCTATCACAAGGACTCCTGTCTCACTTCCTGGTTTTGAAAAAGGTGAGAATGCTGCTATAGTACTAGTAAACTTTTTATTTTTTAATAAATTATTTAAATAATATTGCTATCGGGTGTGTCTCAACCATAACATGTCAACTCCATAGCCCTTCTGAATCATAATTAAATAAGACTTATGATTTCAAATTGAGTACTTTCATTAGCATTAACTCTTTGAAAAATAACTGAAAAATTAAACAAGTACTTACTTTAACTGAACTAATAAATATGACTTATTGTCAACTCTGTCACATCTTCCCTCTGATATCCATTATATATGTTTTTCAAGAAAAAAATCAATCACTCAGAGGCTGGCCCATTACATTGTTTAATAGTTAAAACTTTGATCTTTTAAAATATATTTTCCCAACCTAATTGAAGAGTAAAAATTAATTAAGTGTCCATTCGGGCACCATTTAGGCACCAGTACCATTTTAAAAGTATTATTTTAGCATTGGTATCAGAAAAAAACCCAAACAATATCTAATCCTAATGTTGCTCTGGGAAAAAAGTGCTGGAAAGAGAGACCAATGGACCTATATTAATATCTATAGGCTCTGCAGACACTGGAAAAGACTTGATCTTTTAATTGACAATACAGTTGACAAAGAAATGTCCTCCATGTCATATTTGTTTTTGTTTTTCTAATATAAAATATAACCCTCTCTGTTGAACCCTTTTCTGTGGTAAAGGAAGGAGGAATGTTGTGCCCAAAGCTCTTCTTGTGCTTCAGATCTGACTCATAGAAAAATAATCATACATCAGCAGCAGGTACAAATAAGAAACGACTTTAGACATTTTAAAATTGGTAAGGAGATTATTCTCAGCAGTCATGTACATGCACACCAGTAATTCAAAGTGTAGTGTATTTAAAGAGCTTGGTAAATGATATATATGGCTATTGATTAAAATTAAGCCCTTCGCATTACATTATGGACTCTAAGGGAAATGCTATGAGTGAAGAGAATCCCTTTGAGATGGGTCATGACATCACTGGTTTATGTTCTGTCTTGAGAGTGCTCTCCATTAGCCCTGAAAAACAAGCCTGCTGTTCCTGTAGGTTATCATACACCTTGTAGGTCAGCAGAGAGAGAGCTAAATGTCAGTGGTATGTTCCCTCAGTATGTGCAGGCCACAACAAACACTGTATTAAACAGACAACAGGAGCCATAAAACAGACCAAGCCCAACAAAGGAAAATAAACACACATGCCCGTACACTCGTAGACAGTACTTAAAGCTCAAAAAGATGGCAAATTCTCTAATCTCTTGCAGGGGTCAAGAGCCTGCTGTGGTCTATTTAACGCTTAGCTGTCTTTGCACACAAAAAAGTTTGTTCAGCATTAAGTTACATCAGCTATGACATCAGTTTACCGTCAAACATTTCACTGTAATGTGACAGTAAAACCAAAGAAAGTTTTGAACATGTAAGAGCGTTTTTTTGTTTGATTGCTGGAATTCACTGGCTGAGACCAGGGAGGCCTGTGTTATCGACTGACTATGGATCAGGACCACTCCAGCCTGTAGGCTATTAGGAGAGCCAGCAGTTCAGGCTCCTGCCCTGCCGTTCCTTAATTGGTCCCCTCAGAAGCCTGGCGCACACAAACTTCACAATCACACTGGAAGGTTGTACTGAAGAGAAAAGAGAATCCCTGTGTGCAAGCCGCTTGGCATCGATTAGCTCACTCTATCACTTCAGTTTCTTCACATTTTTTCATCTCATTTCTTTTCACCTACAGATTATAATCAGCTGGGGTGGTCTTTGAGTAAACCATACAAGTCGAGATAAAGAGTAGACAGAGGAGAAAATGGCTGGAACAAATGGGAGATGACTCAGGGCTGCCTACTGGGTAATTGGGTTTTATCCTCTCATTTTATCAGGCCTTGTTTTGGATTACAGCTATACAACACACACACACACACACATATACAGAAAAAGGAGAAGGATACCTCAACATTAGCAGATCTCAAGATAACTGATTAGGAGTGGGAGAATGAGACCAGTGCTGCAGTCTAATTATGATACTCCTCAGAAGAAAAGGTTGACCATTTTCTGCAGAAAATGCAGGGCTTTTCACCCAAACCAAATGGGGTATCAAGGTATTGGACACAGTCAGTAAACACAATGCACACAAAAATGTCAACACGAGACGCTGCAGCACAATAGCTTGTCTTTTCTATTTCCACATTCTAATTCAAGGCATGGTCATTTCAAACTGACATTTCAATTTCAGATGCTTCTACAATTCAGTGCTTTGAATATGGATCTTGTCAGTACATGTGTATGCTCTGGTTGGAGACCACGACAGGATGACAATTGCAAGAGTCATCCACCAGAAATACTGTAGATATTTTACCCTCTAATACGCAGTGTATCGCACCTATTTCTAACGTGACTTCTTACAACAAAGTGGTGCAGTTACAAAAGTCGTTTAAGGCAAGCTACATCGCTCAGCATAATCATAAAAGGTTTATTGAATACACAGGCACTTTATATATACAAGCAGCTACATTACTAGGTTGAATGTGGACAGGAAAGGATAAAGGTTTAATGAGTCACTACTGTGTAATTCAATTAATATACATTATATTTATTGGTATATGCATGTATGTATACATACCTCTCCTCTCTTGTATCAGTATCAGCTTTAAAATGTGGATTTATAATCGACTTTAGCATGAGCATAGAGGGAAAAACTCACCCTAGCATTAATGTAATCTTTCTGCGACAAGAGTAATGTAAAGGGGACATCAGTCCATGACACTTAAAAATCTCTCACCTGCCTTAATCTGCTTTAAAAGCAGTCCCTCGCTCTCCCTTAATTCCCTCACTCTGAAATGGATTCAGATAATGGCATTTAATTCACGTACTGTGGTTTAAAGTTAAGTAAGTTGTCACAAATGTTGCCACCCATCTTGTATTTACTCACATAAATGTGTCATTATGACATTGCTATATAAATAGAACATTGTGTGTGTGTTAGCTAAATGTTTTCACTGCCTCATGTTTTAAATCCATAGCAAATTATTTAATTATGCCATGATTACAATATATGAGCCTTGCTAATATTTTCTTAGCATACAGAAAATGGAAGTATCAGATTCTAACGTTAACATTTAACTGAACCCCAGAGTTTTGGCCGAAGTGCCTCGAACCTGGAAATACAAGAAAAGCCTCTAGAACATGTAGAAAGTATCAACGCAGGCAGGGCTGGGCAGGTTGCAATAGCTGGGTTTCAACCAACAGAGAGCAATGGTTCTGTATATTTATATAACAACGTGTAGAATTCAAATACCTTGCGATAAACTGTCAAATTTAGACATTCATTTTAGAAACGACACTACAAAATACCCATATACATGCCTTAAGCCGATATTATACTATCCATGTGAGCGTGTGCGCACTTGTGCGCTAGAACGCGTTGACGCAAATTTCGCACATCTGTATTCGCAGATGAGCAAAGTATAACGTCGCCCTTTCACATGCGCTACACAACTGAAATTTGGAATTAAAAGTATGCTAGCTAACTTAATGGGAATAACATTAACACCTAACATTACATCCCAATTGTGATGGCTAGTGTTCACTATATCCAAACAACCCAACCTTATCAGGCTATTCAACAGCCCCAAGCTTGACATATTGTCATATAACTCAATTAAGGTTATCATAACACTATACTAAGAGACTCTTATCGTAGGGTTAGGGTTTTTGCTTTATTTTTGACAACTCAGTACGTGCATTTCATTTAAGTCTCTCACTGTGCCAGACAAACTGGTACAGGATCAAGTTCGGTCGATTTCCAGCTTTACCAGTCTGGTCCAGTGTACAAGCTTAAATCAGTTTGGTTTTATGCAAACCAGCTGAACCAGCATTTGTCACTATAAAATCTTCTGGTGGTCTAAATCGACAACCTGTGCTGTCGTCATCACGGCACTAAATCAAACAAGACATGTGTTGGATTACTAATAAACCATATGACAACCCGATAAACACAATATTATGTTTATAAAGGGACTACTGGACGCACTAATGTCTGACAGACTGTGAGCTGAGGCTGGTGTTGGCTGCATGAATACATGATAGTCAAATACTCACTTGCTGTTGGGACACTATGACATTTTGTTCCACTCCAAAGCAGCTGCTGAGCCAAGTGCGACACCTGGTAGACTTTAGCATACCAGTGCAGTTTCAGTGTTTGACGTAATATCAATATATATTTGAAATTTTTTACACAAGCCCAACCATAGCACAAGAAATGCATGCCCAACACTAAGCGATGTCAAGGAGTTGTTTTTTAATAAAGTACACTTCATATGTTGATTGCAGTATTGGAACATATTACTCAATGTGAAAGTATGGCTGTTTTAATGTTTCTGGATGACAGCGGTGCTTCAAAGCTTGGAGACATTCAGTAAGCTATACCTATAATACTTGTTAAGATAAATTAATCGTTGGTTTTGTTATCTTCAGAGAAACTGCTGATAATAATAAGAAGATAGAGTAACACCAGCATTAATTATATAATTCCTAAATAAACCATACTTGTATATAGGAGCTCTGACATTATAAAGTAGATGCTGCATCTGTCATCAGCTCTAAGGTTGAGCTGATCCAAACCAGCTAAGATGAAATGAAGCAGAAATAGGCAAAGCTATTTATTGATTCTGCTGTCTGTGAAGTGAAACAAAAGTAGTCTTTAAATGAATGTAGCCACATCGATGCACAGAATAGATGTTATCTGTCTTAATGACAAAGGGGAGTCCTTGGCTGAAGGGGAACCTCATCAAAGTTACACATGCATAACCTTGCTGCGGTGCTCAGGGAGCAGAAGAAAACACACAACCTTACGTATGGATAAACATTTAAATTCAACTGTTCAAGTCATTAACCAGTGTCAATAGGCAAAAGGCAAGGAATTCAGCACTGCTCAGGACGAATGTAAATAAAATGGTATATTTGTTATATTTACATTCTTTCACATTTTGTTTTAAAATGCTTAATTCATTCTCATTTAAATGTAAATCAGTAGCACAAATAGAATTTTGTGTTTCTCATTCAAATTCATATTAAGCAAATGTGACCAACCAGCAGGAGAAGACTACAGGAGGTAATGCACCTACAAAAACACCAAAATGTAATGACTCACACACACAGTTTTTGTCCAAAATCATTTAGAATAAGTAAAATGGAAAAAGGGTGATGATTTTTCAACATTCAAAGTGTCTGCTTTAAAGCAATAAAAGCTGAACATACTAAAAGAAGTAAGAATACAACTTCTGTTTGCAGATGGTAGTCTAAGAAGAACAAATATGGTTGTGTTATGAACCCTGATCTAGGCTGAAGGAGAGCTAGAGTATTAGAAAGAGAGGGGAAACTCTGCAGTTCTGACCGAGTGAGATTTTACCACTGAGCCAGCCAAGAGGAAAAAAAACTGGTACTGGCAAAGTGATGGCTGAGGATGGGAAGGACAGCTGACCAGTGTTGGCGGATCGAGGCTATAAGGGTCTAACAGGAGATGGAGGGCCGCCTGCAGAGGGGATAATACAGCAATCAAGCTGGGAGATGAGCTGCACAGACTGTTTAGTGAACTTTGAACTTGTGATTATTAAAGACTCTGCCCTTTTTGAAATAAATCCTGCTCTTTACTGCCAAATAAAAACAAAAAGAAGGAGACAGCAAAGGTAAATAGTTGGAGAGAATAGGTGCAGTGAATCACAGTGTGGCTTTAAACAGCTCCTCCAAACACAGTTGTGGCTCTTGTCCAATGGAGTTTACTCTTTTTGCTCAGCAGCAACAAGCATGTTGTTCTCCCCTTAACCACTGAAATGTTCTCACCAAAACATTCTCTAAGGAAAATCTGCAGATCCAATGCCTACAGCATGGTGAAATCATGTATTCCAGACATGTTGGTGGCACATGGTCAGGACACAAAATTAATACAAATATGATCCGTCACAATGAATTAAAATGTTATTTAATTATGAGGTGAATGATTAACATGCATTTAATATTCAGGTTTACTCATAGGATTATTTCAGCTTCATTAACCTCCATGTTGTTCATTCATTTTTATTTAATTTTTAAAAAAAAACAAACAAACATGATGACAAGCTTGAATTACAGTACTGAGGGTGTTGCTGACTTACAAACATTCTCCCATCCAAAAATACTGCAATGTCTTAGTGGGGGTACCAGTGATTTTCTCTGAATCTCCCCCATTTGTCTGCAGGACTGAGCATTTCTTCTGAAAAACAGGCATCTTCCAAGACCAGTGAATTTCCACTTTATGTTTTATTTTAGGAATGACAAGAGCTTTGTTGGTTTTACAACACACAGTCACTCATGACTACAGAGAGGTATTATGTAGACTTCATACACCAAGAGGGACTGTTAAACCCCATCCTGCATCTCTGACACTCACAAAAGTACCCAAACACCCATTGAGAACAGACAGGACTGCATGAAATATAGCCAGGCATAGGTAGTCCTTTTCTGTAGCATGGGGTGTCATCTGATTTTTCTTTTTAATGAAAAAAGGAAGAGGGAGAGCAAACCTCACTAAATATGAGGTGTAGATATAAGGAATAAAATCAACAATGTGAACGAACATCTCAAATAGCGACTCAACTATTAACCAACCTTTCAACAGTACTGTTGATGCAACACATTGTCCCTTTCAACTTGTCAAGTACTGGTACTTCGTCAGTTGCAGTCAGTTTTGGATGCTCAAGATCAGGGTGTCAATTAACACTCATTACTAGGGCACCATTGACTGTATATACTAATAGATGTAGCTACTATGACATCACCCATTGGTTTGTGGACCCTAGTTTTGAAGCCTTGAGTTTCAGCCCCCTGTACAGTTGCCATGGATGTTGAAATTAGCTAATAGAGACTAAAACCATTTTTGTGCCAGGCTTTATACCCGTTTATTTCTGCTGTAAATTTGGGCATTTTAACATGGGTGTCTATGGGGATTTACTCTGTTTTGGTGCAAGCCTCAAGGGGTCATCACATGACCTACAGTTTTTGGCACTTGAGTATTGGCTTCATTTTTCAGCCTCTGAGGTTGCTGCTTGGGCTGTACCCGACTCAGAATTATGTCAGTGGAATCAGGTTTGGGTGTTCAATACAAATATTTTACTATTCTTTCCTTTTGTTCCACATGGAGTTTGAGACTCTGAATGGGGTTCAGCGTGTCATTCAACGTGACAGTAAAATTCTCAGAATATAGCAAACAAGCTAACTAGAAATCTGAAATATGCATCAGTTTTTTTTTTTTGCCAACATTAGATATCAAACAAAAGCCAGAGACTTTATCATATTAAGTTACAATGTGTGAGCTGTAAATTCACCACTTCTAAGCAGAAGGCAGAAGACAACGTTATGTCAGAGCCTGACCGGGCAAAGCCTCTGTTCCTCCGGGCAGCTGCCTGAAAGCGAGGGGCGCTCACTCTGCTGCTAAGTACACTGCACACTGACTGACAAGACAAAACAAATAAACAAACTAACAAAAGATCGGGTCTCCAACTGATGATTCAAATCTCTGGCTTTCAGTGAGCAGCCCAAGTCAATACATGTAATGTGTCTTTTCAAAATAAACTTCTGTTTTCATAGAAAATGTACATTTTTGCTCAGTAAATGCAAACAGTCTCTTTTTCTATACTGTTTCACATTTAGGTTTACTTCCTTAGGTTTGAACTAGGCCTGTTGCAATATGTGATAAGTCGGTCAATTGCACGGTAAATTTAAAGGGAGACGATAACTTTTCCGGCCGCGATTAATTGCCATATTCATGCATGTTTGTTTTTCTCGTCTCTCTCCACCAAAGAGACTGGACGACAAGAGCGTTCACTGCCATGCATCATCTGGCAGCCAGGTGAGTTGGTTCATTAGCTTAATGAATGGAGGGAAAGCTCTTGTCATCGAGTGTCTTTGTCTCTGCGGGGGAGGCGGGGTTATGGGCTACACACACACACACACACACACACACACACACACACACACACACACACACACACACACACACACAGAGTGCGATCTTTGTGAGGGGGAGACAAGGCCGAGGAAAAAAAAAAGAGTTGAGTGTAAGAGAAAGAAATGGATGGTTTTTGGTTGTTTTTTTTTCAAGTGCAATTTTTGATAAGAGACTGAAAGTCCATTTTATCATTTTTGGTTATTTGATTTTTTTTTCTATTACAGTGCACTTTTTGTTAACAGGGACTGAGAGTCTTTTTTTGTATTCATAAGGTCTTTATTTTGGTATTTTTACGTGTTATTTCGGATATTTAAATTTTCTTTTTTTTGCATTCCTAAATATTCTCGTTAAATAAATGTTTATTTTTCTTTAAAAAGGGTGTACTTGGATCATTATGCCTTTATTATCATTATTTAAGTTTAAAAATGGTCTAAAAACAACAAAATTACAACAATAATAAAAATGGTCTTAAAAGCACAATATTACGCAATATTATCACTTATTGCAATAATTTCTGACGCTTAGAAGTTTAGAAAAATACATCTTGGTTTGGCATTAAAAGAGGTACATCATTTGTTATTAACGTAATGTAACGTCATGTGATATGTCACTTATATCACATGACAAATGTCACTGGCATAGTATGGTACATATACTGGCACACTACGTCATTTCTAAAACAACTTGATTTATTTCTGGTTTCACACAGGATATGGACAGCGGTCCTATGCGGACTTTCTCGCTCTTTCTACTACGGCAGTTGCTCGGAGCATTAAAACTGCGGTCACCCAGTGCATCTCATATTGCCACTAAAGGCTGCCTTGGTGCGTCAGTATCGAACACTAAGGGCCATTGAGTGCAAGTATATGATGAGTTGGGGTTGTTGGGCTGAGAGGTTGGTTCATGAGACAGAAACAGGACTAAGACAAAACAAAAGCTAGAGCTAGAAACATTAAATGGGATCACAGTTTATCTTAAATGACAACAATTTCCTCAAACATTTACCATCACACCTTACTAACCTCAAACCATTACAGACGGACAAATGTTGATGACTACAGCATATACAGCCATGACAGCATGTTTTCATGAAGTATACGGTTGTGTAAGGGCTTTACTGGTCCTGAGGCACACTAACAAGGAAATCAATCACATGTTCACCTCTATGGATTCCTTACATTTCTCATTTCTGATGTGTTTCCAATAAATTTCCCATTAATATTGTGACATACTAGGGTGTATGTTGAAGTCGCCCCTGTGAGACAATATAAAAAACAACAACAAAACATTGACGCTGACGTTTAAATGTGTTCTTTTTGATTTACTCTCATCATATTTCCTCACTTGCTACCAAACCTAGTGCACGAGCATGTTCAATTCTGTATGTCAAAACACTTTAGCACTCAAAGCAAACGCACATAAACAAACACCAAACCCCTACTTTAATCCAAAAGTCATTAAATATGTATTTGCTTTTGATTACTCTTGAAATTAATTCATCAGGGAGAGCAGTGACAGGTGCTCGCTGTTACTGACAAACTGCTGTGGCAGTTACTGATAACATGAGATACTTAAGTATTCTGCACTGTAACCCTCCTATCTGTCTTTCTCTCTCTCCGTCTGCTTTTTCCTTCTAACGTTTCCTACTCCCCAGTTCTGCCTCTCCAAGCTCAGCTCTCCTTTCTCCTTCAGTCAGGTGAAGTGAGAAATGATACCAGAACCAAAACATTTGTCACAGCAACTATCCACTGAAACTAAATTACATCGAAAGGAATTGCAAGGGAGGAGTAGACAACAAGAAAGGATGAGGGGATGGGGTATTTATGAAATAAAAGCGCTACAGAGGAAACAAAAGTGCTACCCACAGGTACAAACTGGGAGAAGGGGAGAGCGAGGTGGAGGGAGGAGAATGTTTGGCATTGAGGTGAACGGTGTATGGTGTGAATCTTGCCTTTGCGGTAATGCCCTTGAGTTAGCCAGTGAGGCATTGAATGGTGCATTGTGGATGGGCAGTTATCTCCAAGGCTTCCCTTTCAGTTATTAGAAAACACATGACAGCAATGCTAGCTCTTATTGAACAGAGAGCTTCAAGGCTGTGGAGACAAGGCTAAGAGGCAAATCTGCAGGAGGCAACTGAAATGGCAACATCTGACACCCTGTCATTCTTTCAGCATTTGCGCATAAAGAGGCTATTGTAAAATGTTACAGTGCATGCGCGCAAAGATTCAGTATGAATGCAACATGTATAGATGATGCTGAGTGATGAAAGTATAATCACTATGTAGTACGTAAACTATTAATAAAGGCTAGAGATGCCTAGAGCTGATCCTAAGAATTGGTATCACGGTCAATCTTTGCATGTTTTAATCGATTGCTGCCATTAAATGAACCCAATAAATACCAATCCTTTCATTACTACTCTGTCCACCATGGCCTGCTGGTGCTGCAAAGCTGCTCTACAGTGTAAGCATTTTATATGCCAGTGAAAATTAGAATATGCCTAGGTGAAAAAATATTTGTGCACATTAATGTGAGTGACTCTCCGTTCTGACAACCATATTTTAAAATACATTGAGTTGCTTAGCGTACACTTTTTCTATTTAATTTTTTTTATCTATCGCTGGGTAAAATGACATGTCACTGGCAGCAGGTCTGCAAAAGATGATTTTTTAAGGAAGAGCTTCCACTCTGAAACACCACTGTACAACTGTAAATGGATTGCATGTTTTTGTAGTTCCAACAACTTTAACAGAGTGATGCATCTTCTCTAGCAAAACAATGTAGCTGATCACATCAGTTCCAGGAGTTACATTCTCAACATTATAACTTTGAACTAGGAACTCCAGCAAGATAAAGTAGCTCACAAAAAGTAACATGTGCCTAATTTTGTAGACTATGGCTGTTTGATCAACATTACACATCTGTGGATGTTGCATTTGTGTCAAGACTCAGTCAGCAGATACCCAATATCAAAACAATTGGATCAGGATCAGGGCCAAAGAAATTCCTAATAAATAATAAATCTAAACAATGCAATGCCAGAAAACACTGCATCTAATGGCAGAGAAAAAATTCTACAATGCAGCTAGCAAAGGCAGTTTCTAAAGAAACTGCAATGTGAATGCTGGATGAAAAATTGAATCCAACTGCTGGTTTTCAATAATACCCATACTGTATGAAAGATGTGGAATATTTTAAGGTTTATTGAATAGCTGATACTAAATTGAGTCACTGGGATCACAAAAATCCTTCTTGTCAGGCTTTAAGTAATGCATTGTAACGTAATGCACCAGTGGTGCGGACCAATCAGCATCCTGTGAGGAGCTACTGGCAGCTTCTGAAAACACGGAGGGGCAATTGTTTGTTCGAAACAATGATGGCCAAAAGAGGTTAGCACAGATGCTGCAATGGCATCAGTTATATAAGAACTGGAGAGTATTTCATTTGAGTATTTCATATTTGCGATGAAAGATATTTTTACTCATCTCCGGACTGGCCAAAATGGATGGTAATAGTTAATTGGTTCATCCGATCTCCTGCCAAGTAGTTTTTTAAAAGTGTGTTTATTCCAATCAGTTTCCAATGACGGCTTCTGGACTGGTTCTGTGTAACAAACCATCTGGCATGTCAGGTTTTGAGAGATGTGGAAGATTGTAAAGGTTGAATGGAGTTTCTACAAGAATGTATGAATGAACAGTTAAGGTTTAAGGAATGCATGAAAAACAAATTAAAACATTCCATCGGATCATTTGAATGGAGAAAAAATCCCCCCAAAAATGAATATTTTTGAAACTATGAAAAATATGAATGATGAAAGTAATAGCACACATGTCTTAACTGAACTCAACATTCTGATGTTTTCAACAAGGACAAAACTTGATTACAAAGCAAAATAGGACCTGCAGTAATCTATACGTATCCACAATGGAACTGAGCAGAAATATGACGTTACATCAACTGATTCATAATGAAAGCATTGTTTTTTTTTATTGGAGCAAACAAAGGGATCCTGGTCCAATCAATCCCACCTCTCATGGGAATACCATGTACAAAAGCGTGTCTATTGACCAGATTCCAAAGTCTCAATATCCCATAGACAAAGACAATAGCTATTTGATTACTACGGTAGCTTTGTCCAACACAGACTCTAATCACACTTTATCAGCATAATGTGTATGTTTACTTCCAAGCAAAATTTGTTTTCTTTGCATAACATTCAGAATGATTTTCCTCGTATTTGATTTTGTAGCATCTCTGCCTTCACTGTAGACAATATCCCCTACCCTTGTTTGGCTGCTGGTGAGCTTAGATCCCTCTGAACGTGAAGAAAAAAACGGGAGAGGGGGTTGGTGAGTTGGATAGAGAAATGGTTTCCCTCTGAATAATGCAATAGTGAAACTGGGCAATATGACCACCATGCGATCTCCTACAGAATAGAAACAACTGTGGATACCAGCCCATCTGTGCTCGTGATTTCATTTCATGTGAAATGTCAGTCAAATCAAAGCTGGAGCTTGAGAAAGAGTCTGGCAGTCATTTTTTGGGATAAATAAAACATGGCAGAGATGACTCCATTGGCCTTTATTCCTCTTTCTCACTCACTCTCTGTCTCTGTTTCTATCTTGAGTATTTTCACTTGCACCATGCTCAGGCCTGGATGCGTTTTTTAGCAGCAGGAGGCACAATGGCTTCAGCTCCAAGGCTCGGCCACTATGGGCTTGTCACATTTGATCAAATTATAAGCAAATATATGTTTCTAAATTTAAATGAAATTGTGCTTTGTGCTACCATTTCATAGAAGTGATATGTTGTTCAAACTTTCATGTTTTCCCCCAGTGTTACATCCTGGGATGCTGGGAGGTTGGAGTGGCGGTTCTCCTATAACCTACTCTACCATGATCTAAGGTCAATCAGGTGTCTGTTTTCTGCTTTGCGTGTGGATAGAGAGTTGAGGCTTGCTCCAGGCTGACCAGTTACATGACTTAACAGTATTTTCATGCCCGAGTCACAGCACAGGGGTACATTTATTGATTTCACCCTAATAACCTTATATAGACCATTAGGACTAAACTGATGTCTTCAATCAAGCAGTTTGTCCAATTAGTTTACACCACTCAAGCATCCCATTTTAAAGGATGAGGCTGGGGATTAGTAGTATTAGTTTTAATTGATTATCTTTTAGTTTTAGGGTATTGGTTCGGCATAACAAGCTTTTTGATAACATAATACAAGGTTTAGGTAATTCTGATGATATTTTATGGACCACACAATTAATTGTGAAAATTATCTATAGACCAAATCACAATGTTTGTTTACAATAACTTACGAGTAGAAAAGCTTGAGAAAAGCCACCAAACTCAATTGACAAAAGCAGTCATTTTACAACACTGGAGGTGCTGGTCTACCGCTGTCTCAACAAGTTAATGAGTAAGATAAAGCACTGAAAATATTCTAAATCTATTGTACACTTCAACTGATATGGGTTTCTTTGGCTGGGTCTTTATAGGCCACTGAAATACATTTTGCTGCAGCCCCTGTCCACAGCAGTGTATTTTGTCAGATGCCAAATGCCCTGTTTTCTATTTATCCCTGTTCCTCACTTTTGAAAGCTGTAATGGACGGGGAACGGCTGTAAGTGGAGTTGAAATGAGGAATGATCTTTATGATTCCTTTTTATTTCCCCTACAAAAAACAAAATAGCCTTTTGGTCACAGCTGGCTGGAGGGACACATCGAAGTAGTTGAAAGTTTCTTGTAAGCTAAATGACCATCGCTACTAAAAGGCTAGGCTTCTTGCTGTTGGATACACTGTATGTCATTTTCAGTAAATATCACAACATAAAACTTGTGTTTTCTATTTAAAAAATAACATTAAAAAAACATCGGGAGATCGCAATTAGGCTACTCAACCATCTTTTAGGTTGACCTCGAGCCCACAGCTGATAGTTACGTGGTTTGTTTACATGACGTAACAGAAGTACATATTTAATGGATTCAGTGTAGACAGAGAGCTCTGATGTTACACATTGTACTGCAATAGTCAGATGCTCGTTCGCTGTTGGGACACAGTGTCATTATGTTCCACTCACGAGTGGCTGCTGAGTCAAGTGGAACACCTGGTAAAATTCGGTATCCTGGTCTGATCAGGTGTTGGGCTTAAGATCAAACCAGTTTGAAAGTTTTTACACCGGCCCAACCCTACACTGCAGAAATGTCAGATAGGTCAGACCAACTATATCTCTTACAGTTACAACGGAGAATGATAACAGATATAAAAAGGCCTACATCACATATTTACGCAATTCAAAACAGTTTCCAGTTGTCTACCCGAAAAGTGTTTGCACGACATCATGGTGATTTGGTCTACTGATAATGAAAATAATTGTTGCAGCCATAATCTACTAAACGTTAGTACCATGCATTATTTTTTTTGTGACAATTTTTTGTGCAAACTCCTTATTTTTCCATTGAACTAAAATCCACACGTGAAATGTCAAACTGTTTTGAGGTTGGCTTCTGCTGAAATGTGACAACTGAGCATTTTCTGCAATCATGAAAAGCTCTTTTTTAACGTGAACCATGTACAAAGAAATTCATTTACAGTCACAAGGAACTCATGGAGAGAATGCTTAGGAAGCCACAGTCCTTCAAACAGATGACTCAAATTGTGTAGCTGCACTCACATGCAGCACACTCGACATACATATAAACATATCCAAGCTGTGATGCACTTGCTCACCCTTTCACTGCCAACACTGCTGCTTCACTGATCACACTGCAAACGCCTCTGTTATGTTCTTTGCTGCTGCTCAACATTTCATCAGCCCCATCTCTTCCCTGAATCCACCGGTGGGCACTGATTCCAGGTTCCTCCTTTGGGGTAAGTTTGTTCTCATCACTTTGTGTTCTCTCAGTGTGCTAAGCTTTAAGTTGCATGCTCGCAGGTGTATGACTGAGTCCCCAGACAGAAAGAATAAAGTTGTAGTAATAAAATTAAAATCTGGTTTCTAATTGAGAAATACATTTACAACTGTATGGGGAGTTTATATGTGCAGCTGGATTACTTAATTCTTATTGCAACCATGCTCCATAACTCAGCCTGTATGTTTGACATTATTTAGTCAGATTTTTGTGGAGTCTGCTTTTCCATTTCATCTCATTTCATTTCTACATAAGTATTTGACTGTTGACATCCATATTATTGCATAACATTAATATTTATTTCACAGCCTGTCAGATAGCCACCGGAGACGCCACTTTAAAACCTGGATAATGTTTAATAGCATATACCTACGCAGCTTATGAAAACTACATTTTGTACACGCGGGCACATTTCACTTCCATGCACTCACAACATTATTGTTTTTCCCCATACATAGGTCATGCCTTTCCAAAATCATGCAACGCTGTGCATAACAACGTACCCACTGTGGAAATGCTGACCATGTAAATAAAATGTACAGCCAGTTCTTAAAGGTTAAACTCAACGCCTTTCAGACTAACTTAAAAAAATGACAAAAACCCTCCTGATCTCTCCATGCAAAGTTGCCCTGAAGATACATACTGTATGCATAATCTAATATTTATGCTATGCAAATTTCAAAGTTGAAGCTAATTTCAGAACTTGGGAAGCAAAAATGAAAACCTTGGGGCTAGTTAACTAATTGACTTGCAAATGCTTCTTTGTCTCACTGCCATGTGAGCTAAATGGATGTCAATAGGTCAGGACAGATTCACCCAAAGAACAGGAGAAGATGTAATGATGATCCAGTCACGGACCAAAAGGAAACATTTTTGGACAATGCATAACATCTCAGTCTTCCCACAGGCCTAAATAAATCACCAATTTTGGCATCACCACTAAGAAAGACACTGAATATTTACAGCACAGTTACATTTAGACAAAACTAGTTGTTGAGTAGTTGAGTGTCCTACAACTTGTATACACTTGATCAACTAGGACTTTTTAAACAAGCCTGGAAAATTAGTATAAATAGCATCCAAAACATTTCAAGCAACCAGTATCAACTAGATGCTGCAGAAAAGAGCACAGCCCTAAAGCAATAATTTCCATATTTTGTGTTAAACAATAGCTTAAGCTACAGAAGTGAAGATAATAGGACATAGGCACGCCACCATCCTCTCCAATTCTACTGCTATTTCGTCAACATAACTTCTCAATGAACCAATTCATGTGGCTAATGAGACCCTCTAGCAACTGATAACGTGTTGGCTTTAGCCGCTAAAATAAAAAGACTTATCACAGAAATTAATTGTCAAGCATTACTTGAACAGTGGGCTACGGTTAAGATATGAAATGATATAATCCCCCTTTCCATTAGTTAATACGTGGCAAAGGGCAACAGAGCGGATATTATCGCAGCATTTATCTGAGCACAACTGGTCGCCAAACAGATTTTAAAATTTCAAATTAGCTTAATTACAGTGCGTTAAACGAAACGCGACTCAGTTTTCACCTTTAAACACACCAATATTCTAAAAAGGTGCCACATTAGCTACTCAAACACGGCTCAGCCAGCTCGTGGCGCATTACAAATAGAAACTTGCCACATTTCAAATGCGAGCTGAAAAAATGTCTTACTTTTCTGACAGTCACACGCACACACAAACTGTTCACACCGGTTGGTATATCACTTTTCACAGCCCAAACACACTACAACCACGGCTACAAGCACTGTCTGTCGAGGTACACACGTCTTTTCTTTCTCGAGTTTATTTTTCAAGGACTGAGACTCCCTCTCATGTGAAAAACATTGGGCTCATCAAAGAGTGTCAGTGTCGTGCTTACCTCTTGCTAACGTGGCCGGGGCGTGCAAACCGAGAAGCACGAGGATGCCGAAACTCAGGTAGCATCCTCCCGAAAACTGTCCCATCACTGCTCTGTGTGTCTCCCTCCCCGTCGGGTCTGGGGGCACTGGCCGCGGGTCTCCAGCATTTGTCGTCTGCTCGAGGCACCTCTAAACACGTTACCGTCCCCCCCGATGGAAGCTCTGTCCAGGTGTTTGGGTTAGTTAGTGTCCGCCAGGAGAGCCGTCACCTCGCGGTATCGCAGTGCGGAGGGGAAGAGATGGAAAAGTGGTGCGGAGCGTGTAGCAGTCCGCTCGGTGCTGCGCGAGAGTGGAATAATTAGACAGAGCGCGCGAGCCAACAGCTTTCGGCTTTTCGGACGGAGAGAGAGAGAAAGACGGAGAAAGAGAGAGAGAGGAGACGCGGGTGTGAGATGGGTCTTGTCCAAACCCCAGTGGACCTGTTGAGAAATTACAAAGGTGCGTGCGTGCATGTGCGCACGCGCCTCGTTCGTTCGAAAACAACATATTTAAATTATCCCTCTCCTTTTCTTTTCTTTCTGTTTTTTAACAGTTCAGCTCCACCCAAGCTTGTTTTCTGGACAGCAGTGTGGTCATTTAAATCGACACCATGGCCTTGGAGCTCTTGCCAGTGGCGTTGTGTGGAAAATTACATGTTTACTAATGAATGCCCATCTTTATCTTCAGTGTATGAACATATGGCCTGTGATTGATGTCCATTTGCCAATTCAGCAGGGAATAGCTCAGTTCAATCACGCTACTTTCCCCCCCAAATGTCCCCTTTTAAAATGATTAAATTCAGTTTCTTAGTGTTTATATTTTAGTGATCAGCCTTACGGACTATATAAGCAGCAGCAGAGAGTATATTCAGATTCTTTAAGTAACAACACACCTAAAATTACAAGTAATTTTAAAGAGGTATTCATTCACCACCTAAATTAGGAATTCCAGTATGTTATTAGCATGGCCTAAGAAAGTTTGATCAATGGATGTGAACATAAGTGCCCCTCTCTCTCAAAACCAGAAACCAGAGAAGTCTCAAACTTGTGGTATTATAGGGTTTAAAGTCTGGAGCTGCTCCATAGGCAGAATGTTTGTTTTCTTTTACATATCCCCATGAGCTTTTTTTCTATTGCAGTGTTCTCAGTTCTGAAACAAAAAATGAACTAATATACTTTGATCAGTGCCCCAAGTGTCATCTAGAACATCTTTCCCAATTCTCTGTCTATGGAGAAGGCCCAGACTTCAAAACCTATTACATCACAAGTTTGAGTTGGATTTGGGAGGGAGCTGTTCATTTTTACTATTATTTTTTGGACAATCTTAGAGGACTGACATGTGGGACATAGTTCCTTTATCAAGTATTCATCACTGTATATATATTACATTTTAAAATATTATTCCTGAAGTACATAAACAGCCTGTTCACTGCTTAGGGCCAGAGTAGACAACAGGGTACTTGTAGGCCTAAGTCTTGACCCTTTACTAAGGTACAAACAACAACCTACCACTCAGTAAAAATTCTCCATTACAAGTAGAAGTCTTGAATCTAAAAATGTTCTTTGGTAAATTTATGAATAAATGAAACATGACAAAAGTTACATTAAGAATAAAAGTACTTACACTGTATTTTTATATATTATATTTTTGGACAATCAGTTAGCATTCAAATGTGGTAGCTGGCTGAGGTGAAGCTGATTCTAGCTCATTTTATACACTACTGAGTTACTAAATGTGCTGTATTATAAAGGCATTGTGTTTAATTATAATCATCATGGGTGTGACAGTTGGTAAATTCAGGCAACAGAGGGAGAAGGACTGAAATGCAGACAAACGCTCACAAAGCAAGCAGGTTGATGAAAGGAATGGAAGCCTTAACAGTGAAACAAACTCAGCAGGGGCGCGACAGGTGTGCAGGCCACAAACAGGTAACAAGGAACAGGTGGTTAGATGGCTGCGCACAACTTAACAACACTAACAATCTGGCATTGACTGGAGAGAATGGCTGGTGGGGAAATGAGATACAGGTGAGCAGGTGGGAATCAGGTGACTGGGACAGGTGGAAAAGTCTGAGGCCATCTGGTGGACAGGTGGAGAATGGCAATAAATGCAAGGTGTCAGGAATGCAGGGGCTTGTGACTATAGGTTTTAAAATCTGAATTTGTAAAGTCACTACAGCTGTCAAATAAATGCAGTGGTGCAAAAAGTACAGGATTTCCCTCTGCAAAGTTAAAATTATGAAAAATAATTCACGTAAACCATGTCAATAGTTGATTGATTTTGTGTGGTATCCCTTCATTATCAGAATATTTTCTTAAATTTGCCTCACATAAATACAAAAACAGGCAAAACAAAAGTTAATATGACTTCAGACATTACTAAAGGTGGATGCAGTGCCCTTGTAATGAGAGTGTATGTATTTAGTTACTTTCTGCCACTGTATATAGGCTGTGGTTGCATAGTTTAATCAATCACAATGCATGATATTTTTAAGACTGATCATTTGTTTTTAAAGAATTCTTTCATTTGAAAGGTAAAAAGTAGCTGTCAGATGAATGTGGAGTAAAAAGTGCAATATTTCCCTCAGAACTGTAGTGGAGTGGAATTATAAAGTAACATCAAATGTAAATACTCTAGTGAAGTACTTTGAATTGTCTGCACTTGAGTAAATTCCACCACTATGAGCTGCTGTTCTCACTTACTATTCTCTCTGTTATCAACTGCTGTTGAAATGTATTGAGATAATATAGCCTCCTGATAATGCTGAGAAAGAATAAGAATGTAAAAGGATCCACTTCCACAGAATCACTGTCACACTTGCTTATCAGCAGTTAATGTTAGAATATACCGTACCATCCAACATGTGTGTCCATTTGTTTTTTATGCAAATCACTGCAGTTTGACCTTCTCTGACATAATTACCCCTTTGACCAGGAATTCAGTGGTTCATTTCCCAGCGTTCTTGCCAGGGGTCATCTTGTCAGGCAAGGTTAACTACTTGATAACATTTCTAAAGGGAGCCATAAACTGTGCATTAAATATGTGGGTAGGCCTTAAGGCTATTGAGCTATACCTGTCAGACCGTGAACAATAGAAAAACACAGAAAATGTTCTTTGTTTGTTGGATGAATACGTCTGTTTTATTATTTCGAAAACATCATGAGTCACAGAATGAGGCCCTGGATTGCTAGTACACTGCAAACTCTAACCCCTTCATATCTTCAACTTGTATTTAATGTGCATGTATGTGGTAAAAAGCGTGGGCTGTTGATTGACAATGAATTAACGCTAACTAAATGCCCTTCAGCTGCTGAATAGTGTCTCACACTGTGCTATATTGTCCCTAAAATTATAAAGGAGGTGTTCCAGTGCTCCATTGTGGAAAATAATGTTGTGGGTATTATTAAAACTACTAAAACAGTAGCTTTTGTCACAGCTAATCATCCCACAAGACCAAAAATATGGAGAGAGGCAAGTCCTGTATAGGTCAGGTATATGTGTGACTACAGTCCGAAACAATGAAAAGAAGAATCACAAGAATAAATAAATAAGTAATAAATAAATAAATACTTTTATTTCCATGGAGACAAGATAAAAGCATGTTTTCAGCTTTTAAAGATTTATTTGTTCCATTCAGTGTACAAAGCAGGCAGATCCAAACAGTCATGCTTCACTGTGGTGGGTTTTTGTTATTTTTAAATCAAGGCTTTTTAATTTTGTAAAACAGTAGCCTTGGTTTATCTAGTCACAATTTAATGCAAGAGTGGGGGGTATCTTTGTCTTAATTATAAAATTTGAACTCTTGTGAAAATCTTACACATCTGTATAGTTCTTCAAATTTAATAAAAAAACAAAAAATAACAATTGAAAACTTGTTATTTTTTGTGCAGAAAAAAACAATTTTTATTTGACAAAAATGAGACCGTAAACATGGTTTACATCCTATATTGAATAAATTAGATGCAGGAAAATATCCTCCAAATATACGTCAATGTAAATGAACAGACATGCTTCCATGTTAATGTTTAAAATTCTATAAAGCAAGAGGCATTGCAGTATTTATTGCTGCCTAGATTTTCTTGCTTTATCTCTGTGATGGAGGGATACTCAGAGTGCAGGTGCTTGCATGGATATTCTCTGATGGAATTATGCAGAGCAAGCATTTCCTTGCTTTTACCACATAAAGCATTTAAAAGAACAAGGCTAAAACGTCATCATCACCAAGCTGCAGCAGCATGGGCCCACAACAGCAGTGAGTGACAAGCACAAATAATCCACTTCATTGTCTCATGTATATTGAATTCGGTGTGTATCATGGAACTCCTTCAATTTTCCTCACTGCGTATTGCCAGTGTGTGTGTGTGTTTGTCAGAGAATTTACAGTCTTCCCACAACTTTGCAAGGCCTCCGCTGAGGAACAGTGAATGTCACTCATTTACTCAGCCAACCAATTCTATCTTCCAGAAAGCTCTGCCTGTGAGAATGATATTGTTTTTTAATCCATGCAGTGTTGCTGAGTTTGCATGTCTTTTGCAGCGTCACCCTTGTGGTTCACAATCATAGAGATACACAAAGGCAGTTTTCAGTGGTGCCTGTTTTATTCTTTCTTTTGCAGAAAAACAACGCTGTAGTGAAGGTTAAAGGTACCTTGTTGAGTGTTTAGCCAGCAGTGTCAGTGCAATTGCCTGATATCAGACAGAATTAACTTGTTTTACTCTGTTTCCATCTTCATTCGGACATTGGGTCTACTCTAACCGATTTCTGTTAGGGAGGGAGATTCGATTTTCCCTAATCCATCACTAGAGACAATGGTCTGTACCCGCCTAAAGGGTCTGCACCATTAGCATGCTGGCATACACTGATGGTGCGCCAAATGGGTGGAGTCTGCAGACCATTTGAAAGTTATTATAGCAGGCAGATAGCTGGATTCAATGCTAAATTTCAGCGTCACCAGCAGCGTGTACGTCATTACAAACATATGGCCCGTACAAACACAAACAAGTCAAGGGAGACTGATAAGACAGAGAACTGATGAATGTCATTCAGGCTTAAATAAAATCACATTGTGAACATCACTGTCCATGGAGGCAGCTATTTGTCAACTAGTGAAGCTGCTATGACTTTGGCCCTGTAGGTTAACATTGTTGTTTGCTTAGTCAGCTGACAATTAGGTGGTCGTTGCCACTGGCTGACAGATTACACACCATTTATGCAGTTTTCCCAGCCCTCCCCATAACATATTAAGCGAAGCACAGACGATGTCATTTTAAGTCCACATTGATGCTAAGCATGCTAACATCTGCAACTATCTGTTTCACGGGGCTTTTAATAATGGAGCAGAGCCAGGTAAAAACAAACTCTGATGCTGGATGATATTGAAAAGACATGTCGATTTAGAACTGCCTTGATATCAGTGTCTATATTAAGTATAGTGCTCGCCATTGTTGTTATTACTCCTCATTGGTTCTGGCCCACCACTTGACAACACTTGACAACAGTGTAAGCCTTGCCTGTGGCATTGATTGGCAAATTGAGTCCCACTGCTGGGCTCACTGGTTGTTTTTTAGTTTAACCGAGAAACTGCTGTTTCATGTCATGATGCCAGGCGAGTCAGTCAACTCAAATGTAGTGGACTGGCTGTATTCAAAGGTCTGGACCCAGGCAAGCACTGAAGAGCAATGTTTGAATACTATTTAGGTACTTTCTTGCATTTTAAATAATCTGTTGTTTTCAGTTTCTGTGTAAAACACTTTGGTAAATGCTTTCATGCAAGAGATACTTGAGTTCCCATCCTGCCACAAATATGCAATTACTAATAAGAATTTTCTCAACCATAACCATGATCTTTCCATAATCCACAATATCACAAAGAGAAAGTTTGGCATTTTGGGGAATTTGCTTATTCACGAACATGTCTTTTATATGAAGCTCCTGCCAGCAGCCTGCTAATTTAGCCTAGCATAAAGACTGTAAACAGGGAGAAGCAGCTAACCTGGCTCTGTCCAAAGAAAAAATCCATCCACCAGCACATCTAAAGCTCACTAAATAATATGGTATACTTCTGTATTTTAAAGAATACAAAGTATGAAGTGTAAGAATGAGAATTTGCCATTTTATGTGGGGTTATGTGCCAGACAGCAGGTTTATATTCAGTGTACAGATATAAGAGTGGTATCAATCTAACTCTTATTCATAAGTGTATTTTCCAAAACACTTCTCTTTTATGTGAATGTTAACAAAATGTTGCAGATTTGTATCCTTGGGTTTTACTAACTTGTCCAATATACAGTATATACTGTATGTTCATGTTTGGCATAGAACTGGAATGGACACATAATATATTGTGTCTGGGTAATTCACATTTTTTGCAGAGTAAAGAGAGTGGTACCTGTTGATGGTTACATGCTATAAAAGGTAAGTGTCAATATAAGAGGGAGAGAAAAAGGCAGCTGCTTTGAAAAGCTTTTATGAGGTAGAAAATGCATTCCACATGTTTTTTAGGGCTTAAGGATACATAGTGTGTTGACGAGTAATGTTGAATACAAATGTACTGTATAATGAAAACTCCTCAAGGTACCCTTGAGTGCATCACTAGAAATGTAGTTCAGAAATGATAGACAGTTACTCATCCACCCTCAGTGCCGACTAACTTGGAGCTTTGAACCAACAACTCCCCCTTCCAGTTGTTGGCCCACATGTCCAACATTCCTGGGGCTCAGCAATATTGCAATGCATATTCAATATGTGTGTGTGTGTGTGTGTGTGTGTTCTGGGACAAAAATGATGGGCTTCACTTTTCAATTCTCCATTGTTCTTTGGTTTTTAAGAGAATAGCCAAAACGTGCAATTATACTTCAAAAAACAAGAAAGAAGATCAATGTATTGGGTGTATTTTTCTATCTAATTCAATAGTATAGAGCTCACTATTCATATATCAGTCACTGCAATCAATAATGGAAGAGCTTAGACAAAAACATAGCATGGTTGCCTTAAGGGTCTTCAAATCCGTGCTAAATAACTCCTACACCATAACCTATTGAACTTTTTTGTTGAAAACAAGACGCATTTTTAATTATTAAGTATTTCATATATGAAAGCCAGAGGAAACAGTTGCATCTAAAATGCTAATATCATAGAACAAATACTGTTCATACGTACAACTCTGAAGTTATCATGAAACTGGAAATCAAGGGAAAGTCAAGACAGCAAAGCTAAAAAGTAAGTTTTACAGTATGATTTCCTCTAGGTGCTTGTTAAAAATCTTACTGTATTAGAGGCGCACACATGCAACAATCGATTCAAGATAAGATAAGGCCCTGATCTCCTTGTATCGTGGCACATACACAGGCAGTGGTGTGTGCTCACAATACAAGCTCATTTGGGCGTGAACAAGCGGAGGTAATTTCATGATCAGAGAAAAAGGGCTGACCACCTCCAGTGTATTCATGAAAGGGAGCTGCATGAGGAGGTATGCATTAGCAGTAGATGTAGTAGGGAGCTGGTCAATAAAAAAAGGTCTTTTCATCTCTTATAAAAGCAGTGCACCTCCCACCACGGCGTAACGATGGTCGTGTAATGGAAAGGAGAGTCAACACCAGCTTCTCCTGAGAGGCAAATCATGTTCTTGTGTAGGAGGTGTACAGCAACCCCATATATAAATATACGACACCATAAATGTGAATATATGCCCCCAGTATGGATATACAACACCCCAAATATGTTGCCAGGGCCCATTGTGTTTCTGTTGAGGCTGCATTCACGTTCTGACTGAAATGACTAATCCACACCATAACGGCATGGAATGATACATCTGACTCATCTGTCTCATGTACTTTGGCTAACTGAATAAAGGTGCATTCAAGTTCATTTGGCTTTTTATACAGTACAGCCATACAAAAGGCCTCAATTGCCAATACTCTGCATGAGGTCATAATCTGATTAATACATTTACACGCTGACATACATACTGACAGCTCTCTGTATAATCCTCTTTACATGCCTGAAATGATATAATTACTTCTTCAATGATAAACTTGAATAACTGAAGGACTTCAGTGAAGGCTCTTGAAAGACCTGTGGCTTTTATATACTGTACACTTTATCATTGATGTATTAATTGGTTATCTTCTCCGTTTCATTTAAAAAAAAAAAACTCAAAAACTTTTTCTTGCTTTTAATTTGAGCCAAATCTATCTTTCCTATTGAGGGTATTTTAATGGATTATCGGCATAATAAGGGTATTTTGAAACAGTCCTCTGAGTGTTGACAGAAGGAATATTTAAATAGGCTACAAGGGATTTGAATTCACAACCTTCAGATTGTAAAGCATTATCTCTACCAACTAAGCTATCAGGAGTCTGTGAGGTGAACTGAGTCTCACACAGAGAAGAATTAGACTTTTGTTAGTGTGGATCTGTTTCGGTGTGTAAACTTTGTCTGCGCGTCAATGAAGGTGAAGTTTCTGCAGCTTCAGTTTAATCTTCTTTCTCTCTCTGGCTCTTTGTGTTGACTGGTACTGGAGATGGTTCAGTGGTGAAGAACACTGACCGGGTTTGATGCTGGTTTGAACTCCACATGAGGTTCGTCACACAGGCGTGTGTGTGACGAATGTGTACGTGTCAGCTTAAAAAACAAACACTAAAAATTTCATTGCAATTTTGTGTCAATTTCTGAATTCCCACCATCAACCAACAAGGAGGGAACAGAGAGCAGGTAAGTCTTTGCGTGTCCAGGTGATTAAGCGAGCTAGCTTAGCAAGCCAGCTAGCTTGATGGGCATTTAAGCAGCTTTTCTCATCACATTTCATTATCTGCAGTGTTTTAGTCTGCTGGCTATTCAAGTGACTCTGCATCTGATGTGAGTTACTTGAATAGTTGGGGATATGCACCAGCAGTGTAACATATTTGTGACTGGAGCCAAGTGCAAATATTGTCTCTTTGGCCCTCACCCTGCTGGGGCTCGGGCTGTTGGGGGCTAAGCCCCAGTACATAGACTCTACTTTGTTCCCCTGCACAGAAAGGCTAGATAAAATATCAATTCCAATTGAAATTTTTAAAAAAATTTTCTAGCAAGCTGGTGGCAAGCAACAGCTCTGGGTCTAACCTGGGTAACGGCAGCAACAGAATGTTTGTTGATCTAGCAAGGAGTCAGGGCAGTAAACACCCCCCTGGGGTTTGCATTGACTCAATGCGAGTTGGTACAGCCATGGTTGCTGAGCTGCTGCCTGCTCTCCTCCCTGCAAAGTGAGGCCAAAATACACCGTTGCAGAGTGGTGCACATCAAAACAGCCACTTTGCAAACCCTGAACTCAAACCACCCAGCCTGATTTCTCCAAGCAGCAAAGAAACGCTTTTCTTTATGGGCCCATGACAGCTTCTGAGCCCCGGTCCGCTGGACCGGTTGCACCACTGATGAGCAGAGTTTGGTAGTAATGACAAAAAGACTGATGATACAGTTATCTGCTGCATCACCGAAGATAGACTCTTTTTTTCAGTGTGTTGCTCACCATTACATCATTATCATTGTGTATTGCTTCCTTCTATGTAACTGATGATGCACTCACACATGGCATATGTGTTTACATGCAGCAATAATAATATAGTTTCTAGTGCAGTACTCTGGGCAAGGGATTTTTTGGGTTTCTGAGACTGCGACACATAAACACTAGTGTGAAATCCTCCTCATTCCATCCTGGACACCAAAGCCACAATGAGCTCCCTCCATCATTCCCTCTACTTGGCAACATGTTGAGCATCGCCAAAGGTAAGTCACAATTTTGTGCCAGTTTCTGCTTTATTTCAGTGATGAAGTTCTACTTTTGTTTTTTCTGTATTATTCCAAGGTTGTGATGGTGTTGGCTAGACAAGGCTACGTAACCTCCTCAGGCAACCATTGTGGCGGCCTCAGTTCTAATGATTTTTACATGTGCGGCTGGGAACTTGTATGTACATACCAACTTTTAAAATATTTACTTTCCCATCTATCTCCACAATACTGCACCCTACATAGTGTAGCAAGGCCATCATGTCACACTACTGTCACTGCCAAAGAACTGCTTACTGCCTTTTAAGATCACAATTGCTGTTCTCTGTTTGGCCTTGCCACATGTTTGTTTACTTGGAGGCAGGCATTGTGGAGACTTTCTATTAAATAACAATCAAGCTGTGGCATGTTTGTCAAATGCTGGGGCACACTGCTTGCTGTGGATACATTGCACTAGGAGGTGTACTTCTAAAATCAAATACTGCAGCTGTCTGTCAGCAACCATTCCAGCTAAACTTGCAACATTATCAAGGACAGTAAAATTCTGATCTCATGTTTGCCATAGATTCACCTTCCATGGCATATTTCAAAGAGACCCAGCCTATTTAACCAAAACTGGCACTGGCTTGGTCAGAATTGGAAAGGATCTCTTTGCAATCCTGTTAGGCACAAAACCCTGAAAGGATGAAGCAAATAGTAAACAGTGCTAAATCCTTTAAGCTATTAAATTTGATAGCCTTAAACGAAACACCACTTTAACTCACAGATAAAAAATGACTGGTACTACTTCTTTCAAACAGGTATTACTGCAGCCAGTGTAAACGTTCTGTACCAATAAAACAGCTCTGACATTTCTGTTTATGCTAAGGGGTGAGTACAGTAGGGAGGGAGACCGGTCCAATTTCGATGAGGCAGCAAACACACATAGAGCACAGCAGGTTATCTGTGACCGCTGTGTCCTTATAAACACAAGGCGATTATGCTGAAGGTGTGATAGAAACATTTAACCAACATATCCTTGCTTCTCTCTGTGGTGCTCTGTCGGCCTTCGGGCAAAAGCGGTTGAACAAAATAATAAGATAGAAAATTACACAGAGGCATTGTGTGGGAGATATTTCATTGTAAAGCGGTTTCAGGGTTTCTTTGTGTGTGTTAAATAAGTTCTGATAGCAAACTGGCTCAGTCTTGTAACACTAATGGAGTTTAAACAACATCCATGCCTGAATAAAAGATTGACTTATTTACTATTTCTACAAACTAAATCAATCATTTACAGTATTTGTAACATGAAATCATAGAAGGCACAGCTCCAGTAAAAGGCAAGACCATTGACTTCTTCAACTTGTACACGGTAATTTAGTCATTTTAGCCTCTTCTTACATTGTAGGCTGCTGCTTTATAATTGTCCATGTCTCCAGACTGACTGCAGTGTGTGTGTTTATTGTTGACAGGGTAATCCATGGCTTCTCAATGTGAAATGATTTAACTGTAGCTGTAGGTACAGTTGCTTCTGTTGTTATACATATGAAATCCACCACGGACTCATCGAATTCATTGATGTCACTGATGATGTGACATTGACGTGTGTGTGTCCTGGAATGTGCTCCAGACTCTGATCTGCTCCATGTCTCATATCACTGGGGACATGTGTTGTAGTTTGTTTACATATCTTGACTTCAACAAGATGGCTGCATGGTCGCTCCTCCTGAATGTGGGCAGCAACTCTGCTCTGCAGCCACCTCTGAATGATGCATAGCAGTGATCCAGGGAGGAATGGGACAACACTACATTTCCACTGTCACACCAGTCCTTATTCACTACAAAGCACATACCTACACCCCTTCTCTGCTAGAGTCGTCTGCTCTGTTGGATCCAGGTACTCCTTACCACAATGTGCAGGTCAGGGCGGCGTTCAACATGGGTGGAGTCAAACATTTAACTCCACCCACGTTGAGCACATTTGACTTACTCAACGGCACCACCTTAAAGTGGATGTCGGTACTTTAAGAAGTAGTAAATTATAAACACTGCAGCCTTGAGAACATACTACACCAGTATATTTGTAGTATAATAATAAATCATTGGCTGCATATAAAAACACAAGGATGCAATTGCAAATTGACCTCTTGGGTCTCTGGTGGAAGAGCAGAGTACAGCCTGAGTCAACTTATAGGCTGTGGGATAGAGCCAGGCAGCTGAGAGTCATGCCAGGGCCCACAGAGCGTACTGGAGGGTCTACCAAGGCTGGAGGTACAGTCATAGTGGGTGAGAGGAGAGCCAAGGCCTGCAGAGCATGAGCACATCCAGGAGTGTGAGGACTTTTGCACTCCCTCTGGTTCTCCAACATACTCTGTGGGCCCTGGCTCTCATCTCACCTTTAGCAAGCCCCTCTGACCCAGGCTGTGCTCTGCTCCACTGCCAGAGAACTAGAGGGAGGGTGGTGGGGTTCATGCCCATGACCCCCTGTCAGCTTCCCAAAATTGTCTAAATATCCCTGGATGTGGAGCTGCAGACCTTTGTCTGTTTCTGTGGGGGATTTCGTAGAGCGAGACTTGGTGAAGTAGTAGAATCCATAATAATGCGTAAATTCATTAAATGCAGTGCTCCATATTGCTATTTTTCAAGCTACTTCACTCATATTCTGCAAAGATGGACCATATTGCATCCCATAGTCCCTCCACCTCACTCTAGCATATGAGACTACTTAGCTCAGAGGAGAGCAGATTTATGTGGATTATTTTTCCTACAAACAATGCATGAGAAAAGCCTGGCCCATAATTTCTTAGCCAGCTAGCTGAAGTCAGTAGGAGGAGATTTTGCAGGCTGTTAAGTTGACTTCCTCCTCCTGATAAGTGACTCGCAGCCACATGACACCACCAACCACCAACAACCACAGAAAGCACAGCCAACACTTGCAGAATAGACATAAGAGCACAAATGTAGCACAGACCTCACACAAATTTAGCAGAGCTGTGTAGGGATTTAAATTTGGGCTTCACACGAAGGCACCAAATATGTTGGGATCAACATATTAGGCCTCACCAAGGGGCACCAAATATGTTGGGATCAATATATTAGGTCTCACCAAGGGGCATCAAATATGTAGGGATTTAATTGGCTATCGGAAATAATTATTAATTATAGCCAATCGGAAATAATTATTAATCATTAATAATAATTAATAATTATGTTAAATAATGTGACTTAATTAACAATAAATCACCTCGTGGGGCATCATTCCCGTAAAGGGAAAAATGATAGCCAGTTAAAGATATCAGTCTCATAAAATACGCTAAACTATTAATTTGGAGTTTTGATTAATAATTAAATTAATGACAACAACCAAAATTAACAACGTCTGAAGGATTTCGGAGTTCTTGACGCAGCAGAGGTTGACTATTCATTCACTCTTGTGCAACATTAAACAGACAGCAGGTATGATTCCAAAGAATTATTTTTATTCACAACGAGCAAAGTAAACCAAAACACACAAATTCTAACTAACTATATACATGCTTGGTGTGTATGTGTGTGTGTGTGAGAGAGAGAGAAAAGAGAAAGACAAAGTTCCAGGCCCAGCCGGAAAGAGGTGTGGGCTGCTCCGCAGTTCCCGAGTAAGAGAGAGATCTGTTGGAAGGGACCAGACCTTCTACAGGTCTGTGACATCAGAGAGTCACATGTCACTGTAAAAGTCCTGTCCAATCAAATTGTGAGACTTGTGTCTCACTGGGGTGTGAGGTGAGACCTCCTGGAGATGGGTGTCAAATAGCTGTCTTTGTTTGGAGAACAAAGAGCATGCAGAGAAGGAAGCTTTAAATCTCCAGTTTAGATTTTACCAAATGATCTCTGTGGTCCTGTGAATCCCAATAGCTGACAGAGAGGTGACTGGAAACATCTGTGCCTACATCAAAATAAAGGTAGAACACAGGTGTTGAGGTTTTCATACAAACTGAAAGACAGGAAACCTACCAGCAAAACTGCCATTCACCAAAAATCTAAATTTTTTATTTTGTTCTATGTTCTGGTGATGTGTTTTTATTATCAAGGCGCGTACTGGTTTCAGATGTATTTTTTTTCCCCATTATATACTCATAATTAAAGTTATACTATCCAATATCATTGGCTACAGTTTGTAAACAGTATTGCCAGCAAAAGTGGAAGCCAACTCCACAATTTGTATTCTCCCTGTGTTGACCATTTTGGTGCCTTCCTCTTGGATATGTGCTCCTTACATTCTGGCACCTGGTCGCTACCCTTCTATGAAGCCCCGGCCTCAACTATGTGCTTTGTTCTGGAACATCCAGAACACAGTTGAATAGGAAAACAAGAAACTACAGGCAGAGGGCAGAGTCTGCAGATAAATACACAGTCATACGCTTATAGTGGGTCATAAGTGATGATTACAAAGGATTACTTCTGTTCGAGTCTGTACATTGCTTATTAGGACAATTCTGCATAGTATACATCACTATCCTCAGTGTCACTTAACAAAGAAATGCAGGACTCTGCTGGATAATATAACAACCATATATGTTTATGTTATCATCATCAGCTTTAATAATTTCAGCAAGGTTTCTTTAATATCATGTTTTGTCCACCAGTACTACAGTACCCATGAATCTGTCACTGTTGTTTTGAAGTGGAAGCCAGTCAGGGTACAAAGCAGAGCAGTAGCAAATTCAAAGCGCTTTGTTGTTCAGTTTTCTTGAGATCGCAAACTTTCAAATCCTTGTTAGCTGTGCACGTGTTTCTTGCTGAATTGTACTTTGAGAGATAACTTGAATTGAAAAAGCCTTGTACTTTGATTCAAAGAATCAGAAATTTTTGAATCAAATACACTTTTCTGCTTGTGACTTATGCAGGAGAGTTTCAATCTGTCCAAGTTCTCCAACTATGAGTCATGTTAACACCAACACAGTCTCACAGAAATACATTGAATAGACACAACCTCTTAACAATGCATGGTAGTGGACACAAAATGTATCAAAAAGTAATGTGCTAGCAACACAAAACCAGTGCAAATGCAATGTAGTTTGGTTAGGTTTAGAGAACTTTTTTTTAATTAAAATAACTACATAAGGCACATTAGTGAGGTAAATGTACATACTTTGAGTAGTTACATAAAGTACCTATGTAAAGTCCCATTGACAACAGCAGTCTCCTGGTTGAAAGTCCATGTTTATTTGACCCACGTATGGCCTTTCTTGCACTTTATACTTACTTCATGTGTCCACCACAACAGAAGATCTCCACTGACTTTGCGTTGGAGTTGTTGTTGTGTTGCCAGCCTGTAATTGTAACACATTTCTTGCCAACCACCATGTAATGTCTTGTTAGGAGTTTGTGTGTATTTCACATATTTCTACGAGACCGGGCTGGTTAATAGTTAGTTAGTGTTAGTGTATGGGAATGGGACATATACTTCTTGAACTAAGGGCACTCGAAATAGCAGGTGTATTTGGCTGGTTTTTGTTCCTTATTTCAAAGACAAAAAATATTGTATTTATTTATAAGCTTTACATCACCATTCTCCCTTATAATATCTGGTAGTATACAGTTTTGTTAAATGATCAACCAAAATAATGAGAACAAAGTTAACATGCTGCTTTATATGTCTGTTCAAATCTGAAGACTGCCAGAAGCACCTCACCTTTTGTTAACCTCCCCTTGGATAAATGGAATAAAATAAAAACATTGTGTGCATTCTTGCACTGTGTTTGCCTCTCAAATCTGTCTTCTCAGACCTTGAGGAGATCACGTACCCTCTACCTCTTTAAGTATAAACGAGTATCGAGGCAGGCGTCAGTTTCAAGGTCCGAGAGGCAGGTGCACAAGAGCCAGAGATGTATTTTATGTGCATGAGTGTGTGTGGTAATGGAACCAGAACACACTGGGTACAACACAAGGAGCCATTGCCCTCGAGCAATGGGCTCCAGCCTTAGAGAACCATCCTGGTGACAGGGCTGGGGGTCCACGGAGCTAATCAGACCCCTGGGACATGCTCTCAGGCAACAGTTTTTGTTGTTGATACTTGGGGATTCTCTACACATAAAGACAAAGAGGGATAAAGTCAGTGTGAAGGTCTTTCTCTCCCCCTGCTCATCGTCCACCTTTGGCTGGGTGCTGCTGACTGCAGGAATTCATGTGCAAGGATGTGTGAGGACACAAAGTTGACAGCTTTCTCATAATTGCAAATACTCTCAAATCTCTCTCTCCCAGTATGTTATGCATGCATGATGTAATGTATAAAATGCTGAAAAGTGCACATGAAAGCGACATTTTAACCGACCAGTTGAATTTATCACTTAAACATCCATAGTGCTGTATTCTAATGAAAGGAAATATCACTCTAATAAAATAAAAGCATCCATAAAGAATTAGAATGTTGTGCTGTTTAGAAACTGGACAATCATGTAACAACATCATCGCTATTCAAAACCGAAGAACCAGCCCCGTGGGACAGGCTCTCAGGCAGCAGTTTCTGTTGTTGATGCGTGGAGACACAGAGGGATGTAATTGGTCTGAAGGTCTTTGTCTCCCTTGCTCATCACCTATCTTTGAGTGCTTGGTGAAGCAGTATATCATTATGGTATATATGCTAATAAACAGTGCTATTGCCAGAGCACCAGAATATGGCTTTACATTCTATATCTCTTAAGGTTATGGATGTCTGATTTTTAAATACACAATTAATAGCAGATAGGGAAACACATGTTTTTAAGTGACATCTTAATAGTTGGGTAATCATCCGATATTTAATCATATAATTACAGCAACGTTATACTCGGAAGTTTTGATAATGATTTAAGGGATAGGCATTGCAATCTCATTTCACCACAGATATGTCATCACTCATCAACCTCTGTAAAGTCATTTGTCAGTGTGTTCTGTCATAAATGACACATCATACTTACACACTTATTACATGGGATGGTTTGAATAAATTAATTTCATGTCTGGGGAATTCATATTAGAGCAACAAGGAAACGTGGCAGGTTTAGAATCTGTGCAACTCATAGATCCACTTGGTAATTTCCAGGCATATTCATTCACCCATTCATCATTTCCCATCTAACGTCAGGACGGGTAATATGGTATAAAATCTCCTAGCGTTGGGTTGATTTCCAGTCTGGTGTACAAGCTTAACTGGTTTGATTTTATGCAAACCAGTTAAACTGCAATTTTTCATGCTAACATTTTCTGGCAAATTAAAAAGTAGCCTAAATCAGCCACCTGTGTAGATGGCGTCACAGCCCTACGTATTGCATTAACAGTAAGCAATACAGTAAACAATATGACAATGTGATCAACATAATGTTAAGGAGAGCCTGCTCCTCGGGTCAAGACTTGGCTGTCCACTTACATCTACAGGAGAAGGGACACTCCTTTGAGGACAGCAATGTGCACATCTTGGCCGGGGAGGAAAGATGGTTTGAAAGAGGAGTAAAAGAAGCCATCTACGGCAAGCTGGAACAACCATCGTTAAACAGAGGGGGTGGCTTACGACACTACATATCCCCCACCAACAATGCTGTCTTGGGATCCCTCCCCAGACGACTTCAAAAAGACTAAAACTGCACCGATATGACAACATTTTGGATTTTAAAACATGGAGGTTAGCAAAAATAATAATTGCCATTAACTATTAAAACAACAAAATAAACATTGTTTAATTACTTTACCAAAATGTAACCTGTTTCATGATTAAAACCCTCTCTTCCAGCCCCTTCTTACAACCAACTTGTCAAATATCGGCACTTTGTCAGTAATCTCTATCTCATCAGATAGCAATGCACAGAGGCACCCTTCATGGGGGTGTGATATGTACCGGGCAGGGGATATTGCTGACACACGGGGCATGAACTTAACTCATCAAATACTCATCAAATATCACCGCTTAGTTAGTGGATGTTGGCGTCAGACACCAAGGCACAGAGGTATCCTTCAAGGTGATATGTGAGGGGAGGCGGATGGGTCAAACAAACTACGAACTTTCACCTGGGAGCCTGCTGTTTGTTCCCTGTGTGAAACCAAAAGCCAATTGAGTAACATAAATAAGAATGTAGTGTGCTAGTATGTGTAGCATACCACACTTGTGATGTATTTCACAAGATATATTAATAACAACCATACTAATTTAAGCCAAAGCATGCTGTTTTTTCTAAACCTAACCATGGCTTTTGTTGTGTAAACTTCAGGAAATAAACCTAAACCAAGGTGTTTTGATGATGTAGGTTTACTGGAAAAAGACTGTATGCATGTTTCACATTTCCTGTGAAGATGCAAATATATTTTGAAAAGACACAATGCATTTAACAAGCACAAATTGAGATACCATTCATGAATGTCCAAAACTGATGCAGAAGGGTACCTAGTGTCTTATTTTGGCTGTGGAGTGTATAAATAATGGGCATAGCTATCGTGACGTCACCCATTGGTTTGTGGACTGTTATTTTAAAGCCTCAAGTTCTGCATTTTGGCCATTGAATGAGAGGTTGGAGCTGTGGAGGAGTGAGGGGTGGCTTCAACTCATTTCCTTTTTTGAAAAAGACATGTTTTTTTGTACATAACTGTCACAGAAAACAAACAAACAAACAAACAAGCTTCAAGTGGCCATTCAAGGAACTGCAGTTTTTGGCACTTATGTGTTGGCTTTATTTGTAAGCCTCAGAGGTTGCCATTAGATCTTGATGTGTCACAAAGTGGCGGTATGAGAACATTGGGATGAGAAAGTTGCGTCTTTTGAAATTGTTATGTTTTTTGTTTTGTACATAATTGTTGCAAAAAACCGACAAACAAACAAAACCACTCTGAACCTTTTCAGTAGCTCAGCCATTTCTGTGGGCAGGCCTGGGTATGTGCAGTCATATATTCCCATATTGAAATATATTGTGATACATTATCATCATATTACAGTCCAAACTTACCATACAGCAGTCCTAATCATAGATTTGTAATTATTGCCCACATTACTGCAGGATCTGATACTTAACAACTTCATATCATCTCCATGAGATTGGTAAACCAGTATTATTTTTTCTACCCAATACACAGCCTAATTGTGTGTTTTCTTGTTTCACTTACAAAGGAAAATGAGCAAAAACAAAACACTGTACATATGTTATCTAAGGCCTTTTCACCCAGCTAAGAGATCACACTGCATGGCCAGAGAAAAAAAACATACCATCTGTGCAATAATGTTACTACACCAGAATCTCACTGGACACATTTCCACTCCAGTCAGTCTGCAGAGATATACCACTCCTTGTGTTTTATGGAAATCAAATGTCAAAATTGACTAACTGGGTTCCCCCCAAAGCCTCTCCAGTAATCTTGCCCTGAAGCTTCTGACATTCATGCAAAGGTGAAGACAAACTGTCTTTGGTGATTGGTGCAATATTGCCCTAGAGGTTAGAGCAACTGCCAATCAGTGGTCTTGCAATGTAGCTGGGATTCTGATCCAGATTTTCTTTGTCGAGTGTGCTATGTTCTCAGGATCCAGGGGAAGAAAAATATGCGTGAGGCTAAATCCAGAATAAGAATGAACACATGGATCATGTGTCAAATCTAAGCCATTCCATATTTCATTGTCTTCAGTTTGTCTTATGATATTCATACATTAATTATGCAGTATATATGTATTTAAATACCTTATCTTATCTTATCTTATCCTATCTTATTTTATCTTATCCTTCCTTGCTTGTGGCAAAGAAAATGAGAAGATAATTCAGATTAAGATAGCCTGTATTCCTCAATGTCCTGTACTCAAATAAGCTAAAACATTTTAAATTCTTTGAATGTATATAACATCAAGAATTAAGCTCTTAATGTTAAAGCTCTTAATGTGGTACTGAGGAGGACAGCTCCCTTGTTTTGCTTCATTTCTGGAAGGAAGGACTATATATCTAAGAAATATTTTTATAAAGTACTTCAGTCTTGACATATTTGGGTAGTTGTGAGTTTGTTAGTGGAAGTGTTATGAAAGTAAACTGTGTGTAGAAAAAAAAATCAAGCTGGGCTCACTGCCAACTGCGCCACTGGCAGTGTACATCTTAAAGCAGCAAAAGATATCTCAGAACAAAGTTCACATGATGCATCACATCCTCTGAGACCAATTATCTGTTTTTCCTTCTTAACTGCACAACTTTCAATTTCCTCTTGTTTCAAAACTAAACACGATAAATTGTGTGAAGGGATGGCTGGATTTTTATGTGAGGCAACGAAGAACTTTCTGTGGTTGGAAATGCAATATTTAAGAAATGTTGACAGTAAATATACAAAGAAAAACTGCCTTTATTGTGAAAGCATTTCTGCTTTCAACATGTATTTCTATATGAGAGAAATATCTATCAGACAATAGCTATGATGAAAGAAGTCCTTATTATTTTTGCAAAGAGCAACACTGTCTGCTCAGTAATGGATGACACGTCTGGTTCTTCTCTCTGCTCCGTCTTCTTTGCTTTTGATGCCAAACACAAGAGACACATCATGAGATCATAAGTGATCTTGTCATGTACAAAGGGTACAAAAAGGCCTACACATCAACAGTATGTAACAATTACTCCTGAATAAAAGTCATGAAAAAGTAAGGCAAGTACACTGCAAGGTCTTAAATCAGTGCTTGACAGCTCAGGTGTTTTGCTTGTCTGCCACTTTGATTTGTACCTGTGGGAGACGGAATGACACCCTTTACCCTCCTTCCTCCGTCGACCTTGAGCAGGGAAAACCAGAGGAGGGATTGGGATTGGCTCCAGCTCAAACTTGAATAGTCATCTGTCCTCCCCAATCAGTCAGCCTTTCTCCATTAAAACAAGGGCAAAGCACCGAGTGAAAACATACAGGGGTAAAACACACAGGTGTCAGTGTAAAACAAAAAAGAAGCCGATCTTGCCAAAAACTCTGGGAGGTAACAGGGAGCCTTTGCCCTTGATGGATGAAACATTCCTAGAGCGATAAATACAAAGACATTTGCATCTGAGCACATGATGAGATATGAAGTAATGGCTGTGTTAGTTATCAGCAGTCAGGTTCCTATCCAAAAGTAATGCAATTTTTTTTTTTTTTACAAAATTGTCAGACAATCATATTGAGAAAGTGTGTCAGGTGCTGCAGAGGATGAGGGCGCAACAAGATGACATAATTACAAGAGCGCCAGTCAAACCACAAATGAAGGAAAACAATGGATGTGTAATAACGGAGAGCACACTGGACAATAGAAATAAAGAGTTTTGATCAACTAATATTAAGGTTATGTGCTCTTGGGAGATTCTGCTAACAGCCCTGTGTGCATACATGAGCCTGTTATGAACCAAGCAGAGACAACAAAGAGAGGTTGCAGTGTCCTATATGTCATGACTGTGCGTAATCATTTATTTACTGAATGTGTTTCCATTGCACTTAAGGCTGAATTATAGACTTATGTTTATTCTCATGCATACTGCTGATTGTAATCGCAGTGAACAGCTCTTCTGCCATCAGAGCAGGGTCTCTTCCCCTGTCTTTACTCTTGTGTTATGCATTGGGTGTACGACAGGCAGGAGAAGAGAAGCCACTCGCCACTGAAGGGGGCGGGGTCCACTTGTAATGAGTTCCTATGGTTATGTTGACACTCTCACTGTCAGGACTGGAAGCTCAAAAAAGTATTGCACTATAGTTTAAGTGCCATAACTCTCATGCCATTTAAATGTTTGTTGAGCATTTTTCCATTGAATCTAATTCAGCAAAGTTTTAATGCCTCCACTATCCTATGAATGTGCGAGGACATCATCAAGATGCAAATGAATGTATGATATCATTTGGTGGCTTTTAATTACTTTTTGAGCCAGAGCTTGTTACTTTCATTTTTTAAAAAAAAATGGTGGTAACAGTGACACAGAGCCTACGCCGTAGCCTATGCAAGTGAACTAGCCAACATCGTTTTTAGTATTTATACATGTGCAGTGGTGTGTCTGTGCCGCTTTGCAATCACACCAGTCAAATGCTAATTGGTGGTGGGGTTTCTGCCATTGTGTTAAGTTTCTGTGAAGTGCAGTTAAGTTTGATTGATTCAACTAACACACCTAAAACATGCATTAAACAAAGGTACAAAATTTAGTTTCATTATAACTCACAAAGTTCACAGAAAAAAAACAATCCTTGCAAATACAACATGCTAACAAGCCTACATGTATGACAAAAGTGCAATAATTAGCCTTTTGGCTAGCAGAGTTTTCCTCTACTCACATGATGCCAGGACCAACAGCAACATTTAATGAAGGTAATGTTACAAAATCTGTCTCCATTATAAATCACAAGGTTCACTGATAAACAATTGTCATTAACACATTTTCCCCACATACAGTCTACAACATGCAAATGTTATTAGCATAAGCCTATGACATTTCCCTTGGTATGAATTAGCCTAGCAGCTAGCAGACTTCCCTTTACTCATTTGAAGCCAGGATAAATCACACACAAGACTTAAAATGCTTTTTGTGTGGGGACTTTCTTGTATTTGCAATTTATTGCTGCTTATCTGTGAGTTAAAAGTAAATAAAAGCCTAGTCTTATTGAGAAAAATGGTTTTCAGCAAACAAAAATAAACAGGGGGTCTGTGTTGCTGCAATAGCCTATGTAGTTACATTTCTGAGGTGGTGCACATCAGGCTATGGAGTAGAACGCGTCTGAGTGTAAATCCTGCTATAACCGCATTCATCTTTTATTGATATACCAACTTTTCTACCTCCTCTAAGTGTAAAAACTTTTGGTCTTTTGAGATTTTTCCATTCTTTGACACTTTTATTCAGGTTTTTTTAGTGCAAACTGAAATGTGCATAAAAAGAGGTAGATGGAAACACATCCAATGACAGTGTGAGAAAGATGTATTTTCAAAAGAAATATTAAGACTGCCATGGAAGTCACTGATGAGAGCTTCAGTAGCATTTTGGGCACACATTCAAGATGCCAATCTAGCTACATTTCACTGCTATCCAGAGATGTGGTCCACACAGAACACAGAACAGAATGCAACGCACAGAACAGATGTGGGGTTAAATCACGTGAGGTCCTTAGATAATTCTAGTTCAGTGCTAATGGGTCTATATTTTGAGGAAAATAGCTGAAGTGTTTATATGCAACACACCTCGTGGATCCAGGGCTCACTTGCTTGTTTTTTTAGTTTGCTCATCTGTTGATTTTCCTGGTGACAGTTAGCCTATCTGACCCCCAGTGGCCACGAAGAGGCATGGTTCATTGTACAGATGACACCAAATCAAAATTATTCACATGCCTCCTCTGCAATGATAATGAGATGCTCAGGGGTCTTGTGTGTGTCCTTGTTAAAAATTGCACAATAAGAGGAATTAAGAAGGAAACTGAATGATATTAAGAAGTCTCTTGTCTTTCTTTTTTTTGCTTGACATAAGCTGCTGTGATAATGCTTGAAGTTCTTTTATCTTCTCTGAATTATCCCGTTTTTTAAAAATGTAATCAACATAAATTTCTGCACATTTTTGATCCACATGCTTCCATCTGAGCACCTGTATGTTTAATTCATGGAGGCTTGTGGATCACGCAAAAGTCTTTTATTTTTTTTTTGACTACAGCTGGTTATACAAAGACAGTGGTGCCACATTTCCTCAGCAGACTGGAAACATGCAAAACAAAAGGCTCCACATATGAAAGCTTTGTGAAAGTCTGAAGCGTCAGACCTGCAAATTAGCGACTGAATGATGCAGGTGACACATTGTTTCTGATTTTACCATGCCATTTTGCCTCTAATAGAAAGAAAGAAATTCACAGCAAATTTTAAAAGGGAAAAATCCACAGCTTGAGTCCTTTCACAAAAACATAGTTGAATAAAAGGACTTGAGATAAAAAAAAATATTACCATAAAGCTGTTACTGTTTCAGCAAGTGGTCAGTTTTTCTAAAGATTGCATAAAACTGAAACACATACGTTGCATGCTATTGACAGTTACCAAAAATGTGCAAACCAAGTCACATGAGGCAATCTTCAAAACAAATCAATCTACTGGATCTGAAATGGCTACTCGGATTCCCATGCTTTGGACATGTGATTGTCACATCATCATCAGACAACTGAGGAGCGTTATTACTTTGAATGATTGACTTTGGCCTACAAGAGGCATGCATATTTGTTGAGTGTAGAGGCACTTCCAAACCATTCCCAGCTCCCATCTTACTCCAAATAGAATAACCAGTAGAACTTGCTAGTGCTACAACTAAAGTGTAATCCCTCACCGGCTTCCCATCTCCAAATATTGCCAATCGTTTGCCTTTTTTCCTAAATTACTTTTTCACAAATAGGGTACATTTCATTACAGCTTGATAATAAGGTCATAAAGGAATAATTCATAGCAGTGATTCCCAACTGGTGGTCCTTTCTGAGTGGACTGCAACTGACTTGCAAACGAATCAAGTTTGTAAAAAAACACTTTATTTTGAAGTACAGTGAATTTCTGGCACAAAGCTTTTATTTTGAAATGTCATTTCCTGCTATAGATTGAATGACTAACAGACAGCTACTTGACAGAGACAGCAAACCAGTTCGTTGACATGGCCAAACGCAAGTATGACACTGAGTATATTTAATTGTGTGGACTTTGAACCAGTACTAATCTGGACCCCGTGGCTGAACCAGCTGAGAACTACTGAATTATAGAATAGAAACATAACCTAATTATTTTAAGATTAGCCCTGTTTTGCCCTGTTATTACCATGTTATTGCTTAGATTTTCTGTCCTATCGGGATGTGCTTCCCAGTAATACTCTCATATTTATGCCATGCTATCACCATATTCAAGAAACTCTGATATTAAAGCACTGATATTACCAATATATTGGTAACATCAAGTTATTACCAGAGACTGTATAAAAATAATGGTTGTAGCCACCGTGATGTCACCCATTAGTTTGTGGACTCCTGTTCTAAAGCCTCCAATTTGGCATTTTGACCATCGCCATCTTTTTTTTTTTTTTTTTTTTTTTTGAGACAGAAGTGACCATATTTTGGCGACAGGGTGAAACTGTGGAGGAGTGAAGGGTGAATCTGACTCACAGACTGTAGAGATGACTTGCAGACAGCCTGTCACTCAAAGTGGCTCGCCTTTACTTATGCATAACTTTACGCCTTCATAAAATGTAAATGGGCGAGTTATTTAAAAAGCAACCCTGTACAGTTGTCATGAATCAGCTATAGAGACCAAAAATGTTTTTTGCACCAGGCTGTAAATATGTTTGTTTCTGCTGTACAGTTGGTAATTTTAATATGGGGGTCTAACAGGAGTTACTGCCCTCTGGAGCCAGCCTCAGGTGGCCATTAGGGGAACTAGAGTTTTTTGCATGACCACGTCGGCTTCATTTTTCAGCTGCAGAGATTGCTGCTTGGTTATTACTTGTGTAATTACTATGGAATTAAACCAGTGTTATCTGTTGTTTCTAGTAGATAATTATCATATTACCTTTTACCAAGTTGAAATGTTAGGTCTGACCACTCTGTAAACTTTTCCAGTCAGTCCTATACATTAAATGAAAAATATATCCATGCTCTCTAGACAGACACATAAAAACATTTTCTGATTTGATGCCACTATTGTCAGAACAACATAACTTTTGTGGATGATACTGTCTAATAGGTACCATAATACTGAAATATGGGTTACCGCGATAAATGTTGGCATTGTACATTCCTGCAAGCCACAGATATTTACTATTTGTACGTTTCATTCAGTGTCAGCATTTCTAAGGTGATATAGTTCAAATTACAAGTGTATGAGCGGACTCGTCATTTGAAGGTGATGAAGAAGGTGGATGTCATGACACATAGGAAGACAGCTGCCAAGTAGCAGACCACTGCAGACTACTGACAAACATTTCTAGATTTTTACATCAAAATCAGGTGTTTTTAGGCAAGACTTCAAGGCATTTCCAGGAGTGGTTATGGCAACAAACCTGGATATTTTTAGGCCAAAACATGATCTTTTAAAAACCCCAGCCAATTTTTGTGCCAAACCATAATCACATGTTAACCACAGTGGTGTTGAAATGTAAAGAAAGGTAAGTTTTCAGCAAACATATGCTACATACAAATGTTACATAACTGTGTTTTGCAGAAACGTACAATGCCAACATTCATTTTGTGACTGGGTTGGGTATTTATCTGTTCCTGCCTTACAGACACTATCATAACTTAAAATACAAGTTATCTCCCTCTACAAAACACATTCTTCATGTATGGCTTCATAATCAGTCACTGTAACAAGAGCCCACTGAAAAATGATTTACAAAATTGAAGTAAACATGAACAAAGTGATATGATAATATGAGTGTCAAATCACCACCTTATTAAGAAATAATAAAGCAGACACATAACCTTGAGAGAGCCTAACATAACAATCAGCAGGAGTGATGGATGAACTTGACGGCAGAGGAAGTGCACAGTATAAATGCATCACCCCACCAGCTGAAGTTATTTGCTCTAGCATTCACTCAGTTATTCAGTCAGTCAGTAAGTGGAGCCGAGGCTTAAATCAATCCATTAGATCCATCCATCATCTCAGTATCTCAGCAGGAGACAAACACTGATGGATTTGCACACATCGACTGGCATTCCACCTTAAAAATGGGGCTTGCTCCTGTGTCTTCCATATGCTCCAGAATAAAGAAAAGGAAAGGAGAGAAAAAGAGAGTATATTTGTGTTTATCTGTTGAAAGCAGAATTCCAATCACTCATCACATTTTATTGACTTGTTGACAGAGAGCACATGACCACTGCTAGATCCTGTTAGTTTTTTTTTGGAGAGAGTAACTTTAGCAATAAACATTTAGAAAATATTTATTTTTCTTTGCTGTCATCTCTTAAGCAAAGCCTTCAGCATCTTCTAATGATATGTTAGATGAGACAACCCTTCAAACTGGCAAGTGACAGCACTAATAAGCACTTAAAAATAAAGTAACCAAGTAACTCCTCATTAGCAGCAGCTTTTTTTTCCCTTTCTTCGACAAATAATGTATGTATGAAATGCTGAAAGTTTTCCAAAAGTGTAAACAGTTGCAATAATTACAAAAAAATCTTTGACACGGAGATGGAAAGAGATGAAAGAAATGGATGACAGGTATGTACACTCTGAAAGTGAGAAACAAATGGATGCACATGTGAGTGAGTCAGTCGTATGCTGAGCAGCCGATCAAAAATAAAGAAGAATATATAAAAAGAGAAGTGTGCAAATTGTACCAACAGTACAGAGCCCACCTGGTGACATTTGTGGAAAAAAAAAGATACATGGCCCAGTTTTCTTAATGTGTGGGAACAAGATAATTTAAGTCCCAGATGTGGTGGGATGGTTGACAGTTTTGGAGTGATGCTGTTTATTATGCAGGGAATAAAGGTAATTATACTTGCTGGTATACTATAAACAGAGTTCTGGTCACATCATTAGAGATTATCCAAATCCCCGCAACACAAACATATGAGTGACACCAAAAGTTTGCCAAAGAAAAAAAGATTTTGAGGTTAAAATGAACATGTTACATCTATGACGGGCGGATCACTGCTTGTGTGTGCAGCTTTCAATCATAGGATTTTTCCGGAAAAGCAACCTATGCAACCACTGGTGCAGATTTTATATGGTTTTAAGTTGTTGTAAGAATCTACATGCCAAATATAGTCAGTGTCCCAGTGCACAATACTGTTCAGTCACGTGAAATGACACATGGTTAATTAGTAAGGGTCCAGAGCTACAAAAATCAAACCAACATCTCCTGGTTTTGCATGAATGCCATTTTCACGCAATTGTTGAACATCCACTTGTAGCCATTTTGTCTTCCAGGTTCTTTTCGCTGGTGCGTGATGAAATCTAAAAGTTCATGGACAACATGTCCTCATAGAACTTGTCCACTTTTTCAAGCAGCTAAAGCTACTAATGATACACCTGCCAGTAAATCAATGAACAGCAGTCATTTTCATGAAGATGACTCCCAGTAATTTTCTTGTAAGCCTTGCAATGTTATTGAATTCCCACGCCTTATTATATTGTGGCCACCAGTAGCAGTACTAGAAATTTTTCATAGTGGTGGCCAGACGGGGCCACAGGAATTCTTGGAGTGGTACATCAAAACCAAAAGCCATAACTAAATTTCAGGAATTCAATTATGCCGGTGAAGTATTTAGGCTAGTTGAATAAGTACATTGATTGTAAGCAACAAAACATTTCCTGGGAACAAGCCTTCTCAAGTTTACAGGAGACTTGTGGGTACCCACAGAACCCATCTTTATTCCGATATCTTGAGCTAAGAGTTAAAGGGGCGGATGTGTCCCTCGCTTAGATTTTGCCATTTTTTTTGGAGCGCCATTTAGCCCCCTTTGCTACCTTTGCACTAGCTTAAAATATGAGCACACGACAGCTTTTTAAAGACAGTGATGTAAATCTCCAATTACTTTTGCCACAGGGGCAAGCCATTGTATCAGGTTGCCCATGGCGCCATACATTAGTCAGATGTAGTAAGCACTGTAGAATAGAAACAGACCTCCTGTCCAAAATTCCTCAATACAACAAAGTACAATGTAGAATAAATGGGATCCTCAATTAGCCAGTGTTAGTGGTGTCAGGCCAGCCCGTTCTCATTCTGAACTCATCCCGCCACTTTGTCAGTGATGCCGGCGTCAGACATCAGTGCAAAAAGCCACCTTTCGTGCCAGTTATGATGGCGCCCAGCAGTGTCTCATACCGCTGTCAAGGTGCATCAATTTATAATGCCACTGGATAGCAACTGTTTAAAATGGTGCTGGTAAGTCCAATAAACCGTGGACTTTCACCTGGGAGGCTACTGTTTGCTCTCCATGTGAATGAGGAGAGGAGCCCAAACCATGATGTTTTCTTCTAAACCTAACCACTATATGTTCTATAAGGACATAAAGGTAAATACAAGGTGTTTTACCGACATTGTACGTTTTTTTTGAAAGACTGAATGCATCTAACAAGTGGAAACTGCGAAAACAGAAGTGTCATTTGAGAAGACACAATGCATGTAACGGGCATAAATTGACACACTGTCCCAGAATGTTAACATCAGATGCAGGAGGATATCTAGTGCATTTAGTCCACTGACCAAATGGTGATGTCTGGCAAGTTGGGATGTTAATGTTTTGGTCTGGTTGAACTTTGTCACATTAAGGTATACTGAACTTGGTGAGAGTAACTTCAAAAAGTACATTAAACAATTAAGAGGACCTCAAGTAAAACTTTATTGTGTCTTGTGAAAGCTTGGCATCCGAGTTACCTAAAGTCCAACTAGTAAAAAGAATAAAAAGAACGCACTGTTCCCCCATTATCATTAAATTACTTGACATAGAATTTCACAATAGTATGCACATGACAACTTCTTTAACTACAAAACACTTCATGTAACCAAGACAATTTTAATATTAAAAATCAGTGCAATCCATTTGCTTTAAAATGTAAGTGCAGTGGTTTTTTTTCATGACTGTTTTTGTCAGTCCTGTAAAGCTTTAGAAGACTGTGAAGTTTCACTATCAATAGGCCATTAAAAAGTGTTAACAGTATTATTTTCTTCCCAAACAAATGAACTGCATAATATTTTCACACATGGAAGGAAGGCACAGTGCTGTACAGCATGATTGATTAAAGTTTGGTAATGAATCCAAATGTTTGCTGCACTGTAGACAAGACTGCAACATCTTAACACTGGGGAAAAGAATGGCCTGTGATGGCGAGGAGCTCCATCCATAAAGTCAAAGTATGCACTGGATAAAGATTACCTTTTCTAATCATGAATGTTTGGACATGCTGTAAGGAGGAGCTGGGAAAGGGGCCAACGCTCCTGTGAATAGCAGACCACCTGCTCTACCGTGTGAGATACTGTCAGGTCAGATGCTAATCAGGTATTATAACTACTAACTATAAAGCCTCACCTTTAAAACCTCCACTTCAATCTTGCATCTAAAGGTCAAATGTAAGCATCAACTATTTACATTCAGAATTATCTGTATGTGCAAGAATAGGTGAGAAAAAGTAATGAAATCTGAAATAAAGTACGGCATCCTATACCTTCCTCCATTTTCTTCACATAGTACATTTGTTTCTCATCACTTGCCCGCCTGCAGCAGATAAAGTATGTGACCTTTTCGCTGTTCACTAGTATGCAGAGCGGGTGGCTATTAGAAAAGAAGCTGAATCCAAGACTGGCGATAAAACAGCTGTTACCAGTAGGAGATGTGAGCTGAGCCAGAGAACTCGAGCTCCGGCTTTGAAGGAAGGATAAGGATCAGTCAGCAATGAGACCACCGCCTATTGCCTCTGCATATCTAACTCTCATCAGTCTCTCATGGGCAGCAGCTGCAGTGGAAAAATTGACTTGGTGCTCACTCTCAACTGACATGTGACACTGGAAACCAATGCTGCCACCAGATGAGACACCCTGGACACCCTGGACACCCTGGACACGATTCTCGATTCTCTATTTAACTTTAACTTTTTAATCAAAGGAATATGAAAAATAAATACATGTTTTTTTCCTATACATATTAACATAATGTCAACAAGAAATTATGCAAATTTCATTTCATTTCATTTATTTATTTAAAGGACAGTGCACATTAATCAACATTTCTGTACATGTGCCAGTGTTAGCCAGCAGGCTAATTTTCAACTGTAGTCCTTTGGCAAGATGTTAAGCTAGGCACAGGATGGCTAAAAAATAAAAACATATTAAAAAATGCACACAGCAACAGATAACAACAGTATAAGATGATGCCAATAGACTGGCTCCATTAAAACATATAACCATACAACCATTCATACAAACCACCATGGGTTAGACAGGGCAGCTACAACAATACATAGCAACAGACAAACATGCACTCAGATTATATACTATCAAAGGTGTTCACATTTTTATTGAATGTATGGTGGGAGGTGCAATTTGGTTTGGATCTTTTGAGGTAGTGCTGTATGGGGTACTTATCCATAGTCAGTGTACTGCATACAGTAGAAGTTGGTCTGCACACCCCCAGATTGGAGAAGCAGGCACGAGTATCCCCACGGTAGCTAAGCAATGTACTGCTGTGCCCAGGGGCAGCAGCAAAATGTATTTTAGCCACCTAAAAAATCAGTTTATAATGAGAAAATATTCACTGCTTTACCTTGCTGCTGACAACCCTTTCCAACAGGAAAACCATTAACGGCTTCCATTCCAGTTCTGTGCTTTCGTCAATTTTAGCTTGTTGAACACAGGAGCTGTTGGTCTACCACTGCCTCATTCAATTGGTTCATTTTTCGTTATTGCGTGACTTTGGTGAATCTGTACTAAGCCTTTTGTACAACACACATTAAACGGCCTTTGAGACTGAAAAATAAAGCCAACTGCCAAAAGCTGCAGTTCCCCTAATGGCCACTTGAGGCTGGCTCCAAAACAGAGTAGGGCCGGAATATCATTCAAAATGGGAGTCCACAAACAAAGGGGTGATGTCACGGTAGCTACGTCCAGTATTTTATACCGTCTATGAATGAGGCAGTGGTAGACCAGCAGCCCTTGTTTTCAGCAATGTTAAATTATTGTTTTTCTCAGTGAGTCTGGCTTAAAAGAGACAGATACCTGTCAGAAGCCACTGACAGCAAGGTAAAGCGGTGAAATTATTCTCAATATAGTGTACATACAAGCTGGCACTGATTCTTTTAGATGGTTAAAATGTTTTGTTGCTGTCCCCATCCACAGCAGTAGATTCCAGTAAAACACTGACCATGGATTAGTACCCAAACCCAAACCTAAAAGATCCAAATTATCTTTTTAAATACCAAAATATATCATTATATGAAAAGCACAGCAGTCACTTTAAAATAAGCCAAATCTAACATTTGTTACACCATGTGTACTGAAAAAGAGAACATGTTTATTGAAACCTATAAAAAAAATCATCCAATCACACATGCCCTCTTTCATCAGACTTCAGAGTGCCAGACTGGTTGAGTCAGATCAGGCCTGTGAGCATTAGTCATCCTGGCATCCTATGACTAACGGCATTGTTCTGAAGAATGCAGCATGCTACCACAGTGTTGCACACCTTTATGGTATGTAAAAAGTCCAGCCCTTTTTGTGACTGAGCCAACAGGATTTAATTTTGAGGATGCAGAATTGCATGCTCAACAGCGCCTCTCACCTGCTCTGGGAAAGGCTTTAACCGTGAGCTGCCGTTTAATGAAATTACAAGCCAAGGTTGCAGAGGATACCTTCCCATGCCTTTGAGACCAACATGAAAAATCAATACATCTCACAGGTACATAAAACTGTTGACCTAATATTGTAATGTATGACTATATCTAAGATATACAGTACAGGCCAAAAGTTTGGACACACCTTCTCATTCAATGCGTTTTCTTTATTTTCATGACTATTTACATTGTAGATTCTCACTGAAGGCATCAAAACTATGAATGAACACATGTGGAGTTATGTACTTAACAAAAAAAGGTGAAATAACTGAAAACATGTTTTATATTCTAGTTTCTTCAAAATAGCCACCCTTTGCTCTGATTACTGCTTTGCACACTCTTGGCATTCTCTCGATGAGCTTCAAGAGGTAGTCACCTGAAATGGTTTTCCAACAGTCTTGAAAGAGTTCCCAGAGGTGTTTAGCACTTGTTGGCCCCTTTGCCTTCACTCTGCGGTCCAGCTCACCCCAAACCATCTCGATTGGGTTCAGGTCCGGTGACTGTGGAGGCCAGGTCATCTGCCACAGCACTCCATCACTCTCCTTCTTGGTCAAATAGCCCTTACACAGCCTGGAGGTGTGTTTGGGGTCATTGTCCTGTTGAAAAATAAATGATCGTCCAACTAAACGCAAACCGGATGGGATGGCATGTCGCTGCAGGATGCTGTGGTAGCCATGCTGGTTCAGTGTGCCTTCAATTTTGAATAAATCCCCAACAGTGTCACCAGCAAAACACCCCCACACCATCACACCTCCTCCTCCATGCTTCACAGTGGGAACCAGGCATGTGGAATCCATCCGTTCACCTTTTCTGCGTCTCACAAAGACACGGCGGTTGGAACCAAAGATCTCAAATTTGGACTCATCTGACCAAAGCACAGATTTCCACTGGTCTAATGTCCATTCTTTGTGTTTCTTGGCCCAAACAAATCTCTTCTGCTTGTTGCCTCTCCTTAGCAGTGGTTTCCTAGCAGCTATTTGACCATGAAGGCCTGATTCGCACAGTCTCCTCTTAACAGTTGTTCTAGAGATGGGTCTGCTGCTAGAACTCTGTGTGGCATTCATCTGGTCTCTGATCTGAGCTGCTGTTAACTTGCAATTTCTGAGGCAGGTGACTCGGATGAACATATCCTCAGAAGCAGAGGTGACTCTTGGTCTTCCTTTCCTGGGTCAGTCCTCATGTGTGCCAGTTTTGTTGTAGCGCTTGATGGTTTTTGCGACTCCACTTGGGGACACATTTAAAGTTTTTGCAATTTTCCGGACTGACCTTCATTTCTTAAAGTAATGATGGCCACTCGTTTTTCTTTAGTTAGCTGATTGGTTCTTGCCATAATATGAATTTTAACAGTTGTCCAATAGGGCTGTCGGCTGTGTATTAACCTGACTTCTGCACAACACAACTGATGGTCCCAACCCCATTGATAAAGCAAGAAATTCCACTAATTAACCCTGATAAGGCACACCTGTGAAGTGGAAACCATTTCAGGTGACTACCTCTTGAAGCTCATCGAGAGAATGCCAAGAGTGTGCAAAGCAGTAATCAGAGCAAAGGGTGGCTATTTTGAAGAAACTAGAATATAAAACATGTTTTCAGTTATTTCACCTTTTTTTTGTTAAGTACATAACTCCACATGTGTTCATTCATAGTTTTGATGCCTTCAGTGAGAATCTACAATGTAAATAGTCATGAAAATAAAGAAAACGCATTGAATGAGAAGGTGTGTCCAAACTTTTGGCCTGTACTGTACAACACAGTTAACAAGTAGCTGTGTTCATTAGTTTTTAGACATACGGCTATTGCTGTAGAAAGAATTAAAATAAAATACTTTAAACAAAAAAGGTGGATCAAAACCATCAAACAAGCCTTGGTAAAGTAATGGAGCACACATTTCTTAGTAGATAGACAGTCAGTAGTTGATATATGCTATTTCAACAACTGTCACAGTGACAGCATGCCCTTATCAGCAGCAATTAGCAGTTTACTCACGCTTGCATCCTTCAATAAAAACTGTAACATCCATTGACAGCTGGTAAATACTGACTATGAATATTGCTAAGATACACCAGATTGCAGGGTGATATATATATATATATATATATATATATATATATATATATATGTATGAAAACATGATATTCACAGTTGCACTGAAATCCATATTTTTCTGCGGGCCGATAGTAGAAGGTGTAGCTTAACATCAGGCTGGTGCACAGAACAGCTCTGTGCATCATTTTGTCGGTGCATAAAGCATTCCTGGCTGTGATAAACAACTTGTGTGGCAGAGTGGAATTCTGACTGTGATTGCTTTAAGTTCTGACTGTGATTTCTTTGGTTAAATTTGATACTGTTGTTGTGTGACAGGAAATATTTGTTGTTGTGGGAAAAAAGTGCATCAATATGCATGAAGAGCTTGATGACCAGGCTAACTGTACAATGTCTTAAAAACTGAAATAAAAAGAGATATTGTGTCCCTGTGGCTGCTGTATGACATTCAAACTTTGCAACTTTACACACGCTGGGCAACAGTATTTGTTTTTTGTGCATGATTACAACCTGAAGTTGCTACTCCATTGGCAATCTGTCAGTGCATCACAGCAGGTAGATCACTGCCTTTAAAGGGGAGAGAGGCACTGATGTATATAGTAAGTGGAAGTCATTATTAATTGATCACACATGGAGAAGAGGCAGTGTAATACCACATGAATCACAACAATAGCTTGGTTACTGCAACATCGTTACATTTTGATGATTTTAGTGTGTGATAGTGAGATGCTTCATCCAAATTTGTATTCTGTCGGGATGAAGATGACCCTGTCCCCTCAAGGATCACCTTTGCCAAGGGGGTCATGTATTCAGCTCAGTTTGTGCATTTGTGTGTTTATCAGCCAGTGGTTTTGGCCTGATTTTCATGAAACTTGGTGGAAGGCTGTAGCATGGGCCAAGGAAGAACCCATTAAATTTGGGGGAGGATCAGAATCATGGGGCGGATACACTATTATTTTTTCACTTTGCATATATGACACATAGGCCGGGCCGGGACTGCGCAGCTCTTACCTTGCCACAAACAAACATGGAGGTGTTTGAACTAAGGTGGTGGTGGCTAGCAGTGCAGTGCTAACAACGTCAACAGTGTTGACAGGGCTAACAGGGGTGTTAGCTCACAGTCACCGGGGAGACGTGGGGGGCAAACTAAAGGGCAGAGGTGGGGGACTCAAGTCAGATGATTTCACTTGAGTCAGACTTAAGCTTCAAATTAGAGGAGTTGAGACTAAAATTAATAAAGGACTTGATTTGACTTGGTATTCATAATTCAAAACTACTTTACACACAGAGTTTTCTATGACTTGACTTGTCTTGGTTGACTTATAGAGAGGACTCTAATTGACTTGCTTGATTTGAACAACAGTAACTAGGGTCTTGCTTAAGACTTGATTTGAGACTTGCTTGTGACTTTCACAGTTGTGACTCCCACCTCTGCTAGAGGATGGGTGCTTCCATGACAAGGCTGTTCCACCACTGTTGGTCAGAACGGTGCTAACAATGGCAACAGTACTGACAGAACTAACAGCATTAATGGGGGTCAGCTCACAGTCAGTGGGTGTTATGCTCATGTGACAAGGCTGTCCCGCCACCGTGGGTCAGGATGGCATTATTGACGGTGCTAACAGCTTAACAGTGCTAACAATGGCAACAGTGCTGACAGAGGTAACTGTGATCATACAAGCACAGCCATATGAACACTGTTCTCCACACGCAGCCCAAGTAGTGCACGGTGCAGAGTGGCGATTAGCTAGCTAGTGGGAACATGGATAATAGTAGTTTGCTGCTAAATTAATGTTCTGAACATTGTATATCACACCTTCAGCATTGTGAAACAGGCCATTTGCCCTTGGCCGAGGCCTGCGGTCTCTCCAAGTGCCCCTGTTGTTGGACATGCTGTCAGAAGGAGTTAGGAAGTGAACCAATAGGCTTCATTGGTGAAGTCGGTTGTTAACCACTCCAATTATAATATATATATATATATATATATATATATATATATATTAGAGGTGACCCCGAATAGTAGATGATTCGATTCGGAGAAGTCTGATTTGACTTCCAGTCTTGCTGTCGAATCGTCACAAAATGTAGTTATGAAACAAGACCGTACCATTCTGACTATATGTATGGGGATGCTCACTGCTGCTGATCATCTTGATCTGACATAGAATTAATTTGTTTTCTAGTAATTCATGATATATAGCCTATTTTGATACAAACATCAGCTTAATTTCTGTTAATAAAAAATTGAAAATGATGCATGCGTTTAAGCAGTAGGCATAATCATTACTACGCATGAATAAATCATCCAGTTGCTCAGTCCAAATAAGCTGAGGTGAGTGAGTGCGCTGCAGAGCAGCATCGAGTACTACGGTGATTTACGGTGATTTACGATGGCGGAGCGCATAAACAAACACTTTGGAAGAGGTATGTGCTCTCAAATCAAACTTTTTTGAAGGATTATTCGTTTACCTGAAGTGTCATGAAACGAATTTCACGGCTGATTGTTTTCTTGATAGACTGATTTCTTATTTATTTATTATCACTAGTCTGTCTGACCAGTGCGGCCGGGAGTGCGGCTGGGAGTGGGGATTTCAGCACCACGGACAGCGTGTGTAAAAAGACTTGACAAGCGTCTCCTTTTAAATGTGTTTGCTGCTAGCGAAATTATACATAGTAAATGAAGACAGTGACATATTTTCAAAAAAAAAAAACAATGAGCTGAACGTTCATTTCAAGCTTTTGTAGTACAACGAATTTCAGAATTGTGAGAGTGTGGCCGGAGAGCGGGCGGTAGGAAACTCGATATGGACTTGAAAATCAGTTTCGGAGTGGGGGGATTTCGGAGTGGGGGGGTTTGGAATGGCAGTGTTTCGGAATGGAGGGCTGTCCCTGGCTCGGCAGCGCGTCTGCGCTCATCTAGAGCCTCATACCTTGATAAAGTGAAAGGAATAAAGATAAAGATAAAATGATAACCCTTTTACTTTTATTATTATTATCTTATTATGCCAACTGAAGAATTAAATTTGTTTATTTGGGTGTTTTAGCTCTTTTTTCTGGAGCAGCAACTGACGCAAATGAGCTCATTAATCAATGTGGGGGAAAACAACATGATTCGACGATTAGTCGGCTAAAGGAAAAATCTGTCAAATCAGATTCGACTATGAAAATTCTTAGTTCCGGACACCCCTAAGATATATATTATAAACGATCCAGGGACATTGGGGTTCATGGTCTAAACCCCTATTCTAACTGTGTAAGCTTAGAAGATTGGTTACTATTTAGTTCCACAGTTGGTGGTAACTCTTTTGGTAGAGCATGGCAGCTTATGCAAATTAAAGAGGGAAAATGAACAACAACAAACAAACAAAACCAATCAACAGACACCATAAACCATTACAATAGCACACACAAAAGGGAAACACATGAATGTAAAGATACGTACAGTAAAAAATGTATGAAATGTATAATTCAGTTCAGTTTCCTGGCATATCAAGTAGTCCAACAGGCAAAAACTACAATCATTGATGTACCAGTGCAAACAGTTGAGCTCAAGTTCAATCCAGTGCCTTTAGAGCAATGCAGGTCAGTATATAGGAACTTGTGGAGGATAGTAAGGGGAGTCAAGTGCTCTGACTGCTGTAGGAAAGAAGCTGTTTTTGAAACGAGTAGTGCCAGAGGTCTCAGCAGCCTGAAAACTTGGCTCCTAAACCAGTAAAAAAGGATTGCATTAATGGTAAAGTTTTTCCTGCATTCCTTTACTTTGACTTTGGATCAATTGCAACTTTCTGGGCAGGGAACATATCTGTATTTTGTGACAATATCATGCAACAGTTAGTGCATTTATGGCTGCATGCCAATTGGGACAGTTACAAGTTCTAAAGACTCTGATTCTATCCCCAAAACGGTCCTTGGCGCACTGTCTGTACCTTCTCTTATCACCCCTGTGCTCCCTGCCATCTCCTTCTGTCATCAGACACACTTGGCAGGTTTCATTGGGAAGTGAGGAATGCAGAGCTCAAAGGACCAAAGTGTTCTCCAGTTAAGCATCTGTTGAGATGGTTTGGAGCTATACTTTGTGTCAGATCAAGTCACTGGCAATTACTGTAAATTGCATCAGTGTGCTCTGTGCAACGACTGATATAAACTAGTTCATGGCTTCAGTACTTGTAGTGCCTGTGACTGTTAATGGCAAAGGCAGTAAACACAGACACAACATTATTGGCTGCTGATGGGTGATGCCACAGAATTTCAGGCAGCAGAAGTCTTTCAGCATTAACAGACTATTACCTGACTTAACATTCACTGTGCGGTGCTGCTGGCTTCTGGGCAGTAGTTAGTTTTCTAAAAATATAGCTATAATATTTATCTCTGTCGAGTTTCTTATGCGCTTCAAAACTGATGTGATCATTAAAAATAAGCAGATACAACTGAAGCGTTTCCATCATCTCATTGTTATTATACAGGTACAGCTGCTAGCATTGTCACAGTTGGTTCAGTTCATAACTCACCCACATCATGTTTGATAATTGATTGTAATTGCCTGTTTGCTAAACCAAAGCCATTACCGAAGTCTAGCAAGCATAACTGGGCACAGCAGGCCTGTCAAGCTTTGGATTTCTCCATATGTGGAAGTGGTGTCGGTGTGCATGGGGTTGTATAATACAAACGCATTGTACAGAGCATGAATGGTGGTGTTTTTTTCTAGCTTTTCTAAAAGCTAAAACAAAAAGCAAGAGCGTAAGGAAAGGATTAAATGGATTATGGATTGTTTATCTCCTCGAACATAAACTACAATTGTAAGCATGTCTGGCTAACTAGCTTACTACCCACAGTAGTAACTGAGCATTAATTCTAAAGGAGCGCATTATTATCAAACCAAAGTAATTACTGGGGTCATAGGTTAGGTTATCATGTATGTAGCTATCAGCAAAAGTCTTTTGCAACCAAATCACCAGAATACATGTTGGCATTATATGTTTTTGCAAACCACATTTGTACATCATTATGTAGTTGATATGTTTAAACTTTACATCTCTTGACATTTAAACAGTGCTGTGGTTAATGTGTGGTTATGTTTAGCACAAAAACACTTGGCTATGGTTAGGAAAAGATCATATTTTGACCTAAAACACCTGTTTTTGGTGGCACAATCATGGCTGAAAATTCCACCCATGTTTTGCTAAAAAAACACCTGTTTTTTGCGGCACAATCATGACAGCCATGATTATGAAATACTGGCAATGTCTTGCTAATAAACAACTGTTTTTGGTAGCACAATCTCGGCAGGAAATCCACAGATGTCTCACTAAAAACATTTGGGTTTTGGCAGCACAGTAATGGCTGAAAGTGAAGCTGACATTCAAATAAAAAACATTCTGTTTGGTGGCACAATCACAGCTTGAAACACAGCTGATGTCACCCTAAAAACCACTTGAATTTGGTGCACAAAACACCAGTTTTCAGGGACACAATCATGGCTGGAAATACTGCAGATGTCACGCTAAAAAACACTCAGTTAGAAACATAATATCACAGCTAAAACTGCCACTGATGTCTCAATGAAAACACTCTGTTTTGATGACACAATCATGGCTGAAAATGCCACCATTGTCTCACTAAAAACACCCAGATTTGAAGCACAATCACTGCTGTAAAAGATAGATATCTCACTAAAAAACACGCTGTTTTGCCGGCATCAGCATGCCTTGAAATGCCACCAATGTCTTGTTTAATAAAACACTTGTTTTTGACAGCACAATCACGTCTGGAAATTTTGTGGATGTCTCACTAAAAACCAACCTGTTTTTGCAGCAGCGTCATGACTGAAAATGCTGCTGACGTCTCACTAATGTAAAAAAGTAACATTTCTAATTGTTTGAAGTAATTTACAATGCCACCATTTTCATCTGGCAACTGGACTGTTGTCAGAGTTGAGAAGCTTGCTTTTTATACCTTTGTCTGAAATCAAAAACCCATCGTATTATATAACAAAGTGTTCAAGTGGTAAATTTGCCAACATTATAAACTGGATATTTTCCGTGTGAGAAAGGAAAGCTTGACATGCACAGCAGTAATTAAGGGGGCAGGGCTTAGCAGGTCCAATTTAGGGCTGTATATTTAGTCTTGTTTATTTGTACTTATGAATCAATAAATTCACTATCTGAGCTTGAGCGATTGAAAACCATGCATTTGTGTGAGTGACAAGATGACCTCATTTACCAAGTAATTCCCTGTGTGTTGTGAAAATCACACTTTCACTTATCTTGCATTGCTGGCAATTGGTGGAAGTGCATCACTCAAACTTGCACTTGATTAGATGCAAATACTGTACATGTATGAGGTACACTCTTTCATTTGAACATTTCAGCACCATGAAAGAGTCAGACACAAGCAGTAATGACAGTGACATAGTATATCAATCAAAATAATAACCAAGTTACTTTCATATGCAAACATTGCTCCTTAGCAATTTACCTTCCATGGCAACATTCAGTGCCTTTTCCTCTCATCTTCTCATTGTGCCACAACTCCATCAACAACGCTTTTATCAGTGCTTCAGCAGCCCAGGTTTCCCTGCCACTGTGACCTCCCAGTTTGCCTCTCCTTGTTCCACAGCACTGCATTAACCAATCCAGTTTGCCACCGCGCCTGAATTGGTTTAATTAAATCCAGGGGCCTTAACACAGTCATGAATTTCAAAGAGTGCAGGGATGCATGAACGCATAAGCCAAAAAACCTACACCAGCTCGGCCCTGCCAACTAAACGTTTGATCATCAATAGTTGATATTCATGCAGTGCACACCAGAGGTCCTAAAATTGAATCTCATATTCTTTAATATTCCTGTGTTCATCAGTGTGCATATTAATCATAGAATTTAAATCATGGGAACTGATTTGTCTCTAATGGACTGCACAGCGCATCTTTATCAGTTTTCTTAATTCCTTTTCTCCTCTCAGGTGCTTAAGCTGACATGAGACTATGTAATTAATTCACTTAGTGTATAGAAGACAAGGCAATCAGTCAATGTGAAAGACAGCAAGATTAATTCAGGCTTTTTATATTGATGGCTGCTGGCTGAATATTATATACATTAATGAAATTGTTCATAAGCAGCGAGAGAGCTTCGATATAATAAATGGCCGTAGCATAAGAGGGCTGCATATATAATTTCTTTAATGCTGGTCTTCAAAACACGGGGGAGGAGTATATATGCATACTGTATTGAAACCTAAGCCTCACTTAATGCTAGAGTGCAAGTAGCTGTGTGTTTCCTGTGTAATCCTCTGTAAGCATTTCCTGGATCCTTGGGACATTTCATCCCTTCCTATTCTGAATTGTTGGGAGGGTAAAAGGAGGGAAAGAAAGCAAGAGAAAAAGGAGTGAATTACTGCTGAGCTGATGCTTAGCGATGCCTAACACTAATTACATTTTTGCTGCTGTTTTAATGGAGTTTACATAAAGTCTTGTGGCAACCATGTGGGGAGAAGAGGTACCTTGTTTTCATTAGATTGATCACTGATGCAGAAAGCACCCAGAGTATTTGTGTTTATAAAATCTGTGTATTGTGCTGTATGTTGGCAAAAGTCATTCACTATGTCCACCTGTAGTGTCAATGCAAAGCTGCTGGTGACATTTTTGGAAATCCATCATATCAAAACAAAAGAGCACAGTTTGATGTATTGCTATTCCACTGTGATGAACATTAATGCCTTTATGAAAACCTTCTGCTCGCCAGGATGCTAGAGTGCATATTGGAGGGGGGGGTCAGGTTAAAAGTAGCTGGGCTATGGGTGATGTATGTGATACGCTTGGAGAACCACCTTGTGTCAAACATGTGTTAATGTGAGGCTTCACTCCTGAGAATCCTGAGTCTTTTGATGTGCGCTCTAATTAACCTACCTCCAGTCTTTGATCAGTAATTTTCATTAAGACCTCATATGTTTGTACTTTCTCAGCCTCCATAAGACAACTATTGACAGCCTGTGGTGTAGAGAGCCGGGCCAAGGCCACACTCTCTGTTATTAGCCTGTTTGTGCTGTCTCATTTTGCATGAAATGATTAACGATTTTCTTTGTCACCGCATATTTTACACATCAACCACAGTGTAAGGTAAGATAAGGTGATGCATTTGTCAACCAGATTCAAGGACAACAGGCTAACAAGTATTGTTTTGTACATGTATTTAAGAATCAATGCTTCACATTTGTAAAGAAATGTGTCATTAGGGATTGCTGAGGGAAATCAGTATCTTTGACATTCTATTTCTGTTAAAAATCTTTACTTGAGTGAATAATATGTAAACTTAGTTACATGGTCAACCATTTTAATTACTGATGGGTGGATGTTAGGATGTACATAAAAATAAAGATCGCAGCTTTAATAGGAGTCAGTAGTGAGAATGTTAACACCAGGCCAGGCTATGTTCGTGGCATGACTCTTGGTATGGTGATGTCAGTTGGTTGGTTGGTTGGTCCACCACTTTGGCTCAGACTTATATATCTTGACAATATATTTCTATTTATATATCTATTTATGTTTATTTTTAGAGATTCATGGTTCCCAGGGGTTAAATCTATCAGCTGGAGTGATCCCCTGACTTTTTCTCAAGCGCCAACAAACCTTGAGGTTGCACCATATTTGTCCACACTGAAATATCTTCTTAACTGCTGGATGGATTGCAATGAAATTTTGTACAGACATTCATGATCCTCACAGAATAATTCAGGTAACCCTTAACTTTTCATCATCTAGTGCCATCATCAGGTCAAATCTTAACTTGTCCAACACTTACGACCAAATACCTGCAAAACTAATCACATTGCCATCAGCTCAGCTTTACTCTGTGTTAAGTGTTAAGCATATATTAGCATCCCAACACATAGCCTAACACTTGACAGTGAAAATGGTGAACATAATCAATCTTTTCTCATTCCCAGGTCATCAAATGTCACAGGGCACCGTTTAGCTTCTGACCAACAGCTGAAACACATTGTAACATATTAGTTATTGTTGTGGAATGGCAACGGTTAGGTTTAGGTAAGAAAAGTATTTGCTTAGGTTTTGACAAAAGATCACTTTTTGGTTAAAATAAGGGATGTACATATGTCACATTAGTGCCATCACTGCATGACCGCACATAAATTATATAAAAAACATGTAACTTTTGGTTTCACATGGGAAGTAGGTATGTAAGTTACATAATGTTACGTCAAAACAACAATGACTTTTGATTTCACGTGGGACAAACAATAGTCTCCTAGGTGAAAGTCCGGTTTGTTTGACCCATCTACCACCACTCCTCCTACTTGGACTTTCTCCCTCTTTATACTGTCTCATTTGCTGTCAGTTACAAGTATTGCTGCAAAAAGGTTTACATTACAGTTAGCTGAAAGACTTGTGCATCTTATAAAGATGCTAAAGGGTACCTTTGGGCTCAATATCACATGCGGAGGGGTGTGACAAAGTGTTGTTATTCGACAACCTGGGATTGGGAATGGGCTGACATGATATTTGTGTGTGGTCTTGACTCTGGGTTTCATTAAAATATAAGTTAATTTACATAATAAATCATAGGACATAGACCTGATCTCCCCTTCATCTATTGTAAGGCCTCCTGTTTTGGCTAATGCCTTCCTTTAGTTTTGTGTTTATTGTTATAAACAGAAGATGTACTGTTCATTTAATCATCTTTTTGCATGAGTCACCATCCTGGCTGGTGAGAAATCAGCAACATAAATGAGGGTCACCACTGGGAGTGTAAGAGCAAAACATTGTTGGCAGAGTAGAGCTGAATTCCTACATTTCCATAACCCTACACTCTAGCCTAAGGTCATGTTAACATTTGTCTGTTGAAATATTCAGCTATGAGAATCTGATATATCTTTGAATTGCCTTGATATTATTGATGGATTTCTTTGTGGTCTGTCTCTCGGGCACTTGCACTTTCGATGCAAACTGCAAATGGCAGCTTTTTTATCTAACCAACAAAAGAGTATTTAACAGATGTGTTGGTGCTTGCTATTGCTGCAAAACTTCACCTGTGTTGGGGCTTGAGTGTTTGTATCGTATTACGTTATGGATTTCTGTCTGAGTATTTTTCAGGTTCATGTTTTTCAATGTATTGCAAATGCTCATAACTTTTCAGAGATTTGCTGTGACTTTGTCAGCTGGGATTTTCTACATTTGGCCTGTGATTCTCTTATTTTTGAAGGAAAAAACAGTTGTTCACTGAATAGGCCTGCTTACCAGATGAAATCACGTCAGTCTGGCATGTGTGTCTTTTCCTTTATAATCCCAAAATGTTTTCGTAAGAAGATATTATATACAAGCTTCATTCCCAAATAGTTTGGACGCTGTGTAAAAATGTAAAGAAAAACAGAATGCAATGATTTGCAAATTGTTTTCAACCCATGTTCAATTCGATACAGTACAAAGACAACACATTTAATGTTCAAATTTATGTACTTTATTGTTTTTTCTAAATATACACACACTCCTAATGTGATGCCTGCAACACGTCCCAAAAAAGTTTGGCGAGGGGCAACAAAAGACTGAGAAAGTTTTAGAATGCACAAATAAAACCTGCAACATTCCACAGGTAAACCTGTTTCTTTGTAACTTATTTTAGTGCCATGACTGGGTATGAAAGCAGCATCCTCAAAAGACTTAGTTGTTCACAAGCAAAGTTCACCACTTTGTGAGAAACTGCGTAGACAAACAGTCCGACAGTTTGAGAACAACATGTCTCAATACCCAGTTGTAAAGAATTTAGCGATTTTATCATCCACAATCCATAATACCATCAAAAGATTCAGGGAATCCAAAGAAATCTCTGGACATACGGGGCAAGGCTGAAAACCAAAATTGAATGCTAGCCACCTTTGACCATCACGTGGGACTGCATTAAAACCAACATGACCGTATAAAGGATATGACCACATGGGCTCAGGAACCCTTTGGAAAACCATTGTCAGTAAACACAGTTCATCACTGCATCTACAAATGCAAGTCAAGACTCTACTAGCAAAGTGAAAGCCATAAATCAACAACATCCAGAAACTTCTCTGGATCTGATGTCATCTGAGATGGACTGACACAAAAGGGAAAGTGTGCTGTGGTCTGACGAGTCCATATTTCAAGTTGCTTTGGGAAATGTCCTCTGGGCTAAAGAGGAATAGGACCATCCAGATTTTTTCCAGCTCAAAGTGCAAAAGCCAGCATCTGTGATGGTATGGGTGTGTGTTAGAGCTCATGGCATCATGGGTAACATCTGTGAAGGCACCATGAATGCCGAAAGGTACTTTCAAGTTTTGGAGCAACATATGCTGCCATCAAAACAATGTCTTTTTCAGGGATATCTCTGCTTATTCCAACATGACAATGGCAAGCCTGTGTTACTTTATAGTAAAAGAGTGCAGGCACTAAACTGACCTGCCTGGAGTCCAGACCTGTCTCCCACTGAAAATGTGTGGCGTATAACAAAGCATAAATACAGCCACAGAGACCCCGGACTGTTGAGCAACTGGTCGCACATCATGCAAGAATGGGAAGAATTTCACTTTGAAAACAGTTTGAAAGTCCTTGGTTCCCAAACACTTGATGCAGGCATCAGATTCAGAATGAGTGTATACTTCACAAAAATAAATAATTAAGGTACGTCTGTTTGAACATTAAATATCTTGTCTTTGGACTGTATTCAACTGATTATAGATCAAAAAGGATTTGCAAATCACTGCTTTCTGTTTTTATTTAAGTTTTACACAGTGTCCCAACATTTTTGGAAGTGTGGTTGTAAGATTAGACTGAAAACTTTTGCCTTTATGTTGTATGTTTGTGTTGTATTGTTTTTTTAGCTTTGGTATTTGAGATATTGCCTCTCTTTTTGACAAACAATTTCTTTCCTTATTGTCTTTATTATTGGTTAAAGAAATTCAATTTAAAGTTTTTAAATACGATTCTACATTTACATATTACAATTACGATATGGGTGAGACATAATTGCCACTGATAATTGTAGATATATTGTTGGTACAAAAATTAATTGTATTGCTACACTCAGTACCTGAAAAACATATCAGTAATACAAGGCGACACAGACAGTAATCTGCCATGAAATTCATAAGTACTTCTGTGGGAGGAAGAAGGAGGCAAACAAAATCATTGCAGTTCTCCCCTCTCACTGTTCAAAATAAACTAGAATCTGTGACCATTCTGATTAGACTTTGACTTATTATTATCACATGGAGCAGCCTACGTTACTTTTAAGAGTCAAAGCTTAGCGTGAGACTCTGGGGATTTTTCTATTTACCGATTCTATCAGTAACAAACCCTTGCAGAGCCAAGCCCCAGTGACCATGTTTATTAATAGACAGTCGTCTCAACTACTAGCCAATGAATTGCTATTCTCTAAATATGTGATGGGATTTGCCAAGTCAGTGCTAAAAGAGAAGTGGATTGACCAGACTGCATATTGTTTTGCACCAGGAAAGGAAAATGAAACTCATGAAACTCAAAAATGCTTATTGTCTTCTTCTTCTTCTTTTTCTTCTTCTCAGATTTTATTTAACAAGCACACACACACACACACACACACACACACACACACACTCCTTGATTAAAGATTCTGACAAAGTTAAGTGGCTCATACTGTCTAACACAGACTATAATCAGAGGTCTGTAACCTTAGAGTCACTGCTTTATACAAGAAGCTGTGAACATTGGAATAGTAGGACTAATCTTGTATTTTACAGCATATGATTCAAGTTCTACGTAATACACATAGGTGATATATGTATAGTTTATGCTTTGGGGCTCCGCTGCATGTGTCCACCCACTGGTGTGATATGTGATATGCGCATCTTGTTTTGATGTGTACACAGCATAATGTTGATGTTGGTCATTAATAAAAAATGGCACCATCTGCTCCCTGCCTGTGTCAGTGCTCTGTGCAGGATATTTCTACTCCAGCACTGTTATGATGGACAGATATTCAATAATCCACCTCAGAGTAAAAGCATGCAGGCCTGCGCCAGAAGGTGCTTTCTCCAACTGCAAGCGGCACAGTGACACATTATGCTCCCGCAATATGGCAGCTGACCCTCATACAATCAATACTATCATGGAAGCAGGTCTCTAACATCCACTTCTGGTCTGCTAGGTTTCACTCAGACTTCAATTAATCAACACGCAGTTAATTGATTAGTCGCGATATGCTAAACAGACTGCCTGCGCCGTGAATGCGGTTTAGAAAGGGAATTGACTAAATTCAAGTGCCGCCATCAGCATGTAGCTTTCCATCAGTGTAGGCATTTTGGCAGTAAATCTGTGTTAATCTTAACCTCAAAACACTGAACTCACAAAATTATGTTAATGATTTTGTTTGCAAGAGCAAGGATTTGCAGTTTGCTTATACTCACTGCCATTTGTCAGAAGTGGGGGACTCAAGTGAGATGACTTGGCTCACTCGACTTGACTTTGACTGGTAGTAGACTTGAGACAGATGACTTGAAAGGACTTCAGCGGGGGGCTGGAGCCTATCCAAACTGACACTGGGCAATCCTGACATTTTTAGAGCCAGGTCCTGCAGTTGCCCCTCACCGACTGCAAGACCCAGGGTATGATGGGAAACACCTGACTGTTGCCTAATCAAAGAGCTCTTAGTTTTGATGTAATTGTAATTTCTGACGCTAGATTTTAGACTGTTAGTTTGATGTTGTGCAATGAAGGTTTAACCTGTTTACAAACATATCCTGTGTGGTTGATAATTATAATAATGAGTTGTCTGCAAACTACAGGCTGCGTTACGTTGGATCTAACAGGATGTATATATTTCTGTGACTTGAAGGTTGCTGGAAATAGAGTCTCTCTGCTGGTAATTCTCCGACTCGACTGCAGTGTTTTTGTCACCACCCCCTGCTGCTGCCTAATCTCATCTACATTCCAGGCGAGACGCAGTTCATCTCCAACGAGTCTTTTAATATAGACTGAAAATAGCATATGTAAATTAATTACCCACATTCAGTGGTTCCTATTTCATCAACAACAAAGGCAACACATATTGGTATGTTCTGTGTTTAAGGCTTTAATCACCACAGCGTGAGCAGGCTCTCGAGTCAGAAGGCCTCGAATTTTGACCGTCTTGTTCACTGCTCTCTAATGCACTGCCTTCTACTGAATAACAAAGTCATGTGATTAATTGTGCACTTAACGTGTGGCCTTGCAGCACACGTGTGGTTAACCTGTTGGTTATGTCACTTTTGACCTTGGGTAGATGGGCAGATTGTGACACCAAGATAAATTAGTTCCAGGCAACATGAAATCCATCTTTTGAATCAGATCCCTGAATGCACAAAGATCGACCAACACTGTTGTTTTTTGTTTTTGTCCACACTGTTATCAACATTTTCCAATTTCAGTCACACTGTCCAAAGAACATTATAGCAAAGCATATTCTAAGTATAGTGTTCTGTATATGCTAACTGCAGATAGTCTTCTTCATAAGTACCTGTGTTTGCCCCTTTTGGTCTTTGGCGGAGGATTATCGTTGAGAATGCTCTGTCATGATTCATCATGGCTGTACTTAAGTACAATGACTCAGTAAAGAACAATAGCAGGAAGCAGTTGGTCAGCAGCTGTAATTATCACCGTTTAGGACAAAAAAATAGTTGATGAGGTTCAGAAGTTAAGAAATGTGTTATGACATCACCTCAACCACTCCCCCATAGCTCACTGATTGGTCCACATTTCAGCTGCTATACTAAATTCTGCTGCAAATACTCTGCTGGGATTATAAGATTCAAGTCTGCTTTGCATGGCGTGGACTACCATTTCTACAGAGTCACAGGTTTGTTGTTTTTCTGCTGACATTATATCATTACTAAGCTGTGTGAACAATGAAACACCCTTTATTATTTCAGGGTTTCCAAATGCAATTGGCTGTGTGAAAGGCCCACATTTGCAATACTGCTCTGAACATGAATGCATATTATGTTAGCAAAAAATCTCATCACACTATCCACATGCAAATTGTCATGACTGGCTCAGAAGGCCCTGGAAAATTAAGGAAGAAACACCAAAAATTGCAGTTAAATTAACTGACTTATTTAAAAAAAAATAATGTCAGTTGTGTCAGTGAATGGATGTGCGGCAAGTATGGTGTGCAGGTAGTGCTTAATTTGAGCCGAAATGTACTGGAACGCACACCAGGAGAAAAGGCCCTGGTGTGTTCTGGAACTAATTTGCATGGGTCTAGAACATTTCACATCTAAAAACTCCATACAGTATTGGCTGATGTCACTAATGTTGCAGGGTGGAATACCGTAGTACTACGGTGCCTCACATACCACTACTGTGGGATAAGGTCAAAGTCCAATCGCAAGAGGGTGAGTGTCCATGCGCCGTCCAATAACGGCGCGCGCTGGCCACCTGGCACTCAATATGCTGCTGTAGTGGTTTGTTTTCCAGACATGTGAGTATCTTTGAGCAGTGACAGTTATTATTTATTTCTTTTTACTTGTTGGCAGTGATTTGTTCTCCACAGAGCTCTATGTGCCAGCATTTTACTTGCATTTGCAACTAAAAATAGTTTTGTGCAAGCAAAATAAAGTAGTACAGAGTACAGATTTCAACCAGCAGCAGAAAGGAAAGGCGAATCCTGCCGGTTGTGGGTTGAACGGGTGTCACAGACAGGAATACGGCGGTCAAATAGCCTATGAGATAACAGCTTACTGGCAACAGAGAAGTCCGACTCCAGGTCCAGTAGCCTAATTTCCTCTTTCGTTGGTGTCATGACTGCCCATCAGTACCTGGACAACCGAGTCGTGGCGGCACACAGGTATGTGACGTGTCAGAGGAGAAACGAGCCGTTCACATTTCTCTCTTTGTGGCAGGTAATGGCCCACAAACCTCACCGCACTTTAGGGACTGTTTTTTACTTATGAAGGGACTGTTCTTTACTTGTCAGGGGAGGAGGGTGGCTGGTTGATTTTTATTTTATTTATTTATTTTTATTTCAATCCGCCCTATGTTAATCACTTATTGATGCTGTTTTTGAAGTATGAATAAGTCAATAAGTAATTTATTCCTTTGAAATATCAGTGATGTATTATAGAAAAGTGATTCATCTTTTTATAAATGACAAAAGGCACATCTGCCTCATTTTTGCTGTGGTATTGTGATACTACTCAGAACCGTGATACTTTCACTGGTAACATACATGGGTCCCAATTTTGGTACTGTGATAACACTAGGGGCCCTATTTAGATGGTCTACAGTGGACGGCGTAGGGCGCATAATCCATGTCGCAAGTGTCATTGCTATTTAGATGCAGGTGCAGTTGTCATTTTCACGCCTTGCGCTCATCTAACTAGCAAATGAACTTGCGCTTCTCTGGGTGTGTTGGTCTAAAAATGAGGAGTGGTCAGGCGCAGTCATGGCGCGTTGCTAGTTAGATGATGTAAAAAGCAAATGCGCCAGTGACCAACAAAAACCTATTCTAAAGTCAACGCCGCAGTATTTCGCTGTTAAACAAGTTAGTAATATGTGTCTCTAGGCGGGTGTACAACGCGCGTGCACTCTGCTCAGACACACATATGCAAAAGAAAACAAATAAAAATATGATTACAGTGTGAAAGGTTATTATTGTGCACATTAAAATATTTATCAGAAACACGTCTTAATGGTCAGTCATTAATCAGAATGATCCAATCGCAGTAATAATGATCATCATAATCCGGGAGGTCCAAGCTCGCAGTGTCCGAATATACGGAACTGCGAGCAGACCTCCACGGGCTGATGATGCATAGCCTGTAAAATGAACTTGTCTTTCCCAAATGAGTTGTGATCATTTTTGCCAGCTAAAAATCACCTAAGCTCGGTGGGACAAAATGCAGCTGGCCAATAACCAGCTTCTGTGAACTAAAAACATAAACTTATAGCCCTACAAGTACAAATGTATATTTAAAAAAAAAGCTTTTAGAACGTAAAACTGAAGATTATCTTGTCAGGAGGAGGAGGAGGAGGAGGAGTGTTCCCCTACTTTTGGGAGTGGGGGAACACTGCTCCCTCAGAGACCCAAAGTGTTCCCCTACTTCTAATTTTACAAATTAAGCACTGTGTGCAGGTGTATGTGGAAAAAAATATAACAGAACCAAACATAGCAGATGGAGAGAGTCCTTCTGAGAGGACTAAGGTGGCAGCTTATGTGGTATCAGCCCTAGTGGACGACCTTGCCCATAATGAACCTGTATGAGAAGAGCAAATAAGACACAACCAAACAGGCCAGAGGGTTGTCACAAACCAAGTACATTATTTTGAATGCAGATTTAAGGAAGTTCTTCACATGAAGATCAGTTTACTCATCATCAGTGGCGGCCCTGCAGCTCAACAGTCAAAATATGGCACTTTTTCACCAAAATGAAAATAAACAACCTAGATAACAATAAAAAATTAAGAAAAAGATATGTGCTTAACCCTAACCCATATGTAATATTAAATAATAATAGTAGTAATAGTATTAGTAAAAGATAAAAATGACTAATGGGCACAACAATTTTTAAAACTGGTCTGGTATTGAGTGACAGGGTGGCAGCAGGCAGTGGCAAGACAGGCTTTAATGAAACCACTCAGGACAATTATGCACCATCAAAGTGCTTGTTTTTACCACTGACAGAGTAAGATCCCTTTGTTTAAGTAGAAACAGCCCCAAATTAGATACTGCTAAACTCACCAGACTCCATATAAATAAATAACATTTTTATCTTTGTAAAAATACTTAAGTCAAAGTCATCAGAAACAAAATTAAACTTACAAAGTTGTGTTTAGTATTTCCACTGATCTAGCAATCAACAACTCTGGTTTGGTTGAAATAAACCAATAATTCACCCAATTAGGTGTGACAATATGCTGGCTCTATACAGGCTAAAATGATTGATTATTTAAAAGGAGTCTGGGGAGTTTGGCAATAGCAATTTTGGAACTGTTTCTAGATCTAAAAAAAAGATTTGTTACATTTAAACAAAAAGTCGACCTCTGCAGGACTCTCCAAAATGTTGTCAGACACTTATAACACCAAACTGAGCCTGTCAGTGACAAAAAATACGCAATTTCAGTGGAAGGAAATCGATGGTGCATAATTGCCCAAGTGGTTACAGTGCAGCCTGCAGCCCTGTCACTCACTACTGGACCATTTTTTCCCCCTTTAAATTCTCCTCATTAGTCATTTAAAACATGGGAATAGGGGCCAGGTTGAAAATACCAAAGTCACCCTTTTAAATTTTCTTCCGAAAGCCTGCATTATGAATTGGGGGCATGCAGTTTGATGTAGGTGGTTACTAGGCAAGAGTCGTCCAGTGAAAGTCTATGGAGTTGCATTATGGGAATTGTAGGATTAAGTGTTTTTTGGAGCTTGATGCATACTAATGATCAAAGTCAGGATTTCTTGGCCTCTGCTGCATCATGCTGTTTTGTTTATGAAGTGCTACACTAACATTTTAGAATACCCCTTAAACTGTGTAAATCAAATGTTTTTTTCAAAGTCAAATAGTAATACTGGAGTTTATGTCTCTGACAAAGCATTATTTTACATGATATATAAAACAATAACAAACATTAAATATAGAAGCTAAAGTACTGTATGTTCCCATTACAGTTTTGCGTGTACCATTCAAGCTAGCAGTGACTAATGCTTCCTCAGGACGAAGTGACTATTAAAAGAAATGTCAATACAGAGGCACCACATAAAGTGCATTTATTGTTCACATCATCCACGTCTCCATGTCAGACAGGGTAGAGCAGAGGGAGACTACTTTTGTCCTCCCTCTAGTCTGTATTCCTCCCTCCTGTCTTTATTTCAGGCTAATGGCACATGGAGGTTAAGGACCATTAGTCCGTTCCCTGGACTATAGCTGCACCTATTATAGTGCTACAGCATAGCTTTCTTCAATGGGCCAACCCTACTTTATCACTGCTTACCCAAGACCTTTCCCAGAAGGTCAGGCTTTTCTAATGACTCGTGACTTGAGTCATGAGGAGGAAGGGAAAAGTGAATGGGGAAAATTGCCTGTAGAGAGAGACAGAAGAGACAGAGCAAGAATGAAAAGCAAGGACGGGAAGAAAAAATGAAGAGGGCGAGCAAAAGGTTAGTGGTGGGGGAGAAGGATATATCACAGGGACAATAATGGGTTTAATGTAGACACTGGTGGATAACATTGGTTATTTAGAAGTCATTGTGAAGTTACTTGATTTAATCAGGGAGGCATTCAGGAAAACATCTGAAATAATCCCAAACTTGAATTTTGGTGTGATTGGGTTAAACACTTCACATCCAGATTTTCTGATTACACAACCACTGGCTTGATTTTGGTGATCAAACTAGGACTGAGCCAAGAACATTTGCTCTCAAATGCGCAAGGATAATCTCCACAAGGGATAAGAGTAACGAGCTGTATTATATTGTGCAATGAACCTCGAAACTGGAAACAATATTCTGCCATTACATTCTTATTATTGGTGTGGTTAGATTTCCTATTGATTAATTTTCCATCATTGACTGATGGAGGGGGAACAGGAAATCTGAGTACCATGCACAGCTGAAGATACTTAAAAATGTAGAAATATAAGATGGATTTTCATGGAGAAAATTCGCTCAGTGTTGAAATCCTTCACCTTGATTATAATTGGCTGACCTGTGATACAGTCAAATTCCTCTTTAATGAGCCTCACTGATTAATTGCCAGAGAATATAAAAAAAGAAAATGTGCAGCTGTGCAGCACATTTGTTATGTGCAATTTAGACTTTTTTAACTGACCTACCTCCCGTTGCTTTCCCCAGGAGTTCAGCCATTGCAATGAGAGGTGGACAAAGGGCAGTTCTTACAATTTTGTAATTAAGTGAGGAGGGATTCAAAATGAGTTGTTGAAAATATAATTGCTGGAAAACGGTAAAAATCATCTTAGTTAGACGAACATAAAACCCTGACATTTCAAAATGTGTGTTTTGGGTTCTGAACACTAAATTAAACTGTCTGAGTCATCAGATCGGGCACATTTGCTGGTCCTAGTTTCTGGAATACCCTCCTGCTGAGATACATCAGAGTAAGCTCTCTTTCTACTCCACTGACCAGTAGTTGAATATGTTTTAGAGCATTCCACAGGGTGTATGGGATGCAGCTGTGTCAGGACTCAATTTGATGGCTAATAAAGTGATTTCACAGCATCCACTGCAACTATAAAAACAGCATGGTTTACGTTTAATTGTCAGCAAGTAAGCAGGACTAACCAATACTGTTTTTATAATGTTATTTATTCTTAGACTCAGTGACATATTGTACTGTTGGAGCAGCCCAGTCACCACAAGAAAAAGCTGGCATTGTACATTTCTGCAAACCAAGGATATGTTACATTTGTACAATTTAAATGTATCATATCAACATTTCTAAAGTGACATAGTTGTGATTACATGTATATAAGCACACGTTGTCATCAGGAGGTAGAGGGGATGATAGTGTGACAACTAAGTGAGAGCACTGCCAAGCTGCAGACTACTGACATCAACACCAGTTGCTTTTTTGCAAGCCATCGCTGCATTTCCAGTAGTGTTTGTGCCACTGAACATGGGTGTATTTTAGCAGGTGGTTCCTGCGTTTCCAGTAGCATTGTGCTACAAACATGAATGTTTTAATGAGTCCTTGTTTAATTTCCAGCTGCGATAATGCCACTGAGACAGTTTTTTCAGCAAGCCAATCAGTGTGTTTCCAGCTGTGATTTTGCCACCAAACGTGGGTGTTTTTTAGCGACCTGTCGTTGCATTTCCAGTGGCACTTGTACAACTGAGCATGGGTGTTTTTTAGCAAGCTGTCTCTGCGTTTCCAACAGCAACTGTGCCATCAAACATGGGTGTGTTCTAGCAAGTCATTGCTTTATGCCCAGTGGTGGTTGTGCTGCTGAGCATGGGTCTTTTTTAGTGAGCCATAGCTGTGCTACCAGCTGCATTTTGTCCCACCGAGCTTAGGTGATTTTTAGCTGGCAATCACTGCATTTCCAGTGGCAATTTGCAACTGAAGGTGGGTGTTTGTTAGTGAGTTTTCACTGCATTTCCGGCACTGATTGTGCCATCTGAAGTGGATGTTTTAAGATGATTTTGTGCCTTAAACATAACCTCACATTAAACTAGTGTTGCTGACATGTAAAGAATGTAAGTTTCAACATATTTGCTACATAATAATGTAAAAATGTAACGTATTTCTACATTGCCAACACTTGTTCTTGCAGTTGGGTTGGTAGGGTGACCAGGCCCCAATAAACCAAATGTGGGACAAGGAGTAGGTCTGTGAGGGATACTGTGGGACACCCGCCCCCAGCGCGAAGTTTAGTCATCAGAGTCTAAATACATTCATCACTATACAGAGTCTACTGTATAGACGAATTTGGTGAGCGATTTGTATATGCCGCCATCTTGCGGCGGCGCCATTGCTGCGGTGACATGTGTCAGTCATCAATTCATTATGCTGTCATTGTGAACTGACTCTCTACAATGACAGCATCATGAATAGCTGGATTGATGATGTTAGACGGTGGCCTCCGGTAACTGATGAAGGTATCTTAAATGAGTACCAATTTAGAAATTAATCATTTGTTTGAGCAATAAGCAGGAAAGATTAGAGTAATAGGGAGATAATAGACTGTATCATTAAACACTGTGTAATATAACGTTAGCATACGTTACGTGTGCTGACGTTAGCAAGCTAGCAACGTGACATTTAATCATTATGGACAGGCTACGTGACTAAAAACAACAACAACATGTGTTTGTGTTTTGTTTTAGGTATTCAAGAATATTTTATTGATCGCCTGGCCTCCGATGACCAAAAAAAAAAAAAAAGGCAATTAGGGGAGATCCGGGTCGATTGTAGCACTTTTTGTTTTTCCACCAAAAAATTACAACTCAGATTGCCAATATTTGTGTGCAAGCAACCTACATGTGTTCTCCGTCAATACAAACAGCAACGAAGTTCCGCGGATTAATATATCGAGCGTGATCAGGCTGAAAGTGGAAGGTGCGCAGTGATACATTCGCCCCGCACACGAGGGACAATTGTAGCGCTCGAGCGGGTCACTTGTAGCGGTCATCGAAAAAGGCAAAAAACATTAACACATTTTTCTGGCATATACTTCTCAGTTTTACTTTTATTGCTGTTTTAACTTATACTAGGATGCCCATTAACATCAGGCAAAGGGACTGTCAGTAAAAAGTAGCCTTTCAGCAAACGGGTACGTTCACATTGGTCGCCTGTTGTCAAACGTTTGTTAAATGTGATGGACCTGAAGATGATGCAGAACACATAATGATTTTTAATCACACATTTTTAACCACACATTAACCATATTTATATAGTCCTACTTATGATTTTTAATATTTTAACTTATTTTTTAAACATTTTAGAATTGTATTTATGTAAATCATGAACTTTAACATTGTTTTTTAACTCATTTTTTTTAACCATATACTCAATTAGCCTGTAGATTTATTTATAACATGAATTTAAATTTTTAACTTAAGCATTTTAACATTGTATTTATTGAGTTTATATTAACCATGAACTGTAGACTAATGTATTGTTTTTAAAGGTCCCTTTTCAAAATTAAAGAACAGAAGAACCCTCCAACACAGCCTGCCAGGCTCTATCATACAGGTCTGGGTCTATCTGAGCCCTGGCTGTCTTCCTCACTCTGATCCAGGGCATTTCCCGCAAGCATAATGTCAAAAAACATGAATAATCAACAAGTTAAGGCCCTGTGCTACAACTGTCCCTCCCCTGTCTCCCTGCATTTTAGGCAGAATAACAGAAAAACTAACCAAGCTTGCTAAATGAATGAATTGCTCATGTTAAGTCTACGGATGGGTCTAACAGATGACATATGTTTGCAGTGTTGTATAAATAAACGATTTGACAAAATGGAAAAACACCTTCGGTGTCGATATTTTACTTAAGGATTCGAAAATGAGTATTTCGCTGATAACTCCGGGAAAATGAGTCGGAATGAAGTGATTCTTTGTACCGCAAGTGGTCACCGGAAGACGATCGTGTGTTCCAACTTTCACATTCTGGAGACGCGTGTAACACGAATAAGGGCCCGTGCTACAACTGTCCCCCTGCTACAATCGTTCCAGATCTCCCTTACAGGTCTCTGATTGAGGGTCAAAATTACCTGAGCTCTGGATGGGTCGGGCAAATTTTACACCGCCTTTTAGACGACCATCACATCATATTGAAGGCCTTCAATATGATGTGATGGTCATGTAGCCTGTCCATAATGATTAAATGTCACGCTGCTAGCTTGCTAACGTCAGCACACGTAACATATGCTAACGTTATATTACACAGTGTTTAATGATACAGTCTATTATCTCCCTATTACTCTAATCTTTCCTGCTTATTGCTCAAACAAATGATTAATCTCTATATTAATATTGGTACTCATTTAAGATACCTTCATCAGTTACTGGAGGCCAGAGAGTAAGTTCACACTGACAGCATTATGAATTGATGACTGACACATGTCACCGCAGCAATGGCGCCGCCGCAAGATGGCGGCATACACAAATTGCTTGCCGAATTTGTCTATATTAACACTGGACTGTTTTAATTATTGAAGTATTTAGCAACACAGAGACTTGTGGTCAGTGGGATGTGAGGATTCTTACAATAACATCTGTAGCCTACAGATGTGAAGCCCTGACTGTATCTGACTGATCTTTAATGAAAGCTGTTGTCTTGTATTTTTTTCCTGAAAATATTAACCTTGTAGTCAAACAGTTTATTCAGCCTGTGTAGTTGAGGGGACAGGTCAAACTGATATGATGCTGATTTACAGGAGAATTCATATCAAATGGAGGATAAACCATGAACATAAACTACAGATCACCTGTAAAGCATTTTAATAAATAAATCTATCATAATTAAAACAACTGGAGACTGAAAACAAACTGACGGGCCCCAGCGCTTAAACGCACATGTGGTGTTACTATGACAATAAACAGAGAGCCTACGTGGCCTGGCCGCTGCATGCAGCTTCTTCTCATTGAGGGTGAATGCAAGCGCGGGTGACAACCAATCATGCGGGACATGGTCTCTATTTGTGTGACGCGTGAAAAGAGACAGAAATGCTGTGCAGTCCCGCACAATGCGGGACATCTGGTCACCCTATGGTTGGTTGAAGAGTAATAGTCATGATGACGCACTGTAGTCACACCAGAGTGCACGCAGCAAGTATACGACTTTGAAAAATGTACAAAAATGTACCAGTATCACTTAGCCAGCCCCATCTCGTGTTGTGCCAGCGGAGAAAGGTCCTGTTGAACCCATCATGATTCTGAGCTGAGGGGAAAAAAATGGCACACTTGCAAAATAGTGTTGGGAGGGGAACTTTGGTGAAGAGGCAAGTGCCGGCATTCAATTCCTGCTAAAGACAACGCCATGCCCAACACAATAAAATGTCAAAAGACGTTTTATTGTGTTGGTTGCTGGCTCGGAAGTTGATGTTGTTTTTCGCATGGTGCTATAACAAAGTGTGGAGGTAGGTCTGTCAGACTAGTTCAGGAAGCATGTGAGGTAGGCAGCCAATGCAGGCTCTATACCCACAGTCTACATCCTGTGAGCCAGACTAATGCTGCACTTGATACCCCTTATTTCAGAGAGGAAGAGACGGAGAGGGAGCAGCAGAGGCAGAATTATTTGATCATAATTTTACAAGTATATTAAAGTTTGAAAGAAATGGTACTGTACAAGATTTTGGCATATTTAAAGTTTAAAAGGTATACTCGTTGAAAGTTTGAAAATGAATGAAAACTCAAATATAATATGAATGGAAATGATTTAATAATCATGACTCTTTGCATGGTGAGGAGTTCAGATATTTAGAAGGGCCTTGGAGTACAACTACTGCTCTTTTGTATTGAAAGGACTCAGTTCAGGTGGTTTTGGCTTCTGTTCAAAATGCTTCCTGGACACCTTCTTGTGAGGTTATCCTAGGGCAGACCCAAAACACACTGCAGGTAATACATATCCCATCTGGCCCAGGAACACCTCAGGGTCTCTGCTAGAGGACGTGGCTGGAGAGAAGGACGTCTGGGCTTCTCTGCCTAGCTTGCTGCCACCATGACACGGATAAGCAGTGGAAAATGAATGGAAAATGGACTATCTGTTACATAGAAAATATGAGTAATGCCAACCATCTTTCTGGGTGAGCTTATCAGCCATAAAGCATTGGACCACAATGTCTCATTACCTCCACATTTGGGCATACAAGGCACAAATGGTTGAACAAATGGAAGACAGATAAGTAAAGGAAAGGTATATGGGGAAAGATACAGTGTCATTGTAGGAATATTGCCTTCTCAGGTACAGGACACAGTGACTTGATAATGTCAGCCAGTGATTGGAAAGTAATTGCTTTCTAATGAATTTCAGTTTTTCCCTGGAATATCATGTTTTGCCTCTCTGAAGAAGATAAGACGTCAATGTGAAGACCTCCCTTCACTGAAATAATGCAAAAGTATTGGACACATATTTTTGACAAATATGTGGTGTTGCAGTGATGCAGGCTCTGGCTCAAGTAATTTTTCCACATATTCTGTGCCCAGTTCTACAGTTTTGGTGTATTATCGTCAAAACAGTGGGAAGCATTATAGTGTGCTCTGGGAAAATGAAAGTAAAATGGTGCATTTTTGTTACAGGTTGAGAATAGTGTGCCAGACAGGAAGAAGAATGGCAAGTCAAGTGAAAGTTAAAACTTGGCAAATGTTAACGGAACAGTTCGACATTTTGAGAAATATACTTTTTTGCTTTCTTGCCAAGAGTTGAGAAGATCGATACCACTCTCATATCTGTCTGTTCAATAAATGGCTGCAGTCTGCAGCTGGATAGCTTTTATTAGCTTAGCATTTAAAAACAGTGGAAACACTGAAGTTTCTGTATGGTATGCTGGGATATAACACTTAACTTAGTAACCATTAGATCACTCGGTGCTGGTGGGAAGATTTTGCTAACTGTTTGCCCCAGATTCAAGTTTAAGCTAAGCTAAACAACTGATGTCTGTACCTTTCTATAAAGGCTACTGTACAGACAAAACTGCTCACTAGGGTTTTATAGTTAAAAGGAACTAAAATCTGCTTATTCACAAATTAGACTGGTAGTATTTTGATATAACTTTTCTACCCAGTTGCCAGAATAAATGTTTTTTTATTGTACGTTTCTACAAACATGATTTGGCTTAAAATACTCAGTTGTTGTCACCACAACCGCCTTTGGAAAAGTGCTGACTTTGCCTTTTAAATTCATGGTTATGGATGCCACAACCACAGCTGTTAATGAGCCAACACTGTCTTAAAAGAATACCCGGTTGTTGCTGCTACAACCAGTGCTGAAAATGACCCAATATTGCCTTCAAAATCCCTGGTTGTTCTCACCACAACCACTGCTGGAAACCTGACAACATTGCCTATAAAATATACCTCATTATGGCTGCCACAAACACTGCTGGAAATGTCATGTCATGTTGTCAAAAGTGCCTGGTTTATTATTTGTTGGTCTTGCTCTGTAGTGGTCTGTAGCTTGGCAATTGTCTTGCCATGGTGTTCATCCACCACCCCCTCCTCCTTCTGATGCGAAACTCAACTGTTGATATGATACTTATGGTTATCCATGTTTTGCAAAAGATTACGCATGTGAGTATTGCTCATGTCATGGCCTTTAGCTTCAATATTGCTTTAATTATGTCAGTAACATCAACAATACAAATGGGCCTGAACCATTCATACCTTGTCATACTCATTAGACTTAAATTCACCTACACATCATTTACACAACCATGCACTAATATGCTGCTTTCCATAAGCATGGGGAAGTTGCAATTTTTCTTCTGTTTATTAACCTTGAATTTTCCAAGCAGGTCAAATATAACTGATATGTTTCTATTTTATATAATATTTTTGTTGGTATTGCACTCATTTTGGACCAGTCCTGCAGGATTGTAGGGAGTTCAGTATCTCACAGGAGCAGAGCAGTGCAGACGTTATTTGGTTGGCCCAATTCTGAAATTGTTTATTTCTTTTCCTTCCCTCAGCCAGAAGGCAATGCAATGCACCCAATACTCCACATCCAGAAACTGATACAAAAACAATCCTAGAAAGTCTAATACATGTGAGGTGCACTGGTGCCTTAAACTACAAAATAAAACCACCAGCTCATGAAAGCATCAAATTGAAATATAAAATTCAATGGAGAAACTTTGGGAATGGAATAGCACAACATGAATGTTCACATAATATCGATGGAAATCATATTTGAAAAACTGATAACAATGAATTATGTCTTTCTGTTCACAGAAACCAAGGACTTTCTCACAATGACAGCATAACACAAATAACTAAACTTTGGGGAAGGAAACTATGCAGCCTCATAGCACCCTGTCTGTCCTTGTGGAGTGATGTTTGCAACAAAGATGCTGCTAAATGGATGGTGTGTGTGTGTGTGTGTGCATACACAGACACACACACAATTTGTGCAATGCTTTGGCAGAAAGCTGATTAAAGAGTGAATGAGGAAGTTGATTTCTACCCCACAGTAGACCAACAATGTGCAGGATTAATCAGGCCCGGCTCCTATCCATGCAGGTTAATTAGGGTTAAATGATAATTAGGACACCATTAAAAAGGCAAACAACCACAGAAGACCCTTAATCCGCACAATGCTGTGCTGTGGCTGGTAGGTTTATTTGTTTGTGCAGGGGTGTGTGCATGGATGAAAGGTGTTTTAGTGCATCCACTATGTACAGACTGTCTACAGTATATGGGACATACATGTGTGAATTTGTCTGTGTGAACAGTGTATGAGAAAGACTTCATCTGATTTAATATGTGTGTTTTCTTTTCAGCCTTTATTTCCTCCTTTGTGGAGGCATGACCTGGAACCTTATTTTGAACCTCACTGAAGGAATGCTGTTTTTTGTTCTTAACAGAAATGAAGGTCATGGCACAGAATGTAATTCTCATTCAGTGATTAAAAATACTTTCAAGTCAAAGCTATGGTTAAAATATCTCAGCAAGTTTTTATGGAAAAAAACATCCACATATATCATCCGCGCCACATCGTATTAACTGCTATATGTACTGAACTGCTCCCAAAAAAGTTCCTTATAATGAAAACAGATTTATGACTAATACCCAGAGTGCCTTGCACCATTGCTGATGGGATGTAAATGTGTCAGGGTTGACCTGGAACATCCTCTTTGTCCCTACTCAGATAAAATAATTTGCTCCCATTTTGTGCTCGCAAAATGCGACACCAGGATGTTGCAGTGACAAATTGGAATTGATTGGAGCCTTGGCTAAAATGTCTCAGGTTGTGACCCCTGAGCTCAAAAGCATTTTCCATATTAGTATTCTGCACCTCACTGCTCCTACCTGGCAGGCAAGGTTTTAGAGCATGAATAGAATTGATCTGCATTACTGTATCTTTTCAGTATACTGTAGTTTATCATCTCACTATTGTAGTTAATTGCATTTTTCCTATTATTATTTATCATCATTATACATCAGTGGTTAGTACTGTTGCTTCACAGCAAGGTCTTAGATTTAAACATCCAGATTGATCTTAGTAAAAAGCTAGTTGTCAGTTGTTAATGATAAATACATCAACCATCATGCAACCCAGTTATTTGTATACTGATCATTAAAGGAGCAGTGAATAGGTTTCAGTGGCATCTAGTGGTGAGGACGGCAGATTGCAACCAGCTGAAACTTCTTCCATGTGCCAACTGGTTAGAATTCCTTCAGTGTACATTATTCAAGAGATTTTTACTGAGAGCTGAACTATCAGCAGAGGTCTCTCCAGATGAAACGGATCAGGTGATAAAAACCAATATTACTGAATAAAGCAGTTTCATGTTACAAATCAATGTTTCTCCGACACTGTTCAGCTCATCGCAGACAGACCACTAGCCCAGCACCTGCTAAAGTGTGTTAACCTTTTTCCTCTAATAACTTAAGATCCAGACATTCAGGACATTTTTACTTGGAGACGAATTATCTCCAGAGGTTCTTCCTCTGCAAAAGACATGGTAGCAAACTGGTAAATACACTGAATGAAGCAGTTTCACAGTTTTGACACAGCTGATTGCAGAGGGGCTGTTTAATACTGTAGCCAACGCGAAAACGGGAATTGCTCTATCTAGAGCCAGGGCTTGGTTTGTCCATTCTGGGCTACCATGAAAAAATGGCGGGGCAACATGGCAGACTCTGCGGAGGAGGACCAATTCCCTAAGTAGATTTAAGTGGCTCATTCTAAGGTAATGAAATCACAACGATTCCTATTTTCAGGCGATTATACACAAAAGAAAACATACTTATTATAATATATCCTATTATAATCCTACACACTGGACCTTTAAGTGATAAATAAAATCATTTGTATATTGACATTGAGAGATTTGCATCAATGAAGTTGATAGAAAAGATTTGAATCCCTCAATAAAGACTGAGCTTTTTCGTTTTGTGATGGCGTTGTGATGATTTAGAAGACCTGCAGCCCTCAAATTCATTTTGTCGCTGTTCTAAATTATTGTACTCTCCATTCATTCATTCATTGCACTTAATGATTGATATCGCCATCATACAGCCTGTGGCCCTGACAGAGGTAGTGGTGGTGGTTTGTAATCCTCTTTATAGGGTCTCCAAATCTCTAGGGCTGGCACTGAACTCCTTCTCTCTGCAGCACCCAGATGTAAACTAGGTAAATTTATCAGCACAAAACACCCTCGGCATGCCTGAGTGAAAGCGGGGGCTTAGCACTGATAGTAGGGCTGTACAGTAGCAGTGGGCATTTTATTCCATCTTATTTTTATTTTATTTTTTTCCTTTCTTGGAAGGGTATATCTGGAGGCCTCCTGTGATCTGACTGCAGCCTGACTGAGTTATTCCTGAGCTGCGATAAGGGCTTGGATAAGCATAATGACGTTTGGAGGTGTGAAGTTTTTGCTCCCTTTGAATGGAGATGGTGATTCTCTCCTTACACCTCTGTGCTTATTTAGAGCGCAGACTATGGCCAGGAATTTCAATGGAGGTTCTTATTCACAGACAGGTTTTTCTTGTCTGTGTCAGTGTGTGAGCGTGTACATGCTTGTGTGTGACCTGCATTCTCTCCTGGTATTACCGCCCAGCAGGTCCAGCTCCCTCCTGATGAATGTCGAGACAGCACTGTGTCATTCCTTGCTGAAGTTGAGGGGTCACTCTTTTTTATCTGTTTACCCAGTCAGCTGTTACAGCACTGGCTTCATATGTATATGTGTGTACTATATGTGAGTTCCTATGTGTGTGCCAAGGAATAGTTGGGGGAAATGAGCTGGGTGATTATCTTTTTTAAGCCATATAGCAGCACGCTTCTTGGGATGTGGTCAAGACTAAAATGTATCAACTATTACATGGTTTGTCATGAACTTTGGTACAAATATCAGCGGTCTCCAGAGGATGAGCCCTACTGAATCTGGTCATCTCCTGACTTTTTCTTTAATGCCGCCATGAGGTCGACATTTCTGGCCTTTAGTGAAATATCTCAACAACCACAGGGTGGATTGCAATGACATTTGGTGCAGATACCCATGGTCCACAGAGCATGAACCCTAATAGCTCTGGTGGAATTTTCATCAAGTTCTACCATCAGAAACATCTAAATTTCAAATTGCTGAAAATATAGTGTACATTTTTGCCTCTCCAGGGTCATATGATATAAATAAATTCAATGTCTAAATCCATGTGAACAGATTTGTAAACCATGCCCTTGGATTCATAATCAGAGGGCAACTGTGATTTAAACCTCAGATTTGCAATCTGTGCATCATGATATCCTTCTGACTGGGTTGGGGACATTTGTCTATAAAAAAAACAAAAAAAAAAACGTTATTATTATAATAATAGTCACCAACATCTAAACCAATTTTATCCATTGGTTTGGGGATCTACAAACATCAAATATGCATGTATTGTATGCATGCATATGTTTTGGTATCATTAGAAAGATAAACTTCATGTCTTTCATTTGAACCCATTTCTGTCAGATGAGCACAGATGTGACTGGATCTCTTGGAATGGAACCTTTCCCATTATCTTGCTTAAACTATGATTTCAGTGTTTACTATGAGCTCCATGAATAAAACAGAAAGCTTTATTACAACTTATCTGTGATACTTCCAGCACCCTAATAGCCTATCTATCACATGAAAAACAAACATTGAGGTACGTGCTAGAAAGGTGTTTTGAATCCTAATATTTATTAATATGATTTTACATAATCTTAATTAGAACCGTCTTCTATGGTTAGTAACAGCCATAAATCCTACATCAACAGACAGAACGATAAAGAATACCAACTCTGTCAGTATCTTGATTGTATTTTATAAAATGGGTTACTACTTCAGGGGCAACATCAAATTTGTATTCTGATGTACAAGTGAAACCTTATTACAAATCCATTCGCACGGATTTAAACATAGAGGGCTTTTTTTTTTTCTACCATGGGGTGCCAGAGGGGCTCCGTACATTACTTATTCATATGCATAAGCTAATTGTAGTCAAGTCCATCTCTTATTTGGTACTTCTACTGAGAAAAAGGGATTTCTTGACAAAAGCAAGTGTAGAATATTACTAGCCTTATCCTTGAACAGAGGATTTTTCTGAGCACTACATGTTTGAAGTTATTCTTTTTTTATTATGTCTCTTAGGAGTGCATTGTACCTCTAAAAAGCCCTGTTGCAACTTGTAAACCCTAGAGTCACATGGCTTTCACAGAAGAAATAACCTGGAGTTGATAAAACATTTGGAAGAAATGAAAGAAGAAAAGAAGGGGAGAGGCAACAGAAGCAATTTCATAGCTGAAGTGCAAAGAAAAACACAATTACTGTGGGAGGAGGGCTGGAGAACAGCTGAGTGATGTGCATGAGTGAGGATGTTTGGTCCGTCTGCACTGAGGTTGAGGTTGAACCACACAGGACTGATTACAGCAACAGAAAATATATTGAACGTCTCTTTCACAGCAGGGACTGTGAGTCGCTGGCATTTCACACGGATATGTAATTGTCAGTTCCACTTTAGAAGCAAAATCATGCTAAATGGTTCTCGAGCCATTATGCAATTTGACTTACTGTATGTCAGGCTTGTAAAATAAAAGTGTTTGTACATCAGTTGACATTCTGTATTTTTCACAGTAAGGATCAGTGACCTTTGAGGTGGGTTCTATACTTGCTCAAATAATGAAAATATGTATTTGCTACAGCACCTAAGGTTGGAGATACATGGCATATAGAACAGTAGACGTGTGCAGACATGTTACAGGATGAGGTTAAACCTCAAAAATATACAATGAAGGATATGTAGAGAGAAAATTCATGAATTCACACAAAGGGCTTTTGCACCTGCTTAAAAATATCAGTATAATAAATTTCATGTTTCTATTATATCCTGCTCAAATGGTGTTGAAAGGCTTGAATACTTAAGTTAAAGGTCCAGTGAGGAAGATTTATGAGGAATTACTGGTGTCTAGTGGTGAGGATTGCAGATTGCCACCAGCTGAAACCTTTCCCTGTTGGAATTCCTTCAGTGGTCATAATCAGGAGGTTTTCACCAGGAGCTGAATTATCAGCAAAGGTCTCTTCCTCTCCAAAACAAACAAACCAGGTGATTAACACCGATAAATACACTGAATAAAGCAGTTTTACATTACAAATCAGTGTTTCTCCTACTCTGTTCGGCATGTTGCAGAAGGCCCGCTTGCCCAGCGCCTGCTAATCTGTGCTCACCTTATTTCTGATCTAGACATTAAAGGTTTTTACCATGACCTTGTGATCTATAGTGGTAAAAATAAAGCAGTTTCACATTACAAATCATTGTTTCTCTGATGCTGTTTGGCAGGTTGGAGACAGGCAGTTAGCCTAGCACCTACTAATGTGTGCTCACCTTTTTTCTCTGATAACTTCTTCTAAGATCTAGGCATTCAGATGGTTTTTACTGGGAGCCGAATTACTGCATAATTCTCCACAAACGGGACCCAGTGATTTAAACCGCATAAATCCCGGATAAAGTAGTTTCATGTTAAAGAATCAGTGTTTTTCTGACGCTCTTGCCGTGGAGGGGCTTCTCACTATGGTAGCTGAAGCGGAAATGCAAATGGCTCTATTTAGAGCCGGCGTTTTCTTCTTCCGTTCTGCACTAACATGCCAAGCTCTGTGGGGAGGGCCAACGCCCTATGTAGATATACTGTAAATTCCTCTTTCTAAGTTAACGAAACACACTGATTCTTATTTTCAGGTGATTATACACCAAAAAAAACCCCACAGTTATTATATTATATTCCATTTCTGCCAATGTACCCTGACTAAATCCCACACACTGGACCTTTAATAGTTTTATTCAAACATTTGATCCCTCAGTCAATGCATACATGCATATTAATGTCACTGCTCTACATACCCGTACCATTCAATAATATATTAAAGATGTAATCTTAGATGGTCTTGGTTGGACCTTTGGTCAGTTGTCATTCATCCCTGTCAACATTTCGTGTTACTTGGCTTGGCAAGTTAATTGGAGTCAGGCGAGGTTCAAAAGGTTGCTGAGAAACACTGTAGCAGCTGACATTGGCTGCCCTCGGTGGATCGTGTTCCTCTGCCTTCTCGGGGAATGACGCATAAAATTCTCTTCCATCACACAAAGAAAATGTCAACTTCTGGCACAGCTTGATACAATGCAAGATCCAGATCTAAATCTCAAACTTATTACTGTGCTTAGCAGGGGGTTACAGTTTTGCTGCTGCAGATTAGATTTTTCAGGAAGCACAGTCTGTTTTTCGAAGGGATTGCGGTGCTTTCTGATTATAAAACATTTCAGCATCTTCCAGCTTTTCACTGAATTAGACCACAGGTCAAACTGGTTGCGTTCGCTGCCTGAATCGCTTTGCTTTGATTCAGCTCATTCAGAACATCCACTCTGAGCACATTGAATGCCCTGAAGTATTGATTGAATTAGACAAAGAACCCTCATGAGGAGAAAAAACACAGAATGCAATCATATTCCCATTAGTGCCTGGCTGGATGAGAGAAGAATACTGGCCTTTTCCTTCTTGCTTTCCTTATTCAACATCAATTACTGTTCATTTTACACATTCTGTTCTTTCACTCTCCCCACTGTCTTACGCTACACGTCATTTTCAGCTCCTGCTCATCAGGTTGGTTTCCCCCCCTATAAATCATTGCAGAATTACAGTGTTTTCACAAAGCCATCGAAGAAGACTACACTTCCATGATTGCTTATGTAAGGATAGAGAGAATTGTGTCCTTTTTCTTCTGCCAGTGGCACCTAAAGCTTTTGTCTCTGAGCCATTGTCTGGCTGTGTTTTCATCACTGTCACATACCCTGTAGATTTCACTTCAGCGTCTTCACATATTCCAAATGTTGCAGCAGAACTCATCGGCTTGTCGGTTTAACCTTGATGGAGTGCTGATGTGCTTGAGGTTTATCTAGCTTAGAGGGTTGGAGATGGAGACCAGCCTAAACAGGGATAACACACCAAACTAGGTGGAAAAATGGAAGCCTGATGTTGAAGTGTCTGACAGCAAATTGTTGACACAGTCCAGAAATTGCTGCCTCCATAAAAGATGAACTTGTTTCATGGTGCAAGAGTTTCTCCAAGTAACTCTTGCTATTGGTTTGTATTAGTTAAAGGGGAACTCCACCGATTTTCAAACAAAAGTCTGTTCACAGCTCTTGGGGGAGTCCTACTGCGTATGTAGAAAAGGTCGATAAAGCCTTTTGTGGCTCAAGAGGGAGCTGTGTGAAATCTGATAAATTTGAAATAAAAAAATCTGGGGCTTTGGAGTTAGAAAGCACTGATGTTACCAAATTGCTGTAGCCCGTGCCTCATCTCTGCTTGAGGCTAGCAGCTGGAGGTTATATTGGTTAATAATCTGTTGGGGCTCTTTTAAAGGTACCAGGTGGGGTTTTCATTATAAACAACATAATTTCTCTCAAGTTTATTGCGTGTATTCTCAAACTGAGACTCCACTGTTACCACAACAGTTAGCCTACAGTAAATACTAAAATTCAGTGTAACAGGAGCACAAGTAGAGAAGAGTCATAACAAAAAACTGACTCTGTATGTTTTGTCACAGCTATATCTGTTTAAAGTTTGCTAACATTAGCATTAGCCGCCATAAGCTAGTAAGTGTGGCTAAGTAAGCTAGTGAGGCTGTAGCAGCAAAGCTCTGTTGGGTCCATGTCACTGGTCCAACAGCCCATTGGTCCAACATCCCATTAGTCCGACGTCCCGTTGTTCCGATATGTGATTATACTAGGATATACTGTATTTGTGTACCATAGAGGATCAGCAAACGCAACAAAAGTAGGCTACTGGTCGAGATACAAGTGTCATAGAGAGGAGACAATGAAACACCATAACCTCCTGTTATTAACTCCTGTTAGTTTCCACATGAAACATGAAACTATTTCTACCTTGATGGTGCGCTGCGACCGGCTCTGGGTCAGCTGGGAAAGGCTTTGAGGCGAAGCAGGCTCACGGCTTATGTGTTTGTCACTTTCTTTTTCATTTTAACCCACACCATGATCTTTTCCTGACCCTAACCAAGTGGTTTTTGTGCCTGAACCTAACCAGACCTTAACCACAGGGCATCATGATGATTTCATAACAACGGGACTTCGGAACAATGGGTTTAATATGGTCGGAACAATGGGATGTCAGACCAGTGGGTTGTCGGAATAATGGGCTGCAGGACCAATGGGCAGATCCCGTTTTATTATCTCTGCCAGATGTAAACCTGGAGGGTCTCATGCATTTGGTCATTTCTGTGTGTGATTAAATGTATGCACGTGTGTGAGGGGGGGGGGGCAGCAGGGGCCAGTGCCCCCGTAACTCGGAGTCCGGCCCCCCCTGTGGCCCCTTGCAACTTGCAGGCCACATTTTCACCTTCACAATCGATCAGAAACTGACACCCATCAAAAAGTCTGGTTTCATTTTGAACCGGAGCATCTGCAGAATAATTCCATACTCGATAAGTTATGATACTCTAAAATTAGGCATGTTTAATGAATCAGTTTTTGTTATTTTCATCTCCATCTGGACTGTAAGAGAGTCGTAGGTGAAAATTCCACCAGGCGCAGTGCGCTGAGGTTTTATTCCTTCAGCCAAACGGCGCCATATTACACTGAGAGTGTTTCAGAGGCAGATTGTCTTACCTGTCAGAATTGAGGATTTTTGATTTGGCCATTTTCCCTTTGTATTTGTGCTTCTACCATAAGTAAGTAGTTAAATGGCTTCTTTTCTTTGTCTGTTTAAATTTATTATTGCTATTTCCTTTGTTGTGCTGTAGCCTACAGACAAAATTAATAATAATAGTTGTCCACAGTCCAGTAATGAATCAAAGATTTCTGGCTGTTTCAGTCATTTAAAATACATTCACACTCATAATTACATTGTATCTGTATTTGACATTGAGTGCCTATTAGCAGGAGAAATCAATCTGTTCTGTGCAATGCGTTTTGCCTCCATCAAAAATAGACAAGGCATGTATTTTATTAGCTTCTGAAACGTGCAGCGGCAGGTCTGCCAGAATTACAAGAAGGGTCTAGATTGGCTGCAAACAGCCTGTGCAGCTGCCTGGCAGACATCTGCATTTTACTGCACCTGTAGTGCACTTCTCTTCTCTATGAATTCAGAGAGGGCCCTCACATAAATGGACTAACTAGACTAAGGTTTTACAAACAAACATTACCAGTAGTTTTACTTAAGGATAAGTGGTAAATCGTAACATTTTCAATTTTGGAATAAATTTATTTTGAAAGTTGACTGCTAAAATTTTTGATTTGTAGGCTTGGCTGCTCACTCTAAGTGTTACACTTCAACCAGTGTCAGGTTTATTTGCAGTAGGCCTATTCTGCAGAACTATAAACTGACAAACCAACATTGCCATCCCCAGAGAGAAGAAATAAAATACTCCTCAACTACCGGAAGCACTGCTGTTGCAAGAGCAGCTAATGGATGTATCAGGGCTGTTGTTTGAAGACATTTAGTGATCTATCGTAGGTCATTTACTCCATCATGAAAAGGCAGAGTCCATGTCTGATTGTAAGGAAACCGTTGTCAATCATCTACTGTGTTGTCTGTTATATAAACCCAAATATGACATCTAATGTTGTGTTTTGATGTTTATTGCCTAATTATTTTAACATTCACTACACCTTGATGCTGTTCAGAATGACAAACACATTTGATTTCTGATGCGGTCAGACAACACGTCATAAGAACCAGTTCTGAGAGAGAAAAATGTAGTTAAAGTATTGCAGTAGAAGTAGTGTTTGGTTCCTCTGATATCATTATATATGGCATTATTAGATTATTAATACTGAAGCATCAGTGTTAGAGCAGCATGCTACTGTTGTAGCAGGTGTGCAGTTAAGTTGGTCGTATTCGCTCTTTTTGTTGAGGAAAACAAACACACATGAATATGGCAATTAATCCCTTTTAATTTACTGTGCAATTAACTGACTTATCGCATATCGCGACAGGCCTAATTATGATTCCCAGTCCCGAACGCTCCTGTTGACTTTTTTTCCATCCTGTCCCAATCACGTGAAGAATAGTGAAACTGATAGAGTGTGCCAGTAAACCCAGAACTCCGTTAGCGCTTTTAGCACTTCCGGTTGTCTCGTCTAAAAGTCAATACGTTTTTTGAATGGGATTTTGGTAAAATGCCTCAAATAAAGTCTGTGGTTAACAAAAGCTTAAGCGAGTTTCAGGTTTTGTTCTACGACATAAAACACATCAGTAAATACCCTACTTGTGAATTTTGAAGCTTTTACGTGTTGTAAAAAAGGCGGTTGCTCAATACGACTACAAACCCTGTCGGGGACATTAAACGTCATCACCCCCGAACAGGCGAGAGTGCTGGCAGTCCGCCATTACAGCTTCTTATTTAGCTTAACAGTCCGATTTCCCCATTATACAATGTTTTTAAAATAAAGCGGCCGAAATCAGTTGAAAGCTTAGTGGTGGTGACATCAAGAGTCATGCGACCGTGGAGTAGTCATGTAGTCCGTTAAAGCCTAACTTTAGCTTTTTACTTCTGGTGACCGCATTTAAGCTTCAAATGAGGTATGAAAGGTGTTCATATGTGAAGATTATCTTGCTGAACAAAACCTGTAAGTATCATAAACTTGTGTTAGCCACAGAGCTTATTTTCTGACATAATCCAAAACACAATGCAAAAATCACATTCACTTTCTCTTCTGGTAACCAGCGCGATGCTAAACTTCCGGGTTTTGACGTCAGCCCTGGCACACTCTATTCCCATCCCGTGGGAATCCCACAGGAATCACGTGTAAGCCTCTAATTGATATGCTTAGCATGTGTAGTTCAGTAGAAAGAAAATAATTTCCACATAAAACTGCTCACAACAAGGTCTGTGGATTACCTTGAGTAACCAGGTCATGATTTCTGAATAGATATTGCTGTTGAATGTTTTAGATGTTTTTTTTTTTTGGCGCTTTGAGCATCACAAACTGAGTGAAATCTCGTTTCCTTATACTGGAGAGAAGGCGGACATCTCTATGGCTGATATTACCAACACTTGACAGATAAATAGCACTACAGGTAAGAGAAACGAGTTTTTGGTTTTGGGGTGATCCCTTCATTTAAGCCCTCCACTCCATTTGTTTCAACAATTTTACAGTTTATGGTGTCAAAATGTTAGACTAATTGACAACATTTGCTTGGCTAATGTTCATCTACAAAGGGTGTACAGTCTTTAAACATCTGAGGTATGCACAAATGTTCTATGTGTATTTTATCACTGTATGAAGTTAGCGAGCAGGGACACACTGAATTTAAAAAAAAAGAACATCTCTGGATTTTAACTCACACAAGCACACTAAAAATGCACCAAAAATCACTCACTGTCACAGTTCACAAGAATTAAGTGGTTAAAATGAGACTCTGATTTTTTTAGTTTCCACTCAATGCAAAGCATGAAGCAGAGATTTTACTTTCTTCGCAGGGCATGGGTAAGTCACTAATAAAGTATGCTTAAATGCCACATCTGGATTAGAATTACACTGAGCCAAACACACAACCTTTCTTCAAAAGCTTCAGCAATCAGTGGTACACAGGCAGCAGCCATTTGCGTGACTGTGATGGCTGATGTTAATCTCATGTTTAGTGACTGAAAACCTTCTTCCTGACAGTGTGCAAACACCTGTCTCCTGATGGACCATTCACTTGTTGTTATGGTAATTTAGCGAGCACTATCCGGCATCTACAACCCCTCCATAGAAACTAGAGGAAGCTTACCCCCTTCAAAATAGATGTAGTGTGTGTGTTTGTGTGTGTGTGTTTTTTTTTCTGGGTTTACCTTCATTATCATCGCCACGAGTCTTTCCATCTTGGGAAAGAAACATCTGCTGTTTGGGCTTTTTTGTTCAACTGACAATTATCCACGCAAAGATGTTGTATACAAACATTTTTCATACTAATCCTCTCCCCCATCATCACACATTTATCATTCCTGGGAGTCTGTTGGTGCAATATTTCAGTGCGATGCCAGAAATGTCAGTAATATAATGCATGTGTGAATCTGTTTTATTTTTCTTTTAAGTGAACTATTTGTCACGCTCCCACAGCTTAAATGGCTCTGATGCTTCCTGTGACATTTTTTTTATGGCAAACAACACTATGATTTGTAGCTGACTTTAATGACTGAGAGCTCCATAACAGTAATCTCAGGCTGGCATATGCAAAGAAGGACAGACGTGCGATTACATCATTAGTTTGTGTGACTCAAGGAATGAGGAAAAACATTAATCTGCAATGCGTCCCATTTTCATTTCACTGTGTGCAAGCAGATGCCATTTCAGGGGGTGATGTGTTGCTTAACAGAAACTGTTTCCAAATGTTTAAATGCAGCTGTGCATTTGTGAAGATGAGCTATTTTGCTGTTCAGGATGGGTCAAACATTCCGCCAACATATCACACAAAAATATCAACTTACCTCTTCTAAGTGATATTCTACTCTTTCATAATGAAGACGAAAACTGTTGCTCCACCCGAGAATTACTTTTCTTTTGTCAGTTCGTCAGTACTTTGAGAAGAGTGTGACTTTTCTTAATGAACACAGCTTAGGTCCATCACAGCAGGGTAGCACTGGGCAGACACTCTTTGAAGAGGTTTTTTACTTAAAAGCTTGCATCACTGTCTTGCCCACAGCAGGAATGGTTAGTAGCAGAAAACCTGGGCCAGCATATTCCAGTGTACTCCACAAGGTTAAAAAAAGGCAAAGAAGTGAGAAACTCAGAAGCGCTTCTCATCAGTGTGTGTCAGGTGGTTGTTAGTACAGAACGTGTTTCTACATATTATTCTACACACACTTTTGAATTACCTACAAGTAACAAACAGGGTTTTCACAGATCCTTCAAATCCTTGAAAGTTTGTGAATTTGAGGAAAGAAAATGAAGGCCTTAAAATTGTTTAAAAATAGACAAATAGTCATTGGAAGTGCTTTGATTGGTATATTTTGTGCAAGCATAGAAATAATCTTATGCTATCACTCAATTTATAAAATATTGTTATGCTGTGTTGTGTTAAGGTCCAGACATACCAAACTGACATCGGAGAACTAGTGGTGATGAGAGCCCCCCACTGTGTTGCCTTATGTTACTGTGTCTTGGCCAGAAAGTTTCACGTGAACACCCCAAACCGACAGCCAACAAGCACGTTATTTTCTGCACCTGCGTGTGAGGACATACCCCTCCATACCTATTAGCTATTTGTTTACATTCCTCACATCCATTTCTCTTCTCGTGGGCAGAGCTGAACTGCCAATCAGAGTGATTTCATTCGCCAACCAGGTTTGCTGTCACTGACAACAATTCAACATGCTGAACTAGCACTGACAAGGGCACGGTGCGGGACACACCACACCAATGAGGGCGGCAGATGCTCACCAACAGCCCAACTTTGACTGATGGCTGACCGTCACCTTAGTGCGCAAGGGCTTTTTGTAGAGAAGGCAAGATACCACATATTCTGCCGTCACTGTAACACAGCACAATGAGAAAGTGTTCAGTTCACACATTCAAGCCGCTCTCTCCTTGTTAATTGTTGTCTGTGAGCTTCTGTAAAGCCTGCAACTTCTCATTCTAAAAGTTTTCAGTGATGTAACAGTAACCTACCTTGATCTGTGTCTCAAACTATGACACGTTAGGTTCATGAATTTGGGTGGATTGTGCCTGGAAAGTCCTTGAATAGATCTTGAATTTGATGTCTAAAAAGGCATGGAAACCCTGAGCATATGCTGATAACAGTTTACTAGCATTAGGCAGCAGGTATGTGGACACACACAGACTATAAGGAAATCAATATGAAGGCAGCCACATTTAAGGAGATAAAGCACATGTTAAACCAATAACACTGACAATGGCTCTATTCCATTTAGGTGACAAAGTTATGGAGCCCTGGTATTGTGTATGTTAACTCACTAGCATGGCTTACTGGAGCCATTACTGCTTAAAACTTAAAATGTATGTGTAAGATTTTACATGGAGACCAATATGAGGAGATTTTGTGTGTGTGTGTGTGTGTGTGTGTGTGTATTAACTGCACAAGATGCAAAATAAAGACAGAAATGGAAAATGTCCAATATCAGTGTTACCAGATTTAGTGGTTTCCTGCCCAGTTGTTCTTCATTTTCTTTTTGGACAATTTGGGCAGTAACCCCTAATAAAATGTTGTGCCATTGTGATAACTCCTTGAGCTAAAAAGCATGACTCACAGGCAGACAGGTTGAGATAAAAGTTAACTTTACTTGAATGAGAAAACAGGCAAGGTTCAAAACCAGGTAGCAGTCAGTCAAAACAGGCTCACTTATTCAAAAGGGGCAGGCAGAGAATCATAAAATCATTTGTAATGAAGGCAAACCAAAGGCTGGAAAGCTAGCATGGATGCAAGCAGGGGTGGATAGTAACAATACAAGTAATGCATAAGTTAAAATAAAGTAAACATATATTTATTTTTAAGAAACAAGGGCTTTTTCCCCTCTTTATTAAGTTGCATTTTTATTCTGTATATTTTAACCAATAATCCACTTATTATTTTGCTATTTATATCCACAACTGTTGTTAATGTCAGGATTGGTTGTACAGGGAAGAGTGTGCAAGGAGTACCTCTACTGCAGGTACCAAGTTTCCAGCTGCCTGGAAGGAAAAGAAGCACTGTCTTTTGATAACTAAGCAATGATGATGGAGAAAAACCCAGAATAAGAGGCAGCCTCCAGTGACAATCCCTTGCCACATCTGGCCACACATTTTGTACCAAAATCCAAAAAAGACAACAGTTACATGATGACGTCATTTCTATGCCTCCCAAAGACACTGAGATCTCCTTTTTAAAAACTCTTCTCCTAACCTCCGCAAGCACATAATGTAAGTTGCACATCCTGCCAACATGTTTTCATCCCAACTCGTCAAATAGCGCCGCTTTGTCTATGGACATACACATCAAAATGTGACACGCTAGGTACCTTCCTGTGCCAGTTTTGGACCTTCAGGGATGGCGTGTCAGTTTATGTCTATCACATGCATTGTGTCTTTTTAAAATACATACCGTTTTCACAGGAAATGTAGTTTCTGCTTGTTACATGCATACAGTCTTTTTCAAAATAAACATACAATGGAGATAAAACACTTAATTTTTAGGTTTAATTCCTTAGGCTTAGGCAACAATAGCATATGGTTAAGCTTAGGAAAAAAAACACAGTTGTATGGCTTAAGATAATTACCGTTGTTACTCACATTATGTCACATCATGTGACATGCATCACTGGCATAGTATGCTATACATAATTGCACACTATGCTGTTATTGAAATAACCCCGCTGACTTTTGGTTTAACACTGGAAACTAACAGCTGGCTCCCAGGTAAAAGTCCAGTGTTTGTTTGACCCATCCATCTTCTCTCCAGCTCGCCCTATGCAGACGTTTTTGCTCTTTACACTACGGTTGTTGCCGGTGGCATGACAAACTGATGCCACCCTATGTGTAGGTGTGTATCATACTGTGGCAAAGGGTGCGCTGACAAAACAGCAGTATTTGAGGAATTGAAGGTGAGGTACTGATACTGGAGGTGAGAATGTAGTTTGCCTATTATTCGTTATAAATATTTTCCATGTATAATGTTAATCTCTGATGTTATGATAATGACATTAACTTATTCATGAAAAAAGTTTTGTCATGAAGTGCTGTTTTTTCCCCATTATTTTACCCTGGCCCATCCTAAAAATATTAATGAGGAAAGTAACGTGTCGTTTGTGTCATTTATCTTCCAGGTGCTTTTTCACATTTAGTAGACTAGGTTTCTTAAATGGACATTTTCACTTTTACATGAGTCATTGTTATGGGAATAACTGTGCTTTCACTTAAGTATAGACTTACAATACTCCATCCACCACTGGATGCAAAACAATCTGGCAAAGTGTGGGTGGAAATGGGCTGGCATATATACTGCCAGACTAAGGGAAATGGAAATGGGTGAGCAGGTGGGCGGGCAAGTCAGGTCATGGTGATGTTGGGAAAGGGGTTAATACAGGGCAGGAGGGGGTGGCTAGAAGTGGGAATCAGTTGCTGGGACAGGTGGAAAACTCTAAGGGCACCTGGTGAACAGATAGACAATGGCAATGAAGAGGCCTGAGGAAAGAAGGTCAGAGAGGCCAGATAGGCAGGAATAAATACAGCTGAGGCAGATATAGTGACAGCTATATGAATCAGCTCCTCCAGTTATTACTATTGAAACTGACAGTGCACAGTAGGCTAGACATACAGTAAATGATATAACAGAAAAAACTAAAGATATTTAAGTCAATACAATGACAATTAAATGTTTGATTTTTAAATGAGTTGTGGCTCTTGTGAACAATTGTCAAATTGAAAACTATTTAGAAAAATAAGAAGCTGTGAGTGTAACCCATCACAATTACAGCTCTAAATATCTGAAGGATTTGTTATTTTATTGTAAGTCTTCATTGAATTCTCGACTTTTATCACACAGTTTATTACAATAGATCTTTTTCAATCTTCCAGGCCTAAAGCCATCATTGGAGACATTACTTTCTTCACCTTATTTTAAAGAGGCCTCAGGTAAAAGGTGGCTCATCTCACTGCACTCATCCCTACACCCTCCCCCAGTCAATGTGTCAGAGCTGAAAGCTCTATCAAACCCTGATGGGTCTTATAATGTGATTTCTCACAAGGTAAAAGCTCATAATGTATCCTCATATTTGCTGAGGTCAGTTTAACACAATAGAGTTTTTCATTTTCACCCCTCCCAGTTTGGTCTCAGTAATAGCATCTGAAACTGCACATGATGGAGCTACAATGAATAGTCTTTAATGCACAGGCATTGACTTTGGGTCACTCTCTTCATTTCAAATGCTGTCTAATGTTATAAAAGGCTTTTCAAAAGTGATTTTAATATACAGACCATCTAAAGTACCTGGGATTATTTTGGTATTTTTTGTACTGATAGCGATTGCTATTCATAATAACAGAGAGATTTTAAGTGTTTTAACTGAGCAAAGAACTCCTGGCACTGTCCTCTACATTCACAATAATCAGAAATGTAGAGACCTGCATTAGGTTCATTTTGAACTATTATAGTCGGCCCATGGTCATCATAGTCGTCTTTTTACTGGAAATTCCTAATTTAACATACATCAATTTTGTCTGTTTATTTTTTTTTAATTTACTGGTTATGAGTTATTTTTTTTCTAAACCTTTTTATCTCTTAGATCTTCATATCTGTTCATCAATTAAACACAAATATATAATTCAAAAACTAAAATGATCCTTTACAAGGTTGAGTTCTTTTAGACTAAAAAAAGCATATTAATCACACTGAAGAGAATGAGTCATACGGCAGAATGCAAATGATAGGACAAAATGATGATTTTATAATTTCATATTTCCCTCATTAAAATTTTATTAGAAATTCAATAGAAGCTTTCGTACAAGGACACTGATAACACATCCAAATGAAATTAATATTTATCAGACCAAAAAATAAAAAAAATAAAAAATGCAATTGTGACCTGAGCTAAAGTCGCAATGTGATGCTCACACACACACACACATTTTTGTTTCCACACTGATGTTTTCTATCATGCGCCCCAGGTATAAGTCTGTGACGGAGTGATGGCTGACAGTGATGGATTGACATGGACAGATTAAACACTGCCTGTCAGACAGTCTCTTTCCTCTGCAGAAGAGCATCTATCCAGTGCTCTGCCTTTCTGCCTCAGTCGATTCGACGGGTTAGAAAGAATCAAACCTCTAATTGACTTCAGTTAGTGCAGAGACATGTTCAGACTGTGTTTGATCATTAGAAGGCAGACAAAGCTCTGACACATAGACGCTTACAGTGCAGTAAAATTACTGGGATGAGGTTCAGAAAGAGGTCATTCTAGGCCCCTGTGTTGTTGGCTAACTGTTGGCCAGCTGTGACTGGCTCTTCAAAGAGAATCATGCACTCGATTTACCTCTAAAACTTTTTGTATGAAAAAGTATTGGCAGAGTGTTTTAGCTGAATAAAATGTTGACTGGATAAATGTGTGGTGGGAACATAGAGCTTTCTATACAATGCAGGGACAGAGTTTGCATCCACAGCAGACGTTGTGCTAGACTTTTTTGTCGCCGGTCATTTTGACCGAGAGGGTCATAAAAATCCGGTCATAATCTATTTTTACCGGTCATTTTAATTTTCATTTTTAAATTATAATAAAGACATCCACACATCCGTGCCATTAGGCTTCGCCCTGGACACACCGGACGGCACTAACGCGTCACTAACGCGTCCGGTGTGTCCAGGGCGTTATGTAGTTATGCCTGTAGGTTCGGTGACACAAAATTAAAATTGTATTGAAGTGATTATGGTATTGAAAAATGTGGTTTATGGTTTATTTGGTTTATGCAATGTTGTGTTTTTTTAAATTATAAACACGGTATTTTCTCCTCACATTCCTCAGTGCGTGCGGTTGTTATTTTATTTAGAAAATTGGCCGGATTCTCTCGTCTTTTCTGTGTCCGACTTCCTGTTTGGTACGAGCCGCTCGATCCAGCTTGACAGAAGCGCACTCAGCTCCCGTAAAAAATAGACCAGATGCCTCTACTCCGCGGGTGCTCCGCTCTGCTCAGCGGCCTGTGTGGACAGTCAGATAGGTTAACATGGGCACCAATTGAAAACTGCCTCCGCTGCTGGACGCTGTGCTTCGGTTCCGCGTCCGGTGTTACCAGGGCGTTATGTCAACAACGCTACATGAAGCAGATGAATGACTTTATCTCTGCAGTACAGTGCACTCAGCCGCCAAGTGGGCAGGGGTGGTAATTGCAACTGGTCAAAATGACCGACAGCTTTCAGATTTTCCGGTCATTGTTGTAAAAAACCGGTCAATGACCAAGAATATCCGGTTAACGTGATCCCTGATCCACAGTGTATTATTTGAACTTTTTTTAAAAAAATCACACTCTTTATTCACTTTCTTTAGGAGTTCTTATTAATATATATACACTACTGAATTTTGACATTTTAAAAGAGTATTTTTTTGACTTTTATTTTGAAGTTCCCTCTCTGTGGCTTAATTAAAGGCAAAGGTTGGTATAAATTGGTTAGATTGATAAAACTAACAACCCAATCTCCAGCATAAATGTTGGCATTATATGTCTCTGCAAACCACTGATACATTACATTAGCACGATTAATGTGTGGTTAGGCTGAGGCACAAAAGCACTTGCTTATGGTTAGTAATAGACAGTGTTGGGTAAGGGTAAGTTACTGTGTTACTTTTTAAAAAGTAACCAGTTACTTTACTGCGTTACTCCCTGAGAAAAGTAACTCAAGCACTTTTAAAGTACTTTTGAGTATTCTACATTTCCTATTGGCCAATGGACCACAGGGCGCTAAACCTACGTTATTTTGTCTCCAAAATTAAACTTATGGACCACTTGCCCTTCACTGAGATCCAGTTCTCCCATCACAGCCGTCACTTTGACCAGTAGAAACACAGAACGATCTGCTGCCGTAGACAACTGTATGACAACAACACCCCAGCATTTTTAATATTTCCTCTAGGGATGTTACCACACAGAGTAAAAGGGGGAAACGATGGTGTGAAACAGCAGAGGCACTTTGTCAACCCGCTGAGTTAACGTTACCATCATTAGCATCAAGCTAGCAAACAATGGTACATCCTCACAGTCGGACATAAAGTAATAACATTAACAAATAGCGGCGGGGCTTTTACTCACCACAACTGCAGAGGCTCCCAGCTTCATTTGAAACAAACTACATTATAGACGGTCCGTTATTTATTAATCCCTCTGTGTGTTTATATATTTACTTTTTATCCGCTCTGTTTTCTTTATAAAGTTAACATATCACACCGTCATTTCAAACTCAACACTTGTTTCAAATTAAAAGCCCCTTTTAACATCAGCTGAGAGAATCCCTCCATTTTCTAAATAGGCTTTTATTCTGAAACATTTGTCAGAACTTCCTGTGGAAGATACAGTAGCTTGATAGTTTACATATGGCGCTTCAAATGTAGCTCCTGCCATCTGCTGACGCTTTTAGGTGACTACAACAACATGTCGGCTGGCACATGAACAAACACAGTTCTGACTCAAATAATAGTGAAATAAAAATAGGACAAGAATAATCCGATGACATCACACACAACGTGAAAGACGACCGGGGATAACTGGTGAGTACCAGCGTGTAGTGTGTACCAGGCATAATGTAAGTCCTGAGTCTGAAATATGTCTGTCAGCGAGTCCTACTCCACCTATTTAGACTCCACCTTAGACAACGGCAGCATTTCTCCGACCACGTAACGTTAGTGAGCCACAAGCTCCGTGGCTTCTTTCAGACTGATAGGTTTAACGTTATCCCCGTTATTAGAACTAAACGACAGCCGTTGCTGTTTCGGAGCTGAAGGACCAGCGTTCTAAAAGTAACGGAAGTAACTGGTGTCTTGTTTGAAAATGTACTTAAGTATTTGATTACTCAAACAGCAAACTAACGCGTTAGGTTACTCGTTACTGCAAAAAGTAATCAAAGTACTCTAACGCATTACTTTGTAATGCGTTAGAGTACTTTGTAACGCATTATACCCAACTCTGGTAATAGATCATGTTTAGACTTTCAATACCCTCTTTTAACAGCATAGTATTGGCTAGAAATCAGTGGTGTCTTGGTAAAAACATATTCACTTTTGTGGCACTATCCCACTTCCACTATGTGGAAGCACAACGACAAGTTGCTAAGAAGCACCCATGTTTGTTGGCTAAAAAGCTGCTGAAATGCAAAGATGACTCTCTAAAAAACAACCAGTTTTGTTGTTGGTCTAAATCAGTGGTTTGCAGCTTAGCAGGTGTCTTTTGTAGGTGTCACGCTATCCATCCAACTACTGATGACAGTCAGCTTTTATGCTACATCACTTAAGAAACATTAATATAATACACATGAAATGTATAAATGCAACATATCCATGGTTTGCAGTGATGTACAATGCCATAACTTCTTTTGGCAACTGGGCTGAGTCGAGACTTAAGTTACAAATTTGAGGACTTGCTTGACTAATACTGATAGAAAGGCTCAACTTAACTTTGACTTGGTATTCATGACTTGAGACTTGACTCAGACTTGAGACAGATGACTGGAAAGGACTTGCCTTTTCAGCGAAATATTTGCATTTTTCTAGATATTGATAAGTTGTGGTTTGTTTTTAATTGGGTGATTTCCAGTACATTGCACGCAGGCCTGGCAACCTACAGGGACGCAGCAGACCAGCAGAGACCAGTGCATGACACAGCTATCATGGAAAGGGCTAGTCCAAAAAGATTAAACATTTAAGGATTATGTTGTTGATGATGGTAATGAGAAGAGGAAAGGAGTATGCAAGGTCTGCAGCTCAAATATCTGTGACATGAGCACCACAACATCCAACTTCTTTCAACACAACAAACCCCACAAAGGAAGGTATATAAATGTCTTTTAGGCAAACTTATTAGCTAATTGATTTAATTTTGAATAACTTGACTGGTGTCTTGGTTCACCTGAGCAATGACTTGACTTGACCTGCTTGATTCTGCCCATAATAACTTGGGACTTGCTTAAGACTTCCTCCTGCTTCCAATCTTTATGCAAAGCTAAGCTAACTGGCTGCTGGCTGAAGCTTCATATTTACCTTACAGACATAAGTGGTATCTTCCCATCTTGTTCTGAGCAAGAAAGCGAATAAATATTCCTTTCAACCTTCACATTTTATCTCCTACCTTTGTAATTAAGATTTCTGAGATGAGAGAAATAGTTTTGATATAATTTAGAGCACAGGTCAATAGACATTTTTTGTTTATTTATGCTATCCTCTAAGTTTTATGAATATCTTTTAGCTTTTGATACAATTTCCAGTCAACCCAAAGACTACTTGACAATGTCTGCAGTGAAGTATAACATGCCAGCCTACCCGACAACAAAATCACAATCTCCCACAAAGAAAATAATAATACATAGCTTCAGGGCTTCTGTAGATATATGAGATGCCTGCCAAGAAGCTAAACAATATGGCGGGACACTCGGTTAAGCACCAAAATGACACTGAGCCTTGCAAGCAGCCAAACATTGCTATATACAGTAGCTTCTAGACAGCTTAAAGAATGCTAAGCAATAAGCATTGTCTGCCAGGAGGCAAAGCTGCTGTGCGAGGGGAAGCAGACAAGTAGCTGTTGATCCTTTTAGGCAGCAAAGTGGCTTGACGTGTCATTTTGCTGCCCAGTGCACTGCCCCAGCTTGCTTTGCAGCCTGCAAATGTCGTGACCATTATCTGGTAGCTGTGCAGAAGCTGTCTGCTGTTACACAAGTCTTTGTATGACTGTGAGAGCCACTTTCAGGCACACAGGGTTTTCCAGGATTTTGAACGATATCATTTGGAGGGTGACCTATTATTATACATTACATAAGAATCAGGTTGGGGAATTTAGTTATAATGATTTTATAAAACATTTTTTTTCTTTTTACAACAATACACTGTAAGAAAAACAAAACATGCTTTAAAATTGTCACGTGGGGAGGCTTTGGGCTCTGTATCTCTATCTGTATCATTAACATTATTTGTAATATCTCTTAGATACCATTAATTCTGTTGTTCTGTCTCACTGAAATCAATAAAATATGTGGTCAGTCAACAGCATATTTTAATTAGTATGTGGTAAAACATTAAGGTGAGTTGTTGGTGTTGCATTGTAAATTATTGTTTATTGTTCAAAATACACATAAATGCATCCACAAGCCCATTAATAATAGTTTGCTATAGCAACTTTTCAGCAATATCTAAGTAAATGATTTAGCAACAAAAGGAAAGTGAAAGACTTAATAAAACATTATTACTGGATATAGTTAATAGATAATAAAATCATAAATCATGCTTGATGCATTATAAAATGTTTTTAACTGACCATGGCGGGACTTTTCTCCTTTCTGTGATTAAGAGAAAAACTGGCTTAAAGGGACAGTTCACCCCAAAATCCATATTTTTCCTCTTACCTGTAGTGCTAGTTATCAGTTTAGATTGTTTTGATGTTGAGATATTGGCTGTAGAGATGTCTGCCTCCTCTCCAGTATAATGGAACTAGATGGCACTCAGCTTGTGATGCTCAAAGCGCCAAAATAATACAAGCCGAATGCACATTTCTGCATATGCATGCCTCCTTCTGCACTGTGATACAGTTGGCGGGTGTAGTTTGTCAGAAAGAAAGGAAAATTGTTCCTGCATGAAACTCCTTACAACAAGGTCTGTAATTTAGAGTAACCACGTCATGATCTCTGGAAAGAGACATTGCTGTCAAGCTTTTCAAATGTATTATTTTGACATTTTGAGCACCACAAGCCTAGTGCCATCTAGTTCTGCTGTATTGGAGAGAAGGCATGTTTATGGCCAATATCGCCAACATTTTGCAACTCACACCAAAACAGTCAAGACTGATAAATAGCACTACAGGTAGAGTAAAAATAAGAAATTTTGATTTTGGGGTGGACTGTCCCTTTAAGCCTGCTGCTCTATTCCATCATTCCTTTGTGCTAAAGTTACAGGTGTCCATTAAAATGTGTCATGGAGAGCTGGCTGATGTGAAAAACTGCTTCTTCTTCTTTTGTCATCTAAAGTGAAAAGTCACAGATGCTGTGTTCACTCAGCTGTCAAAGCTCTCTTCACTGCCCATATTTTGCTTTTTGTCAGAGGCAAAGTTATTTAATTAAATTGACATCAATTTATTCATTCCCCATGGGGTGATTAAAAAGGGCAAAATTAAAAAAATACTAAAACTGTGACCTTCATATAATAAATGAGTACAAAAAAAATGCTGTTGTGCCAAGTGCTGAGTACTGTACTCAGTGAAGGCAAGTCTGATGAACTCAAGGGGGCTATAACATAAGTGTTCAGTTCAATGAACCCAAATTTCCATTGTACTGAAGTCAAGCAATTTAGCCACATTGTGGCATGCACAGCCATGAATATAAGAATTTTCACTGTGCCCTCCCAGTATTGCCTCAGACCTTTCATAAGCCCAAACTGTGAACATCCCCATAGCTTAAAATGTGGGATCATGCATGTGAACTCATAGACCCTTATATTCGTCACATTATCATACTCAATTCTTTCTAACTCTCTCCCAATGCTCCTTTATTTTCACAAGATAATCCATATTAATTATGTTTGATAGATAAAACATTAATATGAAAATATTATTCTTGATCCATTTGCAGCTATATAATGAAGAGTCAGGAGAGAAGGAGGCGTTGTATAACATAAACGACACTGAAGCAAAGCAGAGTGAAATATATTTCTTCTCCATGGAGAGAATAGCATGGCACTCTCATGGTTTTATTAATGCTGAAAGCTCAGAGAGACATTACTGTCCTATATATGCGTAGATAGATCTCAGCATGCGTGTTTCTGCATAATTAGCTGGAGGAGTTTTTACATTTTCTTATATTTCTAAACCTTTTTTCCCTCTTCCAGTTGCTTTTTGTCTCACAATTTTTCATCACTGTCTTGTGAAAAAAAACTAACTTTTCACAAGCTAAGAAAAACAGCCCTGTTTTCAGCTATATTTAATAATAAGAAGAAATTCTCGCCCCATAAATGAATGAATTAAACTAAAAGGGGTGGGGGAGTCTGAGGGTCCTCCGAGATTGTGCGATTTGAATCCCATTTCCTGGTATTTCTACATACACTTAGGGCCTATAGTGACCAAAACAAAATTTAGGAAATAATTAAGGTGGTCATCATGCCAAATTCTGCTAGAACAGCACTAAATATGCCGAATATGCAAGTCCTTTGCGGCAGTATATCAGAGCAAATCAGCAGCTCAGTTCCCGTTCTCAGCCAGAATCTGATGGCTGGCCACAGAAACGTAAGGGACAGTGTGTAAGATTTAGGGGGATTTAGTGGCATCTAGAGGTGAGGATTGCAGATTGCCACCAGCTGAAACTTCTGGTGGTTCCTTCAGTGCTCATTGTTCAGGAGGTAAAATATCAGCAGAGGTCTCCTCCTCTCCAAAACAACGACGAACAGCTAGCCTAACAGCTACTAATGTGTGCTCACCTTTTTCTCTGATAACTTAAGATCCCAATGTTCAGATGCTTTTAACCAGGAGCTGAATTATTGAAAATACCAAAATACAAATTGCTCTATCTGGAGCTAGTGCTTGGTTTGTCCATTTTGGGTTACTGTAGAAACATGGTGGTGCAACATGGCGGATGAGGATCTGCTCCCTATGCAGATATAAACACTTAAGAAAACATACTGATCATGTTATACACTATTTCTGCCAATATATACCCCTAAATCCTACACACCGAACCTTTGAGCCTGATTTTTGTGATATATTAAAAAAAGAAAGAAAAAAGAAACTCTTTTGGATGTATGGGGGGAGGGACAAAAACTGGAATTTGGTTCTTTGGGTGTATATCAGCCATTTACTGACATTAATATTCGACCCCTTTTTCGTATGAAACGCATGAAAGAAGATGGCAGCAAAATAATAGCCCCTTCGATCACCACCACCACCTGCAATCACACTTGTGCTGTACTAGAACATGTTGCTGGAGCTCTTACATGATACACTACAAGATACATAACCACTGCACTACTCACAACAACAGAGATAAAATGCACTCTCATTACAGTACATCCCCTTTTCCAGCCTTTGCTCATTTGTAATTAACCCTTGTGGACAGCAAGAGATGCATTTTCATATTTCCCTAAAATTCCATTCGAGTGTGACTGCAGCATATATAGACATGGCTGATTGGTGATATTACCAGATACCTGTATATTTTAGATTCTGAGTGCCACACTAATATGACAGTAGGAATACTGATTAACTCGATTCAGGGGTGTATGCTCGACATTGATGTTATGCTAATGTGGTGCCACTCTCCCGACTGTGTCCACACACACTGAGCACCTTTAGCCGTGAATTTTCATACAATTCACCGATAATGGAAACTAATTTTATTCAGAGGAAGCGGTGGAGGACACTATGCATAATCATGTCAATGTAAATAATAAGCGTATACCCATTCATCTGTCTCTTACCATTTGCCTCTTCTAACTCATCCACATAAACATGCAGCGGTAGTCTCCCTGAAGCACATTACACGTTGTTTTACAGAGAGCAATGTATGATCTTTGATTTTGTACACAGAATGCAACTCAGTGCATTATGAAACAAGCTCAGGGGTATAAAGTATAAATCAGCATGTGTGTTTAATTTTTAAAGTGCAAAGACAAGATTAACCCTGGCCTCACTGTGGTTGGTAGTGGAAGGTCAATATCACAGAGTCAAACAATTGTAATCAGTGTGACAGAAGCATTGCTGGGGTGAGCTGAGTGAGCATCACTGTGATTTTTATTTTAAAAATCAATTTATCTTGCACGCATGAAGCTCCAGCTAAACAAACCCAGCATTTTAGTAGAAGTGACAGCCTGCTGGTTGGGACATGCTGCGTCTTATATGTTCTCATAGAGTGCCGTGTGTGTGTGTGTTTGTGTGTGTTTGGCTGTATGTTTCTGTAAGTGAGCTCTTGTCTGCTCTAGAATAGAGGATGCTATTCCATGATAATGACTTGCACTTTGAGTTTAAACTGTTTATTTGATGCAAGCAACCAAACTTTAATCCACTCATGGATTTAATAATCTTTTATAAAGATTATATATAAAAGTCATTAGAATGAAATATAATCCTGCCTAACATGCACTGCAGGCAGGGACGTGCAAAGACATTTTGAAGGGCTCTGCACAACCCCCCCTCCCGATTTGCCTATCATCCATCAGCATGTGCAAAATATTGTCATTGAACTAACCACAAATCGATTTAAGTTGTTTTGAATTTTTGAGCTTAATGAAAAAAAAGAAAGAAATGCACACTGTCATAGTCCATTGTTATTGCATTGATGCAGTGTTTCTAACTTAAGTGTTTTATCCCCCTTTTTTTTTTTTTTCATACCTGAATAAATTCTTCAAAGAACACTCAATAACTGCTGGCAAAGCTCAGGAATTAGATTGATGTAGGCTATATCCAGTTTTGTATGTAAAAATATGGGTAACACTTTACTTGAAGGTATCTACATAAGATTGACATGACACTGTCATAACTATGACATGACACTGTCATGAACTTGTCATAAACATCATGTACATGTCATAAACATTTATGACTGATGTCATTAAGTGTCATTCGGTTTTTGTAATGACAAGTTGACATTGTTTGACTTGTCTTGATTAGGACATCAAATTTGGGATGCCCTTATTATGACAACTTGACATTAACCAGGATGACATTACAAGAAGATTTGTTTGTATCAATCATTATGTCAGCTTGTCATAGACACAAAAAGAGGTGCATTTCTTGTTAATGTCAAGTTGTTATGACAAAGACATCTTCTGGTAATGTCATCCTGGTTAATGTCAAGTTGTCATTATAAGGACATCCCAAACAAATTTAATGTCAACTTGTCATGACAAAGATAACTTCTGGTAATGTCACTTTGATTAATGTCAAATTGTCATAATCAAGACAACCCAAACAATGTTAACTTGTCATTACAAAAACCGAATGACACTTAATGACAGCAGTCATAAACGTTTATGACATGTACATAATGTTCATGACAGGTTCATGACCGTGTCATGTCATAGTTATGACAGTGTCATGTCACTCTTATGTGCATACCTTCAAGTAAAGTGTTACCAAATATGTACTAGAATACAGAACCATTACAAAATGTCATGTAGGATTTCATCATATTTACTGGCCTTACCATCCCATATTTCACTATATCTATTAGATTACTTTATTTAAAAAATAAAAATTGGCCCATTTCCCATTAGATGAATTACACAGAATATGGTTGTTTGTTGACATTTTTACTCACCTGCTTGTAGTCTGAATCCAGCTCTCCCTTTAGCTGCCTCCCTCAGCTGTTTCTCTCTTTCCTAGTTAGCTAAGATTGGCTCATGTGAAAGTATAATATAAGGCAATACTGTGCAAAGTGATGCAAATGTGATGAGCTGCGCATTGTTTCGAAGCATATGGAGATTTTTATTCTCTCTCTCATATGCCACCTTTTACCTTCCATTCTCAGCAAGCTGGGTGTAGAACACAAGATACACACAAAGCAAAAATAAAGGCAGCAGCCTCATGAGAGGACATACTGTGGTCGGGGAAAATCTTCGATAAATAGCCTGATCTGTAGCCTAAATGAATCAGTATATGAAAAAACATGTTAATTGGGGTTATCATGAAGGTTGCTTTCTGCATTGTGCCAAAACAGCAAGTCAGTCTGATTTTAACTAACCTCCAAGATAAACCATCAAAGTTCTCTCCCCTGGCCATTCCCATCGCACTAATACGCTGAACCAAGCATGAGATGTGAACGTCTTAATTGTTGTGCACAGAGATAATGATACCACTTGCATTAGCCTGCTTGACACACAAACACACACACACACACACACACACACACTGGTGAATGGTTGAATGTTACAGCAAGGTGAAAACACCTTTGAGTAAACACCTCTTTGTGCTTTATTCCTGCTTTCTCCCCAGATTAACACTAACAAGGTAATTTAATAACTGAAGGTTATCAACACTTCAATAGAAAACTAATGAGTAGCCAGATCAACCTTCACCACCACTTGATTTTCTCCACTGATAACCTGACTGATATACATGACTGAATTATTTGCTATTGGGCTCTTATTGCTCTTATTTTAACTCCGATGACTTGTGACTTCACCCAGTCCCAAAGATGAAAAAGTATGCTATTTAAAAAATGTGCCGCAGTTCAATTAATATCCTTCATTTCCTGAATCAACATTAACACTATTCTTTTCTAGCGAGGCAATGCATCCAATCAAGTTGCAGGAGACAACAGTGAACATCTAACATTACATTACTGACTGTCATTTGGGAGAAAAAAAAGAGACCAAAGACAATTTTATTGACATCCAACACGTACACGTATGGTGGTCAACAAAAACCAAATTGCGGTATGCAAAATATGTGGGTTTAAAATGGCAGACAAAGGCGCAACAACTTTTAAATAAACAACAATTTAAATGAAAATAAATGAATACAAATTTTAAAAGGCATTAAAGATTTTTTAAAATCAGTATATTCTTATGTATTTAAAATGGTGTTAAACTTGGTGAGGAGCACACAGTGAATTGTTTTGGACTTGAAACTCAAAGTTTAAGACTTGGGTCCTGACTCTTTCAAGACTTACCTCTAACTTGCAAAACAATGACTTCTTCATAGCACATTGTCAGTGTTTTGAAGATGTTTGTATTTACAGTGAAACAATGACTGGACAAAATACACACTCATCTTTCTTGTCCAAAGAACTGGTTCTGCCTCATGAGGACACACAAAACGGTGAAACAGTCTCCTTTAAACTAACTTAATGCTTTAAGCCCACATTGGCTCTAAACGTTGTTAGCTGGAGAGGAATTAGTTCATTTAAAGTGAAACATTACACAATAGAGCTCTAACAGCTGCTTGAGCACACCATCTATCAGTATCCATGGTGACAAATGTTTCCTGTTCATGGTGGATAGTGTTATGTGCATCTTACAGTTTACTTGTTTGTTTTATACATTCCTCTATAATGTGAGGCGTCTTCCATAGCTGTGAGTATGAGTTGTGATGTGTAGTAAGGCAGGATTGGTTTGAGAAAGGGTCTCCATCATGTCATGTCCCTCAGGATTAAGTCCTTTGCTTGATGGATGTGTGCAATTATGTACAAAAAGACTGCATTTTAATTGAGTATAATTTTAATGTAGGATGAAAGACCTTGAAACAACAACCATCAGTTAGCTTCTAGAGTAAATGGGCAACTTTATGGCTTTATTTGCATATTTGGCTGCGCTGCACAGAGAGAAATGCTAAAAGTAAGTCAGAGCACAAGTTCTGCAGCCACAGAAACTGTGAGGATGAGATGGGTGGAAATGTGTTTAGGAGTGGCAGGCAGTCCAAAGGGAGGGATCCTGTGGAGACCCCTAAAAGCTGATGCGCAGCTACTGACTCACATTCAATGTTAGACCACAGAGCCTACCTCAAGATAATCTTATAATAACTGCATCATGGGAAAACAGAGAGACATTTTGGAGAAACTGGCAGGGACCTTTCAAATTCGACATGTGCTCCTCCGCCAGGCCCTGGCAGAGTGCCTGGGAACTCTTATTCTGGTGGTGAGTGAAGATTATTTTGCATCCCTCCCCCACCGTACTGAGTGGATCATTTTGTTCAAGTAAACACGGATAATAAACTAAATTGCTAGATGTTTACTGTACTCAGTAAAACTAGTTTACTACATTTAAAATTGAAGGCGTGAATTTCAGATTGTCATCTGCTGCCATTCAGTAAATACATGCTAAATTAAATGTACTTTTGGTTGTGCTTAAATAAGAATCTGAAATGGTTGGCTGTCATGACAAATCTCATGTCCTATATTTTTCTCTGTTTGCCATTTACTTTTTCTTTTGCTATTTCTTGCTTAAATACTGTAGTACCTTGAAACTTACCTTTTCATCACAGCTGAACATGCAGCTTTGTGTGGCTAGTTTTTGATATTCTGTATCCATAAATGTAAAACACTACCACCACAAAAAAAATCTTAACAAAATGTATGCATTTGAACACAAATGAAGAGTAAATTTGAGTTGGGTTAAGTCTATTTTTAATAGTCACAGGTATGTAATAAAGTGTAAAATAGATTATTTCAATGTGTGAGCATGTTCAATGTTTTGTATATCTATGGGCTGGGGGGTTACGATTTAAAGCTTTTTAAAACTGTTCATTTCAGCGCCAAAACATGGCTGTGCAAACCTGCAAATAGCAAAAAAAAAAAAAAAAATGCAAGGTATCTAAAAACCATGTAATCTATTTGTTTTGTAACTTTCTTGCTTCATATTTCAAGCAGTCTGTTACTTCTAACTGGCCTGTGTGAAATGCTGTGATAATATAATAATAGTCCCAATGTCCTCAAACGAGTACTTCCTAATTAACAGCATCTTAGAGCCTTACTATTGCTAAAATTAGTCACAACTGTATGCCATATCAAGCTACAAATGTTATTAAGTATAAATCAACAAGTTCGACCTTAAAATTTGATTTAGTAAAATTTAGCTTCCATAGCTACCTTGTCCACTGTTGTCAGTATCGGCTGTAGACTGACTTTGCAGAGATGACTGTGATCTTGTTTTTACATAGATTACTGTTTTGTGCTTTTGCTTCCACTAAATGTGTGGACAAAAAAATGACCAAAAACAAGGACAACAGGTCTAAGTTAAGAAGTATAAAGTGCAGCAATCCTAAAATGTAATGTCCTGACATGAGGACGCAGGGTTGTAGTAGGTTAAAATAACCATTTCACAAATCCGAAATGAAGCATCGGTTTTCTTATCTCCCTAACAAAGCACAGAACCCCAGTCAATGCCCAGAATGCTCTGAAAACCTATTCACTGTCTGATAGTAAGCATGTTCAACCTTCAGACAAGCAGCCACCAGTCCCTTCATGACCTACACCATCTGTACGTCCTGCACCCTTAACCTTATTTTTCCTGGATATCAAGATAGCCACTGCAAACATGAAATTCAGAAGAGTACAGATGTGCCTTTTCCTCACCAGACATTTAGGACCATACATAAATAGATCAACAGAAGTGTTCTCCCAAACCCACAGTGAGTCTAAAGACTTGAGCAAACCAGCTAACCTCGGACACTCAGTGAATAAATGTTCCAATAATTCTCCTGTGAACAGAACAGACAGCCCAACCTAGGATCCAGGTGCACTATCTGTCTGTTCGTAGCCATTACTCTATGTATTATCCCCCACTGGAGGTCAGTTTTCCACTTTTCAGTGGGCAGCATATGTATAGTACAGTGTAGCCTGTGGCGTGGAGAGATGTGACAAAATGAAAACTTTCCCACTGAATATGCCTAAGATCATGTCAAAAATCTAAAAAAAGAATGTATATCATGTAAGTGCATGACAGCTGACAAGCCACTGACAATTAAAGATGCGAGATGGTGAGCAAAACACATTATAATAAATGGTTAACAGGTTGCAAGATTTTCTTACTAAGAACATCTCCTGGAGCTTTCCACCAGCGCTTTATTCAACATGAAGTTCAACAGAAAAGAAAGACCTTTGAGCTGATTCCCCCAAGGGATTCTGTCTCTTTCTCGTCCAACATGTTTGTGTAGAGAGAGAGGTGAGGGTGCGACCGTGTCTGGCAAGAGTTTAGTTGTTTGATGACAAAACAGTTGATAATTTGTTTTTTTGTTAGGGCCTCTAGGTGTCTTCTTTAAGACTGATTTGATGTTCAAAGGTGACTTTTACAGTAGTGCTAAAAGGTAAAGAACTTTTAACAGCTGCTCACTTCTCATTAAATTGCTGCTTTCTTAGATGTCTATGAAAGAAACACTGAATAATTTCAACTGTTTTCACCGAGGACTGCTGCTTTAATTATCCCCTGTCACGTCCTTCTTTGTATTTAAATTACACACACAAAACCACATTATTTCATATCCATATTCTTTGCTAATGGTAGAAAACAACATGTGCAGTTCCCACTGTAAACTGTTTCAACACACTAGGAAGTCACAAGATTCTTTTAAATTAAAACAAAATGTTTTTTAGGCGGTACAAAACAACCTGGAATCCCTCTGTTTCTCATGGTAACCCACAGACAACACAAATATCAGGAGAGGGCACCAACGGTGAAACGGCAGGCCATTTGTTATTCTGGTGCCCAGCTGTGACTGATCTGTTAATTCCAGGAGACCTTTCACTCTGCTGGCAGTCTGGTCCCCTCGGTGGTCACAGCTGGCCCTCCGCAGAGGAAGGCTCTGCAGGTGGACTCAGATTGTTGCTGGCATCAATAGTCCCACACAAAGCCCGACCATAACATACTCCTGACCTCTGAGGTCAGAGAGACACACCCTGGATACGACAAAAAGCAAGACTCAGCCAGACACCTGACTCTAGGTCAGACCACTGTGGGGCTTTATTATTCTCTTTGAAGTTTTTCTACTACTGTCTGTCTACAAAAATAACTTCATTTCAGGGTTTGTCTTTTTCAACTTCACTGCATATTTTTCCACTGGTTGGATCTCAAATAAAGTGTGTGGTTAGGAAATGATAAAAAAGGCATAAAAAGGTAGATGTGTTCAGTAAATAACAGATTGTCTTAAGTATCTCCACCTCCTCTTTCCAGATGTTTGGTTGTGGAGCAGTAGCACAGGTGGTGCTAAGCAGAGGCTCCCATGGCACGTTCCTCACTGTCAACTTTGCTTTTGGTTTTGCTGTAACATTGGGCCTTCTTGTGAGTGGACAGATCTCAGGTAAGAACGCTGTACAGTATCTCAAAAGTTACAGGAGCTTCCCGGTCTCCCAGATGTTTTGTTTGGGGTCCTGGTGACCCCAGGCCCTCCTTCATGGCTAATAAAACATACTTAAAATTGTTTTATCACCTTTATACCTCACTTTACTTTATAATTGCCTATAAGCGCAGCATTAAAGTGATGACATGTTTCAGAAGTCCGTTACAGAAAATGACACATCATTGCGATCTCAAAAATTCCCACGATAAAACATGGTTTAATACAATATATCCATATCTGTGATTGTGTTAACAGTGTTTTTAATGCAGTATTACTCATCCCAAATTCCAAATAAGTCTATTTTGTTGTCTCTTCTAGGAGTTTCATTGGAGTCTCTGTCAGTGAATGACTTTTCAGCGCACAAAAGAAATATATTTTGTTCTTACATAGCCTATAAAACCATAACAAATATATTTCCTTATGTGCTTTGTGGTCAATTTTGTATTTTGTCACCTTCATTAAAGGGGACCTATTATGCTTTTCCTTATTATCAGTCTTGAATATAATGTAACAGCGTTGGATGTCCACGTTAAACATGGTTAGATAAATTCAAATAATTCAAATAATGAGGTAAACGTATGTAAGAGTAAACGGTGACAGCAAAAACCCTCAGGCTTCAGACCGTTCTAAATTCAGTGTTTCCAACATTTTTTCTAGTTTTGAGACAAGCTGACCACAGCTCTTGATGGATGATCATCCGCTGCATGCACACAGATGTTTACATTACGTAGCCTATAATTCTAAATGTAGCTACATGCTAACATGTACTCTTGGTTGCCAGTGTTGTTCATATGTCCCCAGTTTTGGATCATATTCCTGCTGGAACAAGTCGGGTTGAGAAAATTTTGGTTTACAAGTGGTTGGTAGAAAGTGCCACTTTAAACTGTTAAAGTCATTCCTTGGCTGCAAATATGTAGGTGTAGATGTACTTACATGCAAATATCAGGGAAAGTTGTCATTTTGGTTGATGATTTCAGACCATATTCTCGCTGAGACATGTCAAGTTGTGAAGATTTGGGTCTGAAAGCTTTTATTGGTGATTTTTCACAGAAGAAAGTGCCACTATAGACTGTAATATACATTCCCTGGATACAAGTACATTGCTACGTGTAGCAACATGCTAACATCAGGAAAACATTTCATCTTGTTTGCCGATGTTTCTTTTCTCCCAGATTTTGGTTAAGAGGCTTTTATTCATTATTGTTAATGGTAGAAAGTGCTGCTATTCTCAGTTACAATCATTACCCCAGCTGACCCAGAAATGCTGACCAATCAGAGCAGAGCAGGCTTGTTTGGGAGGGGGTTTAAAGAACCCTGATGTTATTGCACTGCATGAGGAAAATAAGGTGTTGGAACACTGAAGCATGTAATATTTTTTTGTAGAAACTCAAAATACAAATATGAATCTGAAAATGAGCATAATAGGTCCCTTGCAAAACCAGTTTGTTTGCCTTTCTATATATTTTTAGTGAGGTTAGGTGGAAAAAAGGCTATTTAAAGGAAAAATGGTTGATTTTGCAACTGACATTATTATTATATATTTAGACATACAGCAACAACAATGAGGCAGTAAAGCCACTGTCAACAAAGGATGGATTTAGTAAACTTTTTTATCATTAGAAAAATCACATTTAGTTGAGCTACAGTCATTTGCATCACCGTCATGAAGTACCTGTCATTCAAAGAGTGTTTCCACAAGACTCAGCTTTTTCTCTCCAACTTCCATCATAACAGGGATTCATTATTATTGATGGCTTGACAGACACTAAATATCAGCAAAGGGTAAACTGGCAGTTATCTGAAGTGCAGTATTTACCACACTGATGTGTTTTGCCAGACGAATGACAGCTAGAGGCAGCAGGGAAAGCAGAACAGGAAGCAGTGGACAGAGGAATGCAAAATTTAAAAGAGACACACACAGACGGACGGGGCACTTACCCCTGAACTCAAAAACTATGTGGTCTGTAATTGAAAGGAAAGTGAGAGAGTCAATCCTCAATCCCTGTATCCTCTGTCAAAAGCAGCGACACTACAAAGGGTTCTGCAGTTCACTCATACTCACTTCTTCAGTGCCTTTATAATGAGGCTGTCCCCCTCTAACACTCGTTGCAGCTGAGAAAATAAGCTCTTATAATTAGATAGCTCCTACCCTGACACGATTAAGGTGTGAATAGAAGCGAGGCACCCACACAAGTGTGCCATCAGAGCAGTTATTTCCCCCCTTCAAGGTTAGAAAAAAGGATACTTTTCTAAATCTTTTCATCCCTCCAATTTAATTTGTGTCGCTGAGACCTTCCATCCCAACAAGACTTTACTGAGACCGCAATTACTGAATATACAGTTGGCTTACAATTCTCTTCTCTCTCACTGAGGAAAGAGGAGGGGGAATAAGGCAGCCTCCATGTGTTTGTTTTCCTGTGTGTGAATCAGATAGAATGTGATAGTGGATATATGTATGAAAATAAACCAAAGTTTCTATATTTTTTTCATCTTTAGGTGGTCATCTGAACCCAGCTGTGACCCTCTCACTGTGTTTACTCGGGAGGGAGCCATGGAGGAAGTTCCCATTGTTCTTTTTCTTCCAGACTCTCGGAGCCTTCCTGGGTGCAGCGATTGTATTTGGCATGTATTTTGGTATGTGAAACTGAAAAAGGACTAATCAGATTAATAACAGTGTTAAAGTTGAACAGGCCACACACCTGTAATAATTACACAAATCAAAATTGTTGTCGTCTACTCAGAGGTACACTTGGTTGTTTATACTTGTTGTAGGAGGGGACACAAGATGGATGGACCCCAAGGACAAGAACAATTTTGAACCTTTGATTTCCTTCAGTATACTGCAGCATAGTGGTGACAATACAAAAATAACTACCTGTTGTAACTGCCTGCCTGACAGTTTGAACAAAACCAGATGGTTGCTTTCTCTATGTGCACACGTTCGTAAACAAATGAGCATCTACTGTTGCACCTTAGCTCTTGACAAATTTGGTGGCTGTCTCCCACTGAATCTCTCACCAAAGGAGTCAATTAACACGCTTACAGGTTACCTTCCATGAGTTGTTTTTTCAAAGACTTTATGTTCTATTGCCTGGTATGTTTTATCTTCTGTGAATGATAAAAACAAACTGCATAAGATAGTCCACGTGTCCAGGAAAGTTGCTGGACAGCAGCAAAATTGCATGATGATAACCTGTGAGAGAAGTGCAGGTGATTACTAAAGAGGTTTCACATACATTATTTAGTTTATACAAGCAGTAAACATCAGGCTGACAGTAAAGGGTGCCATCCTAAATCATTTGTGCTGGCCAGTATTGTACTGTTGAACAAACTGTAAAACAAAAACCGAACCTTTGTGTGACAATGCTGCACCGTATTATATGTAGAGTACTTTAAAGGCATACTTCACCCCCAAATGACTACCTGTATATCAGTTACTCTTCCCAGTTTACGCTGTACGTCTGTTAAGAAAACTTTTTATTTGTTTGTTTGCGTGCCTCCAGTAAATGAAGAATCCAAAAACAGAGACTTTTTTTTTGTTGATGAATTGAAGTCATAGGAGTCAATAGAAAAACTATATCAAAACATCTGTTTACAAACTCTCACACAACTTGTGCAGTATAATCCAAGACTTATTTATCTAGTTGTATACTCACTGCTTCCAAAACAGAAAACCTTTTGTGACGGGGAACTAAACTTAAGTTCGTAGTAATTTTATGTTATGGGATTGCTGACCTACCACTGCTTCAAGCAGAAGTTAGTCTGTGTTTCTGTGTTACTTTGGTGTTTTCAAGGGTTAGTTCGGATTCACCAAAGTCACACAATGACAAAAACAAACTACCAATCAAGCCAGTGGTATACCAGCAGCTTCTGTTGTCAGTGAGGTAAAGTTACTATGTTTATCCATAGAGTCTAGCTCTGAAAAGAGCATAGATAAAGTTTCACTATCTGTTCAGTTCCTCAAAGAAAGAGCTGTCTGTTTGGGAAGTATTGAGCGTACGACTAGATAGATTAGACAGGAGATGAGAGGCTTATACTGCACGAGTTGTGTGATAGTTTGTAAACAGATGTTTCATGTAGTTTTGCTGTTGTAAAAGATGGACCCTTATAACATAAATTTGTCATGGATTTCCTTAGTTTCTAGATGCTTACTTCACCAGAGACATGCAAAACAAAGTTTCTTTACAAATTCAACATAACACAGGGTCGGTAATTGATACACAAATGTTCATTTTGGGGGTAAAGTATTGCTTTAGGATGATCAGTTTTAATTGGCAAGTACCCAAAACCAATTTTAGCTATTATGAGAAGAACACCCCAATTCACTGCATTTTAGAAAGATAGATACATAAGAATTTTGAGGTAACATGAATGTCTATAACAAATTTCATGGTAATTCGTCTAGTAGTTGTTGAGACATGTTGCTCAGTACTGTAAAAGCAGTGGGCTTGTAGTTTGAGAGGCTGATCAGGGGCTGCAGTCTCAGTGTTTCAGGTCAAGCTGAGGATCTTTGTTGTTGTGTGAGCTGTGCAACAGTGAGTTTAATTGTATGAAAACTTATAGTTTGTGCATGTTGTGTTGTGTGCTTGCTTTGTATGCTTTCAATGTTATTCTGCATGCTTGAATGCAGCCATAGTTATCTATATGATTGTGCATCCTCAGCCCACATTCAGTGACTGATTACATTTATGTAAGCAAGCAGAAAGTAAAAATGAAACTGAAATGCCAAGTGCACTTGTGTTTGCAGTTGCTGTCATCAGCTCTATCTCTGAAACGTACATCATTTCACCAATTTAACGTAAAATTTGCAGACTATTTAAAGGTCCAGTGTGTAAGATTTAGGGGATATATTGGCAGATATTAGACAGAATAATCATAATTATCCTGTCTTTAGTGTATAATCATCTGAATATAAGAATCATGTTTTTGTTAGCTTAAAATGAGCCCTTCATATCTACATAAGGAGTAGGCTCTCTTCCATGGAGCCAGTCATGTTGCACTGCCATGTTTCCACTGTAGCCCAGAACAAACCAATCAAATGCTGGCTGTAAAGAGGGCCTTTCAGATTTTTATGTAGAAGTGTTTGCTTGAATTTGACGGCACAAATGTACCTGAAGGCCACTGTAGTGGTGTGTCTCAAATTACATACTTCTGTTAGTCTACTTTTATGTAGTATACTATGTGCACTTTATACTCATTGGCGTAGTGCCCAAATTTCGACAGGGTAGTGTTGTCTCAAAACAAACACGACCATTGTGCACTCACCGAAAATCACGGCCACAAATTAGCTAGCTAGCAAACTAGCATTAGCATTCGCGTTATCGTTCGTGGTACCACATCATTACAAACTGCTAAATTAACCCAATAAACATACTGCTGGCTTAGACCTGACAGCAGTAAAGTGGTTCTTAGTGCAAAAAACACATGTATTCGTACAATGCAGCGACGTTCATGGTCGCACAGTCCTCAGCCGTTTTTTCCAGTTTGAAAAGTGGTCCCTCCCCTTCCGCTACGTAGCCAAGATGGCGACCATTGAGGACGAGAAGTATCCGTAGTTCCACACTCAACTTCTTGACCATTTTGAATGCACCATCCGGGTACTCATAGTGCACTGCATTTTCCCATATTAAATAGTAATATTAAGTGTAAGTACAGACGTACGCGATTTGAGACACAGCATAGGTTCTCCTTGAACTTGGAGAGAGGAGGGGCATTCAGTTGGTTGCAGTCTGCAACCTCACCACTAGATGGCACAAAATCCCACAAACTGCTCCTTTAAATGATAAATTGATTTGAATATAAACTTTTAGTCAGTTTGGCAGCAAATAGAATGTCATATCCTCCTAAATCACCTGCAGTCCAGAAAAACAAAACAAAGTTTTCTTGAAATACATAAATAAATTTAAAATTTTAAAAATGGGTTTTATATTTTCTTAAAAAAGAAATTGTAATATGATTTGTATATTCTTCCACCAGATGCACTGTGGGACTTTAGCCAGGGGGAGCTGGCTGTGGTGGGGAAGAATGCCACGGCTGGGATTTTTGCCACATATCCATCCAAATATCTCTCCCTGGTTAATGGATTCTTTGATCAGGTAGGAGTGACTTGGTTTCTTAAGTACTTCACTCTGAAATGGTGGATCCAACTAAAGCAGCATGCTCTCACACTCCAGCCAAAGTACTGCACAAGTATTGTAGTACGTGTCATTTTCCGTCAGAGTGTATTGTATTGTATTAGGCAACAGCCTCAATTTCACATATTTAGGAAAAGAGAAAAACGCTTGATGTCATAGTGACACATGTTTGTTGGAGCTGAGACTGCAGTATTAACTCAAATTAAAGTTTCTCTTCCAAGAGACAGATGATTGAAAATGATGGCTGAGTCACATCAATTGTAGACATAGTATGGTGTAGGACTTTTGTGGCTGTTCAGAAGTTGTTCAGAAGTATTGCATGGAAATCTGGCACTCCAGTAATAGCTTAATAGCCAATCACATCACATCAGCTCCTCTCATCCTCTTTAACCTTTTAAAAGCAGCAGACGGTGTAATGAGCAGGACAGTGTCACTATTCATTTGATCTGATTGTCTAAACTTGGGATCTATGTGGAACAGCTTGTAAGTGTGTGGAAAAGGAAGGTCAATTATAGATCCCGCTTTGTCGGAAGAGTCGAATAATTAATGAAGGTACCCTGTGCGTAAAAATTACGCACTGTGCATAAAAAATCTGGACACTGCAGATACAGCGCTGCTGCTCATGCCTACATGTATTTATCTCAGGAAGAGCTTACATTCCTACAACAGGTGTGAGTGACATATTTTGGATTCTACTCTAAGTAGTTGTGTGAAAAAGCAGGCAAACAAAATCTATTGACAAAAGGAAAGATGCTTTTGCCTCCAGAGGCAAGTACAATGTGTTGAGAGGGCCATTAATAGCTATATGCTAGCCATGCCTAACAGTCATCAGCAAATAAGATAATATTAAATATCTGGCAATATACATTTTTAAATTTTCATGAACACTCACATATTTTCATTGAGGGGTGCTGCACAAGATATATTTGTGTGCATGACCATTAATGTGCACAGGCTTAGGCGAGACAACTGCAGACCACTGTTTGAGACCAACAAACAACAAAACTGGTTGCTCTTTAGCAAGACATCAGCGGTATTTCCAGCAGTGATAGTGCCACCAAAACTTGGTGATCTTAGCAAGACATCAGAGGCATTCCCAGCAGCCATTGTGCTAACAAAAGCAGGTATTTTAAGCCAAAACATGATATTTTCCAAACCAACCAAGTGGTCTTTGTGCCTAAACCATACCACGTTAACTGCAGCATTGTTGAAATGTAAAGTTTCAACATATCCGCTACATAATAAAATGTTACATATTCGTAGTCTACAGATACAATATATTCAATCATTTATTCTGGAGACTGCATTGGTGAGCTAAAGGAAAACTGCTCAGACGTACTTACATCTGTGGTTCCCTTTGTCCAAAGAATGTGCATCCACTCGCCTTAGATGTAGTTTCTCTCTAGACTACATGTACCAATAATTCTAATGTCTTTTTTTTTTTTTTATTGGTGTCAGACTTCCAGTGGTCTGTTTACTGAAGCCACTCACGTCCCCTGGGCAACTTATAGCGTTATGTCTGCTGCAAACTCAATCCCGATGGCTTTATCCCCACAGTGGAAGTCCTTCATGTCCAAGATATTTTATGGAACTAAAAAGCAGCTCCAAAACTGTCCTGACAAATTTCTGGTCTTTCTCAGCCTGTTCAGCTTCTGTGAGCTATTGATTAACTCCTGCTAGAGCAAACCTCTCCCCAAGTTTAATGCTAGCTGACCCCTGACCTCTGTACTTTGGCCTGTCGTGATGATGTTGCTACATCAGATAAGAGAAATTAAACATCTTTTTTCATATATTTTCCTGACAGGCACCTTATCATACACTGTTCAAAATTCAAAACAAATGTTAAGATAGCCCATGAGTTATGGTAAAATAGCCAACTATTTACAGACTTTGTTGTTTTACCCGTTGTCTATATGGGGTACTGCAGCACCCTCAACACCCACTGTACCGTGCCCATAGCTTCATTAGTCCAGTTAACTGACTATTGTTTTTCCAGCTTATCTTTATAAAAGACCCCTGTTGACATTGAAACAGCACTTCTTCTGTGCTGGTATCAGCAATGCAATCATATAAAACTGCAGTAGACACAGCTGAACTTTGCACCTCTGTTACATTAACTAGACCAGAAGTGCTGCCCCCGCTGGCCAGGGTGGCCACTAGCCAGTGCTGCTGCTGCATCACTCTTACAGATCCTGACGTATCCCAGCATGTGAAGTAATCCATAACATGGCTGCTGTGTGCATATACTGTGAAACTGATTGTTCTCAAGACCAGACCTGTAGTGATGCAACCATGCAATTTGAAGAAAACACCCTATGTTCACCTAAGCTCTCCTTGTGATGCTCCTGCTATCCCTTGATGTCAAGATGCATCAGTGGAAGTTCCATGATATGCTGTTTTCTGATGAAAAAGTTGACCCAATGCTAGATGTCAAGTTTATTTTCTTCTTGAGAGAAGTTTTCAGTTTGACAGCTTTTCAACATCTTCAGAAAAAATCATGTGTGAATATTGTAACTTTTTAAAAGGTAATTAAACATACCTGAAAGGAATTAAAAGGCAAATTAATTTTAAAATGCAGGTTTGTGTAATTGAAAATAGTTTGTCTCCTCAAAGGAATATCTGAAAGGTATTTTAAATTGATTGAAAGACTCTTGATGCTTCAGCAGAACTATTTTATCTTACTATTGGAAATAATTATGTGGAAATAGACAAATTTTTTGCTATGACTCATCAATATGAAGTAAGTGTTGTTTGCACAGTGTATTGGCTTTAGAATAATGACACCATTGGCATTCAGACCAGTTCCCTTTAAGCTTCACCTCACTATGCAATTACCAGATATGATCTCCTAGGAAAATGAAGGCTCGATTTATGGCACAAAGAAAGCATGTCAACCATTGTGCAACCAAATTAGGGAGAGAATAGTGCTTTTGTTTTCCCCGGTAGCTATCAGTAGCTATCCCCAGTTACCAAAGACTATCAGTGTAAGTTCTTTGCAGTTACTATCCCCCAGAAATGGCAGATGGTAAAACGACCAGAGGAACTGCAGTTAAAAAAAATGCAGTATTTCCTGTGTCGTTAGTTTGGTATTGAGGAAAACGGAAAATGATTCGGTTGTCTTTGCAACAGCAGTGGGGGTCGAAAAGTTGTTTGTTTCCAAATTAAACAAAAGCAGTCATTGATCATTCTCTCTGTACTGTCCTTCAGTTTATTGGAACAGCTGCATTGATCGTGTGCATCCTCGCCATACTTGATCCATACAACAATCCAGTCCCGAGAGGTCTGGAGCCCTTCACTGTAGGCTTTGTGGTGTTGGTCATCGGCCTGTCAATGGGCTTCAACTCTGGCTATGCCGTCAACCCAGCCAGGGACTTGGGACCACGCATCTTCACGGCTCTTGCAGGCTGGGGTAGAGAGGTTTTCACGTGAGTACAGAACTGTTTTTGAGTACTTTAAACCACTATGCCAGGTTGAACTGTAGGGAACAGTAATATCACCCATACAGCAGGTGGCACTGGAGATGAATAAAGATTGGATGCAAGTTATTCTGCTGCCAACCTTTTGTCAGTTACTGGAGGCAGTAAATACAAATTTGGGGAAAAAAATGGGTGGGGCTGACATTTCATTGTTTGAAACTAGAAACATTAAAGGTGTACTGCAGCAATTTCATATTGTGCTTCTATAAATCATGACAACTCGCAAGAGACAGTATTTTTAAAACATTGCCAATGAAGCAAAAGAGCCCACATAAACCACAGAGGGCACTATACAATTGTTTTCACAGGCTGAGTGGTATTCCATGTGATGAGTAAACTGATCTTCATGTTTCCCTTTAAACATATTAAAACTAAAATATCTCAGTATTAGCATGGCTCACATGCTTGCTGATCCGTAACATTGCATGTCTTTAACATCAGTTATGCATTCATGTTTTATTTAGGCTTGCTACAGAAGGTAAACTGAATAAAAAATGTAAAATGACAACATGCATTACAGCTTTTTTAATTTATTCTCTTACAGAGCAAACACCTACTGGTTCTTTGTGCCCATCTGTGCACCCTTCTTGGGTGCAGTGGTGGGTGTGCTGATGTACCAGCTAATGATTGGATACCATTTAGAAGGAGAAGTGCGAGAAAAGCAGAAAGAGGAGGAGGAAAGGTTCAAACTTTCCAACATGACAACCGAGGAAGATGCATGAGCACTGCTGAATTTCTTTTTACTTTTATGTTGCAGTAGATAACATTCTTTCCTAACAACTAAATCTTTTGCTGTTTAGCTGTGAGGAAAACTCTTTTAGTTTTCACATTGTTTTCACCCTTTGAAGTAGTAATTCATTTAAATGCATTTCTCTTAACTCACTATCACTAAATGAGGTTACACAATGGCAGATTTTTATTTGTGTATGTAGGCTCTACACATAGCCTGCACCAGAGCCTACACAAGTGGCATGCCATTGTTAGTATTTATACTTTTGTTGTGTTTCTACGTCCCTCTGCAATCACACCCCCAAATCACTAGTTGCTGGTGGGGTTTCTAGGTCTGTGAAGTGCAGGAGTTTGATGGATTCAACTAACATACCTAAAACACACATAAAACATGGGTTAATATTGATAATATTAAACATAAGTACAAAATTTGGCTCCAGTAAGACTCACAGGGCTCACAGACAAAGCAATTGTTTGCTAGACATTGTTTTCCTAGCAAAAACAACATGCTAACATTATTAGCATGCCCCATGACATTTTATATTGCACAAACTAGCCTAGCAGCTGGCAGACTTCCCTCTACTCACATAAATCACACACAAAACTTCTATTGAGGAATTTATTGGGGACTTTATTGTCTTTACAATTTATTGTTTCTTATCTGTGAAATAAAAGTAGCCTAAATAAAAACTTTATTTCCACTGAGGTAACTGGTTTTAAGTTTACAAAAATAAACAGGACATGTTAGTTACATCTCTAGGGAGGTGCACATCATGCAGCATAGGGTAAGCATCTACACAGAGCCCATGCCATACTGCGTCATTTTAATGCAGAAGTATAAATCCCACTGATGTAAGCCCTAGCGTTTGCAGTATTATGAACTGGGTGTCTGTGGCGACATTCCCAGGAAAAATCACAAGTGGCACTCTTGCTTTTCAACCCACTTGCATGTAAAGCGGCACACTGTTTCTCCCAGTCTCTGCTAGCATTGCAAGTGGGCTAACTGGTTACTATGACTGAACAAACAAAGAAAAGACAACGGGCCTCATTCACAAATAGTGCGTACGCACATAGCTGTGCATAATCTGTGCATATGAACATTTTTCGCACAAATCTAGACTCAATATTTTCTTACCAGAATATGTATGTACTCTGCGAACAAATTTAAAATTGCTCTAGACCATGCATACACACAAATGATGAAAGCTCAGCTGTATTAGAAAATGTAAACACACCTTTTAACTCAATGTATGTAGCTTATTAAAACTGTATTCAGATAGATAACAATATTTAAAGATTTTAATTTACTAATGGCACTTATTTAATACCCTTTCATCCTCATGAATAATTGTCAGAAGTAAAATATTTGACTATAAAAGCTGAATGTCCCAGTCTTAGCTAAAAAGAGAATAAGAGAATGCCCATATTGAAATATAACAGTTTTGGTTTTCATTGCTTTTATTGAATCTGCCTGTAATCATTGTTATTCCCACCAAATTTGAGTGCCATGAAGTTATTCTTATTATTAACAGGCATCCAGGGAAACCTATATAAAATATTCTAATTTACCTCCAAGCAGGTGTTAAGATGACACATAGCCTTGCTGGAAGATGCTGCAGCCCGTGCCTTCAGGAGAGAGCACATTTTCAGAGACTGACATAACATGTTTGAAGAGAGTGACTAAGGGCTTATCAGCTGTTTCCGACTGCCAAGACATTCACAGACGCTCACCAACAGCCCGACACTGGTGTTCCAGGGCCTTAATATGTGCATATAGAAACAACTTCACTGCTTTCTCCGTGATTCAACACTTGACAAATATATTTCCTTATATATAAAACTGGTGGCAGGGCAGTATGCTGACTGAAAATAGCGGGTATGCACCTGTCAATTCAAAATGATTCTGATTCACTAACATAGGCACAGTGGTATATAAAACCGTTAGTTATGAATGTGATGGTAATTTTTGCATGTGCACCTTTTTATGTGCAGAGTAAGAATATTTCAATACTCACATTAGTGACTGATGCCCAATCAAATAATACTTAACACAATTTTAACTAACACCTTTAATAACTTTAACTAACACCACATTTTGGATAGCATAAGCCATCAATCAATAATCATGAAGACATCTGCTCTCATGACATGTCATCACAGACAGGAACAGTTTCTCAGGAAATTATGACACATGCTTTCTGAATTCATTTTCACTTAACTCCAGCCAGCTTTTTCCATTTCTGCTTGAAGCACAAAACTATTCCCTTCATGCTGCATATCTGACAAAACAAATTCATCCGCTCACAGAAAAAAAGCCAAAACAAAAGACAGTTTGAGTTGAAGAGGTATTTGAAAGGTGTCTTGTTCATTTCTGTTTGGAAGAGACCTTCGAAACACCATCAACTCAAAAACAGTCACACTCACAATGTTCTTGTACGGTTTCCTTTATTTGTAAGAACTGTGTAGAATGCCACCAATGCGGGGCTCCTGAGCTAAAAAGGCACATGATCTTCTCACCCACACATCAAATACAAACACATCTTATGAATCCATACACCTGTCAGATTTGTGTCAGACTTTTGAAACTTGTCCTCGTGTGTTCTCACCACTTTAACACGTTGTTGCAAGTGTCTCCTGACATTCACCTAATTAAATCAACTGTAAAAAAAAAATATCAAAACATGCAAGAGTGTGATCCTGTCTGTTCTTCTGATTTGCAATCAGCTTCAGCAATATTCCCATGTGCATTTCTTTCTACATTTACAGTACAGGCCAAAAGTTTGGACACACCTTCTCATTCAATGCGTTTTCTTTATTTTCATGACTATTTACATTGTAGATTCTCACTGAAGGCATCAAAACTATGAATGAACACATGTGGAGTTATGTACTTAACAAAAAAAGGTGAAATAACTGAAAACATGTTTTATATTCTAGTTTCTTCAAAATAGCCACCCTTTGCTCTGATTACTGCTTTGCACACTCTTGGCATTCTCTCGATGAGCTTCAAGAGGTAGTCACCTGAAATGGTTTCCACTTCACAGGTGTGCCTTATCAGGGTTAATTAGTGGAATTTCTTGCTTTATCAATGGGGTTGGGACCATCAGTTGTGTTGTGCAGAAGTCAGGTTAATACACAGCCGACAGCCCTATTGGACCACTGTTAAAATTCATATTATGGCAAGAACCAATCAGCTAACTAAAGAAAAACGAGTGGCCATCATTACTTTAAGAAATGAAGGTCAGTCAGTCCGGAAAATTGCAAAAACTTTAAATGTGTCCCCAAGTGGAGTCGCAAAAACCATCAAGCGCTACAACGAAACTGGCACACATGAGGACTGACCCAGGAAAGGAAGACCAAGAGTCACCTCTGCTTCTGAGGATAAGTTCATCCGAGTCACCAGCCTCAGAAATCGCAAGTTAACAGCAGCACAGATCAGAGACCAGATGAATGCCACACAGAGTTCTAGCAGCAGACCCATCTCTAGAACAACTGTTAAGAGGAGACTGCGCGAATCAGGCCTTCATGGTCAAATAGCTGCTAGGAAACCACTGATAAGGAGAGGCAACAAGCAGAAGAGATTTGTTTGGGCCAAGAAACACAAGGAATGGACATTAGACCAGTGGAAATCTGTGCTTTGGTCTGATGAGTCCAAATTTGAGATCTTTGGTTCCAACCGCCGTGTCTTTGTGAGACGCAGAAAAGGTGAACGGATGGATTCCACATGCCTGGTTCCCACTGTGAAGCACGGAGGAGGAGGTGTGATGGTGTGGGGGTGTTTTGCTGGTGACACTGTTGGGGATTTATTCAAAATTGAAGGCACACTGAACCAGCATGGCTACCACAGCATCCTGCAGCGACATGCCATCCCATCCGGTTTGCGTTTAGTTGGACGATCATTTATTTTTCAACAGGACAATGACCCCAAACACACCTCCAGGCTGTGTAAGGGCTATTTGACCAAGAAGGAGAGTGATGGAGTGCTGCGGCAGATGACCTGGCCTCCACAGTCACTGGACCTGAACCCAATCGAGATGGTTTGGGGTGAGCTGGACCGCAGAGTGAAGGCAAAGGGGCCAACAAGTGCTAAACACCTCTGGGAACTCCTTCAAGACTGTTGGAAAACCATTTCAGGTGACTACCTCTTGAAGCTCATCGAGAGAATGCCAAGAGTGTGCAAAGCAGTAATCAGAGCAAAGGGTGGCTATTTTGAAGAAACTAGAATATAAAACATGTTTTCAGTTATTTCACCTTTTTTTGTTAAGTACATAACTCCACATGTGTTCATTCATAGTTTTGATGCCTTCAGTGAGAATCTACAATGTAAATAGTCATGAAAATAAAGAAAACGCATTGAATGAGAAGGTGTGTCCAAACTTTTGGCCTGTACTGTATACACAAAGTGACAGTGAGCAACTCTTCATTGGCGCTCTGCTGTGTAAAATCTACATAGATTCACCAAAAGGTACAATATGTGCCAGAAAAATGCCTATACACACTTATTTTAAGAGACATACAATATATTGTTTTACTGCAGGCTATATAACTACATATGTGTTCTTTATTATCTCATGAAACAAATGAAATATGTGCAACAGGCTTATAATCCGCTAATTAGCCTTTTAATAGCCTGGATTCCCACTCTTAAATGTCCAGTGTGTGGTATTCAGGGAAAACTAATGGCAGGAATGGAATATGATATTCATAACTATGTTTTAATTGGTGTGTAATTATCTAAAAATAATAATCTTTGTGGTGTTTCAACGTAGAAGGAGCTGTTTCTATTCACATATGTAGTGGCTCATCTTCCATGGAGGCCACCATGTTCTTCTACAGTACAGGAGCTTAGAACAGACAAATTGAACACTGGCTTTAGACTGGGCCATTTGTATTTCTGCATTTTTGTGGCAGCCACCATAGTTCTTCTACACTCTTGACATATGAAGTTTCAGTTCTGTAATGTCACTGCTAGATGCCACTAAATCCTACACACTGGAGCTTTCAGTGAAAACATTTTCCATGACAATTTATAGACTATAAAGGCATGGTTCCACATTTTAGGAGATAGAATGGAAACTTTTTTTTAACAGCACTGGAGACCCTTAAAGTTCGTCTTGTATAAGGACATTATTATGCAAATTGATACAAAATAATTGGAATTGCCTTTGGCCCAATCCATGTTTACTAAGATATTATTATGAGAAAACTATTCTTATGTCTTGATGTTGACAATTGTTGCTTCGCTTTTTGGCTCGCCAAGACTAGCTTTAACATATTTTGTCTCTGCCCATCGCTCTCCCCCTCTGGTGCTGAAACTCTCATCCATGCCTTCATCACATCCAGAATTGACTACTGTAACAGCATTCTTTATGGTACATCATCCAAAGTCCTACATACACTCCCCTGTCCTCCAGACCCTCACTGGCTCCCTGTCCCACAATGCATCCAATTCAAAGTCCTTCTCATCACTCACTAAGCCCTCCATAAACAGACCCCCTCCTACCTCACCAACCTGCTCAACAGCCACACTCCTCCCCGCAGTCTCCGCTCCTCTGACACCAACCTCCTGACTCCACCAAACACCGGACCTGGGGTGACAGAGCCTTCATCATAGCCGACCTCTCCTTCTGCAGCTATCTTCCCAAGCACATTTGAGACTGCACCGACCTCTCCCAGTTCAAATTACTTATCAAAACTCATCTTTTCAAAACAGCTTTTAATGTGTGTTTAATGTTGTGTGTATTTGAATGTATTCTATTTTATGATTGTTTTGAAAAATTATTATTATTATTAGCTTTAGGGGCGGCACAGTGATGTAGTGGTTAGCATTGTCGCCTCACAGCAAGAGGGTTCCTGGTTCAATCCCAAGAGGGAGCCCTTCTGTGCGCAGTTTGCTTGTTCTCCCTGGTACTCTGGCTTCCTCCCACAGTCCAAAGACATTCAGGTTAATTGGTGACTCTAAATTGGCCGTAGATGTGAATGTGAGTGCGAATGGTTGTCTGTCTCTATGTGTCAGCCCTGTGATAGTCTGGTTGTCTGTCTCTATGTGTCAGACCTGCGATAGTCTGGCGTCCTGTCCAGGGTGTACCCTGCCTCTCGCCCAATGTCAGCTGGGATAGGCTCCAGCCCCCCTGCGACCCTCAAGAGGATAAGCGGTTAAGGAAATGGATCGATGGATTATTAGCTTTAGCTTTAGCTTTAGCTTAACTCTTACATGCTGATCAGGTCAAATTTGACCCGTTTTGACATTTGACAGCAGTAACAACACCCTAAATGCCTAAATCCTTTTTTACCTCAGATTTGATGACTCTCTCCAAAGTGACCCAAAAAAGTGTGAATACTAAAATATTTTAAAATGTTACACATTTGCAAAGGTGCAACACATTTTCGTACATTGAGGCTATTCTGGGTCAAATTTGACAAGAAACTACTGAAATGGATTTTAGATCCACCAGCATGGGTCCTATCTAAGAAACTCTTGGTTTTAGTGAATCTTGAAACTGTGAAACTGCACATGCCATGGCTGTGTAAATGGGACAGTGGTGACAGAGTTTAAGGGGGACGTTGACACTGTCATGACAATTGCCTGTGGTCCCATCACATTTGCCCAGGCTCCCACTGACACAGGCACCTGTTGGTCTTTGATATGTCATGTGGGAATCTCAAAGCAGTGGAAAGAGACACAGGCATGATCGCATATGGTGCACATAATGAACAGAGGTCATATGGTGCCTTGACACTGTTGTGAGATCTGCTACAAAATAAACAAATTAAAGCACATCAGTTTCCAGCTAACCAACAGAGATCAAAAGAGGAGCTGGGGGGGTCATACGGCTATAAAGGGAACTGAGCTGCCATTTCAGTGACTGAGATTATTGCAGCAAGACTTACTGTCTGAGAGGTCATTGATCTGTTCTTCCAAGATGAACAAGCAGACAGCGATTTGAGTTAACCTTAACCCAGCAAGGACAACGTTTGATAGTTCTAATGGTTGTAAAAAGTTGGAAACCCCACAGTTCCAAAATGTTCTTGCTCTTTTCAGTTTCATTATGACTCCTATGTTTTCATCTCTTAGGTAAAATAGGACATGATATTGTGTGATAGTAGTTGATTCTTCTCCATAAACAAATGGTGCAAAACCTAAAAATACACTCTCCCTGCTCTTTGAAACATTAATTAAAGATTAATAATCTCTTTACTTTTGTCAGATAGACTATTTATGCATTCTAAATAAATATGTGGTTCAAAATGTGATACAGACACTTGTTATGAGGCTTGGTCAGTATTGTCTTGGACCATACTATGAAGGTAAAGAATATGGTAGAAGGGTATACGCATGTGGCCTTGTTTTGTTTTTTAGATCCACATTTTTATCTGCTTCCACAAATTTCAAGAACACCTAATCTTACTTCTGGTGACAGTTCGTTCCAGGACAACTGGAACTCCAGGGAACTCTGCTCTGCTTTCACCACTTACCATATCTTGCCATGGATGCTGAGTGCTGTCTATGGGGGATTTCATTCATCTATGTGCAGAACATTTTCGACTTTGGCGCCCCTTCATGGTAGCATCAAAAGGACACTAGACAGCAATGCATGCGACAAAACTCACCCCTCTCCCTCTGAGACATTAGAATTAGAATTTTCACATGTATTTTTCAGAACAGTTATGAAAACTTTTATTTGGAACTTAACAGTGCATTCCTCTTAAAAAAACAAATTGCTTCCTTGTTTCCCAGCATGCTTCTGGTGCACAAAGGTTGTGCTCTCCCTCCTGTAACCACACACTAGCTGGCTATTAATGGGCCTTATTTAAGATTTCTTTCAGCCGCCTCCTAACACAGGATGATGTCATCACGACAGATGGTTCAAAACTGACATAAGATGGTCAACAACTATTAATCTGTGTTCAGTCATTTCTATCCAATGGATGACTGTATCTTTACCCCAATTAGGCAAGTCCTTAGAGATGATATTACCAACAAAAAAAAGGATTGCTTTATTTTTGAGTGAAAAAGCTAAAAAGAGTTATTTTATTGCTGTGGTTGGTGAGCTGAAGCCTGCCTTAGAGACTCACTGGCATGCAAATAGTGACATTTGCTACATTGTAAATGTCCTCCAAACTGTTAATATGCCCCTTTTGGTTCATAGTGCCTCAGGTGGTTATCACTGTTAGAAATTCGATCTTGGTTTGAAAGGGCATTAAGGGCAAAAAAGGTTGGGGATATTTGCTCAAAATAATACTCCCACAACCACCGCACAACAAGGTACACACTTCACACATTGCACATACACACACATGTGCATCAGAAGTTCATATCCTCAACAGATTCTATCAATGCTCAATTACCATTATCTGAGAAGCAAATGCATATTCTGCATCAAAAATATCAGTAATGACATTTTTGTCTGGAGTCTGGAAAATAATATCAATACGTCAGATCTTACAAAAAGCTTAAACTTCAGTGACGGGGGTTTGACATTTGGAGTCCCTCTTTGGCGTGACCTTTGCAGCAGTTCACCAAACATATCTATTGTCAATCTAACCATTTGCCTCTGAAATTATAATTTACCTTCCTGTTGACTTGCAGAGGAAAAGCAAAGTAAGCAGGAGGATTTTGCTTTCATAGGTGTCACTGTGTAACAAAAGCAAGGCTCAACCATCTTTTCAGTGAAAAGGTTTCATTACAAATATAACAAGGTATGTTGCTTTGAAAAGCCATAAGTACAGAGTAAATCCGAATTCACTCTTCATTTCCTATGCATTGGAGTCAGTCTTGTATGGATGCTGGGGCAGAAACATGGCAGAAATGAAAAATGTTATCTATGACCAGAAAATAAAATCAGCAACATGAACAGCAAGAGTAATAAGAATCCTCTCCATGGTTGACACATTTGTTTGTTGCCTCCTTCAGATCACTGGCAGCATATGCAGGGCAGTGTATTAAATATAAAAACATGTACACACCTGGGCATCAGGTTTTCATTTAAGATTAAACATGCAGAATATTAAATTCACCCTTACCTTTATGGCACATCACAGAGGCATTTCAATGCAGGGAAAAGCATTACGAAAGCTTGAGCCACAGCTCCACTGTGTGGTGAAGTGATGAACTTTAACCACTGAGTCGTGTTGTCAGGAACTCACACATAAAAACCTTTGGTAGATTAAAAGAGCTGAAGTACAATAAAGCATGTGTTTTACTGTACATGTGTTTCACCCAGTGCAGTGCAAATGTTTGTTTTCCCTGCATGGACCAAATTCTAATAACCAGAAAGTGTAATTCATGGTTACCTCAGGTTCCATGACTGACATGAGTAATGACAGTGTTATGTACACACCCTTAATCTTAACAAACATATGTCACCTTCTGTTTAGTTTGGACTGAATCATATCACAAAACTTGGGAACAAATTACAACTGACTGCACTGGTAGACGCATACACAGACAGTGATGTAAAGAAATGAAAAGACATTGTTTTCTTCATGTGATATGACTTTCAGTTCCTTGTCTCACAGTGCAGCACGGCTATCATGTAGCACAGAGGGCGGCAGAATACATATTTTCATTATGCTACAACATGGTCCTGTAATGGAATACTACTCCACTACACACATTACATGCACCAGGAAGACACGTGTTGCACATAATGCAGGTGATTACCCTGATTATCCCTTACTGTGTGATTTCCTGTTTCTGTCTGATGTCACCTCAGTTGGATAATTCAGATGAAATTTGTTACATCCTTTTTAGCTCAGAGTGGCAGTAAGTGTGAGTCACTTCTAGAAATATCTTAAGCGTACATTGACCCCAGCCAGGACTAAGGTATGATCTCATTTGTTGGACATTTGTTGTGGTTACCACATTCCTGCAATGGTTTCACACTGCCACATTGGTCTAAGGATGGCTCTGCAATGCACCAGCAAAGGTAGACAAGAAAAAGACTGCTAGCATGTAAACACTGATGCAAACAATGGTGGTTTCAGAGTCTTCAGAAAAATGGGCTTTGCAGGTGTTTCATGGGGAATGAATGCAAATGTATTCAACATGTTAGATAGACATCAAGGACATGGTTTGGTGAGTAACACTGAATGTAAACAGATACTTTGGGGTTTTTTTTTAGAAGAATCCTCCACAGGGCACCTTTAAAGTTCATCACAGATTACATGTTTGTTTGCATAATTAATCTATGAGGAGAAGTTACATAGTTTTGATAATGTGTGTTTCACAATCCACAAATAAAAACAAGTGTGTGTGATGATATGTGAGTAACTTATGATGCATCTTCTATTCCACAACCAAATATCAGTTTAAACAAATAAATACAACCTGAATACATGTCAGTATTCTACATATATTGTATAAGTTGATTAAAAATTATCATTTTTTTTAGGTTTTCATGATCAGGAAGCAATTTAAACTAACCAGGTGAGGTATTTGCTCAGCATCATTTCATTTCATGTGCGTGACACTGGGATTTAGAATCAGTATACTGAATAAATGCCAGCGTAGAAACATCTATACCGGCATTAATTCAGGTTGGTTTGTATTAGTTTGTAAAATTGTTTTGCATTTTTTTCAGATTAGTTGCTTTTTGTTTGTAGAATGACAAAATGCATCACACACATTTGTGAATCTCGTTTATATTTGTGGACCACGAAACATGCATTTGCCACCAGTATTGAGACTAATTTCCCTTCATAGAAATCTGCTGTTATAAAGGAGCACCAATCCCAACAGCTGCTCAGTCTTTGTTTTCATAAACCCTTGAAACTGGTTGTATTCTCTGCAGAGCACTGCTGCACATAACCACTGATTTAGACACATCTGAATCTCTAAATCCTTTGGATGAGTGCCAATTTCAACATAACATACCAAACATCTTTGTACATTCTATGGTACACTGGTTTGTCATCTGATAACGTTCTCAGATGCCTGAGTGCGCTTCATGTTCTCTTCTATACCCCACCCACATAAGCACGCCGGCATTTAAAATTGACACATGTATAGCTGAGAATGTCATCGCCATTAACTCACAAAAAGAACAAGACACAATGGATAAACGTATTAGGTCTAAAGAAGAAGAAGACATACAGGGGCCACGCCTCAGACAGCTATGTCTGATAGGAGATAATGTGACAGTTCAGTTTACTTCCTGGCACTCATGAAACAGCAAATAAAATGCCGCTCAGCCTGAAGCTAAAAAACAAACAAACAAAAAAATGGGTTGGATAGCTATGCACCTGCTCATTTTCCACTAGCTGTTAGGTGTAATTGAAAAGTATTCATTTGGATGACCTGACATCTTTATTTCAGTTTGTTATTCCATATAATCAAAAGAGGCAGTAGCTAAATCCACTCATGATGGAGGAAAAAAACCCCTAGCTAAGCTCCTGCTAAAGGTAAGTAGCTTAGTGGAGTAGCAGTAACCATTGTCTCAGCTGTTGATTCCAGTGGAATTAATTTGAATGAGAATATTGGTAGTAGCTGGACAGACAGACACCCAGCAAAACACAGATACATTTAATACCTATAAACTGTAAATTTTCTTAGATAAATTTGTTAAATAGACAAGAAAGCTGAAATAGCCCATTTCGTTGTTATTGAGCTCATGTTGTTCTTAGATACTGCTTTTCTCCCTGCATTTACAATAAATGGCAAAATCATCTGAGGGTGAAAAATTGAACCTAAAAGTGCACAGAATGAAAACATGACAACCTCTGTGTCTGCAGTTTTCCCAGCCAGCCTGAAAACTTTAAAGATATAGGTTGGATTCTGGTAATGTGGGACACTGAGGCATATACCCAAAGATATAGGTTGGATTCAGGTAATGTGGGACACTGAGGCATATACCCAAAGATATAGGTTGGATTCAGGTAATGTGGGACACTTTGGGTATATGCCTCAGTAGACTTACAAAAAAACTATTAGTGCACTCAAGTGATGTTTCTTTAAATCATTTCAGGCATTTAAAACATTTTTCTGTTGGAGTTAAATGGGGATACACCATTTCTTAGAAGCGACACACCTTCAAATATACCATGAACCCCTGTCTCACTCTGGCATTATGTTCAGGTAAAATGGGACAGCTTGTTTGCTGAAGTGGGACAGTCATTCTTAGATTATAAACAGGCTCCTTTGCTACTTAGTGAATGCAAAACTCTTTATTAAACAAGAAACAACTATGTAATTCAAAATGTTTGGGCACAACAGGCTATTTCAGTTTGACAATGTAATACAATTACAACACAATAATTGCATACAACTACATGTAACAGATAACAGTAATTGTTTTTGATCAACATTTCATTTCAGTCTTGTCAAAATATTAATCATGTAATCAGAATAATAAAAACTCAACAGGATGAAGTAAAATAAAATTCTTTTCAGTCATGTAGCCTATTATTCACTCTTGTCCAAAAGTCGCTATCTTATGTCTCTATTTTTATCACCATTTTATTTCAGTCATTTCAATATTTTAATCATGTAATCAGGGATCAAGAAGTTTAGTCACTAATACCTAGGGTATAACACTGAAAAATACTAACGCTGTTTGTCAAATTAGCCTAAATGATAGACCTGTTTGTATGTTAGTAAGATAGTCTAGATTTGGTCTAATGTCTTTGTCTGACTAGAGTTTGTAGAGTACAATCAGATGTGCAAGGGTGGTGGTGGGTGGGGGACTTGTAGCAGGAATCAGGTGTGGGGTGTGACTTATTGGCATGCCGATAACAATTAATTATAGTTAGTTTTATAGCATCACTAGCAAACATAAATGGTGTCCCACTTGACCTGAACAATGCCCACCCACATGACCTAACATGTCAGTTGTACGATGTAGTGTGCTGTGTAGTTTTCCAGGCCGCCACTTTTGAAAATCTGAGTTGAGTAAATTTAAAAAAAAAAAAAGGAAAAATAAGTGGTTACTGCTGACAGTAGCTTGACTATTTAAAAGAGGCAGGTGTCTGCAGAATGTTCTGTGTCACACAAGTGACGATCCTCTCCGTTCAGTCAGTGTTTAAACTCCACCTTCTAATATCAGCTCAGCTTGCATGGAACCTTGACCAAAGTGATACAAGGAAAAGAAACATACCAGGTAACAGGTACTATCTACAACTTTTAAAGGTCCAGTCTGTAGGATTTAGGGGGATATACTGGCTGGAATGGAATATAATGTAATAACTATATTTTCTTCAGTTTATAATCACCAGAAAATAAGAGTTGTGTTTTCATTACCTTAGAATGGGTCGTTACAGGGAGCAGGTCCTCGTCTACAGAGATGTAGAACATGTTGAGCCACCACGTTTCTACAGTAGCCCAGATTCAGGTTCACAGATTCACGTTTTCGCATCGGCCGCCGTAGCTGGTTGCAATCTACAGTCCTCAGCGCTAGATACCACTAAGTCTACCAAAATCTTACACCTGTTCCTTTAATAGAAAACCAAATGAATGGTTTAAAGCAAGTCAAGTCAGGCCATGCTGTACCACGTAGTGGAAATGAGATATTGTAGGATGAAAGCACAGTATTTTAAGATGCCTGCATTTGAACACTAATAAAGCTGTCCAGATGTTTAATTATCTCATTTCTCTTTCTCTTCACTGTGACAAATCCCCAAATTATTGTTCTAAAATACCATGCTCCCCATCCAAGATACAAAACAGAATTTGAGCAGGCCCACATCTGCAGAGAGACAGTCACACACGTTACACGTACGTGCTGTTTGTTTGTTTGTTTTTATTAGTGCAGTGAGTCATGCAAGTTCCAGTGTGTTGGATTTGAGCCTGAGTGACTCAGCCTTTTTCAGGTAAATAGAACCTCCTGTCATTGGTATGTGTATCTCAGTTTCATAGATAATGATAGGCATCTGAATACATTATCAGCCATCCGATGGATGAAAGATAGCATATTTTACATATGTTTGAGCTGATAAGACAATTCATGCCCATTTCAGAACATAATCCATAATGCAATGTGGTTCATGCATTTAATGCAGGACTAATTTGGCACTGGTTTCAGGACAAGGTATAAATTAGCACAAATGGAGAGAGAGATTTTTTTTTTTTTAAAAAAAAGGTTATAAAAATTCTGGTAATAATTACATATATCATAATGTTTCAACCAAAGCAATTACAAATTACATTACATTAAATTATATATGTTTTTTTTAAATCGGGAAATAACTTTTTCATTGACAAATTTCTATCTAATTTATTATTAATCATATCATTACCAGAGACATCATAAATTTGCTTCTCATCTCTCAGCACTAAACACAGCTGTCTTTTTTTGACAGGTTAAATATGATGGAAAAAGAAAAGTGTTTCATTCTGAGAATCAGGAAGACAGTTCCTTCATGAGCACTGGGAATTAGAGAGGCATTGATGGACAAAGAGTGAAAGAAATGAACTGGATAACATTTAAAAGAGAAAAACAAAAAGAAGGAAATACACATTGCATTTCTACAAAGTTCACCGTTCATTTCCACTGAAAGTGCACGAGAAAAGGATATTTTAAAAGCCAGCAGGAACCGGAGGAGGAATGGAGGAATAGCCACAGCAAGCAAAACCTGTTTCAATGTTCATGTGGGCATGTGACTTCTTTTAAGTCACACTGGTTATCCTTGTTATGTCCACCAAGAAGGTCATGTATGTCGTTCAATTTGTATGCTAGTCTGTTTGTGTATTTGTTTGTTTGTGAGGAGGATTACAAAACAAATACTGTTCCAGTTTTCCTTTAACTTGGTGGAAATGTGTAGCATGGGCCAAGGAAGAACTGATTCAACTTTTGAGCAGATCTGAATCAAGGGGCGGATGAATGCATGTGGAATTACAACTTCCAGTTTTGTCATGTTATGCTATTGGTCCAAAAAATCTTTTCCAATAGACTTACATTGTGAAAGAGACTTCTGTCAATCAATCACTCAGTCTGACATCACAAGCAAGCGTGGAGGTTGCTGAGCCAAAATAGGAGCAACTACCTGTAGCATTGCAGTGCCAACAGCTGCAACGTCAGTGGGGGTGAGCTGGGAGGAAAGGGGGGGCGAAGGGTTGGTTTTACACTTCCTCAAAGAGGCTGTCCCACCACCATGGGTTGGAGTGAAGTTATCAGTGATGCTAACAGCCTAACTAGTGCATGCCAACAATGGCGACAGTGCTGACAGAGCTAGCAGTGGTATTATATGGTGGTGCTCATATCATCCTGTACCCTTTCCTGTACTCGCCCAGCTTGGGTAGTGTGCAGTACAGAGCAATGGCAATTAACTAGCCAGTAGGGATATGAATAATAGTAGTTTTCCGCTAAATTAATGTCCTGAATGTCTTTTACTGCACCTCCAACATTGTGAGATAGCACATTTGGCCTTGGTAGAGGTCTGTGCTCTCTGAGAGCCCTTCTATTTTGTTGTGTGAATGATTTAGGTGAGATTGAAAACAAAATCTATTTCATGTTTTATTGCCCATTATATGATGATGTACTTCTTAGTAAAATGTCCTTAATTTCCATTGACCTCTTCTGGTATGAAGCCATGTGTGTGTAACACCTGATCACCAGTGACTTACAGTGCATGTTGTGTCATTGCAAGATTTAAGGTTGGTTCAGTCAATTAGCCACCTGCTTATTACCTGGCCTGTGTTTTAGCTCCTTTCAGAACCCTTCTGTGTGGGTGGCAGAGTCAGACAGCGACTGCTGTGTTCCTGGAATAAGTACAATGCAACCAAGTACAATGCAAATGGACTACTTGATGAGAAACCCCATGAGAAACACTGAATCAGAATCAGAATCAGAATCAGAATCAGAAATACTTTATTGATCCCCGAGGGGAAATTATTTATGTTACAGGTGCTCCTTGCAAGAGAGGAAAGATACATGAAAATATAAGAAATTTAAACAATAGTATTAACAAATATATAGTTAAATAAACAGGAATTATTAACAAACATAAACGTAAATATATATATATATATATATATATATATATATATATACATACATATATATATATATATTGTAAACAAAATTTACACAAACAGAATATATACAGTCAGGGTGAATGGGGTTATTGCACAAGTTAAATTAAGTTATTGCAGTGTGTGAAAGTCTCAGGGCCACTCAGAGGGAGGAGTTGTACAGTTTGATGGCCACAGGCAGGAATGATTTCCTGTGGCGCTCAGTGGTACATCTTGGTGGTATGAGTCTCCCACTGAAAGTACTCTTGTGCCTGACCAGCACATGGTGGAGTGGGTGTGAGACATTGTCCAAGACAGTTCGTAGCTTAGACAGCATCCTCCTCTCTGACACCACCATCAGAGAGTCACACTCCGTTCCCACAACATCACTGGCCTTGCGGATCAGTTTGTTGAGTCTGTTGGCGTCAGCCACCCTCAGCCTGCTGCCCCAGCACACAACAGCATAGAGGATAGCACTGGCCACCACAGACTCATAGAAAATCCTGAGCATAGTCCGGCAGATGTTGAAGGACCTCAGTCGCCTCAGAAAATAGAGATGGCTCTGGCCCTTCCTGTAGAGAGCGTTAGTGTTCTTAACCGAGTCGAGTTTACTGTCAATGTGTACCCCCAGGTACTTATAGTCCTCTACAATGTCCACACTGACCCCTTGGATGGAAACAGGGGTCACCGATGTCTTGGTCCTCCTCAGATCCACAGCCAGTTCCTTTGTCTTTGCCACGTTGAGCTGCAGATGGTTCTGCTCACACCATGTGACAAAGTTATCCACAACAGCCCTGTACTCATCCTCATCACCCTTGGTGATACATCCAACTATAGCAGAGTCATCAGAAAACTTCTGAAGATGACAAGACTCTGTCTGGTAGGTGAAGTCCGTTGTGTAGAGGGTGAAGAGGAAGGGAGAGAGGACAGTCCCCTGCGGGGCCCCGGTATTGCTGACCACTCTGTCTGACACACAGCATTGCAAGCGCACATACTGTGGTCTGCCAGTCAAGTAGTCTACAATCCAGGACACCAGGGGGGCATCCACCTGCATTGCTGTCAGCTTGTCACCCAGTAGAGCTGGACGGATGGTGTTGAATGCACTAGAGAAGTCAAAAAACATGACCCTCACAGTGCTCGCCGGCTTATCCAAATGGGCGTAGACGCGGTTGAGCAGGTAGATGATGGTGTCCTCAACTCCAAGTCGGGGCTGATAGGCGAACTGGAGGGGGTCCAAAAGTGGCTTGACCATGGGCCGGAGCTGCTCCAAGACGAGTCTCTCCAGGGTCTTCATGATGTGGGAGGTCAATGCCACGGGTCTGTAGTCCTTGGAGCCACTGGGACGTGACGTCTTTGGCGCAGGAACGAGGCAGGATGTCTTCCACAGCAAGGGGAGCCTCTGGAGACTCAGGCTCATGTTGAAGACATGCTGAAGTACTCCACATAGCTGGGGGGCACAGGCTTTGAGCACCCTGGGGCTGACACCATCAGGGCCTGCAGCCTTATTTGAATGGAGTCTCATCAGCTGTCTTCTCACATGGTCAGCAGTGAAGCACATTGTGGAGGTGCACAATGTGTGAACTGTTCTTTCGAAAAATGAAAGTCGGCTTTCTGGCTTGTTTGATTGATCTGTTGTAGGATGCGATGTCTGTATTTATTATTTATCACAGCTGACTTCAATCATTGCGTTGTATTTTGTCACTGTGCAAATAAAGATAAAATTAAGTTTAAAGCTTGTCAATGAAAAACAACACAGCCACACCAGAGAACCAGCAAAGCTGAATCTTGATAAAATATTTATCCACTACTCAAATATTTATTTTAGTGATTCATGCACAATTAAATAAACAGATCTCTGAACATAATCCGTCTGGTTTAGACTGTTTGATCTCTTACTCATGCATCCTTACAGTGTTTAACAATGGTCATTTTTCTTTCTTGATTTCTAACCCTATGCATTATGATAAGAAAACATAATGTAATATAATTTTTTCAGGGGTTATGTTACCATTTTATACAATACTCATGGAAAATATTCAAAAATCTTTCAGTTTAACATTTATGCCAGCTGAAATTGAAAAACATTAAAAATTAACTGTTTTCTTAAGTTTGTTTGTCTGAATTTTACTCTCGGGCAACATTGCACCACTGTGGAACACCCCATAGCAATGACTGTGTTTAAGAGTGTCAGTACTGTATATTTCAGCAAACTTTACATCAACAGTTTAATAAACTAAACTATCATAACCCTTTTCAAAATAAAGCGATGAGTTCTATTTCAATCATTGATTATTTATGTGCCTTTCCTGACATACTGTATGATGCCACCATTTGTTGTGTTGCTGCTGGGTTGTTAGCAGCTTCTTGTCCTCCAAACTTCTAAATTCTAATTCATCCCTGCTAATATCAACTGGGCGTACTAATTTTACCCTCTTCCTTTTTGAAGAGTCATCAAATAATATTGGATTTATTCTGTAAATGGAAGAAAAATGTTTGTAAAATATATAGTCTGCTCTGCAGAGAAGACTCACAAAGTGCACTGTTACAGTAGACTATACTGTGTCACAGGCTGAATTCAATTAAAACTTATATTATCAAACTTATCCAGGTTAATCTATAGAGATTAAAATAAATTATGATGAGTGTTATATGTTTTAATAGTATAGTAACCTAAATAACTGAAAACTGTCATCATTTGTATGTTAACCATTTTCTATGACTTACTTATCAAATAAAGTGTATGAAATGATTAAAAATCAAACTTCATTCATCTATTATTGTAAATCCATTGCTTTCCAGATTGTAAGACCATTTTCGTAGAGAGAGTTCATGAAGTTGAACCATGTGAGGGAGGCCCCAAAAACAGGACTTGACATGACCTCCAGAGAGTTACGTGACAATGTTAACAATGCTGCTGGTTTCCTTAGGGTCTTGGCTCTTTGTTAAAGTACTGCAACATGGTTGAGGATGTGATGTGTGAGTGTAAACAGCCGATTGGTATGTTACCTACAAGCAACACAGTACCATAGAGGGTTGATGCTAAGATGAAATCTGAAGATGGAGTCTATTTTTTCCTCTTGCATGGTCAGACCTTCAAAGATTTTTGAAAACAATGGCAAGATTGTAACTCTTGTTTTCAAATCCTTTTAAGGTCACAGACACAAACTTCTATACCTTCCCATCGAATCCACCAATTAGTGTTCTGTACCAAATACTTTTTGTAGGTACATCAATGATGATCATACAAGTATGTGATCATCAAACAGCTCTTGGATTGTTCCCAAAGATTCATACTTAAATTTTGCCCCTTTTTAATAGTGAAAAATTACAACTATAAATGGATGGCATTTTTCTAGTTTAATCTGCTTTGCCACCAGAGGTATATAAGTATGTCTGGAAAACTGCAACTGGCCTATTTTCACTGCAGACCTTTTGACACGGCATCGCAGAAAAAGCACAGGTGCAATTAGTTAACATTGATGTGCCAGTTCCAGGAGGCCAAGTAATTAGACACACCTGCTGCTGAACCTGCATCAATTAAAGTAACATCTACTGCTTTGCTTTGATGGATGAAGGTAATATGGTTGCAGTGCACAAATTATATTTTTTGTGCCATGAAATAAATAAATGGATAAACACATTTTATGTGCCTGTAGGGAATATTTCTTTATGCCCATGACTATATATTTAGTATAAAAAGTAAAAGTAAAAGTATCAGTAAAATCAGTAGATCATGTGAAAAATAACACTTTTATCAGTGGTCAAAGTCAGGGTTTTTACAAATGAGGAAAAATGCTACATCATGTTTATTAATGTCTCCACATGGCATATAACTTTTACACTGCATGTGTTGGCAAATCTTTGATAATCAACTTGTTATGAGTTCACAGACACCAAATACTTGATTGTGCTATAGTTTCTTAGAAACAGCTGTTTTATGATCATACCATGTTTAGTCTTTGGGCACATGGGACTGCTGTTTTTTTCCCCCTAAAATACATAGAAGTGTATGGTAAACAGTACTCCCATGTGCCCAACTAGTATAGAAAATTGCTGTAAAAGTTCGACTGATTTTGAAAATATTTTCAGATTTGTGCCTTTAGGCAAGTCCAGAGCTCACTTCCTTCAAAAGATATTAAAAATATCAGGTAGTGGCACAAATGGAATAACGATGTACACGGCCTGTTCTCACTCCCAACTCATCAAATACTGACACTTAGACACACAGTGGACCTTGGCGGCAGACAGCGATGTACAGAGGCCCCCATAGCGGCGGTATGATACGCACCGGCCAGCAGTCTCTGACGCTGAAAGCAAACACTGTAGTATGAACAGCAAGAAAACCTGGAGGTTATGAATATAACCAATGTTCCCTGAGGGAGGGAAACGAGGTACAACACATTAGTATGGGGATTGCGTCCTCGCGAGACCAACCTGAAGAAACTTTTTCAACACGCCTGTCAAGGCCAATGAGACTGTCGCAGGCAGGGGAAGTCCTGCCTTCCCTTGGGGCTATAAAATACCCTGCACAGTCTCATTTCCTCAATCTAAACTGCACTTCACCGAGCCTAATGAAAAAGGCGGTGAGGGGCTAACTTGTGTTGTACCTCGTTTCCCTCCCTCAGGGAACATAGGTTATATTCATAACCTCCGGTTCCCTTTCGGTCGGTACACTCGGTACAACACATTAGTATGGGGATTTATCATCACGCCCCGAGACGCCCCTGCAGCTTGACTGAGAAGATCCAGCTCAGCAGCAACCGTGATGTCAGTTACATCACCTCCCTGCTGAGAGCACAGACTGAGTGAAATCCTGAGCTGTCACATCCAGACAATAAAATTTCATAAATGTATATGGAGAGACCCAGCTTGCTGCTGAACATACATCCTCCACTGAAACTCCTTTAAACAGAGCCCTTGGTATTCGTACACAGTGCCTTCGTAACCAAACACAGAAACTGTCTGTGTTTCGGCAGTATTGCTATGTGAAAATATGCGTCCTTTAGGTCCACTGTAGTACACCAATCCCCCGGTCGGACGGATTGCATCACCTGACGTAAGGTGAGCATCCTGAATTTAAATTTCCTCAGGTGTCTGTTTAACTTCCTCAGATCAATGATCGGACGGAGGCCCCCATCCGTTTTAGGAATGACGAAGTAGTGGCTGTAAAATCCGCACTGAGTCTCGTGCAAGGCCCTTATTGCTTGTTTCGCCAAAAGTGTGTGAATTTCCTCTCTCAGTATTTGGGCCGAGGACGGATGTATGGCTGATACCACAACACCTCTGAATAGTGGAGGACGTTTTCAGAATTGGAGTCTGTAGCCGTGAACTACAGTTCCTATAATCCACTTCAACGTTGCGCATGCACGCCAGGGGGCCTGCCTTGCGGCCAGCCTGCCAAGCATAATCATTTGTGGTATAATAGCGCCCTCTGCTGGTAGGCCAGTGCGCCAGCTGAGTGGAGTTTGAGAGAGTGATGCGGACGAGGTGTTGTCTCCTCGTTTATTTCCGCCATATGAAGTTTTTGAGTGGGGCGAAAACAGCCCTTTATTAACACATGGGTGCTCTGAACATTGTGAACACAAAAACATGTGACTGTTTCTTTGGTAACTGCACAAGGACAACATTTTCCTTTTGTGGCATAAATAACAAAGGACGATGTCTGCCCCGGTGACTCGGGATTTGTGAGTGCAGGGGGCTGTATGTGTGTGCTTGGGTGCAACTGTATGCTTAACTGGGGTTTTTTCAACACCGGAGCAAACTGTAAGTGAGGCATCTCTCGGTTTAGCCCTGTGGGTCGAGAGTCCATGAAATGTGGGGAGACAACGGGTGCACCCTGCCTGCTCGTCTCCCCGCCATCCCAGGGAGAGCTAGGCGGAAGACTGCTTCCTCCTTGTCCCTGTGTGGGACGATTTTGGGGCCACTACCTGCCTCGGAACAAAACGTTGTTTAGTCCAAACTGATTGTTTCGGCTGGGGACGCGGCTCCGGTGTAGCTGATGGCCGTTGATGAGAGTAATCCTCCGGGGAGGGTCTCTTCTGAGCAGGGCGCCGAGTGAGGGAGTGTGTGGGGACGAGGACATCTCTGGTCGCTGCAAGGCTGCAGATGCGGCTGGGCGTACACGCACTGGGGCATGCTCATTCGCAGAGCCTCCTCCTGCTTCTTCCTCTGGTCACAGCGAGTCTGAATTTTATCCAGAGCCTGTCCGAACAGCCTGGTGGGTTCAACCGCCTGGTGGAGAAATTCAGAGCGCTGCGTCTCGGGGAGCTCAGTTAGCGTTAGCCACAGATGACGCTGAGCTACCACCGTCTCGGCCATGCCCTTCCCCAGGGCCATGGCTGCCATGCTGGAGAGACGAAGAATGAGGTCGGCGGTCCTGCGCACCTCATCCAGCGCTCCGGCTGCATTCTCCTTCTTTACCAGAGCTTCATGCAGCTCCACTAACATCTCAGCCTGGTATGCCTGCAGCATAGAGGCTGTATTCAGCGCACGAGCGGTTAGCCCCTGGGCGCGGTATATTTTCTTGAGCTGGGAGGCGGAGAATCTGCACTGTCGGCTGGGGAGAGTGGGCTTGCTGGTCGTTAAATAGGGCTTTGGCGCCAGGTGCACTGCCAGCGTTTCATCCATAGGAGGGATGTTGGTTAGTCCGGCGGACTCCATTCCCTCCAAGTCCAGGAATTGGGAAAAAGGCAGGGAGAGCGGGGCCTTGGGGGACGCCCAGGTCCGCGAAAGCTCAAGTGTAAAATCGGGGAAGACCGGTAGTTTGTGTCTCACCGTTGCCAGCTGCTGCTTCCTCCCTCTCCCTGTGATCAGCATCCTCTTCTCCCTCTCCCTCCACTTCGCCCTCTGGGAAGCTGCCCAAAGCGGCTAGAGAGAGCTCATCATCGGAGGGCACACGCAGCGGCACATTATCCAGTGTGATGGTGAAATCAACCGCGTCCTCCTCCATGCCCACGTAGTTGGTGGTAGGGAGTATCTCGTCCATTTGGTCCACCCAGGACTGTCCCGCGTGCCGTCAAACTCCAACTCCATGGGTGACTCGGTGACCTCGGACAGCATGGGGTCCCCGAGAGCGGCGGATTTTCCCAGCGCCTTTGACAGAAAATTTACACGTCTCTCCAGGGTCGATTTCCAGAGCCGGCGACAGTGCGCACAGGACTCCGGGTTAGCAAGTGCTGCTTTCGCACGCAACATGTCAAGACACACTGGGCAGGTGTCGTGCGTATCCGTTCCCGACAGGGAAAAACCACAAGCACTCAGCATGGATGATACTTGGACTTTCTAGCTGAGCTAGCCTTGCTAGACCCACTAGGAGAGTGCCGTTTCTTTACTGGAGCCATTCCGCTTCACTAGTTAGCAAGCTAAACAGGCGAGTCATTAGCTGGAGCTAAACTTTTTGGAATGGGAATTTGTTAGTGTGGCTAAATAAACAGTCCTTAGCTAGACTAAACGGCAGAGGGACGGCTAGTTAGCAAGCTAAACACGCACGTCGAAACTGGTATTTGTTAGCACCGCTAAACAAATAACCGTTAGCCAGGCTAAACGAGAGAGCAGCAAGTTAGCAAGCTAAACAAGCGCAACGCAGAAACAGCCTTGATAGCGACGTCCTGGGTAGGGAGCAAGCTCACCTCCTGTGGACAGTTAAATCGCTAGCAAGTGTTCTGCAGGACTCAGATTATGCGAGGTGAAGTGCAATAAGATTGAGGAAATGAGACTGTGCAGGGTATTTTATAGTCCCAAGGGAAGGCGGGACTTCCCCTGCCTGCTACAGTCTCATTGGCCTTGACAGGTGTGTTGAAAAAGTTTCTTCAGGTTGGTCTTGCAAGGACGCAATCCCCATACTAATGTGTTGTACCAAGTGTACCGACCGAAAGGGAACTGCCTAGGGCGAGTGCGAGATGAGGTAATGGGTCAAACAAACTCCAGAGTTTCACACATGAGCCTGCTGTTTGAGTTATTTTAATGACAAGGCAGCTCGCTAGTCTGTGTAGCATGCAATGCTAGTTATGTATGTCACATGACATATTTTACATGATGTTACATTAGGGTTAGTTCCATTATTTATTTTAAGTCAAACCACGTTTTTTTCTAAACCCTAACCACATGCTTTTGTTGCCTAAACTTAAAGGGATAGTGCACCCAAAAATGAAAATTCAGCCATTATCTACTCACCCATATGCCGATGGAGGCTCAGGTGAAGTTTTAGAGTCCTCACGTCACTTGCGGAGATCTCAGGGGAGAGGGGGTAGCAACAAAACTCCACCTAATAGAGGCTTACGCCGCCCCAGATTTAAACGTCCAAAAACACATATTTGAAACCACAACCATCTCCATACTGCTCGTCCATAGTGATCAAAGTGTCCTGAAGCCCCGACATAAAAAGTTGTTTGGAAAAACGTCATTTGAACTCTGTTTTCAGCCTCATTGTAGCCTGCAGCTCTAACTGCCTCTCTGTGCACTGCGCTCACGTGTGTGCGCTTGCGCGAGACCATGAAACATGGGCACCACGTTCATGTGTATTCACATGCTTTCGCCAGTCTCATGTGCAAGCGCGCACAGGTGAACACGGTCGAAGTCTAAAACTGATGCAAAAAATGTCTCTTATTATTATAGACTATAAAAATATGGACAGAGCTACCATGATGTCACCCATTGGCTTATGGACTTGAGTTCAAGTTGCCATCTTGTTTTTTTGTTGTTGTTTTTGGACCTAGAAGTGACCATATATGGTCAAGAGGCTGGAGCTGTGGAGGAGTGAGAGGTGGATCTGACTGAAAAGCCAGGGACACTATCAGCAGACCTGTTCTTAATTATGCACAACTTCAAGCCTTAGTAAAATGTAAACAGGTGAGCTATATAAATTAACCCCCTGCACAGCTTTGATGAATGCTGAAATTAGCCATAGAGACAAAAAACGTTTTTGCAGCAGGCTGTAAACATGTTTATTTATGTTGTAAAGTTGAGCATTTCAACATGGGGGTCTGTGGGGATTGACTGGCTTCTCGAGCCAGCCTCAAGTGGCTGTTCTTATTCAGTGGTGGCCTATTCAGTAGAGTTTAGTAAATAGTATGAATAGGAAGTGTTACTTAAAGCCACAGTGTGTAGGAATTTCTCCCATCTAACGTTGAAATTGTATATTCCATTCAAATGGATAGCGCACTCTAGCGCCTCACCTTTTCAAACGTGTATTGCAACTACGGTAGCCGGCGTGTACCAAAAAGCTAGGATAACATTGATGAAACCATGTTATCCTTACGTTTCAGTGCCACCGGGCTCCTACACAGACATATGGGACGCGAGTTGACACACCCCCTCCTCACCATGCTGGCTGTTTACAACGTAGGACTGTTGGGGCGGGTGTAAATTGAAACACACCAATCACGTCTTGTCTTTTGACAACTGACCTCACACACCTCATCCCTCTCCTCGCATCGCTGCGCCACTGACAGCGGCACTGGCCTGTGATTGAATCAGCCTGGCCTGCCTGTTGGGAAAAAAATGACAGGCAGGCCAGCAGGCCAATCACAGGACAGCGCTTCGGGAATAGTCCCAGTTCTCCATGTGCAGTCCATGCCTGACTCTTAGCATGAATTAGGCCAAATGAAATGTTCCTTGAGACAAAAATTATAGGCTACAGTACAGTTAGCCCGTCACTTACCACCGCTGTCTATGCGCTATAGGCCTACAAAGAAAACTACTGATGGAGGTAGTGGGTATACAACCATCACATAGGCTAACCAAGCCAATGAAAAAAGCTAGCTGTAGGCTAATTTAGGTAGTAAAGTTTACTTACCTGTCGAAAAGAAAGCAGGCAACTTCAGCGTCCCTTTTAAAACCTTTTTCCTTCAGTAGCTCTCTCCACCTGGGAAAGGCTACCCCAGTGTTGACTCTCGTTTTTTGAATTCGCTGGTCACGTTGCCTTTTTGATTCCCTTTTGCACTTTCTTGGCAGCGAGGATTCCATCTCCCGTGATGCTGCATATGCATGATCCTGCATTATGCTCAAAGAGTGGGACTTTGTTGTGCTGCAGTAGTGCTGGCTTTCAAATTTGCCGGGGTAGTAGCGAAGCACCTCTTGCTCCTCTCCTTCGGCTTCTCAGCATGCTGGCCTGGCTCTCAACGAAAACACAGAAGACAGGGCTATTCCCTGGTAGTGCTATATGTCCCTTGCTGGCGGATGTGTTTTCAAGATGGCGAAGCGTTATGGAACCCCCCAAACGACTTACCTGCACAATGTACAAACAAATCCGAAATTCTCCTTTTAAGAGAATAAGTCACATTATTGATGTAGGTAATAATACACCAATGATGACATATTTATGAATGCAGACATCGATTTTTGCCAATAAACAACTGAAAATGCTACATAATGTCCCTTTAAGCTTGTTGGTCAATATTGAGCGGAACAAAGTCAGTAAACCTAACGGATCTCATTCCTTGTGAATAGCAATACACATTGTCTCACTGCCAGAGTGATGATGTCGTGGGATTAATGACTCAGTGAATAAATAAGAGTGGATTAAGTGTTTGTAGAAACAACTTTCATTTTCTAAAGGATATAGTTGTCTAATTTTTGTAACACCACCATAAAAAATCAGCTTATGAAAAGACCTCTTTGCCATTTGTATCAAACACGCTGACAAGAACAAATCTCATCATGTTTTCTCTACAACATGGCTAATACCACAGAGGCAATAAAAGTAGTAACATACTGTTTTGTTAAAGTCCAGTTTTCACTCAGCAGTCATCCTTGAATTGCCTTGTATTGAGGAAGTCAATTCCAGGAACTGTTTGGTTAATCTTGTCAAAGAGATTTTATCATGAGCTGTCTCGTTCAGGAAATGTCAACACATTTTTTTCCCCAGTAAAGGTGTGTATTGTGATCCTGAAACATGATATCATACAGCAAGCTGCCATTCTTTTACTTTTGCATTTTAACAGTGCAAAAACTGTGGTGTTTCACGTAACTGAATCTGTTGTTAGTCAGTTCATTTTGAAGCTGTGTCCGTACTAGTGGGAAGAAAAATCTCCAAAACAAACAAACAAACAAACAGCAATACATTTACCAAACATGTTTTATTATTATTCAGTAGAAATAGAGCAAACTGGGCTTGCATTTGGAGTCCTTTCTGGAAGTTCAGTATTTATTGCCATTTTAGCCCTGGGTGGAGCAAAGAAAAATATCTTTCAGCTACTCAAATGCCAACATACACTCACTGAAAGCTACTTTGCCAGTCACACACTTGGCTCTGTCATTTTGTTTTAGATTGGCATGATATGCTCTGGGTGTGGTTTTATACAAGTTATCATAGTCTGTCCTGAGATTCACAACAATGAGCAGGAAATGGCTCAATAATGGCAGCACCAGAGAATTTTTTCTCACTGGAAATAGTTCAGGGCTTAACTATTTATTGGTGGAGCTATGGAATTTGTAGTATATACAAAACAAGGTTAGCTGGGGACATGTGGCATTCTATTTTATCAATCAGCAAACGCTTCAATTTTTTTAAAAATTGAAATTATGATCTGACTTGTAGATAGGAGCCAAGGGCAACTCTGGAAAACTCCTAAAACAGAATAAGAGAGAAACTGTAGAGCTCACTTCTCAACAAACATATAACACAAAGAGATGATACAAAGAAAAAAAAGTTACTTATTTAGTGACAGAATATTTTAGCTCTGAAGTTCACCTTACTATTTCTGATTTTTTTTCCCAGGGGTACTAATTAATCAGAGGACCCCATTTCTGAGGAGCTACTGAACACAGATGATTTCTACACGATCTCCTCTGCACCTCCTCTTGACTCTGTTTTCAGACTTTAGAAAATCTAGCCCGTGATGGGAATCTTTGTCCAATCACAGGTCATTTGAGAGAGAGGGCGTTCCTGTTGGCTGTTCTACAAATGGAGATAGGTGTGCACGTTACTTCAGATTCAATGGAATCCTGCAGAGAAAGTTACTATTCCTGTACTGGCAACTACTACCTACACTGCAAAGCAACCCAAACAAGGAAATGGACTTATCAAAAAGAGAGTTCAAGAGTCTAACAAAAAAATGTTATAAAACAGATGTACACTGGGGAAGTGTTTCAGACAGAGAGAGAAAAAATGTTGTTAATAGTTTAGTCTTTTGCTAACTGGAGCTAAAGGCTCATCGATGTGCCTTCAAGTTCATGTTTATGAAGCTAACTTTATCCAGAGCCTTGAATCAGAGTGTGTCTTTCACCTCACTCTCCACCACTACAGACCACTTTACCAGGAGGGACAGCAACCCTGGAGCTGTACCCCCCGTAAGCAGCCACAGTAACCCAAATCCAGCCAGAATAAACCCCAGTTCTGGCCTCACCTTCCCAAAAGATCAGCAAACTTTCTGTTGCTGCTGTTACACAGGTTAAATCCAGTTCCGCTGCTGGCCACCAGCCTGCTGTGACACTCAGTGCTGGGAGGTTTGCTGGCTAGCTAAGCAATCCAAATCAGTGGGGAGCAAGGCAGAGGAACCATGGGGTGGCTAGCTAGCTAATTTTTGTCTCATTTGTAGTGCACGGCAAGGAGGTGCTGGGCAAATGTTCTGCTTGCAAATCTATAATGAAATAGGGTTAAATAAATCAATGTATGGGAAACACTGGGTGACTGTATGAATTGCATGCATATGCCCGTCATCATCTGGTGAGGGGGCTTAGAACAGAGGAGAGAGCTGCATGAGAAGGGTGTACTTTTAAATTTTGATGTTTTTTTTTTTTCTTTTCCAGATTCCTGCTTACCCCAGCTTTATGTAAATACATCTTGCTTGACCTGATAAACATCAGTACAGACCAGGTATCCAGCGCACAGAAATTGTCATGGCACTTTGGAGCACCTTTGAAAACTGGCAGCTGAATGAAGTTAATCAGACTGGAAATTGTATGTCAAATTTTTGGCAATTTCCTGCTGGGGCTGAGCTAGCAGCACCTATGAGGCTTAAACCTGAGAAAAAAAAATGAAGAATGACGATTGAATGTGCAGTATTGTAAAAAAGGTGCAGTCTTGTCAAGCTACTTGAATTTATTTCAGTCAATGTAAACAGTCTAAATGCACTGACACTGAAGTTGCCCCTCCCTGTATATACACAGCACGTCCAGGTCCATTTTTTCAATCATTGTCAACAGATTTCCATCACTTTTTTTCCTCTACTTATAGACTGTTTTCTCCAGGCTGGAAACCATTTCTGTTTTCTCTCTCTGGCTGGCTGACCACTTTAGCTCAACAGCAGTAACACAAGAAACTGTTTCTTCCAAGCTAAAGCCAAAACCAATGGCCTCTAAGCTCCATGCATCAGTATCGACCCAAAGTTCTACTAAATGTTAGTTCAAATACAGAGATGTAAATGTGTTGCTATACAGTGTCAGCATGAATTCTGTATGTGACAAGCTGAAATCAGATGAAACAGAATTGAGCAACTGGCAACAAAGAACTGCAGTCATCCAGAGCTTAAGAGGATAACATAACTTTCACACATTCATCTTCCTTCCAGTATCCAGGTCAGGCTTCTGCACATGCATTCTTGCAGGTTCAACACAATGGACTAACAGTTACATAATGTTCTGTTTTGATAGGGCCAGTGCCACACCCAGAGAACTCCCTGGACCTGAACAACATTGCAGACAGAATGAAATCAAAACACACTACTGTATCCGAGATCACATCATCACTTAACAGTCATCATAGTTCCTGTTTTATTGCATTCTCTGAGGCAACACCCTAATTTTTTCATTAACTTTAATCAGAATGTTGACAGCAAAGTGTTGATGGATGGCAGTGTACCCACCCAAACTGGGTGGGTCAGTAAAGAATTCAATAATGTGGATTATTTTTTGTGCCATTTGGGTGGTTTCCCAATGAGAAGTTTGACTATACTCCTCTGAGAGGTACAACTAAAACGACAAACAAAAACTATTTTTTCAATTCAGATAATTATTTAATCATAGCTTTGTGACATAAGACTAGTAAAAGACGTTTTTGTTTTCAGTGTGTGTTAAACAAAAGACTTGGTGGAGATTTTGGGTTTGCCTAATTATACCAATAAAACAGGAGACTGAAGGTTAAGGCAATTATATGTCAATGGATGCCCTCAAAAAAAACTTGTCATAACTGGAAATTAAAAAAACGGTGCTTATTATGGCAATTAAAAGAGCATTCTGCAGGCAAACTCTAAAAACTGGTCCATCACTTTCATGCAATGTGTTGTAACCACTTGGTATAATTAGACAGCTTTACAAAACTCACATTTCCTGATTCCACATTAGTAATTACCTTACTCAATATGGTGCTCAAACACATGCCACAAATACATTGGTTAACATCCTAATGCTATATTAGAATGCAACTTAACTTCGCTAAATTTAACACCCACAGCCACAGTGTTCTCAGTACAAAAATCTGTTATTCATACACTAATCTCCCAATTATGAAATGTTAAATAACAACTAATGTTTTAAGGGCTCTCATTTGTCCTCTAGTGATTGTCAACCCAAACATACTCTAATCTGACGTCTTTGAACGACACTCGCTGTAACTTGAATATGATGAGCACACATTTCCACTCATAATTCTGCCAATATATGTGGAATATTCCGCCACACTGTTTTTGGGAACTTGCTCAATAACTGGTTCAACTGGTCCAACGATAGCAATCTCAGCAGGAAGACGTTGAAGTAAACACCCACTCCGTCAGTTACCCTCGTTGTCACACAGATACTATAGGGACAGGTGTGCGACTGACGTGACGTGACATGACATTAATAACTAGCTGCACTGATTTTTTTTAGTCTCTTTTACCACACTGGAGGGAACACCAACCTGTGCGCCACAACAGCTTGTCCGTTCATCATCAGGGCCATGATATAATATGATCCATCCTTATTCTCCCAATGGAAACACAGGTAAGGAACAATATTTCGGATAGAGTTGCCCTTTCATTTTATAAAACTGATACTTTTCGTGTACTAGAATTTTTAAAAATTGACTATCCTGCATTTTTCACCTTTGCTGTGAAAGAATACGCTGGTGTCAGTTGTTTCTGGGTAGCATGCATTTTGACTTGCAGAAGCTTTTTTTTTTCTAATATTCTGTTTAAAAAGAAAAAGCAGGGAGTGAAGTGTTTGCTTTATTTTGAAAAGCACTGTCATATTTACATCATTAAATTCATGTTTAAAAAACATGTATTTAATGATAGTAACATGATTATTATAAATGAACAATAGTAAGTGATAAAAAAAAAACATAACTATATGAAAGTAACACAAATTCTGAATTAAACCAAAAAACAACTGGCATAAATAGATATTGATTGAAACAGATATTTAAAGTGTGATACTGACATGCCAGTTTACATCATAACAATATTAGAAAATAATGGAAGCTAGGGAATAGGGAGTGCAATGGTGCCGTTTTTGAGTCTCATATCAATGGTCTGTTGTCTCAAGGGACACAGTTGACTCTACTGAGGCAAGTACAAACGTGATAAAATGCTGATATATGGTCGAAAACCTATATGTGCTTGACAATCATCAGTCAAGATGATGTGACCTCGAAACAGTGAGGCATTGTCACCAGAGAATCTTACGTCTTGCGGCATGTTTGGTCAAGTAGAGCTGTGCATCATATTCCAGATTAAGTTAAAAAAAAAAGTTGTAATATGATCATGAAATACCTGAATATTACACATTAGTCTGGATAATCAGTTGAAAATCTCTCTTTTTTCTCTGTTCTTGTTCTCAGGCACGTATGGAAATGGCACGCAGAGAGATCCGAGAGGAGAGAACCAAAGAGCCGGTGGAGGAGCTCACAGAGGAGCAGTTTCTTAAAGACCTCTACCTGTTCATGAAGAAGAGAGATACACCCATAGAGAGGATCCCAAATCTGGGCTTCAAACAAAGTAATTATAAATATGATTCATTTCATCACATTTTGAGACATAAGCTGTTTTAATGTATTGCACTTGTTTTATGCACCAAAAAGTTAATTAATGCAAAATAATCAATAATAATAATTCTCAAAGGTGAGAATTTGCTGTCATTGTAAACTGAATCTTTGGGTGTATTGACTGTTGGTCAGACACAACAAACTATTTGAAGAACTACTGTTTTGTGACATTTTATGGAACAATTAATCAATTAGTTGAGAAAATAATGTGTAGATTAATCAATAATGAAAATTCAAATAGCCCCACATTCTAGTAAGAAGTGTATGTGATTTTGTATGTATTTACTTGTTTTTCAGTTGACCTGTTTCTGATGTTCAAGGTTGTCAGAGACTTGGGTGGCTACCACCAGGTAATCAAATATTTCCACTTTACATATTATATCTCATACTGTAGGTATCATTTCTATTGTTAATATTACTAACAGTATATTCAATTTTGATGACAGTGAAATGATTATTTATTTAGTCATTTTTCTTCATTGTTGTTGTCAAAACTAATGCTATCACTCTACTTATAATATTGTAGATTATGAAGTCCCATTAGTAAAAGCCTTTGAAATACCATGCACTCTTCCAGGTGACAGCTCAGCAGCTGTGGAAACAAGTGTATAACACACTTGGAGGAAACCCACGAAGCACAAGTGCAGCCACCTGCACCCGCAGACACTATGAAAAGTGAGTTTAACAAACCATGTGGCTGACAGTGTGATTGTTTGTTTTCCTAACAGACTAATCTGATCCATGTGTTTCTTTGTGCAGGCTGCTCCTGCCATACGAATGCCACCTGACAGGCGTATTGGTGAATGTGTTGCCTCGTAATCCGCCAAAGCACTTCCACTTTTCCAACTACAGCAAAGAGCATGTTGATGGCCAGAGGCCAGCTAAACGCAAAATGATATCAATACCTCTGCACCAGGTTGGTATTATTTTACACACATGCAAGATACAGAGGGCATAACAGAGTTGCTCAACACAAATTAAGACTGATGTGATAGTGTTTAAATAAATGTTCTTTATTACGATAAGCAGTAAATAATTACATCCTTAAATGGCTGTTTGGGTATTAAACACACATCAGCTGGTATAATTTCAACACAATAATCATGATAAGCAGTTTATTCTCATAAATAGTCTGGTTCTGTTGCAACAAAAAAACTTCCCAATATTTGCATATTCCCAGTTAGTTGGACCTTTTTCTTTTATAGTGCATTGAACAATACATTAAAAAGAAATATGCTTATTTGATGAATATGTAGCTGGAGCCAGCATGTGATTAGCCTAGCTTAGCATAACAACTGGAAAGAGAGTGAAAAAGCTAGCCATGCTATCAAAGGTAACAAATGCACCTACAGGCACCCCTAAAGTTTAATAGTTAACAGGGTTGGGGAGTGATGGAATACATTATAGGGGTGCTGAGTAGCTCACCTGGTAGAGCAGGCGCTCCATGTATAAAGTCTAAGTCCTTGCCACAGTGTCCACAGGCTTGATGCCGACCCACGGCCCCTTGCTGCATGCCATCCCCTCTCTCCCTCCCACCTTACACATTCATGAAGTAATCTTTAAAATACAAAATATGAACAACTAGTCAATGTCTTTAAAAGTAGATTACTTAAAGGGAGTACTTTATTTGTTTTTGTTTTATTTGCTCTAACACCACTCCAGCAAGCATTGGCTTAATTGTATTATTTTGTACTGCAATGTTTTCACTGAATGTAAGTGACATAGCGCTGCCACTTTGAGCTGAACTTTTCCTGTGGCTCGCTTTGAGAGCTCCAAAAAACACAAACTCAGCTGATCCATTAAGTTGGAAAAAGGGGATATAGATACATAACACCTCTTCATTTAAATACAAATCCTGAATGAGGTAGCAGCTGGCGGAAAGTTTCTGGTAAATGATAATCGCTGGTAACAACCTAGTTGTCATTTCCAGCATAAAATGTGTGTTTTCTAAAAAAACAACAAAAAGTACAAACACAGAAAGATAGCAGGTACTCGCTCATCTTTTAAATGGTTACAATTTCAGTCGAGTGCTCAGCTGATGTTAGCAGTCTGATGGAACACATAATAAATTTAATTTTAGGGTATGTATTTAGTAATCTGTAGTTGGATAGGTTTTAAAAGTAACCCTTCTAACACATGTCACCATGGATATATACAGACAACGTTGGAGGAGGGGCCCTGTTCTTTCCTATGAAAGTTGCATGAAGCCAAAAAGGTTCAACTGCCGCATATAGTATTACTCAGATGATCGGAACTGCTTTGGCACTGTGTGGCCCACAAAGCAGGCGCACTAGAGACTTCAACAGGCTGAGCCGGCTACTTCAGGTTTAGCACTCTACCTTGTATGATGATAAAGTGATTCAGCTGTGCAGCTCTTCTTGACTTTCCAAATGTGATCGGACCGATTGGATTAAATTCTGATAGTAAAACAAATCATTCCACAGGGGTTATGATGCTAAAAAAAAGTAGCTACTGATTTACTGAAGTCTCTTTTCCTATGTAAGTCTATGGGAAATGTCTTTTTGAGCCATAGGGCATTATGTGACGGATGTAATACATTGTTTGGCTGCTATGAAAATTGGCTTCCGATCCTGGCACACTTCCAAGGTCCCTGGTTGTATCTCTTTGTTTATTCTGTACAGTCTTAAAATCAGCAGTTCAACCTCCTGGGGTCTCTGCTGTTTGCATGACAACTGCTCCTTGGCAAGAAATAGTCGAGCACATAACCTCCCTTAAACCTACAACCTGCTGGCTGCAGTTTCATATTTAGCGTACAGACATGAGAGTGGTATCAATCTTTTTATCAAACTCTAGGCAAAGAAAGCAAATAAGGATATTCCCCAAAATGTTTAACTGTTCCTTCAGCCTCTGACTGGTCACTTGTCTTTTCAACAGAACCACCATAACCTCCAGTCAGACCCACGTGAGAATGTCTTCCCTCTGCAGCTCCACTACCCTCACTACTATCACCCAAGCCATGCAGTTCTGCCCCCACATGTCCCTATGTCCTCCTCAGTGCTGACACCGCATAGCCCACCTGCCTCCAAACCCTGGTTCACAATCCCTCCATCTCATCTAAACCCAACAGACAGGGTTAAGGAGCCACTGGAGCAGCTGCGATTCCTGGCAGAACAGTACAAGACCACATCTGGATTGACTGAGCCTCTGAACCTCAGCATTAAAGCATCAAGGCAGGAAACCAACAGCAACCCCACCTCATCGTTCACCCCAACTTCATCCGGCAAGAACCCAAAGTTTTTAAATAAACCCTCGCCTCTGTACACTCCTCATCGATCACAGGTGATGACAGACGATGGATGTGAGACACAAGGTGGTGATTCTGGTTTAGGAGATGCAGGGTATCCTGCAAGAGCTAAGGAGGTATATATTGTCGATGGCAAAGCTCCAACAGCTTCCAGCAGCCCCACATATGACTCTGCTCAGACACTGAGAACGGAGAAAGGCGCCACCACAATGGCACTAAAACCCAGCTCTCCAAAAACAGACTTTACAATCCGGCCAGAAGATGAGAGAGAGGGGAGTCCAGAAGTCAGGGAGCTCAGTGTCAGTCACATCCTGCCCAGCCTCCCTCGAGAGAACGGAGGCAAGATGGAAATCGAGGTACCGCTGTCTGTGTTTCATAACTGGCTCAGGCTGTGTGGATCCTCAGCCTTGATGCATGAAGCTAAGCAGCTATCTGCACTTCCTCCTCAGGAGGAACACCCTGGGCAAAGAAATCGTTCTGACACAGACGTCCTCCCTACCAACCTGACATTTCACATCAATCATCACGACCAGAGCTCAGCCGCTGAAGATCTGCGGCTGATGCAAAGGAATTTGCCAAGCCCCATACCAACCAGCCAGTTTACCGGTTATCAACACAATACATGCCAAAATAATATCTCCACCTACAAGCCTTTGCCTTCAGGTGGTATTCTGAAAAGCGCAGCCAGCTGGGATGTCTATCCGGTTGATCAGCAGGATAATAATAACTCATACAGCCCCAGAGCCCCAAGTTGCTGGGATGCCTATGACAAAGAGTCCCAGACTTCCCTTATCCAAGTGAACATTAACTCAAGTCCCTGCTCAGTTCAGCAAGACTTTGATAATGAAGACACAATCCAGGCAGAGAAGGAGAAGTCAGGCACGGGTCAATCAGCTGTACTAATGCTGAATCCCAGCTCCAACTCCCTGTTGCACTTCACAACTGAAGAGGTGATGAAGCTGAAGAAAATCATCTCCAGCTCATAGTGAAAATCAGTTCAGATAATCACACTGACACTCCAACACCACATTAAAGCTTACTCACGTTACATTGCTCTTTCATTTACTGTATGTTACTGAAGTTGTATGATCTGGTATATATTACATTCAGTTGTTACTCAATGCAAGTGTCAAATTAACAAAAATTCCAATCCAAAACAAACAGTTCATTCACATCAGAAGCAGAGCTTGATGTAGGAGAATGTTCACCATTTTTGGTTTTGTTTTTACGCTTTTACTGTACTGAAATATTACTTGTATATTACAGTAAATACTTTAATTGTAATGTAAATATAAATAAATTTAAAGTTTTGAAGTTTCATGACTCATTTGTTGATTGCGTGATCCTTGGTGTCATGCTATGTGTTTTCATCTTAATCATTCAAAAAATAGCTTTTTATCCAGGTTATCTATCCATTCCTTTTGAGAGTTATAAGGCTGGAGAAGGTGTAACGAGCGAAACAGCAATTACTGCATTCGTATGCCTTGTTAAATAGAAAAATTACACCTTACAAAGAGGTAGTGTTATTTAAGAGAGGGTGTGGTCGTTATTGTCGTAACATCTATGTAATTTTATTCACTCCTTTAAAGGGTGTCCACACCTGTGCAATTACACAGTTCCTTCACCAATCAAATGTCCAATAACAAACAAATAAACAGTGCAATACTATTTATAGCTTCCTGTGTGGACCGAATGCTTTGTAAATATTTCATTTGCCACTAGAAGGGAGCATTGTCAGATTTCTTTGTTTAAAAAGCATGGAGACATTTTGCTTTTTGTTGTGGCCTTTTTCTCAGCATTCAATGACGTACATATTCGGTATGAGAAATGAGACACGAGAAAACAGTTACGTCAAAAGGAGATACCTTAATTCTGCTTCAGTAAGCTTTGGTTTTATTTGTCTGTCATACCTGCATGCTTGAAGCTTACATGTGCAGCCTACTATTATGTTATTGTTATTGCTTTAATTATTATTCTCAGATTCTATGCGTAATGTGTGGAATCTTCAGCTGTGACAACAACAAATAGAACCACCACTCCCATCACTGTAACTATAGACACTGGTAATTGCGTGCAAATTGCTCATCACCTAACACCATTACAGTCCTGTGATAACTATTATGGTTCATTGTCCTGAAAATGCATTACATTTGAATAGGACTTTAGACCATTCACAAAGGGAATCATGTTGAATGAGGCACCAGTTTACAGGCTAATTCCACTTTTGTCCTGGGTTTGTTTTGTTCACCTGTTAACCTGCTCTTTATTATGAGGTTAAAAAAAAAAAGCCAGGAGGAGAAAGAGATAGTGGTGATTGTGGAAAATCCAGTGTGAACATGTTTAGGCAAGTGTTTAACTGTTGCTTCACTGCAGATTATTGCTTAACTCAGAAGCGTCTTTGTGTGGGCTGTTGATTTAAAAAAAAAAGAAAATTAAAAGTGAAAGAAAAAAGTTACACTATGCCTAAAGCATTTCAGTTCCACAAGTCAGTGAGAGGAATTTAATGAGCAGGTGTCTGGCCCCTATGTAGGCCTAGGAAGCCCTCAGGCGTTGCACAGTATAGTGCTTGCGTGTTGCAAATATCGTCTATAAGGAATAATAATCCAATGGAATTCATGCTCTTAAAAGACCGAGGTCACAGACCAGCATTTCTAAGCATCATTAGATACGAGATCTGAATTACTGGCTCAAGTTTAAAGTAAAGTTACTCAAATTGAGAATCATTCTCTAAAAATTTTGTAGCACTCCATATATGGCACTGTATGTCTATGGAGTTATTAGTAATTTGAAATACATAAGAAAATGAAAAACACTGGATTGTGTGTTCAACCCCTTTAATGTTTCTGCATTTTTGCTATTAAAAATGTCCCACAGTGGACTAGCTCTTTACTCTTGCAGGGCTGCTAGAGGGGTCATGGGAGTTTGCCCATCCAGTCCACATGTGTTTTGTGGACTTGAAGACAGCTAATGACCGTGTCCCATTGGGAGTCTTGTGGGTATTGCGGGAATATGAGGCACTTGGGTTGTTGATACGAGCCATCTGGTCCTTGTGCAATAAAAGTGATAGCTGTGTCCACATACTCGGCACAAAGTCACATACGTTTCCAGTGGGTGTTGGCCTCCACAAGGGTTGTCTCTCATCACCGTTTCTGTTTGTGATATTCATGGACAGGATCTCAAGGTGCAGCCAGGGGAAGGAAGGGGTCTAGTTTGGGAACCTCATAATTGCGTCTCTGCTTTTTGCAGATGATGTGGCTTTGTTGGCTTTCTCACATTGTGACCTGCAGCATGCACTGGAGCAGTTTGCAGCTAAGTGTGAAATGATTAGGATAAGAGTCAGCAACTCTGAGTAAGTCTGAGACCATTGGACTCTGCTGCAAAACGGTGGATTGCCCCCTCTGGGTTGGAAGAGTTACTGCCCAAAGCAAAAGAATTCAAGTATTTTTGGTCCTTGTTCACAAATGAGGGTAAAATGAAGCGTGAGATGGACAGCTGGGTTGGCGCAGCATCAGCAGTGATGCAGGCACTGCGCCGGACCGTCGTGGTGAAGAGCAAGTTGGGCCAGAGGGAATAGTTTTCGATTTACTGGTCCATCTACGTTCCAAGCCTTACTTATGGCCATAAGCTCTGGGTACTGACTCAAAGAGTTTGTGGATGAGATTGCGGACACAAGCAGCTGAAATGACTTTCCTCTGTAGGGTGGCTGGGCTCAGCCCCAGGGATAAAGTGAGGAGCTCAGGTATCTGGAGGGAGCTCAGAGTTGAGCCACTGCTCCTTCAAGTCGAAAGGGGCCAGTTGAAGTGGTTCAGACATCTGATCAGGATTCCTCCTGGGTGCCTCCTGTTAGAGGTTTTCCAGGCACATCTGACTAGTTGGAGGCCCCAGGGAGGACCCAGAACATACTGGAGGGACTATATATCTCATCTGACCTGGGAACGCCTCGGGATCCCCTAGGAGGAGCTGTGAAGTGTACCTGGGGAGAGGGACGCCTGTAGTACTTTGCTCAGCCTGCTTTTCCCGCAACCCCGGCCCTGGATAAGCAGGTGAAAATGGATGGATGGATGGATGGATGGATGGATGGATGGATGGATGGATGGATGGGTTGATTGATTTTCGGATCATTTTTTGAGTGTCACAACCCCTGTGAAATAACTGTTTCATTATCAGAATTTGATCCATTAAGTCCAATAACATTTCTAAAGTCTTGATGATCTGCACAATAACATAATTTTACCCCTATTCAGGTTAGGCTAAACTGAAAGTTAGCCACTTGGCAGAAGACTCTAGTGTGGTTGCTCTATGGGCCCCATGAGGCAAAGGATCTGGGTAATTTTATACCCAGAGAGGTGGAGGGTTTAGGGCTTCGTGCGCCAGTGAGCAACACAACACTGTATAAGTGGTCTATACAGACTACCCCTGATAACTGAACTCAAGCAATGTGTTGCTAGTGGACTGAATCTAGACATGGCAGTGTGCTGGTATTTCACTTTTATCCTTGTTATGGACTGAAGATTCAAAAGATTCATCGAACCTAAACCTAAGTTGATGCTTTTTAAATCCTTCATCTTGCTTTACATATGCAGGAAAGTGTCTGTGTGTCAGATAAACCCCAGGAGGTTAGATATACCATATCAAGTTTGTATAGTTTCCAGATGGCATGGCCATAAGATAGTCAATGTCCACCATGTTGGCATAAACTTACTGGTGGACACTCGAAAGGGTGCTGTCAATTAAAATAAGGTTGTCCTGTGGGAACATTTGCCTCATGACTCACCACAGAGGTGCAAGTAGATCAAACTGCTTCTGTGGTTTCAGTCAAGCTGCAACCTGTGGTGCTGAAAGAATGAAGCCAGGGTGCAAGTGCCAAAAACTGTACTTCCTGAAATGGCCGCTCAAGGCTGGCTTCAAGAGCGAGTCAGTTCCCATGGACTGCCACGTTAAAATGCCCAACATAAACATGTTCACAGCGTGGTGCAAAAATACTGTTTTGGTCTCTATAGCTACTTTCAACATTCATGGCAGCTGTGTACTTCACCCTTTCACATTTTATCAAGGCTTTAAAGTAACACATAATTAAGGGCAGGGTCACCTGAGTGACAGGCTGTCTGCTACCGAAAACATTAAAATACTTGCATTTATAAGTTGTCTACTGTTTGTCCCTGTATTAAATGCATTTTCAATCAGTTTCAGAGAGAAAAGCATGTTGGCTTTTGTAGTGGCTTTATCACACACTCAAATAGCAACACATTACTGGCAGAATAGTCTCTAATTTGTCAATGCAGATGTCTTCCAAACATTTGGCAAATTCAGTGAAAAATCATCACATCGGCATACTGGAACTGATTAAGAGTCAACAGAGTAACTGCTGGAGGCCTCTTAGTATATGTACTGGTCTCTCTTTACATGTACAAAATATACAATATTGCTAGACAATAATACAGTGACATTATTATGCATTTAAAATGACCATACAGTCAGTTTGAGGTTGGTATATCAGACTTTCACTCTTTTTTGTTTTTATTATAATTGCTGGGTAAGTAAACAGTTAAAAGTCAGAGCAGCAGAGAGGTAGAAGAATGGAAAAATAACCAATATTAACACTAAGTTTGGAAATGTCCTCTGCAGATTTTGAAACAGCACCATTTATCATGTCCATGCCCATTTCCATGACCAGGCGTGGTAACCACAAACAAAATAAGAAGAGTTTCTCACTCCTCCAGTGCAACCGTGGTAGGGTCATCAATAACTGTAAGAAAGAGAGAGAGAAACACAGAAAACTGTAGTACAGAGTTTAAAAAAGATGCAGGTGTTTTCAAATAGCATTGAATAAACCTTACTTTACCAGTTCTAATCTGTTTATGATTTGTGGCTAATTGCCCATGACAAATTAATTGCAAAGCAGATATATTGCAATGAAAACGGTTTTTGTGTAACACACCAGCATGTTTACACCCAGATTAACATTCCAGCCTGACAGTTGAAACTATTTAAGTGTGTATCAGTTAAAACCACAGCTGAGCTGTGAGGTTGCCAACCTCATTTGGGCATTGGTTGGTATGAGGATATACTCCTCTTACGTAAAGGAACTGACAAAAACATTATTTGTCAGCTGACTGTGACAAGGATATTATTATACTGGTTGGCCTCATTTGCCTTCAGACAGGAGGAAATGCAGTTCAGTATGTAGTTCACATTTGTTTTTGAGCATCTGCTCACTAACCAAACTTGTATACAACAATAGTGCCTTGATTACACAACATTTTATATAAGCTTCATTTAAAAAAAAACGTGGCATGATTTGGCTGCTTGTACTCTCAAGAATTCATATAAACAATCTCTTAATCAATTTAAAATATCAGTGCTTGTATTATCTCTGCAGAGTACATTTTAGTACTCAAAAAAGGCCTATTATGCTCATTTTCACAGTCATAATTTTATTCAAAGTTTCTACTAGAACATACTGTATGCTCATTCTTTAATATATAGCCCCTTTTACACTGCCAGATTTTCCGCGAATATTGGGCCGTTTTGCTGGCAAGCTATGAGCGTTTAGACACACAGAGCCTGATTGGCGAGTTGATCCGAGGTGCCTTATTTTCCGCCTCGTAGGGTAGTCATATTGGCGGAAACCTTTTAGATTAAACAGACCGAGGCGGCCTTCTGCAACGGGAGGGGCTGTTGATGACTTGTGGGAAGAGCTGTTGATGACGCCCCACGTGTGACCCACTGACGGTGGATAAGCAGGAAACAGCTGATAGCAGGAATTAGCAAGCACCTAGTAGCAAGAGGGAAACGCAAACCTGACAGACACTGTAAAGATGACCAACTGGGGAGACAAGGAATTGCGCGCCCTCCTTGTCCTCGCAAACGAAGAGGCCATTAACGTCAGATGATGGGGACGGTGAAGAATGGGCCAAATTACGAGAGAAACACTGAAGGACTGACTAGCCGCACGGCTTCCCTCCCATGACACTGGTTCCAGTATGTCCCTCCCACATACTGTCCCTCCCCTTCCGTCCCACGTCACTGGTTACGTCACACACTGAGCTACACGTTGTGTTACTTGCTCACGCCTCCCATTGCCCCGAAAAAGGCGCATTCTGTATAAACAAAAGTAGGTAGGTGGCATTTTGCCGCACTCCCCGATTTTGTTTTTATACTGCCAATGCTGAAAAAAGACTGATTGGGCTTTCCTGCAAATTTGCACAATTCCTGTCTAAAAAGGGTTAATGTTTCTTATACTGGCTGTGCTGGAAAGCCTGTATTCACCCTCTGTCTGAAAACACTCCATTTCAGCACTTGTGTCTTTAAGCTCCCCTCTCAAAATAAACCCAGTCTGCTCTGATTGGTCAGTGTTTCTGGGTCTTCCATATCTTGGCAGCTGTGCACCATCATGGCAGCCAAGGACATGAATGTAATGGGGAAAAGCAGCACTTTTTATCATGAAAAATCACCAAAAAAACCTTTTGAACACAACCAGACAAGTTCCTGCAGGAATATGATCCAATATTGGGGAGAAACTAACATCAGCAACCTAGACTATACGTTTCCCTGACCTTAGCATGTAGCTACATCTACATTAGCAGTGTACTTGCAGTGGAAGAATGACTGTAACACAGAATAGTGGCACTTTCTATCATGAAAAATTAGCAATGAAAGCTTTTGAAGACAACCAGATACATTCCAGGAGGAATATGATCTGAAGCTAGAAAGTAAAAAACAACATCAGGAACCAAGACAGCATGTCTTCCTGATAATAGCGTGTAGCTATGTTAGCAGTGCACTTGCTGGGGGGAAACAATTGTAAAGGCCTTTGTACACAGAGTCCCTTTTTTTTCATATGCGTTTCTTTTTAATTCGTCCAGAAACAAATTTTACACACAGAAACCATACACACTGAGTGTGATGCGTTTTATTTTTTTTATTTGTTGTGAAAATTCACAATATGGGTTAGGGTTAGGGTTAGAAAAAATGTTTCTCTCCACTGGAGTTACCTATGTGGCTGTCACCACTCTCTCCCCGTGTCTCGCATTTGGCATTGTGGCAGAAGGGGCTGAGCTGTCCCTCCACACTGTCGCTCCCTAAGTCTGTGTGTGGTCCACATCCTCCTCCTCGTTATCATCATCCACTTGAATATTACTATCTGACCTACTGAAAGTAGGCTGTCTGAATTAAGAGATGGCACTGTGAGACCTGTTCCTCTGTCCTGTTGCCGATGTGTCCCGCAGCCAGATTTTTTTCACTGCTACTTGATCCAACAAGTACAGAAACCATGGATTACCAGAACCATCCGGAAACATGAAAGAATTATAAAGCGGCAGTCAACAATGTAGATACAGAAAAGGACTAAATTACATTGCACAGCTTAACTGGAGGTGTATCTTGTTTAAGTCCAGGTGATTGATTGATTGATTGATTGATTGATTGATACTTTTGATGGATGCGAAAGAAACAACAGAAAACCAAACCTGTTCTGAATGAGTGAGTGTGCAAACTTGACTGACACAACATGTGGTCGTATTTATCTTAAGACGTGACAGTTTTGGGCGAAATTGGTGAATTTCGGGTGTGAAATGGCCTCAACAGAGAATAGCTGCACTTTCTATTGTGAAAAATCACCAATAAAAGCATGGACATATTCCAGCAAGAATCTGATCCAAAGTCTGGGAAATTTATACACACTATGATAAAAAAAAAAAATCTGTTGGAAACAGAGTATTCGGAACGGTCTGAGGCCTGAGGTTATTCCTACTTCAAGGCCTACATATGTTTACGTCTATTTGAAATTTTGGCCTTGTTTAACAGGAACATCTTTCAGTGTAACATGAGTAACAAAATATGGAAAAGCATCATAGGTCCCCTTTAAATATTAATTCAATTTTTCTTAGATTCCAAAAAATAAGATCTGAGTTAACTGGTGTCTATCCTACTGCTGCACACACTATGGTTGTGCATACAATACAGAGGGAGGTCTGACTCATTACTAAAATAGTGGAAAAATACATTCCAGACTGCTGGAAAGGCACACACGAAGCATTCAAAGTTACACAAAGCAAGCATTGTAAATGGCTTTGTCATCTTCTTAGCTTGTTACTTCACATATATCAACTATCAAAATCCCCAGTACAACCAGTTCTCCAGGACATCTTTTGACCAATCTCTGTTTTTTGTACACAAACCATCACACTCTCGAACAATATCTGTGGCATTTGACACCCGTGTGCATTATGTGCCGACTTAAACTTGTAACTTTGAGTGTTTGCCATTTTGAAGAAGTCAAATTGTCTGGAAAGCAGTCACGGTTTGATGACACAGCCCACACTGTATAAGAGGAGCATTATGTGTTTGAGTCAGAGGTATTTATCATGCTTAGCTGTGATGTCATGTCCCCGCTGACCTCAATAGGTGCACGGAAGAACAGGTAGTGACCTATGTCATTGTTCGTTATTGCTTTTTCCATTATGTTGAACAAACTTATCAAACAAGAAATAATAATATGTAATTAAGACTTATAAAGCCTGAATCACTCTAGCACGAACCTTAAAAACGAACCTCCCACTGTAATTCAGCCGTAATTGTGACATGACTTCACTGAGCTGTTAAGACGTCACTGTACTACTACTATAAAACAGACAAAAATAGCAGGCAATATGTCAAATCTTAGTATGAATTTATCTGTCACATATCTATCGTCTTTGGTGACATATTTGCCACTGATATGTTGACAGAAAAATATGCATAGAACTATGTACATGTTTGAAGGCAGGAATTTGTTTTTTTCACTCAGAATTTTCTTTTGTCTGTCAAATTCACAGAAGTTTTAGCTCGTCTGCTGTGAAGTCAGTGTTCATTTTCATGCCTCGGAAACAGTGTCCTATTAAGCGTCACACTGCTTTCACTTACAATGCTGGACTGTCAAAACAAACAAGTGATTACACGTGTCATGGAGAGTATTAGGAGAGGAACTTGTATTTAATACATCCAGGAGAGAGTAAATCATATAGGCAAATTCATGCAGAGGTGAAAATGTGAAGGGTGGAGGGAGTGTCCTCTGTGGCAAGAAAGCCTACCTTTCCTTGTAGTAGGAAGAGAGCAACGTGCGGATCTCAATGGATAAATCTGGAGCCACAAGAGCCTCTCGAGGAGAGGGAGGTGACACTGAAAAAGAAGAGACGGAAATAAGACAAACAGAAATAGACGTCACTTTAATTTTTCACTCTAAAGATATCAAACTCTTGATCAAATATTTTGTGGTTGAAGGGGGAATTTCCAAGAGACATTCTTATTTCCTTCACTGCATTGTATTGTCTTCTCTTCCTTATCAGACTTTTGTTGTCGCAGCCAGTTGTAATGATAGGAATGCTCGTTAAAAAAACAACATTTTGTTGTTCAAACAACACGATTTTAGGTGCTAACATTTTGTTCCCCTTGGTTGGTATTATATGTATATATATTTTTGCGTTCTGTATATTTTCTGATCAGCATGACTGGTACTTTTGTCAGCAGGTGTTGGAGATAATGCGCCTATTCATGTCATTGGTATCTGGCTTATTGTTCTAGGCCATTGTTGGACAGCATCATTTATCTCTTTTAGATCCTGCTATTTACTTAAACTTGTTTGTCTACTTTAAGGCACGACGTCACTCCAGCTTTCTGCAGTAGAAGACACAGCATGTGCAAATGAGGCGTTACATTCCGTTTCTTTATATTGTTAGAATGTCTGCATGAAAAGACAGATGTGCACATGTAAGTAGGCCATGACAATCTGGTCCACCCATGGATATCTATGTTTGCAAGTTTTAGCTCCTTAACTACGAATTGTTTAACAGTTTTGCATTTTTCATGCTGGCTGAGGTAGTCATTAGTTTCCTTTCCTTTCTACATGATATGGAAATCAAATATAGACAAAAACGGCAAAGCAACAAGTGGCAATGTGTAGGTTTTGGGTTTCAAAAACCTGAGCAAAGTCAGCTCAGCTGGTTTAATTCTGTATAAAGGAGTAATACTAATCACAAACTTGTTTCACCATTAGAGTGTATGTAGCATTTCAGTGAGTGCACACTCAAACCACCACCTCATTCTCCTGCTTTACTGGATGTGGAGAAAACTTGTTCAGGACTTAGTGGAGGATATCTGAGTTCAATCGGGTTTGTTAAGCCCTGTCCTTGGCAAGGTTTTTTTCAATTATTGCGGCCATGCTTTATAATTGATCTTGTCCATCTATGATCGAAACATGCATTTCTTTCCCACAAAGCTGTGTACCAAATTTGGCATTGATAGAGTCAAAATCCCAAAAAGTATTCACATTACTGTTTTTCACATTATGCAAATTAGCAAAAAAAAAAAAGGTCATGGCAGATATCAGTGGTCCAATACACTGTTTTGTAGAGCACATTGAGGTGTAGATGTGTTTCAAATTTTAAGTCAATCAGATTCACTGTGTGAGGGGCGTGGCATTTAAAAGTTTTAATTTTTTGGACTGTTAATTATAATGCCAACATCAGGCAGATTGAGATCTAATTTCATGTGAATCATTGGAACATTATTTCCAGTTATGGTACCCAGTTTCATCTCTCTCACTCATTCCAGCTCACAGCAAATCTAGCAAACTTTGCTAGATTTATATAGAAATTGCTGTATTATGCCTTTAAGGCATAATACAGCAATGCTAAACAGGCCACGTCCACATTCACCATTTCACTTCCAATCTTCCGATCTTGGTTAATGCTTACTCCCAGAGTATGTGTGCCAAATATAGTTTTCTATCTGCTGGATTTATGATGATTGGACAAATCATTTATGAGTAATGGCTAATATCCTGCTAAGCCCCACCCCTTTGCAAAGGCTTTTTGATTGATAGTGGCCATGTTTTTTGACTGATCATGTTCATTTAAGGTAGGATTGTGTATCTCAGTTATTCCCACAATGATCCAAATAAGGTGGCAATGGAGTCCAAATCCAAAAAAGGTCTATTCATTTTACTGTTTTTCACATTCACAAACTGGCAAAAAATCCATCATCATCATTGGCTGTTCATTACAGAGCCCCAAGGTCAATTACTGTCATATCACTGGGAAACATTTGCACATTACTCCCAGTTATTGGACCAAGTTTCATGTTTCTAGATCATTCCAGCTCACTGCAATTTGACCCACGATGGAAGATGACAAATAATAAAGCTGTACCAACTCAACAGGGTTCTGTCAATTCAGGACATGGACCCTAATTATCATATTTAACATCATCGTTTTGGTTTTATGGCCTGCAACTCTACTGTTTTGGTTTACTCTCACTGGTCTCATCAATAGTTTTTGGCTGCATCAGGCAGCTGTTTTGAGCAAATAAACTCCAACAAACAGCAGTCAGGCAAAATTAGCGACTACCTAGTGATTATTCAATAATAGTGGCTTATTCGACAGCTTAAGAGATGGATATTTCCCTCTGGGGTTATATATCTTATATTCATGAAGTGGATACAAACACAGCATCTAATGATCAAACGATTTCTAATGTAGCTTAGCATCTGCTGGATGAGTAACTAGGCAACCAGTACGCCATATCAACTTAAAAGGTGATTACATGCTTACAGCTTGTTTTTGCTACTCCCACGTAGCCAAAAAATCAGCTCTTGCAGGTTTATGAATTCATCAGTTATGCAGCAACATTTGACAAGTCTTCACTGCATTCTCTATGTAACTTTGACAGAAATAAAAGCAGACTTGTTAGATTACACAACTAGCAAGATTCAGGTATCTGCAAATAGATTTTAATTTGTGCAGAGATTAATGAAAACAAATGAAGGGCCGGAACAAAACCAGAAAAAAATCACATTGAAATTATTTGCAGAATCATTTTTTTTTACAAAATGATGAGCTTTGAAAAGTGATTGGATATAAGCTAGCAAAACCACTGGTAAGGTTCTTAAAGGCCTCTGTTGACTGACATCACTGCGAGGTAGCAGTGTGTCTACAGTATATGTTTCAGGTGTCATTCTGCTTGTGTTACCTATTTCATGGTATAGTGATCCCTGCTTCATTGTAATGGCTTTCCTGGAGCTCGGCATTTCAATCTTCATGAGGTGATCACAACACTGCTTCCAATGGCCTGCAACAGATACACAAGCATCAATTTTCAAAGCATGTACACAACAAAGATTCTGTGCGTTAATTTACAATCAGCTTATGTTTCTCAGTAATTATATTGTCAAATGATATTTATGACGCCTGACAAGTCAGCAGTATCACAATACTCATGTCAGCCTGACAATACATACAGTATAGAGACAATGTCATACCTGTCGTACTACATACCAGGCAGCCTTAAACGCTGCTATGATAATGTGTACAGTATCTAAACACTGGTACGTATGTTACAAACATAATCATCAGAAAAATCATTTGTATTTATGCTGTGCTGGTGTCTTCAAGTCAGATTTGTGCTCCTTTGACTTTGAGCCTAAGCAGACAGCCATAAAAATCAACACGTCATCTTATTAAGACTATCAAGGATGAGAACAGACCAAAGCTCACATACACCAGAGAAATAACCCCTAAAATTGAAAATGAATTTAAATTAAGGAGCATTCTAATAGGGAGTGTACTGTCATACAAGATATGGATCTTAGCAAGGAAGAGAATAACTAGCGAGGTGTAAATGTCTGAGGAAGGTTGCTGTACTTTGCAGTTTGCACTAAAGACATACAGATCATCTTCCCAAAGTAAAATGATAAGTGCGAAGACAGTTAAATAGGAAACAAAAGATTGTGAATAAACAAACACACGCAGACACAGAGTCAAAATTAGAAGACTCTGGATTGTCATATTGACATACCATGAGACACAATGTGCACAATTAGCTCTGCCTAGAACGTCATGATTACGTTTAGGTGCCACCATGTGGGAACAACACTCCTCCTAACCTTTGGCTCCTATATTATACTATATGTAGAACTGCCTGTACTATCCCACCTCACAAGACGTCACATATTGCATGTCTATAAACTTGTACCTGGCGACAGATGCTGTAAATGCATACCTCAAAGTTTTTGTCATGTTAATACCACACAAGTATGTCACACATGCAGGTTAATGTGTGCGTTAACGTGAGAACTACATAATTTCAAATGCAACATTGCGAAGGCAGAGAGTATAGATAGATAGACAAATATGTTCCTTTGTGACACGTGATTCATAAAATGACATGCACATCTCACCGATGCCACGAATGCGTCAGTAAGGAATGTTGTTTTACAGGTATCAGCAGGTATCAGCAGATGCATTTTGCTTCCCAGACACACAAAACCTGATAAACATCCCCTCTAACCATTTCCAGGTATAGAGAATTGGCAGAGTTGGAGTCGAGGCTGCTGTCAAGTGCAGTTTGTTTCTCCTGCTCTTTAGAGAAAGACTGAATAAAGACAGTGCTCAGCTGTGTTTTGGAGCTGCAAAAACAGTTGATCGCATCAGGAAAAATAGAGATGGTGCATGCTGTGACTTTACATGCAGTAGCAGTTGGATCTTGCAAAACTACTTGGAAAAACCCAGTTAAAATCACATGTAAACAAAAAAAGTCTGGCAACTGTAGTCTGTTGCACTTTTGATGACAATCAATAAGCATGTGCTTCCTGGTGCTTGCAGATCACAATGGATCGAGGAACATATGTGGCATGCTAACAAGATTATTATCATTTCTTTAGACTTCAGATTATGCCTCTCTGTAGGCTCTAATTCACTGGTGCCATTTGAAAGTTAGTATTTTACAACGAAAAAGTCAGAGTCTGTATGCTAAACATGAAGCTGCAGCTAGCGGCCAATACGCTTCTCTTAGCATAAAGACTGGAAAGAGGAGGAACAGCTAGTCTGGCTCTGTCCAAAGGTAACAGAAAAATCACTTCACATTATTTCTCATTTGTTTAATCCATAAAAACACTTCAAATTGAGGAGTCTTTGCTAGTTGCTTGGCAACCCTCATGGTGACGACAAGTCTCCAGGAAGTCACTGCTTCCAACATGGAAATAGTTACACAGAACCACCACCAGTTCTATATATTACTTTAGCATGGATTAAACAAACAGAGGACATTGTGTTTTCAGTTCTTTTCTTCTTTTGTCTGTATATTTATCATTAATGATCTTTCAGAGATTTTAGTGAAATCTGGTAAAGAATCGGGCCATAAAGCAAGAACAGAACACATGGTTTGGGTGCAGATGTGTATCAATATCCGAAAATTTTATGTATATATACATATACATATATATATATATGTATATACATATATATATTGAACCCAGGAATCACCACTTGCAGATATCTGCAAGTGGTGATTCCTGGGTTCAAGCCAGCTTTGACCTTTAAAACTCAAAAGCTGGGTAGGATCAAAACCTCTGACAGTTTATGACCCCTGCATTCAAGAAAACCAATAACTTATATGATGATCAGACAGACGCTTCTTTGGCATCACTGTTGCTTCCTGTTTTGGACAAGCGTCGATGGCTAAGTTAAAAGTATAAATCCAATTTGGTGATGTTTGGACAAACTGTCATTTATATATGGCCAAATATTACAAAAGGCCAGTGCACTCCTTTACAACTGGTGGCTGCCCCATTAAGCAATTTCAAAATAATTTACATGTGTTTCAAAAATAATCATTTAATGTATCATGCAAATTTTGTAATTATTGAATTATGATTTGTGTTATTCCACACCTTTGTGGTGCCCCCTTGTAGAGATTTGAATGGAACTTTCAGGGCATGTTGCAAGTACATATGTGGACATATCCTGCAAGTTTTGTGATGATTGGCTCAATGGTTATGGAGTTAGGTCTATTTTTGTGCTGAGCCATGCCCCCTCTAAGATTTATTGCTCAGTAGCTGCAAAATGCTGTGAGACATCAACAAGCTTTTTAGAACTTTTGATAAGCAAATGATGATCCACAGAAAATCTGGCACAAACCAGACCTACAGTTTGGGAGGAGATATCAAAAATATGCTTTTCAAATTAAAAAATTAAAATTGCTTTGCAGCGCCCCCTGTTGACAGATTTAGAAAAGAATTTTACATACTCGCTTCAACATTATTATTATTTGACATATATTTAGTTCTTGTGATGATTGGACAAACTATTTCTAATTTGTAGTCTCATGTGTGTTATGCCAGACCTATTTTGGATATGTTGTGCCCTCTAGTGGTAGATTTAAATGAAACTTTCAAGGTGTGTTGGTTGTACTTACGTTGACATGTCCTTCAAGTTTTTTGGTAATTGGCGTAACAGTCTATTTTTGTGCTGAGCTACACCCCTCTACAGTACATTGGTCAATGCCTTAAACACGCAATAAGAAATCAACAGGCTTTTGATAACGTTTGATAAGCTTGGTCAGATGATGATCCACAAAAAAATCAGTATAAATCAGACCTATGGTTTAGGAGATGTCAAAAATGTGTTTTTGAAAAAATTAAAAAGGGGGAAAATAAGGCCAAAACTGCAACACAGCTGTAAAATTTGGTGTGCTATTGGCATAAAATGAGGGGGCATTGCCTCTACTTCTTACCAACCTATTTCTGCCCCCTTGCTCAGACCACACCCATATTCGAACTTAGCCTTCAATTTTGATCTCAACTACACAGCTAGTTGCACAGTTGCTGTTATCGCATTGACAAAATCTGTCCACAGACAGACAGACAGACAGACAGACAGACAGACACCTGGCAAAATACTTAAACCCGTTTCTATCCCACCACAATAGGTGTTACTAAGATCATATTTTGATATGATGACACACACACAAGGAAAGAACAATAGTGGCCATTGAGGTGTTGTCACGACTGGTTATAATAGTAACACATGTAGAAGACTATGCAACCTTAAACTCTGAGTGCTTTCTAGTAACAAAAAAGGTGTTGATTATGTGCAAATGCTGTGATAGTAAGCAGTGCAAATAAAACTCACGGTTTGCTGAAGGTTTTACTAATTAAGAGTGACACTTAAGCAGTCTCTTCTTTCTTGGCCCATGGCCTAAATTCACGTGATTTCATAGAGAGAACACAGGGCAAACAAAACCTCCTTGTAATGTTTCACTGGGAAACCTAAATCCTGTCCTCAGGCTGCTGCAATATTGCCTCACCAGCTTTGCTAGTACAGTAGCTAGTGTTTGAGACAGGACTGCAAAAGTGCTTAGTTTTGTTCATTCAGGCCTCACTCATGTTAAAGACGTGCTGCCAGATGGCCTTGGTCCAGCGCTGCGTGTCTTCAGGTGTGTGCGTGGCCAGCGTGTAGGTTACATCTTCTCCTTGACACTGTGTGCTGATGTATATATTCTGGCAATGGACAGGGTCTCTCTCTGACACACAGACAAGAGTATCCTGACGAAGAAACACACACTCATAATTATTTCCACATCTAATCATTGAAATAATCTGGTTGGAATTTAGTTTGAACACACACCAAGGCAGTATCTTAATGCTACCATTTCCCCACTGAGATATTATTGGCTAACGTGTCCACTGACAAAACGATCCAACAGCTTTATATGCATGTGACAGAATCTTGTAATCTGCTGCTGACAAAAACACCCTTTCACATTCATATCGGCTGTGTGACTACATTTGAATATGACCCTACGCTACACAACAGTTTGCTTTTTAATTTCTTTTTAAATTTCAATTACTTCATATATCATTAGTGAATCCAAGAGTTCTCAACCTAAGGGTCAGGCCCCCTCCAAAAGGCCACCAGAACTAGGTGTATTTTAGCAAGACACTGGCGGCATTTCCAACTGCGATTGTGCCACCAAAACTGGGTGTTTTTTCAAGAGACATCAGTGGCATTTCCAGCAGTGATTGTGCCCCCAAAACTAGGTGTTTTTTTGTTTTGTTTTGGCAAAAACATTGGCAGCATTTCCAGCTGCAATTGTGCCACCAAAACCTGTTGTTTTTTAGCAAGACATTGGCAGCATTTCCAGCAGGATTATTCCACCAAAAACAGAAGTTTTAAGATAAAACATGATATTTTTCTAACCATAACCAAGTAGCTTTTGTGCCAAAACATAACCACACATAAACCACAGCACTGTTGAAATCTAAAGAAATGTAAAGTTTCAACAACATTTGCAACATGACAAAGTACAAATGTTACATATCCGTGGTTTGATCAAAAAGTATAATGCCAACATTTATTAAGTTCATAAAAATAGTAGTAATGGTACTTAAATAGTTGCGTAAATGTACTTTGTAACATCCCTCCACTGGATTTTCACTATTGTTTTTATATTTGTTATAAGGTGTAAGTCTAAAAAGTGACTTGTTCTCATTAAATCACCAGTGCAATCTGTTAGCCTCGGCATGTCATTGTAATCAATATGGACAAACCCGTAAATGAAACCATCTATTTATTCATGAGACTCTGCTCATTAAGAACCAACCTTTTTGATGGGGATAACAACAAATGTCTTGTCCTCAGACTCCAGGTCCTCTTGACTCTGATAGCAGAGGAGACTGTGGCCCCTGAGGACGCCGTAAGCATTTTCCCAACAATTAAGGTCCTCTCCAAGCTGAATGAGAGCAGGGAGTTATTTGATACAGTAAATGATATCATAGAATATAAAAACAATCAAAAAGCAGGTTGATATAATCAAGTCACCTTAACCTTAAGTTGGCCATTTATGATTGGCTGAATCATGCACAGAGGCTGAGCTACTAGACGGCAGCACATATTGCCATACAGAGGCAACCAGAATGGATTATCTTCTGAAAAAAACAAAGAGATTAGGGATTAAATTTCAGGAGGAGAGGAGAAAAGAAAAGGAGAGAGGACAGGAAATGAGAGAAGACGTAAAGATGAGAGGATTTGTAACTTACCTGTTGCTGCTAGTGACAAATCATGGGTCTTAAAACCTTCCTGGACATGTTGGATTCTCAGTGTTGTATGAGCCAGCAGGTTAAACTTAGGCCCCCTTCAAACAGAAAGCATTGAGCAAAATTAAGGTGACACTCAGTTCTAAAATATTCTCCTTTGGTGTGTGTTTCAGAGAGAGCTGTCATCCTCACAGTGTAGACAGGTTAGGGGACGAGGGCGGCGACACACTTCCAGATCCTACATTTCCTCCACTGGACCCACAAACAGCAGCAGACTCAAACGCAGCACGGATCTTTTTCCCTGAGGAGCATCCCACTGAGCCCCCAAGACGGCTCCCTCTCCTGGGTCCTAGAGCCCCCGGGGAGAAATCCTCCACTGCACAACTGCTGTACAGCTCAACACGAAGCTGAAACTCTGGACCTACCTCATTGCTGTTTATACACAGTTATACAAGGACAAATAAAATGCCTTGAAAGTGGTATTATACAAAAACTGAGCCTCTAAAAACACATCTACAAAACAGAGACTTACAACGTGAGGATGTCTTCAAAACAGATGTCAGTTAAAGTCCTGTCTACCATCACCAGATCAGTGTCATGGATCTCTGTGCCACACTGAAGCAGGCAAAACACAGCACAGCGCTGCAGCTCTGAAAGTAAAAGAGAGAGTCAAAACTGCGGTCAGTTCTTAAAGTCTTATACATATTTATTTCCTGTAATATTTACCCAGGCAAGACAAAGACCAGAGAGGGTGGGCAGTAATTTAAGTATTTTCAGTTCACTCTTGAACCAAAATTAAAGGAATACTTCACTGACAAAATGACCATTTGTATTTCAATTACTCATCCTGTGTTACCTCGAATTTGTGAAGAAAATTTTGTTTTTCTTGCTTGCCTTCACGGTGAATTCAGAATCCAGAAAAATCAAACATTGTTCATAAATTGAAGTCATTGGGGACCACATTTAACAACAGCAAAACTATATCCAAACATCTGTTTACAAACTCTCTCACAACTCCAGCTGTATAATCTGACTCTCATTTATTCAGTCATCTCTTCAAACCCGTGCATTTTTGCCAAAACCTAACTATTCAAAACACTTCCGCCCACAAGTAACGCGCCCTGTCCGCACCTGAGGATCTGCGGGCATATGAGCTCCACTTAAGCAGAGATAAAGTGCATGCATGTGACTAGGCATGCTGCTTGGCAGTGCATGAGACTCTTTGTACTGATGCATTTTAAATCGCAAGGCTTTAGCAAAAATGCATGTGTTTGGGAACAACTGAGCATACAAATGGATAAATGAGACTTGGATTATACTGCACGAGTTGTGTGGGAGTTTGTAAACAGATGTTTTGATATAGTTTTGCTGTTACGGGTCCTGTTTACTTCAATTTATGAAGAATGTTCATGGGAGGCATGGGAGAAAAACAAGGTAACACGCAAGTAACACATTGATAACACACAGTGAGTAATTGATACACATGGTATAGATATAGTAATTGCAGGTGAAGTATTTCTTTATCAAACTAAACTTTATTAAAAGTAAAAATTATATCTGGCACAAGCACCAGGCGTTATGATGAGGTCAGCAAGGTTCCCATGCAATCAAACTCCATTCATTTACAGAATTGCAATTAGTTCCTCTAATCACAACAGTCTAACTTACCTCCTTTGTTTTTGAAGTACTCTGAGTCTTTCCACATCAGCGGAATTCGCAAGTCTACAGATTGCAAATTATAAGATTGGAAATATAAAAGCCAGGTTCAAGTATTTTCATGAATTTGTGGCTAAGATATTTAACACTCACCTGAAAGGGATACTTTTCCCGAACATGGCATAACATCTTCAGATGGCCTGCAGCAAAAGAAAGAGATCATCTATCCAACTATTGTCAATTTATCATGTTTCAATTTATTTATTGTAATTTCTTCACAAAATATTTACTTAATATTTAATATTTAGATTTGCCAATATTATGCATATATGCATGATAAACACAACAAATCTGGTAAACCCACACATCAAAACAAAGGCTTAATTTGGGATGAAGGGACTCCAAGGATTAAAAATGTTAACTTGTCTGACCTCTAGTGGCTTTTAGCAGGCATAGCGCCGCAATACAACTCTAAAACATTCCTTTATCCCTCTCCACTGATAATGGATCTATATCTGTCTTTTTACCCATGCATACAATATATCCTTGCACTCCATCTGACCTGTGTCCCACTCTCTGTAGAATCTGAGCTTTCCTCATCTTCTGCAGTTGGCTGAGCAAGGCCAGAATGCGAGCATTGCAGGTTAGCAGGCTCTTGGAGGCCTCCAGGGCCTGCTCTCTCCTGGTACAAGCTGCCAGTAGCTTACTGGCCCCCTCCCGCATCCGCACCTCCCTCTCAATCTGCTTCAGCACCTCTTCGTCCTGTTGGAGATCCGTGGAAACTATAGTATTCTTCTAATCAAAACTGTATTCATTCACTATATTTATATTCTTTAGATTAAAAAGAAAGAAAGATAAACAGCTTAGGGTGCTTGCAGGCTGATACTGACAATTATCTGATTACCAGGAACCAAGGATTCAAGCAGTCAGAGCACTATTAGGCCACAAACACACAGAAAGCATTTTGCAGGTTGGAAAACGTGAGTTGCATCACACCACCATTTTTTTTTTTTTGTAATTGAATGCCATTAGTAAAAACATGCTTGCTGCACCTTTTTATTTTTGCCAGGCAACAGATCCATCACCTCCTTACCCTAACCTTCCTGTGTAATCAATGTACCATTATTTTGGTGAGCTAAAACTACCTACTTATTTCCACAGTACATACTGTAGTAGCTAGTTATTAAAATAGGCAGGCAGAGGGTACTTGCTCTAGCTCTGGTTTAGGGTGCACTCATATGCTTCCACGCTTGCTGTTTTCTATTTAAGTCATGGTAACTGCGGTTTGTAAAGTTGTATAGCTCTGGGGATCCAGCAACCACCACCATTAGTTTCTCCTCCATTATTTACCAACTGTAAACTTGTTGTTGTGACCACTACAGAAGGCCCGCCTCTCAAATCAACTGATTGGACAATGGGGGGAAAAGCGGAGATGATGTGGGCTGCTTCTCTGTTCTGACTTGAAGTTTTTTTTCAGCTGAAGGAGTTCAGAGTGATCCGGGAAAAACGCTAGACGTGAGGTTTGTAGCAACGTAAAAACAGCAAGCAAAAAGCTAAATTCTCATTAAACACACCTACAAAAAGCCGCCTCCAGCTGTTAAGAATACCTTCTGTGTGATCAGGGCCTATTTTTCACTACATTTTTAGTCACACTGGCTGCTCTAGTGATGCACTGTTGGTCTGTTGGTCCTCCGCTTTGGCTCACACTGAAATATCTCAGTATTGAATGGAATGACATAAAATTGGTGCAGACATTCATGGTCCCCAGAGGATAAGGCCTGATTACTTTGAGGATTCACTGACCAACCAGCAGGTCCAAATTTCCATTTATCCAGTGAAAAAGATGGATTGGTGTGAACTAAATGATTTAGCCTAAAGACTGAACTCCTGACATTTCCTCTAAAGCCCCTATGTGGTTTTGACTGAAATGTCTATTGAACATATTAGATGAAATTTGGTAGAAACATCCATGTTCCTTTTGGGATGAACTTTAACACTTTGGCGATCATGATCAGGTCAAAATCTGACCATGTTTAATACTTTGAGTTACCACCAAACATCTGCAAATCTGTTCTCATCAGCCTCCGCTGTACTTTGTATGCTCACCTACAAGCAAGACTGAGGTGGTGAACATGGCAAACATTACACCTGCTGAACATTCAGAATGCTAAAATTATCACTGTAAGTATGCCGACGTTACCATGAAGCCCAAGGCACCACTGTGCCTTAGTGCAGCCTCGTGGAGCTGCTAGCAGGCTGGAGTCTCTGAGTCTTATTTGATGTGTCATAACGGGAGGAAGTGTGATTAGTAATTCCAATTCCCGGCTGTTGTTGATGATACACAGAAATAAACATGACTACCACATTATATCAGGTGGTAGTCACTATTATCAGCATTGTAACTTTTAAACACCCTGCTGATCCTTCTGTTAACAAGCTTCAAACACACTGGCCCAGGCTCATTACATAAGAGCCCAGACAGCGTTAAATTAGTGCATCACATTAATCCCTGGATGTAGTCCAACTGTCAGAGCCCCAAGAGTGAGCAATGACAATGTGCATGCTGTTAGAATTTACCTCCTCGCAATAGACAATGTTACCTTTGTCTTTGTCTAGAACAACAGATGCTGTTATTTTTTAATCGGTAAAAACAAACAAAAAAAAACTGTGAATGGAGCAGTGGGAAAACTCTTCCAAATCCACATGCGGTCGATGGAATTCCTTGATGGAATTCTTAATTTATAATCCACTTAGTAGTGGGTTTCCTAATGAGCTTTTTTTATGGAGAGTTGTGCAGTCTAAAACAAATTTAAGTGTATGTCTAATGGGGATACACTTTAGGTGATTCTCCTATGACATAATATTTTCCCGTCATTAATGAGTGTTACATAAGATTTTAAGTCTTGTTTCTCAATTGACATCATTACATAGCTTTACTAATTTGTTAACTGGGCACAGTCTTCGAGGGTTTACCACGCATTAACAAGACATACATATAAGTTGAAGTACAGCTTTAAGGATCAGGTGGTTGTTGCATAATTCAGTCATGTGTTATGAGCCTAAGCTGTGTTCATATGTTGGGATTTTGTTCTGTATAGATCCCAAATAATTACATAACCTGTAGCTCACCTCAAAAGCCTTACAATTGTGCCATATTATAATACCTTTCAAATAAGGGCAAAATGGAAACTGATGATACTGCAGATTGTCTGGGATCAACTACACTAGTTACAACAGTAACACAGGATAGGGCTTCTGTTAAGAAACTATAATGTTACAGTCCAACACACTCAAGATTTTTTTCAACATTTAAAATGACAAATACCCCTAAAATTTTTTTTAAAGTGGTTATATTACCACAAATGAAAATCAATCATACACACTGTCAGTACTGAACCACAATATTAACGCCTGTAATGAATTATTCAGAAATACATAAACTACAAGTATCCTCCTCTATCACTAACCTGGGTGTTATCACTCATGTTCCTTCTCTGCGGTGCCTCAGTGGTCTGCTCCAGTCGGTGTGCAGTCAGTCAGCAGGCAGTACAGTGGTGGAGTGACTAATCTCACAGCTGACTGAGTGTTAGAGTGGACCTGCGGACAGAGCAGTTAGTTACTCAACAGAGAGATCAAAACAGTCTTAAGCCTCTCAACAAGAGGTTGCAGCATTAGGGATTAGAGGGATCTCAAACCTTATAGTCTTATTTTCCGCTGTATCACATGCATCAATGAATGCCTAAGCATACAGTGATTTATACTGTCTTAAAACACAGATGTATTAAAAGCAGACATTTATATAGGCTCAAAAGAACAATTAGGCAGGGGCGTATTTCAGAGGAGAGGACACAGAGGACATGTAACTTTTTCATAAGGTGGTATTGGATCCTCCACTTTTTACAATCCATAAATGAATGTGGTAACAGTGTCTATTATAGTGAAGCTTGGACTATGTAGTTTAAGCGTAGTGAGAGGAGAGTCGTTTTGAAATCCTGAGCCCCATAGGATTTCATAGAGTTAAAAAAAAAAGTTTATTTTTGCTTACTTTATTACATATTATCATGCAAAATGCCTTTTACTACTCATTTTACACATTTTGTTTGTTGCAACACCTTTACTATGATTGTACAAAGCTTCTCAATCAATATGATGGCCTAAACTGTGCCAACATACCATCGTATATTAGCAAAAGCATATAATATTAAGTTAAATTTATTATTATTATTAAATTAGTAATGTGTGTGATTTCTACCTATACTAACTTGATTTATTCTGCACTTTTTTTTGTCAATGGGTTGAGTTAATATATTGACCTTGGGGGTGCTACTCTGCAAAAGAGCAACTCATGACACCGCTCTCCTTCTAACACTGTTCACACAACCACCCTGCTGCACCACCCTTCGGAGCTTCAGGTCCACCCAACACTTGTTTTATGAATAAAGAGTTTTTTGTACAGGACAGACCACAACAGGTGTTTATTAATGGTTTTAAATCCAGTAAGTTGATTTTAAACACAGGGCTCCCCCAAGGCTGTGTATCTCCCATTCTCTTTGTTTATACCAATAGCATTTCCTGTAGCAGTGAAGGAATGACACTTTTTAAGTATGCAGATGAAATGGCCCTGGTGGCTAACCTGACTGGCAACAATGCTTTGTACCAATACCAGCAGGCTGTCAACAATCGGGTGAAAACATCTGGAGAAAACATCTGAGCTCAACATCTAAAAGACCAAAGAGCTGTGCTGTGGGGGCAGAGAGAAAACACCATCATCACGTCTTTTCCAGCCGCTCACTATGTAGGGTCAGCTGGTAGAGCAGGTTCAGTCTTTGAAATACCTCAGAACAGAGAGAGACACCTGTCTGTCCTTTTCACAGCACACTGACTCTGTACAATAAAGCACAACAGCGCCTCCGCCTGCTGAGGAAACTCAAATCTTTTCATGTCAGCAAGGACATTTTTCACTCATTGAATCCACTCTCACCTTCAACACTCTATCTGAACTGTATAACCGCTCAGTGGTCAGGAAAGCCACCCTGATCACTGAGGACCCTTCTCACCCCCTCTACCACTCCTTCCAGTTACTGCCATCAGGCCGATGCTACAAAGTCTCACTGGCCCATATACAAGAAATCCTTCATTCCCTCTGCAATAACCACCCTGAACAATCTAAAATAGACACATCACTTCAACCAACCTGTATCAGCTGCTGTTTATACAGTCCTTTTTTTATTAAGTTGTTTTATATGTATTTTGAATGTGAATCATGTGTATTGTTAAGCCTTGTCAAAGGAAAATCTTTATCACTGTTGGGACAGACCAATTTCATCATTTTTTGCTGTAGAAAATGATTTTATTAAGACCATCCATTTCATAAAGAGGACATATCAAATTTATGAAAAGCATCATTTTGATGGTATGTGCCTGTATTGTGTCACCCCACCCTTGTAATCAAAAATCCATCCAATCAAACATTAAGTTATAACTAGTTAATTGTAATAAAATGATTTGCTTTTAACTCCACAGAAACATACAAAAGTTTGAGTTTATAGAGCTCATTTAAATCTGCCTGAAATCTGTATGAAAGACTGAATCAGATTGTGGTGGTGAAAGACTCCATTTTATTCAGATCTTACAGAATGCCATGTTTGACTTTTAATGACTTCATGAAATGTTTAAGGAAGATTTCATGTTTTTGTTTCAAGTATCAAACATAACATGAATGCTGCAAATCTGTGCAAGGACCTCTAATTGACACTATATACAGTTTCACAAAATGTCTTAATGAAAGCTAGCTGGCAGAACATTTCCCTTAAATAAAGTCTGAGTACCTCTGCTCTGTATGGGGTGAAGTTGGGACAATGATGCAGTTCTATGAAGTGAAATTCTGTCTGTCGGTTTTCTAAAAGAAAAGCCAATATTAGGACATCCTTTGTCTAATACACCAAAATTAGAACGGATGATTATAAATTAGCACAAAAATACACAGAAGAGGCATTAAAAAAGGTAATACATTTAAACATACAGCTATACATGATGTCTGGGTTATGTCTTTATGTCCTGAGACCAATGTAATGGCCTGTATTAAAAATGGAGCACATACAGAAAAGAAAAATGTCAAAAGCTCATTTCCTATTGTACAATATTTACATTTTCACAGGTGGTTCACCACATTGGGGAATCTGAGGCTTCATGAATATTTAAGGGAATGCTGCCACCTCTGATTCAGATTAGTTATTTACCAGTGTTTTGGTTAATGTGTACAATTTATTATTTATTTGAACTAGAGGCTTTTAAAAAAGGCATTTCAGTAAATACACATATTGTACATATTCAAAGTGCTTGTGAAAGTAAAGTAAATTTAGCTTCACTTAATGACAACGGACAGCAAAAACAAAAACAAAAACAGTCTTTCAGTCATAAATGAATCTTTACAAACATAACTTAACACAACAAAAAAATTGAAAAGGCAAAGCCACCTGCAGGTTTCTCCTCTCACTCCATCTTCCTACAGCTTTCATCCGTCTTCCACTTCTGTAAAAATGTCACTTAAGAAGTACTGAGACACACTGGTGGGCTCCTCCTCTATAGAGCTGCTCTCCAAACTTTGCTGAGAAGCTGAAACCTACAACAAGGGAGAAAAAAGGATCAGCTGTAATCAACTCATCCCACCGAATCAGGATGCCTCTCCATCCACCTCTGTCATTGTACCCTCCTTACCTCAGCTGGACACAGAGGAGTAATAGGAGTTGTGTCTGAGCATAGTCGGCTGTGCTCAGAAGTCTGTTCAAGGTGCACCTGTGTGTGTGTTGGTGATGCAGTAGAGGATGTTGAGTGGGTTTCCTCTGTCGGCTGTGTTGGTCTGGGTGTGGGAGCGACATCATATGATGTTGAGGCTACAGATGCTGGGGTAAATCGTTTTCTTGCTGCACGCTGAGTTTTGACCTTAGCACCCTTGGAGGCTGCTTTGCCAGGTGGAGAATCACTTGGGGCAGTGTCGTTTGTCTCTTTAGATTTTCTGTACGGTATTGAACAATAAAAATCAATTAACATTTTGTTACAATTGATAGATACCAACATGAAAACTGGGAGATTTATTCACATTTCAACAAAGGACCATTTTTCCTCACCTATTCCGACCAGTCGCCCCCCTTGTCCGTTTAATTAGTGCTCCTGAGCTGGTATTCTCGGGGTCCTCCCCACCTGTCAGAGTCTCCTTTTCAGCATGTACATGATCGCCACTTCCTTTCTGTTGCTCAGTAACAATGTCATCCAAGGCTTTTGGCTGCACAGAGGGCCCGAGAAGCTCTGAGTGCAGGGTGGTGTTTGTTTGGATGGGGATTGGCTCTGCTTCCTTGGCAGCGAGGGCCTTGCTGGCTTCTTTCCTCTTTGTAGTATTGGACTCTACCTGCAGTTGGGCTGGTCCTGAGAGGAACAGGTACATGATGAAAAAAATGTGTCCAATTTGTTGAGAGTGCATGTGATGAGAAAGTATTCATGTACTGCCTACCTCTTCCTCTAATGCTCATTAGTCTCTGCTTTGTAGGGGCGATTTCAGTCTCATTATTCTCTATGGTCTCTGGTAATTTAGATGGATGGACTGTTGTATTCTCTGTCCCATAAATACAAGCAATACACATTTACTATCAGTAATACAACATTAATCATTAGTTTAAATGAGTAGCAGAATAATGCCATCACTCTACCGTGTGGATCCACTGGATTTTCCATGATTGAACCCTGGTGTGAGTGAAAAACAAAAATGTGTCACAAATAAAGACATTTTAGCACACTGGCTACATGTGGTTTCTTGTAACTTCACTTACTATATATGCAGTTGGGTCAGGCCCAATATCTATGACATTGATGAGGCCTGTTTCCTCGCTCTCCACCATGGACACAGGCACAGCAACATTAGAGAGAAGCCCGCCCCCTGCTGCTGCCAAACTTTCTCCAGGATTGCTGATAAGGGTTGAGGAGAGTTGTAGAATCAGACACCAAACAAAACCAGATCCACGCCTGCATGAACAGGATGACCATCTGATAAAAGGCAAGCACTGACCTCTGTTGCTCTACTGATGCATCTGTTACAGGAAGATAAGGGAGGGGCTCGGGCACACTGCCCAGCACCTCTCCTGCTGAGCAGACTGGGATCTCAGTCAGCGAGAGGATGAAGAACGGTTCATCTGGATCTGAAGGCTCCTGCTGCGGCAGCACTGAGAGTGAGAGTGAGAGTGAGAAAAGTTTTAGACAAAAACATGCCGTATACTGTATAATGTAATTCACAGGACAACATCAACCAAAAACTGACTCACTGTCTGGAAATATTGTGAGACTTGGATGACTCTGGGTCCCTCCTGTACTCGATGTTGATGCATCCTGGGATTGATAAGAAAGTCAGAGAGACACATTTTAGGTGTAATCCTTAAAGGGACAGTTCACCCCTAAATCAAAACTCTTACCTGTAGTGTTTATTTATCAATCCAGATTGTTTTGATACGAGTTGCCGAGCATTGGAAATCTTGGCCTAAAGATGTCTGCCTTCTCTCCAGTATGATGGAACTAGAGAGGGCTTGTGCTTGTGACAGCATGAGATGTAAAAAATAATCGTCTACTCCTCGGCTGTACTGTAACATTAACTAGCTAAGTGTAACTACGTGAGCTAGCAGCAGATGCATGCTTCCTTCTGTGCAGTGATATGGTTGGCGGCTGTAGTTCAGCAGAAAGAAAATAGTTTCTACATGAAATGCATAGGACAACGTCAGTGGATTACCTTGAGTAACTGGGTCATGACTTCTGGAAAGAGACATTACTATAGAGTTTTTCAAATGTTTTTTAGCACTTTGAGCACCACAAGCTGAGTGCCATCTAGTTCCATTTTATTGGAAAGAAGGCAGAAATCTCTACGGCCGATATCTTCAACACTCAGCAACTCATCCCGAAACTAAATAGTACTAAAGGTAGAAGGGAAATTATGTGGTTTTGGTTTTGGTTTTGGGGTGAACTGTTCCTTTAAATGTAGTAAAGAGATTCTTGACCAAGACTACACCCTACGCATGGTCAAAGGCTGTGTTGGTACTATACTGCAGTCCTTTTTTGCTACTCTACAGTCTTCTCACATCCACTAGCAACTGCAGAAGTACCACCTGGTTGGGAATCACTGCTACATAATTCAAAATTAGTGGTTTGGTGACACACGGTAAATATATAATATTGTTCCAAGTTATTAGCATGTTGTTACATATCTGGCCAAGGCCAACTATTAACAATTTCAACTAAAATTTCAGCACAAAATAACTGCAATCATATATGTAATGCTCACAAGTGTGCCTCCTCCTGCACATATATCTTACCTGAGTAAAACTGTAAGGTACTTGTTTCACACAACCAAGAGAGGATCCAGCAACATCTGGAGTGGAGTCATGTTGATTCAACTGTTCCATAACTTGTGTCAAACAGCCTAATGAGGATCCAGAATCATTTGGAGGGGAATTTGGGTCACTACATTGTTCAATAGCTCCCTCTGCTGGTTCCAGGATTTCAGGTTGGTGTTCAGACACAGGTTTGCAAGCTGAAGCATCCATACCTTCTGATTGAGAACCAAAGCATGTGGGGAAAAAAAAACCCATTAATGATCAACAAAGGTACTGCTGGGCCATAGATAGTAGTAGTCTTGGATATCTGGTCAGCGTTCTTTAAAGTCAGGAAATTTTCATGTTAAAAGGTGTCAAACCTGCTTCTGCTTGTTTTGTGTGCTGAACTTGCTGGGGTTGTCGAGGTCGACTGCTGCGGCTAAGGCTGGGTTTGGGTTTAATAAGCCAGCCTCTACAAGTCAGCGCAGGTTTTCTTGAAGGACAGTCCACTGGCTCTGACTGTCTGTTATCAGTGCTTTAAGTGGAAAACAAACTCTGTTAGAAGAAAAAAACTAATAATTCCATACATCTTTCTGAGAAAACAATCAGGAATATTCATATCTTACCTTTGTGCTGCTGTTTGATTAGTTTCAGAACATTGTTGGACTGAATCTTGACTTTGTGCCTCTGAATCATTCTCTGACTGTGGTAGCTGAGCGCCTTCTTTTGGATCCGTTGTGTACTGTGTATTAGTAGGGAGTGCAAATTCAATTTTTGACTCTGCTGAACCACCTTCTGAACACTGGATGTCTGAAACTGCAGTTGGATTATCTGTTGGTTGGGTATTTGTCTCTGTAGCTCTAATAGACGTGTCCTGTTGGCAGTCCCATTGTGAAGCAGGTCCGGCCTCCACCTTGTCATAATTTGACATTTTGTCCATTGTGGATTCCTCTTCAACTGTGGGTTTTTCGGTGCTCTCATTTTCAAGAACTGAGTCTGTCAGCACAGACTGATTTTCAGCAACCCAAGATGCTGTTATGATGACACCGTCAGAGGATGTATCTTTATCATTTATGCTGTCAAGCGACTTCCCTGACTCTGTAGATGCTAACATTGTTGAGCTCAGTTCTGAATGTAATGAGCAATGTGTGCTTGTTAGGTGCTTGCTGTCTGTTGTCAGTTCCACTTCTGTTTGTGCATTGTTATTTTCCAGAGGCTGTTGTTCTGAGGTTAAAGAGGTACCTGTATGGCACTGTTCTGAGGGTTTAATGATATCATTTGACTGCAGTTTTGTGTGTGTAGTTCGCAGGGATGATCCTAAATTGGGTTTGGGTTTGACCTTGGGAAAGCGTTGCCTTCTTTGAGAAACATTTTGTTCTGAGCTCTCTGGCTCTAGTCTACACACAACATCTGTCTTTTGCTCCTCGGTTGAAAATAATTCATCTGTGGTTTTATGAGTTGAGCATACTTCCAATGATGGCAGTGACACTGAAGCAGTGTCAGTATTTTTAATTCGGCTTGGTGCTTCAGGAAGGATGGTGCTGCAAGTTGGCTTTGCTTCTACCTGTGCTGTTGTGTTGGCTGTGGACTCAGGCCTTGAAGTTGGACTGCAGGGTTTCTCTGCAAACTGCATAGGTGAAGCAGGATCTTTTGTGGTTTGAGGTTTAGAGCGCACAGTTCTTTGTGGTAAGTTGGGTTTGGGTTTGACTTTTTGTAATCTACCTCTCCTACTCTGGCAAGTAGATTCGACTTCACTCTCTTCTTTCTGACTGACAGGTAACGCTTGTGCAGGTGTTGCACATAGAGCAGGATGGCCACTGCTCCCTTGAATAGGGGCTGTGTCTGATGCTTGGCCAACTTGTGATTCTGAGAGTGCTGAGTCGGGCGCCAGTGGATCATTACAAATACTCTCAGTTATCCCAACATGAGACATCTGTTTTTCATGTGTGGACTCAGATGTTGTCCTTGTCTCTGTGGTGGCCTGTTTACTACTGGATTCTAATTGGGCTTCAGAGGAGAAACAGTTTTCTGAGGTACTCTGAGCTGATGTTGCACCATCTGATTCTACCTGACTAACGACTCCAACATTTGTCTTTTTGTCCTCAATTGAAGACATCTCCTCTGTGGGTGGAAGAGTACACCCTAAATCCAATGATGGTGTCAAATCTGAAGCAGGATCATGACTTTGACTTGGGTTTTCAGGAGAAGTGGTGCAAGTTGGTTCTGCTTCAACCTCTACAATTGTTTTTTCATGGACTTTGGGTTTTGGAGTTTGGTTGGAGTCTTTCTCCAAAGTAACTTTTGTGGTTTCAGGTTTGGAAAGTACAGTCCTTGATGTCTGTGCTAGGTTGGGTTTGACTTTCTGGAATCGACTCCTCCTGGTTTGGCAAGCAGATGCAACTTTACTCTCTTCTTTCTGACCAACAGGTAATTCTTCTACTGATGTAACACATGGAGCAGGATGGCTACTGCTCTCCTGGTTAGGGGCAGAGTCTCTCTTTGACCCTTGGCCAACTTGTGATTCCATGACTGCTGACTCAGATGTCAGTGGATCAATAAAACTATTCTCATTTGTCCCAAAATGAGACATCAGTTTTTCATCTGTGGACTCAGATGTTGGCCTTGTGTCTGTGGTGGCCTGTCCTCTACTGGGTTCAAACTGGGCTTCAATTAAGTTCTGGTTTTCTGAGAAGCTTTGATCTGATGTTGCTGTAACTGGTTCTACCTGACCAGCGACTCCAGCATTTGTCTTTTTGTCCTCAATTGAAGACATCTCCTCTGTGGGTGGAAGAGTACACCCTAAATCCAATGATGGTGTCAAATCTGAAGCAGGATCATGACTTTGACTTGGTTTTTCAGGAGAAGTGGTACAAGTTGGTTCTGCTTCAACCTCTACTATTGTTTTTTCATCAAATTTGGGGTTTGGAGTTTGGTTGGAGTCCTTTTCTAAGGTATCTTTTGTGGTTTGAGGTTTGGAATGCACAGTCCTTGATGTCTGTGTTAAGTTCGGTTTGACTTTCTGGAATCGATTCCTCCTGGTCTGGCGAGTAGATGCAACTTCACTCTCTTCTTTCTGAGTTACTGGTAATTCTTCTACAGGTGTAACACATGGTGCAGAATGGTCGCTGCTCTCTTGTGCAGGGACTGAATCTCTGTTTAAACCTTGACCAACCTGTGATTCTGTGGCTGCTGAGTCAGATGTCAATGTATTTTTCCAACTATTCTCAGTTGTCCTAAAATGAGACATCAGTTTTTCATCTGTGGATGTTGGCCTTGTGTCTGTGGTGGCCAGTTCCCTGCTGGGTTCAAACTGGGCTTCAGAGAAGATCTGGTTTTCTGAGGCACTCTGATAAGATGTTGCTGCACCTGATTTTACTTGATCACCAGACCTCTGCTGAATGCCAAATGGCCCTCCTGTAAGTTTAGCTTCAATACAAGAAGTATCTTTTAACAATTCTTGACTACACTCTGCTATCTTAGGGGCTTCCTCTGTAGCTGATAGTGTCTCAAAGGCTTGAGAATGATCAGGAGCAACTGTGCAGCTCTCTTCAGCTGTCTGTACTGTTGATGTCTCTGGAATGGATTTTGACTGACCAGTCCTTGAAACTTGGCCTAGGTTGGGTTTTGGTTTCACCTTAGGTAAGCGTCCTTTCCTTGTCTGTGGAGATTTGTTTTTTGGGCCCTCTGGACTTGAGTGCAATTGACGTGTAGGGTCCATATCAGAACCAGCACTCTGATCATTGAATTTAACATTGGGAACATCATCGTTGTCTGTTGTGCTGTTTTGTAGCTCCACAGTGGTAACATTTTCTGATGTTTCAGTGACTCCACGACCAAACGTTTCTGACATAACAGGTGTGGCGCTTTTTTCCTCTTGTGCAGCAGGCACTGATCCAATCTCTTCTTCTCGGTGTTGGCTGGTTTTATTCACACTTACTGATGTTGTCCCTGCAACTGAACAAAATAGCACATTTTAAATTTACTGTAATTTAATCAAAAAGGAATGCAAGCCAATTTCAATGTAAGGAATGTTTTCTCTCTAACCAGTTATGTGATCTTGTATGGCGATTTGATTCACAGCTGACTGAGACAGGTGTGTCAGATTCCCGATGGTCAACAGGGTTTGAGCGGCCTCGTTGTAGCTAGCGTCCTCGGATACTAAAACAAAAAGACCACCAAAAAATTTGAAACCATCTAAATATATACACCATATAGATACATGTTTTCCACTGGGAGTACTTCTTCAACAGACCTTCTGTGTGTTCTGAAGAAAGAAAGTCTATTACATCCTGCAAGGGAAACAAATACATAGTAAGTCACAACAAAAGTTTCCAATATAAGCCAGACTACTTTTGAAAGGATGTGATGGATATGGACATGTATTATGGTAGTCCCAGTTACACTTCTTTGACATTTTCTTTTTTCGTCTTTAAGGTGATTGCATCTGGACACAAAAAAGTTGCTTTAAGTTCATCCAGCTAAAGCATAAAGACTGCATGCAACATTGTTTAAACTCACTTATCTTGCTTTTTCCTAATTTAAAGTGTGCAAAAACTAAACTTGGCTGGAAATTTGTGATCAAACTGCAAACCAAATACATGCACTACAACTGGAAAGAGGGAGGAAGAAAATAAAGCTGTATCTTATCAATGCTGGCCAATTTTTAGATAACATTCTGCAGGTGGTTACATCAGATCTTTAAAATTCAATCATAGAAATTATATTAAAATGAAAAGTGTAACTGGGGATAAATATTTAAAATTACTGGCAATATATTTTAGGCATGGGACACTTACAACAAGCAGGTCCAGCTGATGTTCACATGGTTCAACTGTGCCTGTCTCATTTTGTGCCTGCTCGCAAGAGGCATCAGGGCACAGTGCATCTTGGGAGATGCCCAACACATCAGGCATATTGGCCAAGATATCAAGCTACATGTTTGATGGGGGAGTCAGAGTGGAGGGTTTGAATTATGAAATGGAAAACCATGCACAAAGAATAACTAATGCAAAAAAAAAAAAAAAACACACACAAAAATGCTTGTTATAAGAATTATGTAAAAAATAACCAAATAAAAAATGGATGGTGTTGCATCTGTGCAAGGCATAACAGAAAACAGTTTCTCTTACCTCCTCCATTGTCTCTTCCACTTCTGAAATCACAGGATGTGGGGAGCGCAGGCTGGCTGGCACAAACACAGGGGCAGTGCTGTCCTTACTGTAGCTGCATGCAGGCTGCTCCTCTTCCTCCACCTCTTCTTCTCGCTGCATTTCATCCTCGTCATCACTGTATTCTGACTGAGAAGCCCTGAGGGTGACCAGTTTGGGCCTTTTGGACTCTTGGGCTGATTGTGGCTTTGATGATCTTCCCCTCTTGGCTGTGCCTTTGGGTTTAGGCCTGGCAGCAGAGGCAGTGGACCCTGCTGGTGAGGCGGGAGTGGTTTCAGAGGAGTGTGCAGCTTCTTTGTCTGGGTAATTCAAGGGCTTGGTTGGTTTGGGCACTCTCCCATACCTATTAAACACAATCACACACTGATGATCTGCTCCTATCCTATTATATCCTAAGTATTTTATTTGGGAATAGGAATGTGTCTGGATACAATGTTAATATGGGAGTCATGAAAACATGAAGTAATGTACCTGGTGGGTCTTGGAGGTTGAACGGTTGCATCCTCTTCTTCAGAGGAAATGTCATCATTGGCGGACTTCCTCTTATTGGGTGATGCATCTTTATTTACCTAAAAGTTAGCATATCTTTAAGTAAGTCATAGTAACAGTGCGTTAAAATATCTGATGACTCAAAACTGAAACTAAAAATAATAACCTGCTCCTCAGAGGCTCCATCAATCACACTCTCATCCCCTTTATCTGATGTACTATCATTGGCCTTTGTGGAGGGTGGTGGAGGCTTTTTACTCCACTTCCGGCCAAGGGGCAGTAATGGTTTTGGTGCTCGGCCTCGTGAGAGTTTAGCTGGCTTGATTGTGGTGTTCTTGGCTGCATTCACATTCTCAGTCTTTTCAGTCCTGAATATTGGGACAAAACAGAGAATTGTAATACCAACTGATGATGGTTAATCTCTATTTAAAAACATACTTTTAAAGTTTCATTACATGTCTGAATTTGGACGGTCCTCAGGAAGTGCTGCCTCAGCGTCTTCGGGTATGTAGGCCTCATCTGAGCATGCAAAAGCAAAACAACATTTAAGTGCAGGCAATCAACAAGGACCAAGCACTCGTGGAGAAGCTCAGATAACTTTAAGGAAAAAAAGAGGAAGTCATCTTGACCAAATGTAGAATTTTAAATATTTCATTCATATTCTAGAAATCATGTTACACCAGTTAGGCAAAACAAAATTGTAACTCCCATGGATCCACATTCTACATTGCAATGTTTATGCATGTATGGCTATATTTTTTTTTTTGTTTTACATCTACCAATTTTTATAACAACCAAGACCATTTTCATGAAACAACAGAATGCTCCTTTACCTTGTTCATTGCTCTTTTCACCCGTTTTGTTTTTCTTGTCATTTGGTTCCTCTGTCATGTCATCCTGCTTGCTCTTCCTCTTGCGTTTCTTCTTAGGCTTAGCAACAGTGGTTCCTCCCTCATTACAGAGGTCCTCATTCTCTTTCTCTCCCTCCTCCTCCTCCTCCTCCTCCAAGTCAGAAATTTCATTCTGCTCTTCCTCATCTTCCTCCTCCACAACACTCAGCTTCCTTGCAGCTTTTTTGTCTTGAGAGGGAATTAGAACACACAAGGATTGCTGAATTGAGACAAGCTCAGGGAGAACAGTTGTTCAATGTGTACCCCAGATTAATAAAGTTATGTAGCAATAATGCACAACTCCCTGTGTATTACACATGATAAAAAGCATGAAGGGATAAAATTACCCTTTGCCTTTCTCTTGGGCTTCTTGGGGGATTTCTTCCCAGCAAGAGACTTGAGTTTCTTCCTGTTTTTCTGAACTTCCAGAATCTTTTCCAGCAGCTTAGAAAAATACTCTATGTCCAGTTTGCGCCTCTCTCCTACAAAATAATAAGCAATAAATGTCGCATTAGATTATATGCAGAAATTGCACAAGGAACATTAATCTTTTAATACTGTATTCATCCAGCTGAATATATTGTCCTACTGAATACTCACTGAAAGCTTTGTCAATTCTCCAGGTGTTCTCTCGCTCTTCTTTTTTGAATTTGTTCTGAAAGTTTTAAAAAATGTAATCAACACAAACATTTTATTGTTTATTTAATGAAGCAATGTGTTGCTCCTTCATTTCACGCACTACAAATATATGTTCGCATATCTGTATTTATTACTAACCTTTATTTCTGATCGTGCTCTGTGAGGAAACAGCTGGCAAATCATGGAAAAGTCTGTTCCCACCATGCTAATTGCCAGGAAGAACATGTCTGTCTCTGATGACAAAACAGCAAAACAATCATGACATTAAAAACAAATATGAACAAAGCATCAGAGCAAACGTGTGCAAAAAAAGATGTTACAATTCAGGTATCTATATTAGTTCAACCTTCACTGGACCAGGGCTTCGAATAGGTCCCTTTTCTGAAGCTTGAGTAGGTCGTAGTGGAGCCCCGCTCAAAGATGGGGTCACGATCCTGTGCTGGATTTGGCCCTTTGGCTCGCTGGACCTCCACTGTCAAACTGAGACATAAGTTGAGAGAATATAATTAGCACTACATTTGGTTCCAGCATCTTCAATATCACAATTTTTATATTAACAGGAAAAAAAACACGTCTCTGGAGGGTGTTGTAGATACATTTGCAGACGTTGTTATACAGTTTATATCAAGTAAATAATGATAGTAATAAATAATTCAAGGGGTACAACATTGTATCTACAATAACAAAGGGAAGGGAAGTAGATAAACATGAAAGAATACATTTCACAGCCTCTAGAAGTCCACTGACCTCTCTTCATCAATGATCAATGAGCCATCCTCTGCTACTTTGACCTGAGGAACCATGATGCCATCATCCTCCTCTTCCTCTGCCTCTGCCTCTGCCTCCGCCTCTTCCTCCTCCCTTGGGCTCGCTATTTTAGGGGGGACCTCAGGTTGCTGCGCTCTCTCTGGTGACCTGCATCGCAAACATCGCAACATCGCAAACATCAGGCAGAGGGAAGAGGGTTGGTATCCAAGCAACCTGTATGTCTCATGATACAAATTACAGCCTTACAATGTCCACATATTAACCTGGCTGATGATAGAGATGTTGCAGAAACATTTAATTTATGATTTAAGATTTTTTTTAATGGTACTTTAATTTCAACTTATATTTTAGTTCCAATTACTTTTACTCAATTTTTCTTTTTATCAAAATCATGTTGTATTTAATTGGTCTCTGCGAGATAAATTCCCATCAAATAATAAGGAAACTTAACATAAAGAAATCAAATCCCTTTTAATACTCAAGTATAGATACAGATAAGGAAATCAGAATGAAAACATAAGATTTTCAAGAGATGATAGTCTGAACTTACTCTTCTCTTGCAGGAGAAGGTGGGACCACAGTCTCATTCTCTTGAGCTGACTCTTCTAAATTAGATCTGTAAAAAAAATGCAGATTATTGCTACATAAAACAAGGAACCACAAAAAAAACCTTCAAGTCAAATAAGATCCAGAATAATCAATAGAAAACCTTATCTATGGAGGTTCAGCTGTTACACAAGCTTGACCAAGTTGCAGATGAGACACTTACGTCATGGGGTTAGACAGCGGCAGATAGCGGATAAGGTCCCTCATGGTCATTTTGGCGGGATCTATGGTATATTCCTTTGTACGTGCCTTAGCTTTCTTCATTTTCTGCAACATCAATTGACACACTCTTTTCATGTAATATCTAACAGTATATATCTTATTAATGAAACTAAACGTAAAAAATGAAGAGAATGAGGAGAAGTATGCCTGCTGGATAATCCCAGCTTACCTTTTCTTTGTTCATCTCCTGTTTGAGCAACTCTCGGAGCTTTTGGGCCTTTGCAAGCCTCTGTAAGTCTGACGGGTCATTCAGGAGTCTACTCAAGGAGAACGCTGGTGCTGACACTGAAAGCCCACACTTAGATGACACCAACGTCTTGGCTTTTTCTGATATCTCAATAGCTTCTTTGTCTGGTAGAGAGGGGGGCACTTTATCTGGTATTTTGGAAGGAACTTCTTTAACTTGACTGCCTGGTGTGCTTTCTAATTCTTTGCCACTGTCTGTCGGCAAATGGGGTTGTTCTGGAGAGTCCTCAGCTGTAGGAGGAGCTGAGGGTTCTGAACTGTCAGAAGGGATGAGGGTAGGTTTAGGTTGTATTTTGGGCTGTTTGCTCTCTTCTGAAGGCCTCCGTCGCCTTGGGGACTGGAGTCTTTGAGGGGCAGCTGTAGGCCCAGTTTGGCTGGAGGTAGTTGACTTGTCGAGGTCTGAGACAGGGACTTCAGTAGAAGTTTCAGACACTGCCTTGACAGGGGATTTTTGTGTCCGAGCAAGGGTGGAGGGGCGACCGGGGGCCACTTTAGGCTTGATGGAAAACCGCTTCCTTCTCTGGAGTGCTGCTGAAGAGCTGGTACCTTCTCCATTCTGGTCATTACCATCCCTAAACAGTAGTAAGAATTAGTATTTTTGTCATACATAACAAAAGTAGTAAATACGCCATTTAATGCTTGTCACTCACCCTGAGGCTGTAGGTTTTTCTGACAGGGTCACAACAGACTTGTCATCAGTCACAGCAGTAGCAGTGCTGCTCTCACTGACATCTTTGGGGTTCTCACTGGCCTCCTGATTTGCTGAAGGGGCTTCCTGAGGTGTTGCTGCTGTTCTCCCCGCCGTACCGACATTGGGCCGAATACTAAATCTTGACCGACGAAACATTTTGACCTGAAAAACACAGGGGGTCAAAGCTGCATCAGTATTCGAACAGCAAAACCAGCTGAAAGTGAAATATAACTTAAAGGTATATTATGCAGGAATTGTCAGTTGTTACTGTTGTTACTATCTGTAAGTAGTATCACCAGCATAAGTGAAAGTGTAGGCAACCTCAAATTCACTCTCTTTTGCTATATTGGTGTTTTTTTCGACGCTGTGTCAGCGATTTTCGTAAATTCCTCTTGGATGCGAGCTTCTTACAGTCTGGCACCCAGTTGCTACTTTTACATAAAGTCCCAATCTCACCTGCGCGCCGTATCTGGGAATGTCCTGACCACATCAAAATAAGAAGAAAATAAAGGCAGAGGGCAGCGTCTCTGCAGATAAACACAATGTCACACACTCCTACTGGATAATTAAAAGGGATTACTTTTGAATGACTCTCTGCAATGTTTTTTAGAAAGATCCTGCATAGTATATCTTTGAGAAAATTACTCCAAGAACCAGAGCTACTGTGGAAAAGCAGAGGTATGGCCTATGTGCTTTGTGTAAAACAACTGATACATGGACAGATTTAAGTGCATCAATTAATGAGTCACTTTTCCTCAGGTCAGATACTTGCAGAAACTCATGTACTGGATAGGATGCAGAACAAAAAACACACAAATCCTCTCCCGGAATTTAGTTTGACAGCAATTAGGACTGCACTTCCATCTCAGTATTTTTCTTGAATGCAAAGTGCCGAACTAACTCAGTAAATTCTTCCCTTCAAATCTAAAATGATGCATTTGACAGACAAAGTGCAGAAACTCAATCATATGCTCAGTTTTCAGACTACAGACACCTCATGTCAGCACAAGTATCACTGCTCTTTACTCAGCTTTCAGGTTACTGAATCAATGCAACATTGCTTACCAACCACACATTTCAAATGTATGGCAGTAGTGGGAGAAAAGACAAACAGGCAATGCAGTTACTTTCCTTGTATTGCTGTGATGATGAAATGTTGCAATGTATTGAGTGTCTGCTACAATAGTTAAAATAACGGTTTAATGTTGTGCTTTCAGGCATCACAGTGGAGCCAGGTGCAACCTTTCTGACAGATGACTATAGCTGTAGTTTACTGTATTTTAGATTATTTACTTTGAGGGGATTACTGTGAAATATATATGGTTCGGTGAAAAGCACACTTTATAGTGAAAACACAATACAAAACGTAAACCGATGTCCATAAGTACGGTTACAATCATTATTTTGCTTTGTATGAATGTATGATTTATTGGTTATATCACCTAGATTTACATTTATCATATGAAGTATTGCCTTCTGCATGAATGTGCACATTTTTGGGCTGCCATTTGTGTGATCTCCAGGAACTGACAGCCGCAGACTCTGTTTCAGTAAGAGTACTGTTGATACTGTTACTCTATCGTTAGCAACATAGTACTTCACCTTAGCAGTGCAGTGAAACATTACTTATTGCTGTAGCACTAGTAAATCTTGCTTTTTTTAATGCAGTTTGCTGTTTTGCAAAGCTCAGCTAAATAGGTTCAGCTGACAGAACTGGTAATGTTGACAGGGGAGAAGCCGTTAAGTCTGACCGTTAAGAAATACCGCCAGAGGTTTAATAAGCTAACACACATTAACACACCTAAATAATGAATTCTAGATGTAAACAAACGTGTCAATGATGGACAAAACAGTTCGAAAAGTGAATAAAGCTGGGTTAAAATTAGTATGAAAACACTTTTAGTATGTGTCTCTTCCTGACATGTACCGTCCTGTTGCTAATTTTAAGAAGCTGACACAGTCACATTTTTTTAAATTACGTCCACAGATGTTATTTATCTTGTAACAACGTACCTGTTCAAGAATATGTCGTTTTCTGGGAGAAATAAGCGTTCATTTATCGACGACGGGTGGCAAATAGCAAAACCCATGCACACACTAATCCGCCATGTTTTACATGACGCGATATTTCGTAAGTGAAAGGGGTTGTGGGAAATGTAGTCACGTCGCTGCAAAGAGGCGGATGAGGCAAGATCAGGCAGTCTATAGGCAAGCACCTTCCTCAAGGAACGTGAGCTTTCGATGATTATTCTTGTGAAATGAACCATACACCAAACTAAAAACACGCAATCAAAAGTAAATGCGTATCTATAAGGAAACGCATTAAAACAATAAAATGCTGAACTAGTAATAAATCTACTTATAACCAGGATTTTGATGTTGTAGTTGGTCAAGGCGGAGCTAATTGTGATTATTTGATATAGGCTTTGTTACTGTTAGAATGTTCTTTTTCAAAGAACATACACTAAAGTCAGATATCACTGTAGTGGAGTAAGAGTTTAAAGGGGATTAAAAAAATGGAAGTACCCAAGTATTAAAATACCTACACAATCCTCAATATTGTAGGCTATGTCAGTACAATACTTGAGTAAACAGGTTTACTTACTTTGCACAACTGTTGACACATCTAATAATTATTATTTTGTTTATTAAAGCTAGTAAGGCCTGATTTTTTCCATGTATGCATCAATGCAAGGACTTTAATTTCTGTTTTTAAACATCCTCTCCTGTGTATTTTGTGTGGGATTGTATAAAATGACCAGTGGTGCAATGTAAGTGAGTGCAAATTACTCAAGTAGGCTACTATTAAATACCTGGAATTTTGATTTAATGTAAATATTGTTCTATTTACTCTATAAATTCCATTTGACAGATAGTTGCTTTGTGGATTAAAATTGTTCATTCAAAATAGATGATGAGTTTAAAGGTCTACTATGCAGGATTTAGTGGCATCAATCGCCAAGGTTGCAGAGCTGATAGCATCCTGCGTGCCAAGCATGCTGGAGGACTACAGTGGCAGACACAAAACAGGCCAAAAAGTGAACAAAGCTGAGCTACTGTAAAAACAACATGGCAGAGTCCATGGGAGAGGAACTGCTCCATATGTAGATATTTTAAGGTAACGAAAACACAACAGTGCTCTTTTTTCAGGTGATTATTAGTCTGAGTGGGTGGAAGTTTGCTGCAGAGATCAGCCTCTCATTGGGCGGAACGAGCCACCCGCTGAAGTCCCGCCCTACCACCTCCGGCTGTGTAGCAGTTTTCAACCGTTTTCAACACATCCTTTACTAACTTTTGTGGTGTTTGATCTTGCGGGGATGTAGCCATTTTTCTGCCATGGTTCGTGTCCTGTAGGTGATATTTTTGTGGGCGTGTTACACCAAAACCTGTTTCCCCCCGGCAATATTTTTGCAAGCGCACCATTGCTGTGGCACCGCCCAGAACGACTGTGATTGGTTGAAAGAAGTACAAGCAGCTGCGGCGTTTTTTCCTCCAATCTCACAGTGAGAGTCGGCCCAGCCAGACCTTTCTTTTCTTGAGAAAGGTCTGGTGAGCGAGACTAGGTGATTATAAACAAATGAAAACAAAGTCATCAATATTTTCTACCATTTCTGCCAATAGATATCCCTACATCTACACACTGGACCTTTAAGTTCTTAAAATCAGATCCACCTCAACAGATTACAAAAGTGATTCGAGCTTGCACGTCAGTTTACTTGTATTAATTAATGCAGTAATATATACTGCAAGGAGCCATTCTTTAATGAGTGCTTTTACTTTGAAACTATAGTTTATTTTGCTGATAAAATTTTAATACTTATACTTAAGTACAATTTAGACTGCATGACTTGTAGCCTATATGAGAGCATGTTTCCCCAGCCTAAAGTTCTGAATTTGTTCTTGTTCTTTGAATTTGTTTTTTTATTTATACACTCCATTCTGTGACAATTAAGAATCTTTTTTTCATGTACTGTTTGATGATATGGAAGGAACTTAAGTCATCACATATATTACATTTAGCAGAAACATCTATTATCTGTTCAACTGTCAAACCTCCAGTGGATTTCAAACATTTAATTAATTTAGTGTGAAGAATGAATGAATGGACTTGACAACATCTTGCATCATTATGATTGTATTATTTTATTTCTTTAATACAGACAGCATCAGCAGATAACCTCTTTGAGCGTGCCTTCTCTCACACACACCACATTTCTTCCTTCAGCAGATCAGGACATAACATTTACTTCTTAGATCAGTGGTCTTTAGAAATAAGGGGAACTACTGATTGGATAGAAAAAACAACAACATCAGAGGTGGAGGTGTAAAAGATAGGTGGGTCAGGGACAAGAGTTGGAAAAGTTCATCATCTGGATTGTCTTGCGCACATTGTAGCAGTTTGTCCCAAAGATGTTTTTTCATGTCAAGATCTCCATTTTCTCCATTTCAACTGTGAGGGCAGAAAGAAGAGAGAAAAAATAGTGTTTATCCTGTGTGGATGAAGTCAGTTAAGGAATAAACAGACATAAACACATACTTACTTATGGACAAAGTCATGGTCAAGCGAAGGGATTCCCAAAAGGACCTCCAAAAGCAGCTGTTGAAGCTGAAGTCTGACCGACAGCAGCAGTCTGCTGTAAGATTTACGAAAAAAATGCCAAGATTACAAATTAATACTGTGATGCTAGATATGGTATAAATATAGTCTGTGTGAATCTCTGTACCATGGCTACAGGGGCCCCAAATGCTTGATCAAACATGTCCTGATTGGGTCCCTGGGCTGAATTGTTTGCAACAGGTGCAGAAGAGAAAGCGGCATCAAGGAGGCCAGGGTTAAAGCTCGGGGCTGGGGCTGCAGCTGGAGCAGGAGCTGGTTTGGGAAAATCCAAACAGGCAACAGAGGACACAATTAGTGACAAATCTCACAGTCACATACACTTCAACTTGCACAATTTTGATTGGCTTAGTATTAACACCTGCTGTAATTTGGTTGATATCAAAGTCATCGTGATCTGCCATATCCTGAGGCAGGCCCACTTTACTGTTAAAGTACTGATCGAATTTTCCAACTTCGTTGCTGCTGGGAGCTGGAGCAGAGTTGGACACTAGCTCCCCTTTCCTCGCTGGGATGGCTGGCGGTTTGGCAATCTGGAAGTCCTTGAACATGTCCTTTCCAATCTTCTTCTCTTTATCTCCAAGGGGGTCCAAAGCTGTGAAGGCACTGTTCTCTACCTTTGGGGCCTCCTTAGCAGGTGGCCTAGGAGGGGGGCGCGACGGGCCAGACTGGAAAGGATTGGTCATGTTGGGCTGACCCCAACCTGGAGAAGCTTGTGGAGGCTGGGCCCAGTTGAGATGTGGTGGGGATAAGGGCGCAGGACTGAAATGAGGTGGCATCTGCTGGCCCCAGGCTGTGGGTGGTATGGGTAGGCCACCAAAGGCAGATGGCTGTGGGTAGGTTATCATAGGGCCTGGAGCGGTCCCACCTGGGATGGCGAACATGGAGGGTGCGGTGACTGAGGCTCCCCACATGCCTGCAGCAGGGATGCCTGTGGTAGCTGGGGGACCTAACTGAAGATTCCCTGAATATAAAGAAAAAAGAATATGAAGATTTTAAAGGGAATGAAATGTAAATCCAAAACAGTATTGTTACATGTGGATAAAACACAAAGTTCCCGTTGTGTGTATTACCCAGAGCAGCTATGGAGGAGTGAGTGGAGGTGGCAGGTGTACTGTTGAAAAGGTCTGCTGATGCAGATGAGCCTTCAGATTGACTGGGAGCAGCAAAGAGGTCTGCTCCAAACAGGTCACTTGCTGTGGACTATTCAGAGGATAAAACAAAAATATTATATATATGAAAAATGTAGAAGTGCTGTTGCACCTTACTGACATAATTTTATATATAACTCATTATGGCAAGCCCTTTTAACATTCCATCAGTAGCAGTAATAGCAATAGTAAATATTAACAATTTCTGTAAGAACTGACTGGTGAGAATTCCAAGGCAACATACCTATAATGTAACTTAAAAATATCTGCAATTAATTTATTAGTAAAAATGTTAATTCTTGATATCAGCAATTAGTTTCTTACTAATGGAAATGCTCACTGTAGATATGTATAAGTTATTTACAACGAGTCAACCGTTGACTTTTGACTGACTTTTTTTTTTACAGCTCTAACTATTGGAATATATATCTAGTAACAACTATATTTGGGATGTTGGCAATTCATTTTAAAACTAGTCAGAATAGAATTTTTGATATCAAAAATCTATTTCCACTAGTCAAAACTGTAGCTATATTAAAGATGTACATGCATATATCTACAATAATTATGCTAATTTGGGCTACATATCTGAAATCAATAAACTAATTTAAAAGTAAATCAATGGCTTTGTGGGACTTCAATAACATGATGCCCACATATTCAAAATGGTTTATGTTGTACAAATGGGAAATTCAATTGTTGATATCTGAAAGAGTTATTACTTTTCCACTAGTGAGAACAAAATTGCTGCTAGTCAGCCCTACTAACTGAATGTTAAAAACACTTGCCATAAACTATGCAGCAGTTAAAAAATAATATTAAACCAACCTTTAATAAATTATTTACAATAATTATGTAGTCAGAAATAAATACTACAGTATTACCTGAACATTCAACATATGCATGCTATGCCACTTACCAGTGCTTTTATCACTGAAGCATGAATGTTAGAAAACAGATTTAGAGCAGAGATGACAAAAGGTACAGTCGATTGTGAAGGCACACAGTCAAAGTGTCACTTTCTTCAAGCCAGTTAGAGAAGCAGGTGACTACCAGTGCATGCACAAAGACAAAGCAGATTCCAACAACAAGCTCTTAACTGAAGTAAATTACAGGCCATATATCTTATCTTAACTAAATGCAGCCTCCAGCAGATCCTGTCAGACAAGCAAACTAATTATACTCTGGGAAATGTGCATAACACCCATTTTTAGGCACCACACATGCAACTCTGCGATGATTCATCTAGCTATGGATTTTCACCTTTGCGCTCCTTCGACCTCGTCCAGCCTTAGAGCTCTGCGGAGGCGGGCTTATGACAACTGAATCCTTGCTATGAGACACTGAGGATTGTGGGTGATCAGTTACACCATTAGGGACGGGGGCAGTTTTCAAAGAAGAGTCAAAAAATGGGTTTTTGGTTGAGAGAACTGTTCCAGATTCATTTCCGTCCATCATGGTAATTGTGTTGCCCTGAGTTATTTTGCCCCCTAGTGGCCACTGTCCATTACTGAGAGCGAGGATCATGTTCTTACTGGACAACCCATTTATCTGCTGACTGAGGTGTTCAGAGTCTCCATTCAAACCACCGTTAATAATTGTCGTACAAGTGTTGCCAGTGGCGTTGTTTAGGCACTTAGTGGCTGTGAGGGAGATCTGTGAATAATCAGGTTCCGACCAAGTGGGTGATTTAGAAAGGGGGTCATCTCTGAAAGGGTCACTGTCTGGGGTTGGAAAGTAGCCAAATGTTGAGGAAAAGGGATTCTCTGTCTGGGGACATGCCCTACGGTCAGGGGCACAGGAAGTTACAAAGGAGTTTCCTTTTATGCAATTCTGATTGCTGTCGACTTCAGCAGAAAAGTCCAGCAAGAGAATATCATTAGAGGCCTGGTTAACATGAGAGGGACAGTGGGAGAGAGAGAAAAAAAGATTTATGAATCAGTTCTGCAGAAAGAGAAAAACACATGTGTTAACAAAATGACAAATGAATCATATGGTGAGAAGAGACAACTTAAAGCTGCTACCTGTAGAATATTTACCTCAAAATATCAGTCAAAACAAATTTCACGGTAAGGCAAAGTCTAGAGCAGGGGTGCCAAACAAAGGCCAGAACTGGCTCACCATGTAATGACAGTGAGTAGCACACTGACTTAATGTGGAAAAATTGAGGCATGATGTTGAAATGAAAAAGGATGTTTTTTCCTTTAAAAATTCCAGGCTTTTCATCTGTTTGTAGATGGATGAACACTTGTGCTTCTTTTGACTAAAAGACAGTGAAAATGTATTTGGAGGTGTTGTTTTTTTATAAGTCATAATGCAAATGTTTTAATGGCCCGGCCCACCTAAGATCAACTTGAGCTGTATGTGCCCCATGATCTAAAATGAGTTTGACACCTCTGGTCTAGAGTCCATCTTCCAACTTGAAAATTGTAGTCGTTACTAAATTCTTCCTTGTCTTGGACAACAGTGAGGTACAGAAATGTGCTGAAGTCAGCACTAGCTCACTGGCCTGAAACCAAGCTAGTGAACTGGCCTGGGATCAGTGATGTAAAACACTGCCAGTGTCTGACTCCAGGTGTCGTCAAAGCAAACAAAAAACAAAACATCTCTTTACACTCTACTTGCAGCAGCTTTAAAGGTTTGATGAACAACAATGAGATTGGTATACAAGAAGCATAAACTCAATTCTCAAAAGGTCCTTTTGAAATCTAAAATCTACAATTTATTTAAAAAAGAAAAAAAAAAGAAAAATGTGATTCACTCCACCATTAAGTAAACATAAAAATGATGGCCTTTTCAGAATTGAGTTCAAATGCATGGAATGATCTGGGAGGTGCTGACTTTACTCAGTGGAGCCATTTGTTTCTAAATCAGATCCATGTTTCACAAAAGGCAGCATGTAGCAAGCTATATTGCAATGAATGCATCCATATTAAAGGCTCTCTAAGTCTTCCTAAGCTTGAAAAGTTTTTGTCACATACAGCAAACATCTCCTCACGATCCGCTACCTACATGTCCTCTGAATATGCTGTGAAAACAGTCCGGTCTCTGTAGGTAGCCCAGGCTCCGCAAACGGCAAAAAAAAAACAGTTCACTTCTGTTTACGTTCAACAATGTTATCAAACACAACAGAGCTAGCTCGCCTTTTAGCTTCATTGTAGCCTGTAGCTCTAACTGCCTCTCTGAGCACCGCGTTCACATGAGTGCGCTTGTGCGAGACCGTGAGACATGGGCACCGCGTTCATGTGTGTGTGCTTGCTTTCGCTGGTCTTGCGCTGGCTGGTTGGTGCAGCCTGGACCACAGTGTTTTTGTTGCCATTTGCGGAGCCTGGGCTGACCACAGAGACCAGACTTTTCCACAACATATTCAGAGGCCATGTAGCTAGCTTTGGTGTTTTTTTTTTTGCTTTTCAAAAAAAAAAATCTTACAATGGAGAAAAATATTGGATAAGTTTTCTACTGCCAACTATAATGTATTTTAAAAGTATATGTATAATACTGCAAATAGCCAACTAGACCTCACTGATTGACTGTAATACCACTATGTTGCCCAGACAAAGGGAATACTTTATGGCACCACGCTTACATTTGGAGCCTGGATGTCTGGAGGGGTCGTTATGTCTCCAAAAAGGTCATGCTGCTCCACTGGCTGGAATTCAAAAAAGAAACAGAAACATACTGTTTTTATCCAGCTACTATAAATCAATGGTATGATATCAATGTTAAGCTGTAACCACAAAAGAGAAGAAATATTTACTTGAGCAGTTTTTGCTTCACCTTGCAAGGCATCACTTCCATTCTGAAAAGAAAAAGTAGAAGGTTAAAGGAGGAGTCGGAGAATCTATTTGAAGAAAACAAGCAGTCTGTAGTGCTTACCTCAACTACAGTGCTGCCATTTTCACCCTGTAAACAGGAGGTAGGCTGTTAATGACTATACTTATTTTCTTAATTCACTGAGGCACATGTCATTTCACATCATTTTAATGGAATGTCTCAGGATGTGATTCACTGAAAGAACACAGAGAGGCAGTGTTGACATTCAGGAGGTACGTACACTGTGTACCTTGTCAGCCCTCCCACATGACCGCACCAAATGCTTTTCTTTCAGAAAGAAAATGTTCTCACTGTCCCAGCTTTTGAAAAAAAAAAAAAAAAATCTTTTTCCAGTTTTAAGTCAGATGCCTCTGAACCTGTTACCTTTTGTGAGCTCTCTGCCTCTTTCTTCCTCATGTTAAAGATGACTTGGAAGAGATCTTTCAGATCAATGACCAGGGGCTCTGCCTGTATGGTGAAAGAAAGACATTGTCATTGTTGCCCATTTGTCTCTGTTGTTGATGCAGTTTTTGTTGTTTACGTAGTGTACACCTGTAGTGTGTGTCTGTTTCTATGTGTGTATTAAAGGCTCATTTTTGCCAGACTTTAGTTACAGACACAGACTGAGCCTTCCGTCCCTACTCTGTGTTCACGTCGTCCATATTTGTGCACGTTTTCTAAATGCTTACACATATGGATGAAATGGAGCAGTATCACCGAAAATCATGGGGGCAGCCAACCATAGTTCAAGTGAGATATGACAGAAATTGCATAACAGAACGAACTGATAAAATACCAGGAAGAAATCCATCCACATTATGATGTATTTATAGACCTAAGACGACCACTGTCTACAAAGCTGCCCCCAGTAAAAGGTGCATTATTACGACCTCCTCCACTGTCACCTTATTTGTTATTGTCAGAAACTGTTGACTCTGCCCTCTAGTGTAATCTAGTGGATGTATCCGAGTCAACATGAGTAGAATATCAGGGCAGTGATGGTTACAACCAAGCAGCAACATCCAGGTATGAAAAATGAAGCCAACGCAGACCAAAAACTGCAGTTCCTCAAATGGACACTTAAGGTGGCTCCAAAAGTGACCTCAATGTTAAAACGCCTAATTTTACAGTATACATGTTTTTAGTTTGTTTTAAATTACCATGTTTTTAGTTAGTGCTTTTAGTTAAAGAAAGTTAATGTTAATGTTTTTGTCCCCTAAAAAAGTCTTGTTCAGCTTTTGATTGTACTAAAAAACCCTCTCGGGAAACAAATGTTGTTGTACAAATGTTTGCTAGTGAAAATTAGCATTAGAATTGGCATTATCACAGTTAACTATAGCTCTAAATGCACCATGCTAACTAATCTAGCTGCTAGTGTTGGGATTGTCGTCCAAATATGGCTACTTCTGGCTCCAAAAAACCCAAATGGTGATGCTTAAAGGGCCAAACTCAGGGCTTCAAAAGAGGGGTCCACAAAGCAGTGGTTGATATACAGTCTATGGTTACAACATTTGAAATGAACTAACCTTTTTTCTTATACAAATGAGCCCTTACCTGTTGTGCGGTCTTTATGGCGAAAAACTGATGCTGCCCTTCTGCTCCGCACACATATCCAAATGCCCTGTTGTCTGTTACATCTCTGGCGATGAAGGAGATCTTATTCACCACATGTTCGTGCTCAATCACCTGAGTTATAAGGACGAAGGTTTTATTAGCAAAAAAATCTATTGAACTTTGCAGCATTATATGAGTGTAATGGAAAGAAATGTCAGAACTCACTCCCGATTTCTCATCAATGATCTTGATGCCTGACATGGAAATGTTGACCCAGATCCTCTGTTTGTGTTTGCCTTGGGACCGAGCAGCTACTGCCATACCCTGGTGTCAAATACATGGTACATTCTGTTAACATGACTTGTTATTTAAAGCTAATACATTTTGTGTACACTGTCGCCCTCTGCAGTGTTGCAGATGACCTGTAACAGCAACAAATGTGTGTCAGATACCAGCTTTAATATGCCATCCACTTAATAATTTTAATGTATTATAAAAGATAGCAGGGCACAGTCCAAGGTCCCATGCTGCACCTTAAGTTTCATCATGGAGTCCTGGCACATCTTGTCCCCTCTGGCCTCTGAGACATCATCGATGCCAATCAGCTTGGCCTTGTACCTCACACCATCCCCTTGAAATCTGCCCAGCAAGTACTCATCTGTCTTCTCTGGGACTGTAAAAAAGAACACAAGAAAATAATGATCTCTACCAGCTCAGACTAGTCAGTCTGATGTCTTAATCACTGCTTGATCATAAATATGTCATTGCGTCTTCCATTTCTCACCTTTCTTCTTCTCTTTTTTAAATGGGACCTTGGATGTGGCCGTTGTGGGTGAGGCGGAGGGGTCATTAGTTGAGGTTGTCGATGGGGATGCAATGCTGGGATCAGCAGGGACAGGCGCACTGTTCTCCACTTCTGCAGACATGGTGTGGAGTGAGCCTCAATGGACAAGTGGACAGTCGGTGGTAAAGCAGGCAGCAGCTCCGTGTTCAGGGGCAGCGAGGTCAACTGAACAGATGACTCCTAACACCCACGCATGCTTTTCTTGTTATTTGCCTGCAGCAGAAAAAAGTGAAGTGCGTGTGGCGAGAGACAAAAAAGGAGAAGGCGATTTGAGGTTAATGCACATTCTTTCTTAGTGAAACTGCAAACAAAATATTACACTGTAAATGGATACAATTAAAATACTTTGCTGCTGCTAAAAAGGTTTTGTATGTAGCTGCTGAAAAGACTTTTTGCACGTCATAAACAATTAAATATGTTAACAATCCACAGTAAACATTTACAACCACAGAAACACCCTCAAGACAGACAGAGAGGCATAGCAAGACATATGACCCATAAAACATCATGGTCTCGTAAGGACAAGAACACAGAAAAAAACACACACTTTAACCCTGCTTTACACATGCTGTGTCAGTTGATCAGCCCTGTAAAGGAGAAAATTATCGTAAAGATAAAGAGGGTCCTACACACACTCACCTCTTTACAAATACATTGTTCTCTAGCAATCAAACTTATTAAGAAGCAACTGAGGTATTTTTCAACCTGGACCCTATTTTTCCATATTTTCATGTCTGAGTCACGAAGGGAAACAATTTTTTTTTAAATGTATCCAGTACTGAGCAAGAGCAGTGCAGCTGACAGCTGACAAAAAAGGCTGCAGTGTAAGTTACTTGGCAATTGTGCACCATCAATTTACAGCCACTAAAAGTGCTTGTTTTGCCACTAACAGGCTCAGATTGTTATCATAAGTGTCTGACAACATGGAGAGGATCTCTAAAAAGAATGACCTTATAGTTAAAGAGTAAGAACCTTTTTGATTTACCCGAAACAGCACCGAAATCACTGTCGTCAAACCCACCAAACTCCTTTTAAATAAGCAGTAATTTTATCATCATAAAACACGCTTCATCTAAAGTTGACAGAAACAAAATACAAATACAAAAAACATCTTGGATTGTCTTTCCACTGTTCCAACAATCACCAGCTCTGGTTTGGTCGAAATAAACAATTAATTCACCTGGTTAAATGTGAAAATATGCTGGCTGTGTACACGCTAAAATTACTGTTTATGTAAATGGAATCTGGTGGGTTTTCTAGTAGTTATTTCTGGAATGTTTCTGGTTAAACAAAAAAGGATCTTACTTTTAGCAAAAGCTTTTTCTCTGCAGGAATCCTTTCCATAATGTTGTTGACACTTAAAGAAATAATCTGAGCCTGTCAGTGGCAAAAACAAGCACTTTTGGTGGAACTGACAATGCATAAATGCTCCAAGATTACAACCTGTTTGCTGCTGCTGGCTCTATCACTCTCACTTAGTACTGGACCAATTTCAAAAATTGTTGTTCCCCTCACTTTGATACAAAAGCATGGAAAATGGAGTCCAGGTTAAAAAATATATAGTCACCCTTTAAAAACTATTAACTAGGTACCACTATAACTGCACAGATAGACAAAACACGTTGTAATCATCCTGCAACATCATGTGATTTGTCAGCCCATAAAAATCCTGTTAAAATCAGTGAGCTGTGCTAACTGTGTCTCACAAGCAACATGCGGGTCAAATGTATCTGCACATTGACATTAACATCATCATCAATGTGTCTGCCAAAGCACTCCTCAAGAGGTCTGCACTGAGTGTGCAGGAAACCCAAGGCACATGAGTCAAAAACATCACCGTGAATTGTAGCAGGCACCACAGCAGCTGAGATTCACCAACATCTCCTCAACTATGTCAGATGCAAGAAAACTTTTTTTAAAATCATCATTTAATAAATCAAACAATCACAACACTCATTCAGCCAGGCAAAATAAGCCATGAACAACTCTCTTTGCAAACCATGGAATACAACCAACTCAAACATGGCTCTGTGTGGGACATACATACCTTTAGGACCAGCTCCAGAGGCTACACTGACACTACACCAGTGCAGAGAGGCTGTGAGTGCTGTAGGACGGACCAAAGGTTGGAAGTGGGCAAAGGTTGAGCAATTACCTGAGGTTAATCTTGCGCTAGCAAAGCAAAAGATCTCGTGATGCCCAGCTAAGCAACTACAAACGGAAATTGAAGCATTTTGGAATGATCATTTACCCAGCAAGGTCTATAAAAGCTACACTTAATATACTGATGATGTGGATTCAGGCTTAAAATGATCTCTCAAAAGGAGTACACACCAATGCACCTGTGTGTGATCATGCAAATTCAGAGTGTTTTCGCCTAAATACAGTTAAAATATAGAAATCCACAGTCCAGTCCAGAGGTGCTGTTTATGATGAAGTTAATCAGGCAAGTAATTTGTTTGATCCATGAAGGAAATGAGAGCCATACAGGATGAGATAACAGATGGGAACTATCAGGTCATTGAGTGTGCTCCAGGTTTGTGCCAACTCTCCACAAATCACATCTGAATGTGCTTGGGACTGACAGATAATCTGTGAAGGAACAACTATTCAAAAATCAAAGCTGGATCTGCAACTGAGTGTGTTTTCTTTTTCAAGAAATTATATGTATTGCTTTTTAAACCAGAGTTGCATCACAGGAGCTACTGTGCAGTTGTAAAACAATAAAAACTTCATTCTATACACCAGTATCAGTTTCGAAGTACAAGCAGGGTAAGTAAGTTAGCTCCTGTATGTTTGGTTCCCCATGGTGACATTTAAATTCCTGCAACTGCACAGAGACTGTTTTCTTGCTGTGCAAGGAAAAACAAGACATACATCTAAACACTTGTTGATGCTCCATTTACACAAGTGTGACACATGATTGCACTTGTCCAGTAACTCCAGTGGTGTCAGAGTCCCACTAGCTGGAGGACAGGTTAATAAAAAGGGTGAAATGTCAGCAATTCATTGCAGATTTGAGTTAAAGGATTACATTTTAACAGCTAACTCAGAGAGTATTATCCCTCCTGCCAGATGATGAAAATAACGTGTAGCTTTACATCTGCCAGTGTCACGACACAAACAAGACTTTGAGCCACAGAAGTTTAAATTCATATTTGTCAGCAGAATAACTGCAGCAAAAGGGCAGAAATGTCACAATCCTGGGCCGTCAGGAAACGTAAACTACTGCACATCTGGAGGAAATCAGGGAATGAGTCAGTCTGCAAGTGAATGAGATGGTGAAATACCACAGGCCCACTGTGAACACAAAGGCCATGCAAACACTTTCATAGCCACTAAATGAGAATAGTTTCACAGTAAAACTAGGAAAAGGGTAAGTAGGTATGTGGATGGGAGATGCAACTTAAAAACAAAGTGAACAGCATATTGTCTGAAGATGAAAATGATGTTTGTTGACAGGGTTGCAGACAGAAGAGAATGTTCTGGGGAAAGGGCTTATTAGAGGGAGAAAAGTTTTTTATCCCAACAGCTGAGTCAGAAAAGGAAATGAGTAGGAATAAAAACATGGAATGAAGTTTTACCTCCCACAGGGATGTGAGGGAAAATCACAGTTAAGGGAAAAGCAATTGATTTTAGGTTTGTTTTAACTCCCACAAACCTACGACTACTTCTTAGTGCTGCTTTTACAGGCGAATTCATATACTAACATTTTTGTAGCTACTTTAAAACGTCTACCTGTGACGCTTTGCTGGATCCCTAATGAATGCACGGATGGAAAATGTTGACAACACAGGGGACCTACCTGTTTGAAAGCGCGTAGTGAGATGTTGAAACCCCGCTGTCGAAACGGTGACTTTTGCTCCCGTGATGCCTCCGCGGCTCCGGCGCAAAAAAATGAGTAGAACCCAAAACACAGCTCTCGGAAAACGAGCAGGAGTCAGATGTTTTCCGCTAAATGTCGTGGACAGAAAGGAGAGACTGCTGCAAACTCCCAGTTTAACCCTTCGCCGACTGACAGACAGACCTAACTCACTGCAGACTTAAAGTGAAAGAGGGGCGGTCTTTTTTACGTGGAAGATTGGTCATATAGCCTTCACAGTAAGTGGGTCATGAAAAGTGGTGTGTCATGAGAAAATAGATCTGATTTCATTAGATTTTTTTTTAATACAACACACTATTAAACAATGCAGGCCTGTTTTCATCCACACTTCAGATTGTTTCACGTTTTTAAACATTAAGTTTCATCAAGACAAAATGGTCTAATGACAAAAAATGATATGAAATGACCAATTTAAAGAGGCAACAAGAAATATGGTGTTTTATAATGAGAGATTAAATGACTGTGTAGTGTGAAAGGGGCTGCTGCTCCAAATTTCCTCCCAGCCAGTTTTATGACATCTTTATTTTAGTCATTATTGACTGTTCCCTTTCTTCAGGTATATTCCCTTCCTGTTTTAAACATGCCACTGTTTACCCCCTTTTAAAGAAGCCCTCTCTTGATCCCACTGTTTTAAGCAATTTTAGACCCATCTCCAAGCTACCATTTTTATCAAAGATTTTAGAGAATATTGTCTCCACACAATTGATTTCCTTTATGAACAATAATCAAATCTTTGAGAAATTTCAGTCTGGCTGCCAAGGCTGCCTTGGTCAAGGTCTCCAATGACTTTCTGCTTGCAGCTGACTCAGGCCAGTACTCCATTTTAATTCTCCTTGACCTCAGCTCAGCCTTTGACACAGTGGATCATGGTGTCTTGATCAGCCGTCTGAAAAATTATGTTGGTATCAGTGATGTGGCCCTGGATTGGTTCATTTCTTAACTGTCTGATAGGTCATTCTCTGTGGTGCTTGGAGATGCTTCTTCCTCCTGTGCTCCACTTCTCTGTGGGGTCCCCCAGGGGTCTATTTTGGGACCCCTTCTATTCACCATATACATGCTACCTCTCGGACAAATCATGCGTACATCATACACAACATTGATTTTCACTGTTACGCGGATGACACTCAATTATATGTCCCGTTAAAGCCTGGTTCCTCTGATGCTGTCTGTATTATGTCCTGTCTGGCTGAAATTAAATCCTGGATGTCCAAAAATGTTCTGCAGCTGAATGACTCTAAATCAGAAGTAATCATCATCACCCCCTCTGGCCCCAGCACTACCAGCAGTCTGGGTACACTGTCTATCAATGTCCGTACAGAGGCCCGCAACCTGGGTGTCATTTTTGACTGTGAGCTGTCTTTTGATGTCCAGGTGACCAAAGTACTACAGTCCTGCTTTGCCCAACTGAGACAGCTAACCAAAATCAGGTCATTCCTCTCTCCTGCAGATTTAGAAAAGGTCATCCATGCTTTTATCACTTCCAGACTCGACTACTGTAATGCACTTTATTCTGGTATCAGCAAACGAAACATTAAAAGAGCGCAGTTGGCACAAAGCGCTGCTGCCAGGCTTTTAACAGGTACTAAGAGATGTGACCACATTACACCAATCCTTGCTGCCCTTCACTGGTTACCCGTGAGTTTTAGAATTGATTTTAAGATTTTACTGCTTGTTTTTAAAGCCCTGACTGGTCAGGCTCCTGCCTTTATCTGTGATCTGCTAACTCCTTATGAGCCTGATCGCTGCCTGAGATCCTCCAGCACAGCAGAGCCCTTCTGTTAGTTCCAAATTCTCGTCGTGTCACTAAAGGTGCGGGCCTTTGCTGTTCGGGCCCCTCAGCTCTGGAACTCCCTGCCTGGAGATCTCAGGCAGGCTAACTCAGTGTCTTCTTTTAAATCTCTTCTTAAGACTCACTTTTATTGTATGGCCTTTTCTAAACTGATGGTAATTTTGTAACTGTTTTTAAATTATTTGATGTTTTATTGTTTTATGTATTAATTGTCTTTATTATGTATTAATTGTTTTTATTGTTAAGCACTTTGTAACTCAGTTTTGGAAGGTGGTATACAAATAAAGTTATTATTATTATTATTATTATTATTATTATTATTATTATTTTAGCTCATTGTTATGGTTTTAGGGCCTCCAACTTTAATGCTGCTGTTTTGGTTCACTCTCACCACTCTCATAGGCTATTCACTGCAAGCGTCAGGCTGTTTGCATTGCAAGCAAACGTGAACCAAATCTGATTTTTTTCCCCCCTCATGACACACGATTTTTTCAGAGTAGTGTGGACACAGAAATCTGATTTTTTCCAATCTGTGGTGGGCTGCATAGCTGATTGCTGGCCAGGTGCCTACTGTGAGAACAGTCATATCAGACCTTAGTTGTGTTTTTCCCATACATCCATGGTTGTTCCACTAAATAATTAACACTGCAGGTGCAGATTACTCACCATACACTATATGAGTGGCCTGTTAAAACTGCAGAAGGCTGCCATAATCATAACACTGCTGCAGTAAGCTGCCCCATTCGCCAGCCAATAGAGCCCGATTACTAAACGCTTTCTGGTGGGGACAGCTTGCTTACATGTTGTGACAGCAGTGTCATGAGGTGCCGACAGAGATACTGGAATTTAGTCCTGAACATCCTAACGTTTTGGAGAAACTGTTGCCTTCACGAAACCCTCCACATCAAGGCCCCAACACTCCGAAGTCCTTTTCCACACCAACTCTGTCACCACAGAACTAAGAGCAAGTACAGCTAATAGAGCTATGACTTTAGTGTTCCTTCTTCTTCTCAGTGTCATGCCATTGTTCCAACGGTTCATTATCCAGAAGCCTCAGTGGTTCGAAAAAAGGCCCATTGGATTAAAAGCCCATTTGAATTCCCTTATCCTAAAAACGGAACAAAACAGACTCCCAAACAGAAGCACGTGGCTAATTACTATGCAGCATAACAAAGGTCAGATGACATCATTCTGCATAATAACTAGCTATGTGGTTCTGTTGTTTGTTTGTAGTTTATGTTGTATATTTTCTGCAGAAGCAGACAGCTGTTTTCAACTAAAAAGCTCTAAAAACACACTGTACGCTACATGCCCAGCACCAAACAGCAGACATCAGACAAAGTTGGCGACTAACTTGGGAAATGGTGGAGCATTTAGCCGCTGAAGAGCCAGATATTTCACTGTGGTTGGTAGACAACAAAAAAGTTAAATGAGTTAAAAGTTTGCATCTTTTAACTCATGCATCAGTGCTTTGCATCTGCTGCATGTGTAAAAAGAACTGTTTGTAAATTTTAAAGGTCACAATATGTCAGTGTTGTTTCTGCAGCGCCCCCAAGTGGCCACAAAATAAATCACAGCAGTGTTAATTTCACTGTAAGCCTGTATACTCCCAAGCCTTTAAGTAATGTCTAAAAATAGGGACAACTTAGCTTTTTTGTTATTGTCATCCAAAACAGCCTAACTTGCTTTACAAGTCTTGATTTTAATGAAATCTGAAACATGCGATTTGAACCATAATTATGTTTCTATTGTGTAAAGGGGCAGAATGGGCAGAAAATGTCCTGTGCTTGGCTGAGATGAAGCAAGGATTCTTTGTTGCTCAACATTTATGACATGAATTGCTTTAAACACTGCATGGTAACTACAAAAACATGAATATATCTTTCACCTTCCTCTGCCAACACTGTTGGACCACAGCATTGGATGAGTTTCAAATTAAAAATCTCATCTAAATCTCATATAAACATTATGAACACTGAGCATCATATCATTAAATGTAGAAGGAGTGAGGGGAAAGAGGAGTCCAAACCAGAGAGGAAAGCTCCGCTGTTGCTAACACAGCACTTTTTTTAAAAAAGACCAGGCACTACATTTCCTCTGCCAGGCACAGTGTTATTGCAATTACAGTCAACCGATGGCTGAAAATGGGTCATCAACTTCCTCAGTATAAATGTCTGTTTTGCTTTTCGATACTATATAGTGATTCAGCCATGTAATGACAGTTTTTATATTTGCTGTTCTAAGCACTGAGTGCCAGTTCTTACATTCCCAGGAAGAAAATCCTGAGATCACACAGTAGGTGTTTCATCTCACATTTACAGAAGCATTATTAAATGTTTGTTTGGGATAATTAAGAGAAGAACCAGAGGTTTAGTATAAACAGGGGTAGCCAGCATTTAAAAGACAAAAAGCTTCTTCAACAGAAAAACAAAAGAAATTGAAACAAATTATTGGGAAAGGAAATCAGCCATCTGTGTAGCTACAAAACTAGAGTACACGTCAACACTGAGATCTGCACTAACGTGAGTAGTGATGTCAGTGTCGCTTTTTCCTGTGGACTGTTAGGTTTCACTTCTGTAAATGTGTTTTTCAATAAGTATAGTGTGCCAACTACCAGTGAATTATATTCCACATATCAGACAACATTTAAATGACTGATAGTAACTGACTGATGACTGATACTGTGAAGTGAGAGCTCAGTTGATGGCTTAACACTGCTGTCAGGTTTGTGATATTGTTACTGATGTCAGTATGCTGGAGCTTATTGATTAAATGACAAAAAGCTTTTTCCTTAATGCTGATTCATTCGAATCCATTGGTGTTTAATGGAAATGGTCTTGAGGAGAGCAGTATTAATTTTTACATTCTATAAGAAATCTCAACACTTCTGCACTCATAATAAAAACTATTAGAATGGTCAGACACTACTTGGAGTGACAATTTCTGTTTTGATTTACCCATTTAAAGGCATCACTGCACCAATTTGTAAATGTGTGTTAGTCTGGAACCACTCAGTTTGTTTTCAATTTCCAAAGGGCGATATCAACTGCCGAAGATCAAAATTCCTCTTGATCAAATTGGATAGACCTACAACCAATCAAATCAACAAAATGTGCAACAGCCCTGAACAATGACAGACAGATTGTGTAGCATCAATATGTTTGTGAAAGAGTGTTGCTGTTTTTGCCACCAGAAAGTGAAAATAGTTCTTTAAGAGAAAGCATCTTGTAGTCATCTTGGTGGTTTTAAAAATGCCTCTACAATGCTCTTCTTTACTGAGCTAGGTTTATACTTGCTGTCATGTCCCCAGTGAGAGGGTGGACGAGCCAAAAATGACATCATCAATACTCTGCAAGTTGTCAGTCATTGTATCAAACCTTCCCCATATTAGATGAACAGTTGTGATTGGCCCAACCTAGGGCAATTTGGCTGGAAATCTGTCTGAATGGGAAGTAATATTTTTTTCCTAAGCGGGCAAAGGCATGACCTACCCATGACCATCCCCACTCTGCTTTCTGCTGCCTCTGGCTTACCCTGACATTCTTACCCTAAGGGTATGGTCACATATTAGTAAAATTAACATTGATGAATATTCACCTCCTGTTCACTTCCATTCAGTGCAAGCAGAGGAGCAAGTAAATTGCTCCTGGTGGCAAAGCAAATTCGCATCTTCGCATTGCGTGGAGTTAAACTTTGGGGAACTCTGACCAGGGAAGTCACAGCCTCAACCAGTTAAGCAAAGGGGTGTGTATGGAGGGGACATTGACTGTTGCCATGTCTGACCAGCCATTATTGTTTGATACTGACTAGCTTTCCATGTCCATCACATCAGGCCCTGCCCACATTCAGCACAAATATTGCTTCGGCAGGCGATAGTCACTCGCATGCATTTGCTCGTGTTTGACCGTGCACTAATCCTAACCACTCTCCCTACCTATGTCTAAATCTAACCAGCCAACAAAGGCAACAAATATGAACCAATCAGAGAGAGAGTAGGGCAGGTTATGTCCTTGCTCTTACAGGAAAAGAACAGGTGAACAGGAAGGGTACCAGTTGCATCAGCTGGAGCTAATAAAACATGACTTAGCAAAATCGTAGATTTGCTAGATAAATATATCATCATATCATAAATAGCAACAGAGTCCTTCATAATACAAAGAAGCAATTTATTAGTTACCGCTCATATACAGGGATTTTGTGGTGTAAATGTGGCTTTCTCTGTAAAAATGGTCCATTGTGCCAAGTTGTCCACACACAATAAGACCATCCGATCTTCTCACCTCAGCCCAAGCGAAGTCGAACTAATAAACAAAATGTGATTTTTCAGAGGAAAGCCAAGTTATCTCACTGTGTTTAACTTTACATCTCTTAAATGAACATTACAAGTCTGACCTCACCTCGTCCCTTTGTACAAGTAAAAAATATGTATATTGTTCACATGTGCATGTGTTTTTTATTTCACAGATAGCGACTCTGCCACCCTTTATAAACCTGCTGTGCTATAAAGACTGAAATCATCATAGAGCCAACCAACTACCACATGATCCTACCTAGTCATTTATAGTCATATAGTTCTGACATCCCCAAAAACTCCAAAGAAATATTTGGGAGAAAAAAAAACAAATGATGCTGCCTGAGGTTTAAGAGATGTACAGTATTCTGTATGTTGTAGGTTGCAAGCTGAGGGATGACAGACAGAGGGACAGAGGAAGGACGTCCTTCCTGCCTTTGTATCCTGTGTTCTGCTGACAGAAGCTGGTTTTTCCGAGATGAGCTCCTCAGAAACCAGATAACTGTCGAGCTGAGAGTGTGTTTTCCCCTGCAGTCACCAACCACTGGAATGATCTTTTTCATAACCTCTTATTAAACATTTAATATCATCAGACTTTTGTGTAGAATTTCACAAGCCCAGAATGAAATGCATGTATCTGTACAGCTGTTGCTGCATCACATCTGGCATTGAACATTTGCAGTCTTTATTGTGTTTTATCCCTTTGTATTAATGCAACAAAATTCATACACTTTACTTCATAAAATCAGGGATAGCAAAATATGTTGTCTCATAGGATTTTGAGGCTGTTAAACTTTCTCTTCAATGACGTGTCAAGCATCACTCTCTGATGACGTTGAGTTAAAATGATGGTTCCTTGTTCTGCTGAATGTGATTCATTGTCTGTTTGGAGCAGTAGCACACCCACTGCAACCACACACTCACATACAGGAGGACATGTTGGATGCTACTTACTCATTTAAACTCTCTGGTAGGAAAAGGAAAAGTATGGGAGACCCTTTTCAAGAAAACAGATGGCACAAGTCAGCACATACACATTAGAGGATTTATTTTTATGATAGAATGCTGACAAAGAGAATCTAATGGGAAGTGTCCTTTCCTCAGTTTATTACAGGAAGGCCTCAATCCAAACATCCAGCATTTAGGGCGTGAATCCTGGAACCGGCTGCCACCACAGCCAGAACCTAAGATAGCCACTTATCTCCAGTCCATAATTGAGGGAGTCTTAGATTTTATCCTCTCTGATCTTTTAACTCTCAACTGCCTTCACTGCTCCTCTCCATTTCAGTCTAAAAATACAGCATAAGGCAGCAAGTGGCAATGCAGGAAGCAACGTCATCATATTTTGTCACACATAATGACTTATTTTATTGTATGTGTAAGGTGTAAATTTCAGTAAATCGGGCTGTTCCATTAATGTTTCCACACAGTTCCAACGTCCAACCTCTCCAAAAAACAGGAAGTCTTTCTAGTCAGGAGAAATATTGGCCAAGCACCTTACCTACCCTCTGGTTTCCTGAGAAAGCTGGGAGGAAACTGCCGAACGTCGTAAAAGTGGTGACCTCAGCACATATTTGTGCCTCTCCAGCGGGCCATGACCACATAGCCCCTAGACTACCCCAGCTCTGCTTGTGGATACATGGAAAGAACCCGGACAGGGCAGCCCCCAGATTGACTTTGGAGACATCGGGGAACAGTCCGAGTGTGTTTGTTTAAGTCAGCAGAAAATACTTGTCAGTGTGCTGAATACTACAGAATTTAATATCAGTATTATGGACAAAAGCAGTTGATTTGTCACTGCCAAACCTCCGTGTCCATGTATAATGATTCACCTGATCATGAATGATTAGCTTATTTGATTGAGTCCCCTTTAAAAATCAGTGCTGCTTTCATCTGTCTACACTGAGAAGTGTTCTGTTTTCCCTTTTTTGTGATTTATACACACTGCACTCCCTCCTTTTGAAGAACAGAGTACTGCAGAGTCAGCAAAAGCTACTCAGATCACATGACAGATCATTAGGTGCAACTGTTTCAAACTTCCTGTGCATTGTGCAAGGCTTGTTTTAACATATTCATTAAAGAAAACAGTGACTTATCAGAGAAGGAATTAGTACAAGTGCATTTACATAGACTGTTATAGTCCCCTTATTGGTGTGTTTCTTTGCTCTATGCATAAGTAGTTAGTGAGTGTACGACATGGGCACAGCACTGAATACTGCTGTTATCTGTTTGGTGATGCCATCTTGTGGACAAAGAGTTGCATGTCAAAATCTGTGCAGTGAGGACCCATCAGTGCACATGGCAGTTTCCCAAACATCTTTGCTGTTGGCAGTTACGGCGGGTGTGTACGTGGTTCAGTTTTGACAGTCTTGCTCGTCAGTTTCCCAATCTCAGATGGTGGCCAGCATGTTCTCTGGATGTCAGTCAAAAACTGTCTCTTTAAATATTTGCTCTGCTTTGATGTGAACCTGCCTGAGCGATTGCATAATCCTGGAAACACAGACATTAACAAACTGTTTGTAGTTAGTACAAGCATTCTCAAAATAAAAACCAAAGCACAAAAATGTCCTTTGGCCTTGTGCATAAACAGTGTGTACGCACTTAAAGTGTTGAGTGTTTGCTATCTTTTACATGCTGTCCCTAAGTGTCTCCCTGTCATGAAGCTTCTGTGTGATTCTTTGAATTTTGTTGGCTTTTAGTAAATCATATTTCAACCAATGGATATAAATATAACTAAAGGAATAGTTCACAGTTATTTTACAGTTTTGTAAAAATGATGAGAAGAAGTTACTCATCACTTTCATTAATTATGTTTTTGGAGAGGCTTTGCTCACACTGTGCAGAACAGAATATACTGACTGGGTGAGTAACATGTTACCATTCAAACAAACACTGTAAACTCTGATTTGTGGAGTTTCCCAGCAGTGAATCAATATTGCTGCCCCTGATATTCAAACTATTGACTTTGACGACATCATGGTCCTTTAACAGTAAACTAATCATTGACAGAGGGGATGCTTAAAAGACTAAACAGGGACAAACACACAACACTATTTGTCTCTTCAAAGGTTCACCATGAGGATTGAGGTTGCTCTCCAGCTGGGCCTCTGTGGCCTGTGTCTAACGCTGACGCTTCTTGGAGAAGGATTGTATGTATATTTCCTATTTAATTAACACAATAGCAAGGATCTTGTTGTTAATTTAATTAATTGATACTAGACCAAAAAAAAAAAAAAAAAGATTTCATATGTGTCTTTCAGGGCAGTGGAACTTCCTGACCCACCAGCAGTGAACTGTGTTTGGAGCCGCTGGTCAGAGTGGAGTTCTTGTGATCCTTGCACCAAAATCAGAGTGAGTCTATTAAAATAGCAACACTAACTTAAACGACTTAAACAACACTAACTTGTGCTTTTTGCAAACCACGGATATGTTACATTATACATTGTATACGTCACATATGTATCATATCAAAATTACTAAAGTGACATACTATATGAGCTGACTTCGTCTTGGCAAAGTGGAGGGGATGGTGGATGGCATGACATCTAAGCGAGACGCCTGCCAAGCTGCAGACCTCTGTTCAAGACAAACAGCAAAACAGGTTGTTTTTTTAGGGAGACATCCTGTGTTTACATTGGCTTTTGAGCAACCAAATATTGGTGTTTTTAAGGGACTTATGCCTGTGTTTCCAGCACATTTATAGCTACCAAATATGGGTGTTTTTTAACAAGTCTTCCCTGTGGAGCTAACTTTTTAGCACATTAGCTAACTTTAGCTTGTAAGATTGGCATAGTAATCAACCACAAAGCTGATTGAGAGCATATGGGTCAGTCTGGTCCCATTGGTTAGTTTTTACTTTTTTCAAGTAACACTCGCAGTCCTGGAGAGTGAGTAAACCTTACATGGTGCATTTGCAAATTCAATCTGACGCTCTATACTAAAATTAGAGCCCTGTTGGTCAAAGAAAGAGAGAGTTGCATTTTTACAAACCCTGTGTTTCCAACAATTTTTAAGCTACAAAATAAGTTTGATTTTTAGCATGTCATCCCTGTATTTCCGGCTGCTTTTGAGCTTCCAAATATGGATGTTTTTTAGCCATCCATCACAGTGTTTCCACAGGGGATAGTGCCAAGAAAAGCAGTTGTTTTTCACTGAGACATCATTGTGTTTCCAGCCAGGATAGCGCAATGAAAAGTTTTTCATTTTACCAAGCCATTGTTGCGTGTCCAGCTGGGATTGTGCCACCAAAGGCAGCTATGTTTAGCCAAAACATGATCTTTTCTAATCATAACCAAGCTCTTTCGTGTCTAAACATAATGTCACATTAACCACAGCGTTGTTAAACCGTAAGGAGACTAAAAGTTTGAGAAGCATACAGTTGCAGAAGCATACAATATCAGCATTTATTCTGGCCATTGGTTTGCAAATTGACAAGATTGTTCATACAGTGTTATATCTAAATAGTCTTTTAAGGTTTTAAGTAAGGTCTGTGACAATCAGCCTAAAAAGGCACATAAAGGTTTTTTTTACTTATAAATCTGTTACACAGTTTTGCCAAGAGCCTTATACGTTTAACCCTTTTCATTGTGTCTGCAGTAACTGCTGCCTTTGTGAGAAAGTATATGCTTAACAAAGTGTGATATCTTTTGCAATCCTCAGAGGCGCTCTCGCAGTGTAGAAGTGTTTGGCCAGTTTGGAGGTGAGTCTTGTCAGGGATCAATGGGAGACAGGGAGTCCTGTGTCACAGATGCTGCATGTGAACTACCGCCTCCCCCTCAGTGTTCTGACTCAGAGTTCCAGTGTGAGTCAGGTAATTCAGCTTCTTTTATGTCACCTACAGTACATTAATCTTTGTCATGCTTAGCCCCGTTAGCTTAACCCTCATCTTTACACAGGTTCCTGCATCAAGAAGAGGTTAATGTGCAACGGTGACTATGACTGTGAGGATGGATCAGATGAGGACTGTGATCCCCTTCGTAAACCCTGTGGTTCCTCAGTCCTGGATAGCAATGAGCAAGGCAGGACGGCAGGATACGGGTAAGAGTGTATTACCAAAGAGCCAATTCAGATGGCATCAAGAGTCATTATATAGTAATATGACAGTGAAATGGGGGCTTTGTCACAGTGGAGAGCACTTACATTAGGACAGCACAGTGGCCCATTCATGGTGATCCTGTAACAAAAATTAAAGCTACACTTTTTTGTTTTATAGCTGTCACTATATCTTAGTGCTCATGATGGCATTTCCAAGAATAATGAAAATAACCAATCAGAACTGAGAAGTCTCTAAAGCAGAATTTATAATACTGCATTGAATTGACACCATGCCTGCACTGTAGGCTCTGTGTAGATGCATACTCTACACCATAGCCTGACATGCACCTCCCCAACCTCCTGTTAATTTTTGTTAGCTGAAAACCATTTCCCTCAGTATAAACAAACAGTTAAGAAACAATATAGACAATAAAAGACAATAAAGCCCCAGTAGCATTTTAAGTCTTGAGTGTGATTTATCCCAGGAAAATTCGATAGCCACTATGCTAATTTAAGCAATTTAGAATGTCATAGACTTATGCTAATACCATTAGCATTCTGTATATGTGGAGCTGTTGTTCCCAGCTTCATATGAGTAAAGAAAAATTCTGCCAGCCCCAAGACTAATATATGCCATGTAAAATGTCATATGTCTAAGTATGCTAAGCTAACAACATTAGCATATTGTTTTTTGTTTTTAGTTGGGGGGTTTTTATAGGCTACTTGTGTTTAATATTGTTGCTATTAAGTCATGTTTTATGTGTGTTTCTGGTTTGTTTATAATCAATAAAGTTAACTGCACTTCACAGAAACTTGACCCAGTGGCACAGAAACCCTACCACCGACCAGCCTTTTGGCGGTGTAAATTGCCAACCAACACAAACACACCAACATACAACTACAAATTTGTACAATGTTGTAGCCCACTCCACACAGAGCCTAGCACAACTATGAATCAGCCTTAAGTCAGCTGTCAATCATGCCAGTCACTGCTTGTGAACTGCAATGAAACTGTTAAACTATGCAGCATTGATCAAGATTCTGTTACTGCATTGCCTATTTCTTGCCTCAAATGTTGTCACAAACATATTTAATTGTAACTTAAAATATGAACTTTTGCTCCAGCTGACTTTTCAACATGGCGGCCGGGTCACACGCTTTCTCATTTTACAGATAAACAGTACACTAAAATGTGTCTCTAAAAACAGAATCTTGATTCATATTTGATCAGCACTACCTAGTTTTACATTTTGACTACAGTCCATGAGCAGTGACTGACATGATTGACAGCTGCTATTCCTGAAAATGGCCTGTGATTGGCCAAAGTTTCTCATAATGGGCTAGATTTTCCAAAGCATGGAAACAGAGTAAAGTGGAGGTGCAAATGTCTAGTGTTCTCTCTGACCACTTGAATTACAATATGGGTGATTTTTTTGCCCAATGACACCAAAATTAAACTGCCTACCCCAGTTTTAATTAAAGCAATATTTACAGGAGATGCTTTCTTATTTATTTTGTATTATTATTAACTGAATTGTTTTTAAGGTTCTTTTTGAAGAATAGTTTGACATTTTGGGAACTATACTTATACTTAACTAGTTTCTGTCTTGAGATGAGAACATATATACCACTCTCATGTCTTTATGATCAAAACAAAGTCAGCTTAGATTAGTTCAGCATAAAGCCTGGAAGCAGGGGTAAACAGGCTGGTGGTCCACAAGTTAAAAACATTTCTCAAAATATCAAACATGACTAGTATACTCGAGTACTCATCAAACTTTAGAATTTCAATGAAATACGCATTATTCTGTATATAGTCTTGAAAGTGGCTACTATGTCCATCCACCAGAATCAACATATTGGGTGCAGATCCTCGAATGAACCCCTTCAACAATGATTATTTTAATGGGAGGTGTGATCGAGTGAGGAATCCAAACACTGGGAGGGATGACAGGCAACCCTGGAATGTCGGCGTGCTCAGCTATCAGGTTAGCCACAACCATTTCTCCTACTTTATACTGAGGATTCACTCACAAAGCATATCTGTATTTGTGTAAAATGGTGATGAATATGTAGTATGCCAATGAGGATTCCATAAAATTCTGTTCTTTGGGTCCCTGTCTTTCCAGACTCTGGTGGAAGAAACCTCTTCTAGAGAGATCTATGAAAACACACACAGCCTCCTCAGGGAAATGCTGAAAGAGATGAGTGTTAAAGTTGATGCTGGACTTTCCTTCAAATTCAAACCAAGTGAGCCGTCCATGTCCAAGTCTGCTACAAAGGTGGATTTAGACTATCAATATGAGAAGAAAACAATGATTCGTGAGGTCTCAGAGTACTCCAACATTCAGGTAAATATCAGCCAGCGACAAATATATTTAAATAGTTCATAGCACACATAGCAACACTGACTAAATAAAAAAAGACACAATTGTGTGATAATAATGTAATTGTGTTATCACAAACAGAAACAAACCATCTGCATGCGTATTTACTAATACTTCTCTCCTGCATGTTTAGAACAAGAGCTTTATGCGGGTGAAGGGCAAAGTACAGCTGAGCACCTACAGGATGCGCTCCCGTGAGCTCGTAACAGCAGAAGAATTCATAGCACATGTCAAATCATTGCCTGTGCAGTATGAGAAGGGTATTTATTTTGCCTTCCTGGAGGACTATGGAACTCACTACACCAAAAATGGGAAGACTGGCGGCGAATATGAGTTGGTCTATATCCTCAACCAGGACACCATCAAGGCAAAAAGTATGTGTATCCCAGCAAGTGACTCTTTTAAGACTACTTGTTATGATGAGAATTTTCTCAATTTAGAATACTGACTACATTGAAAAGTGATAAGCACTAAACCTCTATATCTCATGATTCTTGCAGATCTGACAGAGAGAAAGATTCAAGAATGTGTCAAAATAGGCATCACAGCAGACTTTGGAGACACTGATTTGACGAAGGCAAACTTCAAACGCGACAACTGTGATGACGTAACAAAAAAAGAAAATGGTGTGCTTTCCCTGTTTTACCAAATCACACTTAGAGAGACAATATTTAACTGATACCTGCAGATTTCTCAAGTGTATCTTTATATAATACTCAAGACATTAGGGACAAACTCCACACCTTATTCCATGCAAAATTGAATTCTAAAGTGAAGACAAGGCTAGTATGAGGCTTTAGCAGTCTGAGTTAGTCCCTGTCCATGGGTGTACAGATATTTTTGAAAACAGATATTGTCTTCTACGTTTTGGCCTCTCATCCACACGCAAATAGAGTTGTAGGTCAATAAAATGGAGACTTTTGAAAACACGTTTTAGGGTGCACATTTTCCAAAACTTTGGTTACTTTGTACCTGTGGATGTTTGAAAAGGAGTATTTAGGAAACGATAACAACATCTCCTCAATTCACATATACCCACCGTTGTTTCGTGTAATGAGCATGCACCAGAAACAATAACAACACTGACGGACCACTGGTTTGTTTCCGTTTTATTTACACTGCTTGGTCTTAAAACTACTTTACACTTAAACTTAGTATTGCTGCACCACATGATTGATAAATGGAGGCATCTGATACATTCAGTGTTATTTGATCCAACTTAGGATTCTTAGTTTGTAGTCAACCGGAAACAACAGTTTTAGATCAGGCCCGGTGGAACCAGCAGACAGTGGGACAATTTTGGGAGTTTGATAGTTGTCAATGAGGAGTGGATGAAAAATGTTAAGAGTATCACTTATGTTTCTGAGCGAGCTCCTTTAACCTTAAATCGAAGAGGAATCAACGGTGATGAGATCTCCAGTAGGTTTTTTAAAAAAAGTAATGTTAGCCTATATACCTGCCAAGGGGAGACTGCAGAGGACAGCTAATGCCAGCCGTTTGGAGTAGTTTTTGCGTTCTAGTGTTAATGGAGATACTTTATTTTTATTGTTTTCAACGGAGGTGGAAAATATCTGTTTTCCAATATATCTGTTTACATGTAGACAATGCCAGCTTATCCTGGCATTGCAGCTACAAGGACATATCCCTCTGCTGTCGGGGAAACACAAAGACAGTATGAAAAAATTAACTATTGAAGATTATATTGAGATAGACTTGCAAAAGTCCAAACCAAACCTCTCTTTTCTCATGGGATAACTTTTCTTTTACATTGTGCACAATTATTGTGAGGTGTACTGAGTAATGTATCAACTGTGCAAAGTCATTTTAAGTTTTTTCCCCTGTTGCTACACAGTTGATACTCATGGAAAAGCAGTGGTGGACAAGGTGATGACATCAGTCAAAGGAGGTACCCTGGAAAGTGCTGTTGCTATGAGGGCTCAATTGAATAAGGAAGGAGTGATGAACATCGCTACATATCAGAACTGGGCCCGGACCATTGCTGACGCCCCTGCGCTGCTCTCCAGTGAGGTAGCTATGACAGATTGGCAAACTGAAGCTATTACATCATTATAGGTGCCACGCTATGATGACAATGTTTTTGCCGTTAGCAAAGTCAGTCCACCACATATGTATCGCAAGTATTGGATGGATTACCATGAAATTTTGGATTTCACAAGGATGTATCCTAATGACTTTGGTGATCCTCTGACTTTTCATCTAGCACCACCAGCAGGTTGTGGTTTTCAATTACACTCTAGAGTATCTTTTCTTGATAAATTGGCACACAATTGGTACTTGTACTTACAGCTCCCACACGATGAATCCTAATGACTTTGTTGACCGTCTGACTTTCTGGCTAGTGCAACCTTGAGGTCCACATTTGGTCAATTTAGTGAAATTTCTCAAGGGCTAGTGGATAGGTTATCATAAAATTTGGCACAGGCATTCATGTTCCCCTAGGATGATTTGTAATAATGCTGGTGACTCTAACTTAACATCATTATGGTCAAAAGTTGGTCATTTGTCCAATACTTTGGTTTAAGTACCTGCAAAACTTATCACATTCCCATCAGCCCCAGCTGTACTTTGTTTACTGCTAATTATCAAATGTTAGCATGCTAACACACCAAATAAAGATGAAGAACCTAGTAAAAATCTGTATTTTAGCATTTTGAGCATGTTTGCATCCTGGTGTTAGCATGTAGCTCAAAACATTGCTATTCCTAGTACCCCTTTTCCCACCAAAATAAACATATTAATGTGGATATTTTTAAATGTAGGAAAACCTGCTAAAAGTAGGTGAAAGACTCCTTTCCCATTGCAAGTAGACCTGAGCTGTGTACAGGGCTCTGCAGTAGACAAGTATGCCTTTGTTTTCTTGCTGGTGTGTCACGTTCAACATCACAAATACACTGGAAAACAGGGTTAGTATACAGCATAAAAGCCAGTAAAAAAAAGTAACGGTGATTGTTTCTGTTTTATAGCTGTTACTTATTACAGGGATGGACAGTATTGTGTGACGCCGCGTCATTACTAGGCCATGACTAGTTCAGAGTCATTTGTACCAGGATTTGTGCAGATTGTAACCTTTCCCATGAAATACAAAAGCCACATGTCAGCGAGTGTTAGTGGGTTTTTTGTCCAGTAGGAAAGGTGCTTAAATACAGCCTCACAGAGCCGCTAGCATGGCTGTGGCAAATGAAAGATACAATATCATTTTTCTGTTATTATATTCTGGCAAGTGAAATAGTGCACATGTTCTGTTGCTTCTGACAGCCGGAGCCCATCTATAATTTAATTCCATTGGAAATGCCAGACGCCAACGCCAGGATATCCAACCTGAAACAGGCCACAGCGGACTACGTGGCAGATTACAACGTGTGCAAATGTAAGCCCTGTCAGAACGGCGGCACTCTTGCTCTGCTGGATGGGAAGTGTATGTGCCTGTGCTCTCACCTGTTTGAAGGCATGGCCTGCCAGAATTTCAAAGGTGATAAAGCTAAACACCCAGGTAAGAGATACATCCAAACATACAGCATCCCAGCTTACCAACAAGGCCATTCACATCAGTGTAGGTCCTTTGTCTTTTCTGTGTTAATTTGGACAATGTTTTGCAGGTACAAGACCAACTGTTAATCAGGAGGGTAACTGGTCATGCTGGTCTAGCTGGTCCAGCTGTAGTGGAGGGAAACGCACCAGGGCACGCGGCTGTAACACAGATGGGCTCCTTGGAGCTACATGCAGAGGAGACACCAGCAGTGAAGAATACTGCTAAGCAGATAGATTATCACTGAACAATCTATCTTGTTCTTTCTCACTGTACACACACAACCTACGTCTAAAAGATAAAAATCAAAACACCTTAAGTCATGAACATTGTTGTCTTTACATGCTTGGTTAGGAGAGCAGAGCCATCTTGATGTTGGTAATGGATATAGTGCAGTTCATAAAATTATAGTTTTTTAATGTGCATGTAGATAGATTTTTTTTCTTCTCTGATTTAAATATATGGAGTCTGAGTATACAGTGTCAACTGTAAATATGGACACATATGAATTTAGTAGAAAATACGCTCTGAAAATAAAGGACCCATTGTACACCAGCACTCAAGTCTATGAGAATTTATTTTTGTACAAGTGAAACAAATCAAATGAACATCAAAAGCTACAAAACAAGTATAAAGCATAATATGTGTATCATTTTAATGAAGATGTGGTGCCACATTTCTCCACTGTATACTGTACACTTTGATGTTTTGCATTGTGTCGACACCAGGGCTAATTTAAGTGCCTGAGCCCAAAAAGTTCTCTTTATTTGTCACAACTTATAGTCGCTCCATTATGAGATAATAAGTCAAATTAAAGGCTCTTACTCAAATCTTTTCATTCAAAAGTCTTAAATGTCTTTTACAGCACCCTGTTAAAAAAACATGTCCCATTTAATCATTAATCAGTCTTACATGTACAAAAGAAATTGAGGTTTTTGACCGCAAACACTGTGTCTTTTCACTTTAGTTGAGTTAAAATAGTGTTGGCTGAAGTATGTATTAATGGGCTAATAACTCATCTTTAAAAGCATGAACACATTCCAGCTGGCTGTGCTGTGCAAATGAAAACCAGATGAGTAGAAGCAGGGTGGAGAGAGAAGAGATTAAGGTGCTGGACACGAACGCAACATAAAGGAAGACGTTTTATGTGCATTCTATTTTTATTTAATGTTCCTGAAACCTCTTTCACATATGTCCATTAATCCATAAATGTTATGATTTGCCATACTGGCGTAATGTCCGAACAGTTGGAGATTTTTCTTTTTGTGGAGACGCTTTAGCAGGTTTGGGACTCTTCAAGTGGAAACAAAAGTAGCACCACTATAGAATGTTCTTTCACAAGGCTATCCACTAGTGTCAGTGCAAATTTGTTCTCCTCAAATACAAATTATGGACTATGTACCAACTTTAAAGGGACAGTTCACCCAAAAATGAAAAATACATATTTTTCTTCTTACTTGTAGTGCTGTTTATATATTGAGATTGTTTTGGTGTGAGTTGCTGAGTGTTGGAGATATTGGCCTCAGAGATGTTTGTTTTCTTTCCAATATAATGGAGTTAGATGGCACTCAGCATATTTCATACATATAGGAACTATTTTCTCTCTAATGAACTACACATGCCAGCCATATTACAGCGCAGAAGGAAACATGCATGTACTGCTAGCTCAATTAGCACCACTGAGCTAGCTAATCCCAGTTCAGCTGAATAGGACAACATCATGTTTACATCTAATGCTGTCACAAGCACAAGTCTCTCATTCATGAGTAGATGCACTTTTCCTTCTGTCTGTTGATACAGTTGGCAGGTGTATTTCAGTAGAAAGAAAATTGTCCTATATATAACTGCTCACAACAAGGTCTGTGGATTATGAGTGACAGGGTCATGATTTCTGGGAGGAGACATTGCTGTTGCGTTTTTCAAATGTATTTTTTAGCCACTTTGAGCACCACAACCAGAGTGCCATCTACTTCCATTATATTAGAGAGAAGGCAGACATCTCTGTGGCCGATATCTCTAACACTCAGCACCTCGCACCTAAAGAATTTTGATTGATAAATATCACTACAGGTAAGAGGAAAAATATGTATTTTGGATTTTGGTATGAACTGTCTCTATAAATGAACTGTATTTCGGTGATGGTTAATGTATGAGTGGACAAACCATTTGAGTCATTAAAAATGTCCAGCAAGAAGCTGAGATGAAGATGATAGAACAGTATATATTTTACATGTAAGTATGTCTTGAATTTACACTGACAGACAAATACCAAATGACAGGCCTTTTGAGGTGTCACAGGAAAAGCACAGGTGTAAGTAATAAAATGTGTGCTGAGAAAAGGCTCTATTAAAATCGTTACTGCTGGGTTATTGCTTTCATGCTGGTGGATTTTCTCTCACAATGGGCAAAAAGGATCACTGTCATATTTGCTTAGCTTAACAGCCTTTGATTTCCATGTTTGCTCATGGATTTAGTCATTTAGTGCCAACACTGCAGGCATGACTGGAGATCCTCGTGCCGAGGAGGCCTTGTTAAGCAAACAGCAGTGAGCGTGTCTGCTACAGCCTTGCATAATATTTAGGAATGTGTGCACAGACCTGTAAAAGAGAAATTTGCTTTCAATAAGTGTTTCTTTTCACACTATTTTAGAGGAAAGTAAAGTGAATTATTTTCAGCCCTATTAAATGTGTCAAACAGTGGTAAAAAGCAAATAACTGATATTGGGCCCTAAATATAATTATGTAAAACCCTTCATATTTTAGTATAAAAGAGTCCTGGAAGGAAACAAAGCACATAATAACAACTATTACATTGAATATTAGAGTTTTGAATATAGAGTAGGGCTATGATTTAGTTTAAAATGACCTGAGCAGCCCTGGTCATTCTGATCTCACATTATTTATTATCTCTACTTCCTCTTTTCTGTGAATATCGCCTCCTGTCATCACTTAAATAGAGGAGTTTAAGCCCAAAAGATTGTATGTGAATGTGTGTGTATGTGTGTGTGTGTGTGTGTGTGTAGTGGGGGGTGATGAATGCATACTTGAGAGGTAACCACTGGGGGTGGTACCCCCTGGCCTTTAGGATGTCAGCATAATGGAGTAAAACTTTGGGACCTTATTGAGCTCCAGGGAGACCCCATTCACTCCGGACAGCAACCCAGCCGCAGGCCATTATCTTAGGCTAAAATGTTTTGTTCTGTCTTTAGCCTTCAACAGAACAGTTAGCACAAAATAATGAACCCATCTCCATCGATAGACTGCTGATTCTCTTTTTACTTATATTTACTCATACTATAAACTGAGTGGCAAGAAAACATTTGAAACAACGTTTGCTAAACTTATGATACTTGCATATAAATGGTTCTATTTCAAATATACTCCATCAAATTGGAGAAATAAATTTGCCCTTTTTTCCAGACATTCAAACGGGAAAAACAGCAATCTCAAAAAATATCATTTTGCACTTATTATGAGTGGAGACACCGTCATGGCCAAATGAAAAACTTACATCTCAGCCTTAACAACATTAAAAAAATACTCTAGTCACTTTTCAAAGCTTATCAGTCAGGTTCCAGGAAAAATATATTGACAAACACAGATCATGCAGTCCATTTTAAATTCTAAAAACTTAACGTAAATCCCAAAATTCTTTACTTCTTCACACAACTTGTTGCTCTAATGCTAAAAAATTATTCAAGGTTTGCTTTCAAAATGTGAACCATTGTTGTCTCATCTCATAAACATATAGTCCCTGCTTACAATGAAGATGAGGTAAAGGATTTTTTTTTTAACAAAAGCCCTTAGAAGGGTGTAAAAGGAGCCCCCTCACACTCCTTAACGCCTGGACACAGTTGGAGGTGCCCCCTCCCCACTTCCCTGGGTCACTAAAGGCATTGAAGTTTTAGAGGGCTGCTACGGCAGATTACTCCACACAGCTGTCCCAGCACCGTGGAAATGAAGTTATGCCTCTTGTCAGCTATGTTTTGTGTCCCCCCTTCCTCCTTCTGTTCTTCTCTCACTCCTTAAAACTTTGCACCACTGCTCTTTAGCTGCAGGGGAGAATCAGGGGAGGAAACTAAAGGACAATTCCTACCCAGCCATGGCAGATAGAGAAACCCTATCTGATTGGTTGATTAAATATTCCCTCTTTGCATTATTATTCTGAGAGGCTTGAAATCCCTGACATTCAACCCAGCACAGCCCCTCTCCCATAGCATTCCCTTCCCCCATTAACGCTCAATCATAAATCAACCCCTCCTCCACCTTTCCCACCTCTATAACAGCCCAGGGTACTGCCTTCCTCACTGCCCCCAAACTCCAATTACTGTGGGTCACTGGGGTTTATTCACTTCACTTTGCTTCTGCTAAGTTTGTTTATTTTTGGCCAAACTGAACTGTAACCCAAACCTAGACAGATGACATTAAGTTTAAAATGAGAATATATCATAACATAATCCCCTTTTAAAAAATAAAAGTTGGATTCAGAAGCAGTTAAACCCACCCCTGCTGAAATCACTGTTCTCAGAGGTTTTGATCCTACAGCTTGACTTATTCTGTTACGATGAGCTTATGGTGGCTACTGTTAGCTATTTTTAGATATGTCTGTGTAACTGACATAAACTGAACAGTTTGCTGACTTAACAACAATTTTTACTACTTATATGTTTTAACATCTTACAGATGTTTCAGTGGCTCTTTTCAAAAATGACAGGAAATTTATTCAGTAGGCTCTCTGGTGGCCACAGTGGTCACTGCACAGCAGAAGTTACAGTCACAGTGTATTACACTAGCCAAATATCTGGGTGTTTTTTTTTCTTTTACAGAAAGTTTAGATCTTGTAGAGTTACAACACATTATTTTCATTACCAAATATTTGATCTTTTTAAACAAAAAAAAAAAGTACATTAATCACTTAATCTATAAAATACAAAAATAAAGAATAATGCTCATGACAAGTTCGAAGGGGATGTCTTCAAATGGTTTGCTTTGTTGACCAACAGTCCAAAGCCCAAAACTTTTTAATTTAAAATCATATGAAACAGAAAAACAGAAAGATTCTTACATTTGACTGAGATCAGCAAATGTTTGAAATTTTTTCCTTATGGAATAATTCAGACGAGTAATATATAATCATAACTATTGATGGACTAATTTAGTAACTGTTTCAGCAGCTTGTTTGAACACAGAGAAAGAAATCCAAAGCTTCGGTCGTATGTCACAAGACCTGAATATTTGTTGAATTATTACTCTGCCATTTGTATGAAAGTATATTTTGTATCTGTTGTGTTCTAGTTTCTATCTGGGAGAGTGGACAGTTTCAGTTTTGACTTAAATTGAAAGAACAATTTCAGCACAGGGTCCATTGTAGCTGTTTCCAACATCAAGTATGAATTGAGTGCCTCATGTATAAGGTTTCCAATTCATGATTACTTGCTAGTTTAGTAGAAAACCAACTATCATCTTCAATATGCCCTAATTAAAAGGCTAACTTCTGTATTTTTCAACTTGGACCCTATTTTCACGTGTCTTTGTCTCCATGTGACTAATGGGAACAATTGAATTAAATTAATTAAATTAAAACTGATCCAGTACTGAGCAAGACCACTGCAGATTGCAGGGGGAAAGAGGCTTCAATGTAACTACTCGGGGCATTTGTGCACCATCAATTTACGTCAACTAAAAGTGCTTGTGTTCGCCACTGACAGGTTCAGATTGTTATTCAGAGTGCTTGACAACATTATGGAAAGGATCCCTACAGCGATAAACCTTTTTGTCAAAGAGTAAGATCCTTTTGTTTAAGCAGAAACAGCCCAGAAATAGTTGTTGCTAAGCACACCAGAGTCCATATAAAAAAACAAAAAATTTATAATTGTAAAAATACTTTATTCAAAGTCGACAGAAATAAAATAAAACTCACAAAAGCTCACTTGGTTCATCTTTTCACTGTTCCAAACATCATCAACCCTGGTTCAGTTGAAATAAACCCTTACTATACCTGCTTAGATGTGAAAATATGCTGTTTATTTATTTTTTAAAAAGCTTTTTTTTAAAGTCTGGTGGGTTTGGTGATGGCAATTTTGGGAATGTTTCTGGTTAACAAAAAGTATCTTACCCTGTAACAAAAAGGTTTATCTATGTAGGGATCATTTCCATAATGTTGTCAGACACTTAGGGCGCTTCGCCAACTGGGTGTGGCCAGGCGGATTTTGCAAGATTGGCACACCGTGCGCCCTGGCGCAGCTACTCCTCTATCCCACCTCTGTCCCTCCTACCTGTGCAAGTCGGAAAGAAGGAGGAGAGAAGGCGTAGAGTGGGTTTTACACACATCACACCAATCAAATGATCCCCTCTCCTCGCCCTTAAATGGGCTGCGCGAAGGCGTAATGAGAGTTTACTCAATTCGCCATGGCAGAAGAGAGCAGCAGCATCAGACGGCCAAACTTCTCCCAGGAGGAAACTGCTGTTTTGGTCCGGGAGGTCCAAGCTCGCAGTGTCTGAATATACGGAACTGTGAGCAGACTTCCACGGGCTGATGATGCAAAGGTAGCCTGGGAGGAGGTCACCAAAATTGTAAATCAATGATGCGTTTCTCTCTCTCTCTTCCTCTCTCGCAGTCTCACTCTGTTCCTTTTCTTTTGGCTTTTCTAAGATGACAAATGCTGAATATATACTCCCTATCTGATGCTGTGGCTGTTTGTGGTTGGCTGAGAGGGATGTGAACTCATTAGTTTTGTTAATCGAATCAGGTTGGGTTTCCATTACGCGTGCCAAACGTGCCAAACGGTGCCAATCCCCTTTGATCTGACATCAGATGTGACGGGACAGTCGATATAGAGATACATTTATGTGCTGATTGCAGATAGTTGCATTGAATAGTGTTTTTTTGGGTATTTATTGCATCGTTAATGTGCCTGATATTCTGGAAACCTGCCTGTGAGGTTTTGGTGACGTGTGTGCACTGTCCGCCGGTCAGCCAAACTTCGGCTTACACTGGCTGCGCTCCGCCTGCGCTGACAGTAGACCTGGTTTCAGATGGCGAGCTTTTAGCGCACCTTCGGCGAAACCTTTTGCCATGAAACTGTCACTGCGCCCAGCTGCATCTGTCGACACCTCCCCTGCTGCGCCGCCACACCCATCTCAGCGCACCTCGGTCTGCCAAACTACCAAACTGAGCACGCCTCAGGTTGCGCTGCTCAAAACTAGCTCTGCGCAGGGTTCGCCACCCTGCGCTGCGCCGGGAAACTAGAGCCCTTAGAGTTGTAATCTGAGCCTGTCAATGGAAAAAACAGGCACTTTTAGTGGCCGTAAATTGACAGTGTGCAAATGCCCCAAGTGGTTACACTGCAGTCTGTGTCACTGCTTCTGGCTGCAGCGCTCTCGCTCAATACTGGACCGCTTTCAAAAATTGTTGTTGCCATTAGTCACTTAGACACAAAAACATAGGGAGATGGGGTCCAGGTTGAGTTACCCTTTAAGTCTTACCCTCTTCCTCTGTTTTTAATTCCATCTCACTTTAGGTTCATATGAATTAGATGTGAATAGAACTGAATTAGAGCCTTTTTTTTAATTATTCCAAGGCTGCAAGTTTCAAAACAGGCTCAACTGGAAAAAGTCAGCATAGCATGTGAGGAGCATTTAAATTTGTAAAGTTCCATTGAGACTTTAAGAGGAAGGGAATTATTGGATCGCCACTGTGCCAACCTAACTGAAAAACAGTGTCTGACATTAAACTTATTTTGCATTAATGGGCTGAAATAATTTCTCCTTCCAAAAGCTTATGTTGTAATTTAGATGATCAGTCAGTTATAATATAATGACATGTTGGGTGGGAATAATGAACACTATACACATTATGAGTTGCAACTGCCAGCGTCCTACAAAGAGAATATATTGTCTACAAAAAAGAGCTAAAGTAAGGCTGCCTGTTTTCCTTAGTGTAACCTAAAGGAGGAAGGGTTCAGGGCGGGGCAGAGGGGAGGTTGGCCAAGCAACAGTTTGAGTTATGATGAGGCAATTTTAATGATGTTCTGGTCCCTGCACTAAAAGCCCCAGTTGACTCTTTTCTGTTTCAGCATGGGAAAAGAACACAACATTCCTATTTTCCTCTGGTGCCAAAAGTTAATTGAAAACATTTCAGGGCAAAGTATGGTCTGGGGCCCCCATATGATCCTCATCCCTTCATTATGCTCAACAATGATAAAAAGGCATTACAATTATTAATGGTTGGAGCAGAGGCCTTCTCTCTTAAAGTGACAGTGGCAGGCTTTTGTTTCTCATCTAACAAAGGCCCTGAAATGCCCTCACCACATCACTTTGTTGGTATTTTTTAACAGTCTCTGCCATTGTAGGATTTATTATTTAAGTCTGTTAATGAGAGCTATGGCAGAGAAAGTTATTCTCGAGCTTTGGAAAGAAGACCACATCTAATCGTAAAAGAACTGACTGTTGCATAAATGAATGTTGAACTGCGGACAGAGTATCAGCAGGAGTTAAACTGAGCAATAAAGCTGAACTTTCTCACATAACTCCTCCGTCTTCCTCTGGGATAGCTGTCTCCTCGTGCTCCCCCACTCCCTGAAAGAGGGTGACAGAGGGACAGAGTGAATGAAGTGCCCCCACATTGTGCCGCTGCACCATTGTGTATTTTGCATCTCCATAATAGAGGTGCCACTCGACTTCTCTTCCAATCAATGGGCTGGAGGGCCCATCTCTTTTCCTTGAAAAGCAACATGGCTGCCATCAATAGTTTCAAGACCCATTATCACAAGTGAAGGAGGGGACACTGGCTTTTTTGTAAGTATAGAGCACTGACTGACTCATAACATGAGTCACAAGCATGTAAACAGACACATGCACTCACTGCTCTCACTGATTAAAAGCTGTGTTATACACTGAAAACAGAAATCCTAAAATTGGTCTGTCATATATGTCGTCCTAAAAAAAAATCCAAAAAGCACATGTATGATGTATACAAGTTCTTTTTTCTTAGCAACTACTGCCGATAAATGTTTTGCATGTTGGATCAACTATACTGATTAAAAACAATTAGGATGAGCTAACTCAGCTTTTAAATTGTTGTTGGTTCCTTAAGTAAAGAGTAATTTGAAGAATTAAAGCAGGTAAAAGTTTGCTTTGAATAGTTTTGAGGCCAGTTACATGCTCTAAGTAGTACTGACACTTAATACTTAAAGAATGTATCTCAGTTACATTTTGGGTAAACACCCAGGATGCCAGCAGAACCATGGAATTGTTTTGGCTTCGGCCTCTGATTGCAAAAGTGTTAAAACCACAGTTGAAAGGATAGCTCTGATCCTTTAAAGTGGGGTTGTATGGGGTACTTATCTATAGTCAGTGTATTACATACAGTAGATGCTGGTCAGCACACGCCCAGTTTGCAGAAGCGGCAGGAGAGCCAACACAGAAGCTCATTAATGTACCTCTGTGAATGGGTGCAGCAGTAAAATGAATTTTAGCCGCCTAAAAATGTCCCACCTAAAAAATTCTTTGTAAGTTTGAGTGTACACTTTATTGAAAATATTCACTGCTTTACCTTGCCGTCAGACAGCCCTTTCCAACAGTGAAGCCAACTTCATTACCCTATCTATGATCTTGTCAAAGCCACCAGACCAAATTGACAAAAATAGTTATTTTGGCTTGTTGAACACAGGAGCTGCTGGTCTACTGCTGCCTTGATTAGCTAGTGTGTGTTACTCTGTGACAGTAATGCTCAAAAGGGGTTTTCACAAACCAACTGATCAAGGCAGCAGTAGACCAGCAGCTCCAGTCTTCAGTGATGTTAAAAATTACTGTTTTTCTCAATGCAGTCTGGCTTTGAAGAGAGTGACAAAACAGCTTCATTTCCATGTTGAGAATTCACTGTCTGAAGGTTAAGGTAAAGCAGTGGACATATTATAAATACAGCACACACTTAAACTGTTACTAATATGTTTTAAGGTAGCGTAAATATGTTTTGCTGTTGCCCACCTCAACAGCAGTACATTGCTTAGCCATCGTGTTACACTCCTGCCTGCTACTCCAAACTGGTGCGTGTTGACCAGCATCTACTGTAGGTAATACACTGGCTATGGATAAGTACCTCATCCAACCCCACTTAAAAAGATCAGAACTATCCCTTTAAGTATTTGAAATTACATTTTGTGTTAAATGCCTTTAAGAAGAGTTAGTCCCAAATCCATCACAACCCAAGAAAAATTTCATCAGACAGTCAAAATAACTATCATGGAAAAAAAGATGACTTAAGCATTTTCATATTGTTTCTCTTAACCTACAATTAACCTTAAGTACTTAAATTTAACAAAATAAGAGCTGAGATTACTGTCAATGACCCAACATTGCTTTGCGCTCTTTTAATCAATACATGAAGCCAAAAACTTTTAAAAATTAATTAAAAAAGACGAAAGATTCAAAGTTAAAGACAGAGTCACACAGTGTCCAAATGAATCCTTTAAAAACTCTTCTTTATTTAATGTGCATGTACATTCAGAGGAGTGTGTTCTTAATGGGCACTTAATGTCTCCACTCACCTGAACACACACTTATCTTTTTATTTTCTCAGTGAGGACCTTTAACAAACACAGGGGGTGAGGATAAACAAACTGACGCAACAGCTTCTTGGCTCCATTTGGGTTGCAAATCCCCAAGAGAAGTTTACCTTCTCATGTTTGAACAGTTTTCAAGGATGAAACACGTTATAAACATGTTATACCTTCAGCAAACATCCATGTTTACAAGGTTAAGGAGGAGCTACTTGTTTCAGATGCATTATCTTCCCTGGGATTTAGACACATTTCAGTGGCTTACATCAACTTTGGTTTGTAATGAAGGGGTTGTGGAGAAAGTCTCTGTACAGCTGGTACAAGATAATTACTGTGCTTTCACAGCATGCCTCTGATATGGTCATATGGTGAATAAAACTGGTAGGCTATAAAGGGTTTTAGGCACTTTAAACATTTCTCCTTCCTGTGTGGTCATAATGTAGTAAAAGAGTGGAACCTACCTATTCATACAGTGCAAATCTCTTGTCACTCATAAACAAATATTTTTATACAATATACTGTACAATCTATCTTTACATAGCCAACATACAAAAATAGGCTCCTTCAGCATTATTAGATGACTAACATTTTTATAACTGAAATTGAGCATGTGCTACTGGGTGATTAACAAACAGTTAATCGCATGGATTGTGTGAACTGTGCAGATGTGTAGCAGAAAGTTTAGTGTTGAACTCAAAAGCCCCAAATGTTAGTTTAATGACAAAGAAAAGGCTGATAACAACAAGGCACACAGATTCTAGTGAGTTGACTTTTGATTCACAACGAGCCAAACCACTGACTTCCCTGCGGTTCTTAATGGCAGCAGCTTATCAGATAAATTTGGTTAAAACCAAAATGGTGGTCAGGACATTTAACAATGTCTGAGCAGGTGGGGAGTCACTTTTTGATTTTTCCACATATTGATAATCATCCTGGTCGATATAATCGTCATCAGAATCATCCTCGGCGTCTGAAAAGCCGCTGCCCGCGAACCTATCATCGGAGCAGAAAGTTTTCATGCTGAATTTGATATACTCGCATATGTTCCTGTCCGTGCCATCACACACACAAGTGTCTAACTGTTGCGCTTTCGGTATGGAGCGCATGTTGGCGATCACTCTGCGGCAATCGTCCGAGCACCTTTCCCCACCGAAAAGTTTCCGGCAGTTAAATAAATAATCCCTCATAGCGGAGCTACACGTCTGGTCCATCTCACACTGCCGCCGGGCCTCGGTGCAGCCCATGGTGCTGGTCCGCGGCAGGCACGGCTCGATGGCTTGTTTGGTGTTCCTGCAGACCGGGTCCAGGGCGCAGTCGCAGTCCTCCAGAGCCGGGCCGCTTTGGGTTAGATTGAGCTGAATGAGAGAGGAGATGCAGTGACTGGGACACTTCTTGCGGTCCCCATTGATGACAGACGCGCAAGCATAAACATACTGGTCGTAAGCGTAATGGCACTCCGGCTCTCCGTGGCACTTCAGGATGGCTTTCCAGCAGACCAGCCGGCGGCTGTGGTTAGGAGATCCGACACAGAAGCCGATGATTAGGATCAATACACTGCATATCAACACCGCTGTCCGCTCCATCAATATGGCACGACTTGCCATTTCCAGGAAGAATGAATCTTAAAAAAGTTAGACTTCATATGGGCTTCTGTGGTTCTATCACGCTGCGTCAAAACAAGGTTATTCCAAGATGGTTTCATATCATATCACAGTTGGGGACTTGAAGTCAATGAGGCGCCACAAAGTAAGCAGGAAGATCTAAAAAGTTCATTTGAGAAAAAGTTTCCAGTTCTCGCCAGTCCCAGTCCGTTTTAGGTGGTTTCACGTGCGAATGCCTGTCGCTCACCGACCACACAACCAAGTCAAAGTTTGGATAAACTTATTTCCCAAACTCTTCCAAAAGTACCGCGATGTATCCTTGTTCCTAAAGTCACTCATCCGCCTTCCCTGCCAACCCGCATCTTCCCGAGCTGCCGCAGCTTTGTGATGAAGGCTGTGTGGTGATGGGCTGATTAGGTTACTGCAACAACCACCTCCGATTGGTCCGATAAACTGTTGTGATTCTGTCGTCACATGCGGGCAGTGACGCAAGCTACTGTTTTTACACTGAGATAAAGGGAAACTGTCTCCAACTTAAACTTTATCTTGTGATAAAAACGTTTAAGATTTTATTTTTTGTATTTGATGCTTTGTACAGAAGGATGAGAGCATCCTTGTGTTTTGGTGGCCAGTATGTGCATCACCTATACTGCTCACTGTATACAGAGTATACAAGCCTAACTTATATGAGTGCATGGATGTTTATGTCAGTACATGGTTAAGCATTTGACACATACATGTACTTTCTTTCCTTTTCTGTGCTTTTTCTCGGTATATAACACAAATATAATAGCCTACATTATCTGAGCGTATACTCAATTAATTAATTTATTTATTTTCCTTTATGTACAGTTATATTTTATCACTGTGTATTCTGTTGTTGGTTGTTTCAAAATATAAATTAATTTAAAAAATGTAAAGAAAAATGATACTGTTGTATGAAATGACACGTTACAGTTTTTATTTGTATATGGGTTTCTAATTTTTTTTTTACAGTATAGAGGTACTGAAGTACTCAGATCCTTTACACAAGTAAAAGTAGCTATAGTGTAGAAATAACCCTCAAGTAAAACTAAAGTAAAAATACAGAAGTATAAGTATCCTAATACACTTAACGGGAAATTTCAGTTTATTTCAACCCGTCTCCTATCGTCCTAAATTTGTTTCAAGTGACTAGTGACATAAAAATAATAGTTAGCATGTTAGCCATTAGCCTAGATACAGCCGGGGCGCATAGTAGCGTCAGACCTGTTAAAATGTAAGTGAACGGACAACCTTCATGTGCAAAGTTAGTCCACTAAACAAGCTTTTTTCCACAAAGACCGCCTCATATCGTTAGGATAAATGTCAGAGAACATATAGAAAACAACATGTAAACGTGTTGTCTTACCTTACCGGTGTGCTACCATGTTTGTTGACCATTTAGCTCTGCTTTCCAAAGCGCGGCCGAAATATCACGAGAACAAGCAGCGATCAGCAGAAAAGTTCATTCATTTATTTTATGAAAGATTTATAGAATAATGGCTGACTTTTTGCCAGACTTCGACTTTGTGGAGGAGGAATTTGATTTTGCAGAGTTTGATGGCCGCCCTTATTTATTTGAGCCAGAATCCACTGACAAAGAGCTTCGTGAAATTGAAGAACAGAGGAGAGAGAGAGAGAGAGAGAGAGAGAGAGAGAGAGAGAGAGAGAGAGGCGCAACAGGTAGAGGACGAGAGAGGAGGAATGGCTGCTGCAAGGCTGTGTAGCTCTGGAGATTGGTGGTGTACCTGTGAATGCTGTGCCCCAGTGCCCACAGAAGAGGAATGCCTCTGTTGCAAGGAATGGGACCGGTTGCAGCCTTATTTTCAAGGTCTGGATGTGACCGAGGATGAGACACCTCCACCTGGAATAGTATCCAGCTGGGCTTTATCTAGAGCTCGCAAGATTTCAAGCACGGTATGAGATCGCTGCTTGTTCTCGCAATATTTCAGCCGCGCTTTGGAAAGCAGAGCTAAATGGTAAACAAACATGGCACCACACCCGTAAGGTAAGACAACACATTTACATGTCATTTTCTATATGTTCTCTGACATTTATCCCAACGATATGAGGCGGTCTTTGTGGAAAAAAAAGCTTGTTTAGTGGACTAACTTTGCACTTGAAGGGATGCCCGTTCACTTACGTTTTAACAGGTCTGACGCTACTATGCGCCCCGGCTGTATCTAGGCTAACGGCTAACATGCTAACTATTATCTGTATGTCACTAGTCACTTGAAACAAATTTAGGACGATAGGAGACGGGTTGAAATAAACCGAAATTTCCCTTATAGGCTATAGCAAATGTGAAAGTGCTGTACTCTTTATGCAGAAGGGACCATTTCAGAATAATTTATATTAGTAATTAATCCATTCATCTGTACATCACTTTAAAGAGACAGTTCATCCTAAAATCAAAATTACGCATTTTTCCTCTTACCTGTAGTGCTGTTTATCAATCTAGATTGTTTTGGTGTGAGTTGCTGAGTGTTGGAAATATTGGTTGTAGAGATGTCTGCATTCTCCCCAATATAATGGAACTACATGGCACTCAGCTTGTGGTGCTTAAAGTGCCAAAACAAACGAACAAACTAAAACAAACCATTTGACAAACTCAGCAGCAATGTCTCTTTCCAGAAATCATGACCCAGTTACTCATGATAATCCACAGACCTTGTTGTAAGTAGTTTCATGTAGGAACTATTTTCTTTCTACCAAATTACACCTGCCAACTGTATCACTGCACAGAAGGAAGTGTGCATCTACCAGGCCCCCAGGAAAGCTCATCACACTGCAGTAAAAAATTCCCCGTGGCCCAGAAAGCATTTTCCCCAAAGGCCACCATTGTAAAAGAGATGTCCATAAAACTGTTGACAGGACACCTGAAACTGCAAACAAGGTCAGTTATGGCTCTTTCTATTGTGAATTTTTGAGCCATTATGGTTTTATATTCGCAAAACTCTCCTGAAGCTGTGAAAACCAATTTAAAAATCTGTGACGTCATATCAGTATTAAGTCTATGAGTTGAGCGAGGCCAGCAGGAGAAACACTACTGCACATATTCAGTGGGCCGCATACCGTGGAAGTAAACCCAGAAGCTAGAAAATGTTTTAGGAGTATGTGCCAGGCGAGCATCTCCATTGGAATGAAGAGGCGCCATCTTGGCATCCACTTTATCATCATTATCAAATTAAAGCACCACTGTGTTAGCTAACATTCAAGCTCAGCCGAGGAGGATGCCATTTATGTTTAAATCTTAAAGCTGTCACAAGCCCGAGCCCCTCGTCCATGAGCAGATGCATGCTTCCTTATGTGCAGTGATATGGTTGGCAGGTGTAGTTCAGTATAAAGAAAATAGTTCCTACATAAAACTGCTCACAACAAGGTCTGTGGATTATCTTGAGTAACTGGGTTATGGCTTCTGTAGACAGAACCACCCATCCACCCACCCCACCACAGAAAATTCAAATACTGAAGTAAAGCATCTAAAAAATGTACTTAAGTACAGTGCTTCTGTACTTTGTTACTTACCACCACAGATTTTTCACGGTGGTCAAAAGTAGACAGGCAGATAGATGATCTCCGCAGTCTATCCATAAATCTCTTGCTTTCTATTATACTCCTACAAAGTTTGGATTTCACATGATATATAGTTCGACTGCTGTGGTCTCATTCTTGAATAATTGCTCATCCCTACATTGAGACCCAAATGTAATGAGGCACAGCTTCTTCAGAAAACTCTGGGATTGTGTTGCTTCCCCACAGGGAGAGACGACAGCTGTTAATACACATGCAGAGCTCCTGTCTTACACTTTCCACCATGAAACACAACAGGCCTCAATTGCGTAGCTATGACACAGCGTACCCGTGAAGACTGCACAGACACATTTGCACACACCAATAAAGACATAACAGCTTTGAGGTTTAGGAACTATGATTTCCTGACATTGAGCTGAAAGTGCCAGAGACCTTCATGTGAGGAAAGTAAAAGAAAAAACACATTTGGCTGTTTTTTTTTTTTACTGCCCATTCTGTGCAAATGTAAGCAGAGGTGTGAAATCCTAATGGCCCAGCACTTCACCTTTTGGTAAAGGGTATTTCCTACAGTGTTTCCTGACAATAACAGTTAACAAGAAAAGGAGTGTGAAGAGGAAAAACAACTTCAGCCACACACCATGTAAACAACCACCAAGCGTGAAGCCACTTGGAACGAAAACAGTATGGATCTGTTTGGGGCCTTGAGGCCAGAACAAAGTGTAGAAAAGAAAACCACTCAGTCATTGGGATAACTCTGTTCTTCTGACCCCGTCACATCAGCACACTATGACCACAAAGATGTGGCAGCTCTCAGGGGACCTTCAGACCCCCCGATTCCAATTAGAAAGATTAGAGAGGAGTCAAGACAAGTGCAGAAAGAGTTTCCTAGCCAAACAACCCAAAACACCCCCCCCCCCCCCCCTCCAGCTGGCATACCAGAACAACAGGATGACTGCAGACTCAATTTAGAGCAACATCAAAGTGGAGGTTAGAGAAAGCCCAAATGGTGAACTGCTCAAGGGTCCACATTAACTACAAAGAGCCTGACATTAGCCCAAGCCACGAAGGCCAAAGCAGGCTCTTAACAGAGATAGATATGGGTGCTGTGTCTCTACTTAAGACATAAGTATTTAACATGGTTTTTACTTTTGCGCAAAGTTTGGGTATCTCTAACTTTTGCCCTTTGTAGAGCCGCACACTCCAATGCACAAGGCTCATACAAAGCGTTCTTTTCAGAAACAAACTAAAGAACACACCCTGGCCACACTTGCATTTCACTTTTAAGAAGGAGTTCATAATGCATAGCAGATCCAAAATCCCATCAGTGTTGGATGGCAGCCAGATGAGAACAACAGCCAGATTCAGTGGAGCCAGTGGCTCTGTATGATGGAGCAGGCAGCTGCTCTCCCCCCAAACTGTACCTCTTAAATTACTCTAATACATCACAGAGATACTTTATGTTTATAACAAACTTCTCAGACTGTTCTACGGGGAATATGAAGGCAGTGTCCCTTGCAGTCGCGTCCTCCATTTATTTCAAACGAGCACCTCCGGATATGCATCCTGTACATGCGGTTGTTCATGGCGGCTTGCATATAATAGTGTTTCCAGAATTGGAATGCGGTTCCCGAGAGTAGATTTGTAAATACTCATGCGGAGACAGACATGCTCTTCAGTTTGTCTCCACTGCTGTCAGAAGTCATTACACACAAGCTGCTATGCCAGAACAATTCACTGAACTTTGTATTCAAGTGCTTCCAAGCCCAGAGAGAGGCAGAGAGAGAGGGTGGAGAGAGATGGGAGGGAGGAAAAGGAGTCAATATTAAAAAGCTGCCAAGTGTTTTTCTGCCTGCATTTTTTCATTTTTTTTTCTGTGGCTCATAGAAACTTCTCAGATGTCAGTCTTAGACATGCTGATATTTTGTCTTTATTCTTCTCACATGAAAAAGAGGAATTCATGCTTTTGGTGAAAACAAGAAAATAGCTTGCATGCATAGTCATGACCTGAATATGCAGTAGAGGTGTCTTTTTGAATTAAGTCAACAACACTGCAATCATTTTGTTGTCTGGTATGCAACCGAAAGATTAGACAGGAGGAACTGAATCACCCAGATCAAAGTACTTTTAGCCACACACTACAGCATAACATTTGTCTGTCAGTCAACAACTACTGGATGAATTGCCATGAAACTCTGTACTTCAGTTTACGATGCTCCAGAGGATGAACCCTAATTACTTTGGTGATGCTGTGAAGTTTGCTTTAGCATCACTTTGACATTTACATTTTTAGTTATTAGTTAATTGAGATCTCTTGAGAAATATGTATGCAGAATCTGTAGGCAACGGGAAACGATTTTGGTATCAGAAGGGTTTATGTCTGTGGTCCATTGGTGGTCTGAGTAGTATTGATCGATCACATTTGAACAGCAGGTAGGCCTAAACAATCTGTGTGGCATCTGACAGCAAGTTAGCTTTATTAGCTTTTTTTAAAAAAGTATCTACGTTCATATGCAGAAGTCTGCTTACAGAGATAAGCCAAAAAGACCAGTGCACAGAAGAGGAAGTTTTAGCTCAGATATCTGCTGGCCACACCTGATCAGCCTGACATATTGGTCCTCATACCAAGAGGCTGTATTGTCGTCACACTGATAGTTGATGGATTCTGAGATTAAAAGAAATGTGAAAAACAACTATTGGATTGACTGAAGAAATTTGGTACAGATATCCATGAGGATGAATCCTACAGACCTTGGTAATTCCCAAACTTTTCATCCAGTGCCACGAGCATGTCAAGGATTTTACTTATCAAGTGAATTATTACAAGATTAAAAGATACAAAATTTCATGCAGACATTCTTAATTTCTGGACAATGCATTAAAGTAGTTCTAGTGATCCTCTTTCTCCCATCTATTTTATGGATTGCCATTAAACTGTGTACAGAAATTCATGATCCCCAGAGGATAAATCCTGATGACTTTGGTGATGCCGTGAAGTTAGCAGTAGCACCACTTTGACATTTACATTTTTGTTTTTTAGTGAAATGTATCAACAACTATTGAATTGATTGTCATGAAAGTTGGTAGATTTATTCATGGTATCCAGTAGATGAACCCTACTGACTTTAGTAATCCCCTGACTTTACATCTTGCACCACCAGCACTTCAAGGAATTTACGTATCCAGTAAGATATATCTATGTCTACAAATGACTTGCTACAAAATCTCATACAGACATTCTTAGTTTCCAGACAAATGCATTCAAATGACTTTGGTGATCCTATCTCTTCCATTCTCTCTATAGATTGCCATGAAATTTGGTACAGATTAGCGCTGAGCTCACCAGCATCATTTTCTTTCCCAGTATTTTCTCTCCAGACTCCAGAGCACACCCCATACTTTTATCACGCCAGAGATGTTTTAGGATGATACCACATGTTCTGAGAGTGCATCCCTCTGGGGGAAGCCATGCACCATGGCAGGAAAAAGACTTGACTTTGAACTCAGTGAGAAGAACAAAGCCACAAGTTCAAACATGGGTCATTCCGGCTGGAAAGTAGCCAAGGGTAGTCAGAGGATTATAATCGTCAAAGCCAAAAGTTTGTAATGTGGTATAATATGAGGGTGAACAGACAGACAATTGTTTTGTTGTTTTGGTTTCCCATCAGCAAAACTTTCAGATTCCTTTGGCTTGTTTCACGGAACAGATTAACACCACGGCAGGGAGTAAAGCTGGATAACGTTACAAAAAGATTCATGTTCTCGTTGTTATTGTTTTACTCAGGGACTTAGCAGGAAAGCAGATGGGGCTGTTAAATAGATCGGAACAGAGAGTTAAACTCCAGACAGAGAGGTAGACGCTGGTTTTGCCATCACAAAGGCAGGTAATTGATAGTGGCGGCTGTAGTAGATTGATGACACCTGCAGTAAAATCTGTGGAACAATGGAAACTCTCCAGGATTGCTTGGCCCTGCAATATAGAGAGACTTGGTGACAGTGGTCAGGTAATGATAAGATAGCAAAGCCATTTCTTTTCAAAGAGCGGAAGATAATAAAGCCACACAAATTTCTCCAGAGGTGATGATGGTATCTGCGTTTTAAAAAGGAGGTGAGTAGCTTTTGCAAGAGAAAAAAAGACTCTAAGGCAGACAAGTTTTTTTGAAACATGACCTCTCCTCTCTTCTCCAAACTTGGATCACATTTCTCTTTGAAAGGAAATAGCTCCTCAGATACAGATATGCCACCTCAACCTCTACACAGAGAAATTATTGTTCACTAGATCAAGGCCTTAACAAGAAACCTGAAAGGAATAAAGTGACTAGCCAGCATCCACATTACAAGAGCTGACGAGAAAAAAAGGAGGTATGTGCTGAATGGCTGACCCTTGGTCACTGAGAATAAGATTTAGTGAATTGAAGCCTAAACTTAGGAGGCTCCTTCATCTAATCCTGTGAATAAGTTTTATTAAGTGCTACATTATGTTGAAGAGCATGAATATAGACATTTTGATCAGGTATACTGAATCATCATGTGACAGTGTAATGACTGCTTTTGTTAACCACAATGCTAAGTGTGGTAATGGTAAGACTCTCATATATCTGTAAAATAGGCTACAGCTAGCAGCCGGTTAACTTAGCTAAGCACAAAGACTGGTAACTGAAGGAAACAGCTGGCCTGGCTCTGTCAAATGGTAACAAAATGTACCCAGAGGTACCCATAATACCAGCACTTCTGAAGTTCACTAACACCTTATATCTCATTTGTTTAAAATGTGTAATAAACAAAATGACAACTAATCGTTTTATGGTGAGTTTCTTTGCCGATCTCAAACCAATCGCCAGAAAACATTTGCACGTTATTATGTTGTGGACATGTTGAACAAAACGTGCATATTTGGTGCCTAAAAAACACTGGAAAGACAGCAATGCAGGGTTGGACTGGGACTAAAAAACAGCCCTGGACTCTTTACTCGGCCCAGCCCACAACAACCGGTGCGCATATGGTATGCGCTTCCTTCTTCATCAATTTGATTGGTGGCAGGCCGGCTCATAGATATCTATGGGCTGGCTGGCATCCAATTTAAAAGCTGCCACCTAGTGGACTGGACGTGGAACAGTAGATTATCAGGGAGAAAAAAAAAAAAAAGGTGATGACTGCGTGGTCTCGAACAGTGGTCTGCAGTGGTCTGTGGCTTGGCAGGTGACACAACATCTGCCATCCCCTCCATCTTCCAATGACAAAATCAGCTCATATACTTGACACTGTCAAGTCACTTTAGGAACACTGTATGAAACGTGTGAATGTAACATATTTGTGATTAGCAGAAACCTAAATGCCAGCACTTTCTTCTGGCAACTGGCCTGGTCAATCTTTTTCTTGGCCCTCAGCAGTTGTCAGGAAACCAGCAGAAACACCAGAAAGTTACTGGTTGTGGCCAAGAAAGAGTTTGATAATTAACTGTCCTCAAACTACAAATTGCTATTTTTACACCTCAGTTCTTGTATGGGTTAAACAAATGATATGAAATGCCAATTAGTGAGCTTTAGTTGCACTTAAAGGTAGATTTTTGTTACCTTTAAGGGGCGATCACACTGAGATGAAACGCCAGAAACACGACGCTAGTAAAACCATTGTTTTCCTATGATACGGCGCGTCTGACCAGCATTCAAGCATCTTTTTAGACGGGCGTTTTTCCGGCGTCTTTTTAGATGCGTGTTTTTGTAGAGGCTTCTTTTTAAACGCTTCTTCTTAGACGTGCGTAGACGCTGAAAAGTTAAAATATTTTCAACTTTTTGAGCATCAGACGCCAGTAGCTAGCACACATTGAATAAGCGCTTCCAGCGTTTCAGGCGTCTTTGAAGCGTCCGCGTCTCTAGCGTCTCATGTTATCACCCCCTTACAACCAGGGTAGCTGCTTCCCTTTGTTTCCAGTCTTTATGCTAAGCTAACTAGCTTAACGTGATTTCCCAAAATGTTGTACTATTCCTTTAAGCCCTTGAGTAAAACAACATAGAAAGAGGTTATGTTTTCTTAAAAGATATGAAATACTTTAATAAGAGCTAGAGGGGATTATTGTAGCATTATTACTCTGTGCAAACATACACACACACTACAGTCCTACAACATCACTGAAGAAACAGAATACAAGATTGCCAGTCTTTCATTTCCATGGCACATCCTGTAAATCAGTCCATCTGGCATCTTGCCAGTGTGGGGCACATTTTGAGCTCAATCTTCAAGGTGTAGCTGCTGTTTCAGGAGTTCAAATAAACACAAGAAGTTTGTGCTCTAATAAAAAAAAAAAAAAAAGGGATCAGCGCTCAGTGAATAATCCTCCTAAGCCCTACGATAAGCTATTATGGCAAGGCTTAACTATACAGACCCGTGAGCAGTGATAACTAACATGTCTTTGGGGTCATCGGGTGGGAACCTCCTTTCACCGGTGTTTCGTCTAGTTAGTCCCACGACACCTCCAGGAGGCTAGACAGTGATCTCTGGCGTCCCAGAGACACTCCCCTAATGCCAGGTCTCACTGCTCCCCGCACTAACTGAACAACCTCCTTTACCTTACCTATACTACCACAGAGAAGATAGACCCAGGGAAGGAAGCCTTGTTAGGCTATCACACTCCCCTGCCGGGTTAGGCTGTACAGTCTACCTCCCCAAGACGAGCCCTCACAACAATGACACCTCCAGGAGGCTGGACAGTGATCTCAGCCCAAACAGCACTGCCAACTTCAACCAAGCCCAGGCTCCGTTTATGCGAGCTCCAGGCAGAAGCAATGCTGATACTACCTTTACTAGCACATTCACCATACTCTATTTCACACGCTACATAGCATAACTACAATGTAAGCTAAAGTTAAAGGAGATAATTGAACTCACAGGATCAGCAAACACACTCACTTTGCAGCATGGTCTCAAACAAAATGGATTCAAATAGGCCACTCCCACACTTAAATAACCTTCCTCTTCCTGGATTTCCTTCTTACTTACACATGGCTTTCTCAGCCCAAACAGCACTGCCATCTTCAACCAAACCCAGGCTCCGTACATGCGAGCTCCAGGCAGAAGCAATGCTGATACTAGCTTTCCTGTCACATTCACCATACTCTATTTCACACACTACATAGCATAACTACAATATAAGCTAAAGTTAAAGGAGCTAACTGGACTTACAGGATCAGCAAGCACACTCACCTTGCCGCATGGCCTCAAACAAAATGGATTCCAATAGGCCACTCCCACACTTAAATACTTCCTCTTCCTGGATTTCTCCTGACAGGAAGTGGATCTCTCCACCTGATCTCAAGGAGTTATGTGCCCTGCTTAGTAGTTCCCCCTGCTGGCCCCCAGCTGACATTATTTCTTCTGTAATAGATAAACTGGCTGCATTTAATTGCTTCATCTGACATTTCCCTCACTGTCTTCCTCAAATTCTGTCCCCGCACTCCGAGTTCCCCCAGGAGTGAGACAGTTGATCTTGCTATGAATCCCCTACACCCCACTTCCACTGGACAAATCCTAGTCTTCCATCCTCGCTGCTCAGCTTCTGCTCCTAAGTCTGCATATCTAAGCTTTTTTCTTTCAAAGGCTTCTTCCACTGAGTCTTCCCAAGGAACTGTCAGCTCAATGAAATAAACTATCTGTTGACTCACTGACCACAACACTAAGTCAGGCCTCTGCCTGGTACAGACTATTTCCTGAGGAACAACAAGCTTTCCCCCTAAATCTACTTGCATTTCCCAATCACAAGCACCTTCTAGGCGGCCACACCCTTGCCTCCTCACTAACTTATCCCTTCTGTATTTCTCTCCCTCACAGACAAACTGAATTACTAAGCCCCTATCCTTAACACCTTCTGAATTCACCTGTCTTCGTTTCCCTTCGATGCCTACAGCTAAACATTTCAACACCTGATTATGTCGCCATGTATATCGGCCTTGTGACAAGCCAACTTTACAGCCTGACAAAATATGCTTTAAAGTTGCGGTACGTGAACACAATGGGCATGATGGGTCCTCATTTACCCACAGTTTTAGGTTCTGGGGGGTTGGTAACACATCGTATGTAGCCCCTACCAGGAATCTAATACGATTCTCCTCCATACTCCACAGGTCCCTCCAACTAAGCTTCCTCTTCTCTACACTTTCCCAATTCAACCACTGTCCCTGTTTAGCCTGGGCCACTACCTTTGCACCCCTTACTATCTCTTCCTGTCTGCGTATCTGTTCTACAACCAGCTTTCTTTTATCTTTGAGGCCTGCTGTATTCCATACCGGTTTACCTGAGCCAAGCCCCAGGCCTCCCCGGCCAAACTGAACATTACCTACAATCTCTGCATGTCTAAGAGCTGTCTCTGCCTCCTGAACTGCCGATCTTGGGTTCCACTTCCTCCCCTTGGTTGGATTTGGAACCACACTCCTAACTACCACGTCCTTACTCCCAGATAACAAGAGCTCTGTCCTGACCTTGGTACATTTAAATTCCTCTGTTAAACAGAGACAGAAAATGAGATGTGACCCAGGGCTTCCCTGACATTTGCCTGAGTAATCACAATGTTCGTGCAGAACTGAAGATGCTGTTTGAATAGCATGGGCCATTGGTGCTAGATTATCTTTCTGCCAGCCTCAGAAGTATTCTTAGAACATCAGGCTAGACACAGGAAGCGTGTGGGCTGATTTATGACATTTCGGTGAATAATTGCTGATGCAGTTGACAAAGGCGCAGATCATTCCAGCTCAGTGTTAAAGAAGCCTGAGATACACAACAACTGTATTACATGGGAAGAGTGACACATCCCTAAAAAGACCTAAAGATATACAAATGCAAACAGATCCAAGAATATCCTTTAATATGTTTTCATTCATGTGGATGTAGAGGCCTGTAGTTTGGTGGTTCAATTCCTGCCATTTATATTACAGCTATTGTCCCTAAACTTTAATACACACACTTCCTATAGCAGGAGAGACACTGACTCTAGGTTTATGAAGAGTTTGGTGGTCAGAGCTCAGTTGAGGCTGTCTTCAGTGACAGTAACCACATGCTTTAAATCCAAACACACCACCCTTTGTTAGGCGCAGCACCAGCGGTGGTCTGGTCCAACTGTCCCAATCTATGACACCATTGAATAAATCAAGCTAATCTGAGTGGATTTTTCCCCCACTTCCATAGACAAATACCACAAAATATCATGGTTACTACTGTATTTGACACACCATAAATGAAACAGAAAAGGAGATCAAAGTTCTTTCAGTATTCAGGAACCATTCAGAGGACACACATGCCATACATTATTATTTCGTTCAGATAAATTACCAGCTATTTTGCTGAGCCAGACACTTCCTTTAAAGCAGTCGCTGTGGAAATACGCAGGTCTCACATGCATGATCAGATGGAAGTTTAATAAAACCTGATATCAAGGTAAACTTAAGAGAAGTTACTGGACTATCTCAGTGCACTGCAAGCATTAATGTTGCCTGGTAACATAACTTTGTCAAAACAGTTTCACTTCTTTGCCTTCTCAACTGCAGTAATGGTTTCCCCCATCCAGCTTGGCTCCAGTACAGGCCCACTTACTGGTACATCAGTTTTGGTTCCAGTCTCAGACAAGAGTTTTTCATGACTGGGTAACCAGAGACTCACTCAGATGTCAGTTTGATTTTGAGATTTTGGATGTGGAAAAGTGAAATGCAATCTTGTGATATGAATCTACCAAGGAAACTTGGACTGTTACCTCCAAAAAATGAGTATTTTGTGGGGCAGGGGGTGGGTATGATTGGGGATGCATGAAGTATCAGGTACAAATATGGGTCCTGTCTGGACGACAGTTGAGGCAGTATTTGGATTAGCAGTTAGCTCCGGTCAGGGTGGTCTGGGATACAGAGTTTATGTTTAATTTAAACATAGGCTCTGTGAGTCTGCCTACTGTCACTGTGCTGAGAAAAGCCATGCTGATGGGTTAAACAAGGGGTGGGATGGTGAATGACTGAAGTTATGAAACCTTTTTATGGTACACAACCTGGCAGACAGAATGTTGTTTATGGTGGAAGTCTGTGGCTGAATAGATATACAGATATAGTTTTTATCTTCTGCTTATGAGCTACTGTCGCAGTTGGGGACCTTCATTTCCATTTCATAACTGCATCTCTGTCTCCTCTCATTATCTGTCAACCCTTGACTGTCTTCTCGTAAAAGAAATAAAAGTGCCCCCAAAACCAGTAAGAGTCTACAGCCGTGCTTTGTCTAAATGAGGCTGTACAATGCTCACAATGACAGTGCACACATGCTGATGTTTAGCAACCACAGTCACCATCTTACTTAAGGGAGGTGGATGACAATCATTAGTATTTGCAAATGTTTAGTTTAGTTACCAAAGTGCTGGACAATTTTAATTTTTTACCTGACCATGGCATTGGAGGAACAGTTAAAGGATCACCAAAGTTATTACAATTCATCCTGCAAGTCAAGGGACTTTGATGGTGTGCCACAATTTGTCTACTTTTGTGCTGAGTTGTTTACACTTTTCACTATAAGCACAAACCCCAACCTCAAGGTGACAATAGAGAAAAAAAATCAGAGAATCATCAAAGTCGGTAAGACTGATCCTCTGGAGAAAATGAATGTCTGAACAAAATTTCTCAACAATCCATGAAATAGCAGATAATTCAGTCTAGACCAAAGTGGTAAATTGACTGACTGACAGAGCATTGCTGCTAGTATGGCTAAAAAGAACATGCTTGTTATCGACTTCTTTTATTTCATAATAGGCCTATTTGTCCTTTATTTCTTGTCTTTCTGCATAATGACAAACTGGTGGATCTTTTGTCTTAGTGGTCCTTTTCATCCAGCACCAGCAAAACTGAGATGAGCTGCAGAGAGGGGGGAGGTTGTTGAGTAAGCTGTCAGCTGCAAAGACACACTACATACGCAGCACTATAACACTCTTCATCAGAGTGTAAAGTAAACAGAGCCTGTCTGGACACGGGCTGGATATCAGACAGACAAGGAAGGACTACAACAGACAACAACAGGTACTGACCTGTCTAGGTCAGACAGAAAAAAGGACAAAACAGTGTTGCAAATATATGACATATTGTATTATTATATCATTTAACAACAGATCAATTGGCAGATGGCTAAAATATTCTGGTATGCCACCTACAGGGCTGTAGTCAAGACCAACTTAAGTTCTAGTGTGTAGGATTTAGTGGCAATAGAATGCAATCAACTGAACCTTCTCCTGTGTGCCAAGTGTGTAAAAAAGCTATGGTGGCCAATGCAAAAACAAAAAGCACAAATGGTCCTTGTTTGGTTTGTCCATTTTGGACTACAGTAGAAGCAACATGGTGGGCTCCATGGAAGAGGACCGACTCTGTATTTAGACCTAAATGTCTCATTCTACGGTAATAACAACAAAGCACATCTTAGTTTCCAGCATATTGTCACTTCCAACTCGTCAGATACAGACACTTGGTAAGTGGCCCTATGTCAAGCTATGATGCTTGAGGGTAACCCTCCTGTGTCAGTTTTGGACACTCGTTACATGCATTGTGTCTCTTCAAATAAAAAGTCAGTTTTCACAGGAAATGTACAGTTTCTGCCTGTAAATGCATACTGTTTCCTCTCAAAACATACTTAGAATGGAGGTTTAAAAAAAAAAAACCATCTCTTTTGGTTTACTTCTTTAGGTTTGGGCAACAAAAGAATGTGGTTAGGTTTAGAAAAATAACATCATTTGGCTTAAAATAAGTACGTTTGTTGCTAATGTAATGTACATAGCATTGTGTGCTACACATACTAAAAATCTGTTTTTATTCAAATAAATCAACTGACTGACACACAGAAAACTATTAACAGTCTCCTGAGTGAAAGGCTTTGTCACACTACTGCCCTGTGCATTAGTATGGTTATACACTAATGAAAACACAGTTATAATTATTATATTTAATTTCTGCCAAAATATATCCCTGTAAATCCTACACACTGGATTTTTAATTGAGTCCAAAGTCCAAAGGCAGTCGAGACTAAGTCAAAAGTGATTCCAGAGCAAGAAATCAAATTAAATTATGGTAGAATTTGCAAACATTTTGCCATGTTAGCTGAGGTAGTTAACTAGTAACTTGCTGGAAGTGATGTTACTGTTAGCGAACTGTGCCGGGAAGTGCTGAGCTGCACAACTGGCACAATGCCAGAGAGGAAAAGGCAGCGGGTGTACTATTTTGTTGAATCAAGGATACTTCAACTGATCCCAAATCAGCAGCCAGGAACAACTAGACCAGTTTTAAAATGCTGAGCCTGAGATCAAGACAAGTGGAAGACTTAAAAAAATAAGAACCCTGGTCACCTACTCCTGTTTCAAACTTATTATATGATTTTCTCTTTTGTCAGAGAAAAATTAATAGTTACTGATATCACCAGATTTAAGACATTACTCATTTTGGGGGGAAAAGGAAATGCCTGTCCTGAAAAGCAACAATAACCTTTGAGAGCTTTACTTAATTTGAATATACATTTCAATAGTATGACTATATTCAAACCAACATGTGTCGTCTCATCTTGTCCTTATGAGAACATGCATATATACAGTACAGACACACACCCCACACACAGTAGCAAGGGAAAAATAAACAGACTGGGTTTTGCTTTTCCTGCAAAATCTAAATATTGACTCAGTAACCTATAATCATACACAGTCTGAACAAAATTGAAATAAACAAGTGTGCCTAAAGTGTGTAAATGTTTGTGTGTCTCATGGGCACTGAGGCCCTTGAATGCTGACACTGACAAACACCCATAAAAAAGAGGAAGTGGTTCAGTTTTTAGTGAATACCAGACAATATGGATTCCATCCAGCACGCTGGAGCTACATAAATTATGTTGTATTCTCTATATATACAAAGAAGATCTTTTGAAAGCACTGAGCTTCCCGTCTCTGATCAAACATCTGCTATCAATTCACATAATTTTACTTTCATATGACTCACATGCAATATTCAAGAGGCTTTAGATTGCCAAGACTTACGTTTTTAAAAAAGCAATAAAAATTCCATTATGTTCTCAGAGGAGCTTTTCGCTTCAATGCCAAGTTTCCAAGTGACATCAGCAGCCAGAGATCCGCACAACTGTGTTATTATTGTGTTGTAATGCTATTAAAAGCTCATTAAATTTCATATCAGTCTTTCAATCTTTCTTTTTTTCCTCTGCTGGAAGCTACAGTACAACATTGGGAAGGATACAGACTGTGTATGCCGACTCGAAGGCACTGTTGTTCTACGGACCATAATGACTGTTTTGCGAAATAAACTTGATTGATTGAATTAGGCTTTGTGTCAACATACTGTTGGATCTTTTTTCCTGTCTCAGCGAGTCTTTATGGCTCATTAGTGAAGTGGCAAAGCTGAAACATTTCTGGCTCTACTAAGGTCTGTCAGGGTGTGCTGCTGATGCCAGAAATCATCTGAGGCTAACAAGGAAACAGGTTTTGGGAGAAATTAAAGTTGTTAATGGGTATGGACATAAGTTTTTTTGTTTGTTTCTTTGTTTGCTTTTTAAAGATGTTCTACTGTCCTTTATGTTTCTGCTTCTATGTCATTTCAGGTAAAGCTGGGGTACGCAAAAAATCTGGAAAAGGCTTTAAAAAAAAAAAAAAAAGGACTAAGTTGAAAATGCACCCTCCTGCAGCTCTCCCCTCCCTGTCCAGAGCCCCTCCAACCAGACGAACATGGGAAAATGCATGCTCTTCATACCCTAACACAGTGTTTCCCATACACTATTATGTAATCTTATTTCATTGTAAAGTTGCAACAGCCAACTCGCTCAGCTCCTCCTTGCCTCACTCTCTGTTATCAGATCACAAATGAGACAAGAATTACTTATCTAGCCACTTCATGGTCCCTCCGCCTTGCTCCTGACTGCTGTGGACTGCTTTGCCGGGAGGAAAGATGGCAGCAGCTCCAGAGACCAAGCTTTGGTCAGTGGTGATAGTGCCTCGAATTTGGCCAGCACAAACTCACAGTGGGCTGGTAGCGAGCTGTAGCGCTGAGTCTAATCTGTTGTCTAATGGCAGTAACAAAAACTTTGCCGGACTGGCGAGGAGTCGGGCTGTGCTGCTGCTGCTGACTGGGGGTCTGTCTCCAGAGCTGCCCGCTCTCCTCCTGGCGAGGCAAGGTGGTGTGTAGTGGCAGGCAGTGAGGCAGAGGATCCATTATGATTCAGGGCTCTTGCTAATGTTAGCTAAATAAATATGAACTTGAAGCCCCAGTTGTGAGTCCTTAGCTTCAGTTAGCAGAAGGCTGAACTATTGGCAACATTTTCTCTCCATCTCTGAAACACTTTGCTGACATGGACAGGTGTTTTATTTTGTTTATTGTCAGACACTCTTTTTGATACGTCAGTCTTCCTCTTTTGGGGTTGGTTTGCAGTGTCGGTGGTTGTTGCCAATGCTGGAATAGCAACTTTCTTTGCAGGATTCTCCACCATTAAATCAGGCTTTCACTGAAGGGACTTCAAAAAAACAGGAATGTCCTCTCTCTGATAGTCTCCCTTCACAACCTTGATTTTCTAAAGCCTGAAAACATAGTCAAGAGGAGGTACAGAAATCAATTTCTTTTTCCCTCAGACGACTTGAATCACAAAATGCTCCATTTATTATGGGATGATTGCCCAATGATGTCAAACAAAACTGTTGACCCCAGCTTTAAAAGAACAGTTTTTACATTTTGGTGAATGTTTATTCGATTTCTTGCCAAGCTGAGAAGATGGATACTCTAAGCTGAACCCAGCAGGCAATTACCTTACCTCAGAATTAAGACTGGAAACAGGAGCAGCCTGGGTCTGTCTAAAGGTAACAAGATTTGCCCACCAGCTGCAAATCAGACTGTGGGCCCATGTGTAAGTGTGTGGACATCCTGTTGTACCTCAGCCCAAAGTGCTGTGTTCGGTTTGTTGCTTCTGAAAGCAATTTGAGCAGATGGTCAATGAAATTACACAGTATTGTTCAGCCTTTGAAAGAGGCTGAAATTGTATGTGGCAGTAAAAATGGGCAATTTGGATGGAAACAAAACGACAAACAAACTTCTAGTGCATCCAATGATTCATCCACAAAGAGTTTTAACACAAAGAAAAATACAGTATGTCCTTGCATAGAGAGTCAGACATCAACCTATACATGCATGCAAGATATTTGCAACTCAAACATCGTAAGTGTTTTTTAATTTGCCTTTATTTAAAAAATACAGGGTAAGTCTCTACAAATATCGCCCACAGCAGCAAGGTGGAATTAGCATAGTGCAAGGCAGACGTAGGGCCCAGCGAGGTTCCTGGTTCTTTCATCAGTGCAGTTGAGGGAATGAGTTGAAAGCACTTCACAATGAATGTCCTGATTGAGCCTCTTGGTTGTGCTGTCAGTCCTTTAAAGAGACTGAAAAAAAACAACAAAAAAAAACAAAATTATTTATGATCCCAGACTGTTTGCTAATTGATGCTCATTATATATGCTCCTGTGTAAGGCTGATACATAAGAGTGGAATACCTCATTTCTTATGCTTCTTGCAGATGGAAAGATACTCCTTCACATCATCAGGGGATCCCAGGACCACGGGCACTCGCTCGTGGATGCTGGTGGGCTGGATGTCCAAAACATTCATGGATCCTGTGGTGGCCATGCCTCCAGCCTGCTCCATGATGAAGGCCATGGGGTTGCATTCATACAGCAGCCTCAGCTGAACAACAGGAAGCAGAAACAGGAGTGTGATGATACAAGACAAAAGAACTTATGTGTGGATTTTACTGCAACTTAACATCTGAAATGATTCCAGAATGATTCCACGTTTTTGTCCATTTGTAAAATACCCCAATGCTCACCTTGCCCTTAGGACTCTTGACATTAGCAGGATATAAAAAGATCCCTCCATACACCAAAGTACGATGAACATCAGCTACCATTGAGCCAACATATCGACTGCCATATGGAGCAGAACCATCCTAGAGAAACATTTTAATGTAGAATTTTAGACAACAAGTCATGTGGATGTTCAAAATTCAAAATATTTTGTAGGCAATTCCACATTAGGCCTTTGCAGTGTACATGTAATGGTGTTTAAAAGCAACAGTGACCATACACAGTTCCCTCATTGCCATTACCTCTGGGTATTTCTTCTTTTGTAGGTACTCTGTCACATCTGGATAAAAATGCTGTGCATAGCCCTCATTCAAACTGTAGATTTTTCCCTTTTTCTTGATCTTCACATCTCTGTCCACCAGGATGAACTCGCCAATTGCCTAAAAGAGAAATGCAAGATAGTGACAAACATTACAGAATATGATAATGAATACACATATAAACTGAAATAATGAGCAGAAAGAAGTTTTAATATCATCTATGACAGTAAAATCTTGGTCTTACAGGGTCAAGCATAAAGCAGTTGACTCCCTGACCAGTGGAGAGGACCATCATGGTGGCGCTGCCATACAGAGCATAACCCGCTGCCACAAGGTTTCTTCCAGGCTGCAGAGCATCCTTCTCAGATGGCTCACCATCTGTGGTCTGTGAAACAACACATGAAAAAATGTCACAACAACAGGGAGAGGCATTTTGGAAACCAATACGGTTGTTGACACTGCCAGTTGGAATGTTGCTGTCTTTGACAAGCATACAGGGCAAGAGGATACAGTTTGGTAGTTTAATCTATAGCAATACATCAGATTTTAAGGTAATTAACCACAAAGATTCTTATTTTCAGGAGACTATAAACTAATGAAAAAATAGTTATGCATATTATTTATCATTTCTGCCAAAAGAGGCCCCTAAATCCTACACACTAGACCTTTAAGTACAGGATCTGAGCAAATGTACTTAGTTACTTTACACTACGAGACCCTACTTTTATTTTACAGTTGCCAATTTGCAAAACTCTGGAGAGGGCTTTCAGAAAAATAAATGAATGAATTCAGGGGGAAATCAATATGAATTAAAAGTGTTTTGAATCAGCATGCAGATTCATCATTACTAACCTTTTTGTAGATGCCGAAAATTGTTCCAATCGAGACAAGACAGTCAATGTTTGAGGAACCATCCAATGGATCAAAGCACACAATGTATTTTCCCTGCCATTTAAGAACATATGTTATCAGTGTCATAATAATACCAGAAAAACATGTGGAAATCTTTAACATAAGGAAAAAGCAGACATATTTGCACAGATATGCATGTATATGGTGTACAGATGTCAAGTACCTGCTTCTCTGGTTCCACAATAAGTGCCCTCTCGTCCTCCTCTGACACCAGCACACAGGAGGTGAATGAGGACTTGATCATGTTGATGACCAGGTCATTGGACAGGACGTCCAGTTTCTTCACCTGGTCCCCTGTCACGTTGGTGCTTCCAGCAATGCCATATCTTTCAAGAAAGGAAAGAGGAGCAGGCCAAAATGATCAAAGCCTAAAAAAAAAAGCTATCCATACTGATGCAATTTTAAAAGCACAGTTAAGGGAATGTAATGATTCAGGCTTTCTTGTTAACTGCCAGCATTATTATTTTTGTTAAAACTAGTGACAAAAGGTAAAAGTCCCTTATCTTCTTGATCTCTGGCCTGGGGGTTTGTACACAACATGTGCAGGGTTCACCTTTGGCTGGGGTGTTAAAACTGCTTACTGATTCTTACGTCATATTGCGTGTAACTAAAACAAACACTAAAGGCTGATATACAACTCTTATGTCAAACACATTTAAAGGTTCCATATTGTAAAAAGTCAGATTTCCATGTCTTTTATGATATAGCAGGTGTAGATGCTATATAATATTGTGAAAGTATCAAAATGCTTAATCCACAGTGAAAGAGACAGTACATACTCAGAAAGTGTGCCTTTAAATGAGCCGTTACCACTTCCGCAAAGTTGTGATGTCACAACTATACTATATAAAAAGGCAGAAACTGCTGCTACAGTGCTGCCACAGTCATTTATCAGCTGCAAGGACGGTGCAGAGACACTAAGAGTGCAGATGTGGATGACCTGGAAACGCTGACCAATCGGAGCAGACAGTGCTTTTTTTTAAAGATATTTTTTGGGCCATTTTTTTGGGGGGGGGGGCCATTCATACCATTTCATTGTATCTACAACCATTTCATTGTATATTGTATATATTTCAGATTGTCTACTTTACTATTTTATTATTTATTTTATTTTATTGTCTACTTTAATATTTTATTTTATTTTAATGTCTACTTTAATATTTTATTTTATTTTATTTAATGTCTACTTTAATATTTTATTTTATTTATTTCATTGTCTATTTTAGTATCTTATTTATGTCTTCATCTTTATCTCTTGTTTCCATTCATGCTGTATTTCTATTTCTACTTTGCACGGAGCATTGGAACAAAAACAATTTCCCCCTGGGGATTAATAAAGTATTCTGAATCTGAATCTGAATTTTACGTTTAATGGACAGGACAGATAAGTGTGAAGGGAGAGAGAGGGGGGATGACATGCAGCAAAGGACCACAGGCTGGATTCGAACCCGGCCGCTGTGGCAACAGCCTTGTACATGGGGTGCCTGCTCTACCACTAAGCCACCAAGAGCAGAGAGTGCTTTATAAAAGGGAGGGAAGCTTAAAGGGACAGGCACTAAAATTGAATGCTTCAGACAGAGCCTAAATACAGGTATATTCAGGCAGACAGTATGAGAAAAATTAACTGCTTTTGAACATAAAAGCATGTGAACATGGTCTCGTAGAAACTCCAAATACAAGTATGAACCTGAAAATGAGCATAATATGAGACCCTTAAGAGAGAAAAACTAATGCACTGGAATAGAAACTTGATAACCAAAAAATAATGGTAAAATAAAAAACAAATGAAAGTCATCAAATAATAGTAACCTTGATTGACTTATAAATGTTTAATAGGGTGGAAACTGTAGCTCCCTTTCTCATCAATCAGTCCGATGAGAATTTGACAGCCTCATTTTTCCACATGCATGCATGTTTCCCTTTTTTTCCCCACCTGGGAATGAAAAGAACTGTACTCACAGGTTAGCGATCCCAGCCTTCCTGACAGCAGTTGAGATGGCTTTGACAGCGGTGCAGATGGAGTTGATCAAGTTTGTCAGCTCACCTGTTCCATGGGCCTTCCTGCCTTCCTCCAGAACAAACCTGGTGAGGGTCAGCACGTTGGTATCGAAGGCTGCTGTGTCAGACATTTTGCTGTCAGGTGTGGGACTGGGACCTAATGCCTCAAGTGAAATAGGTGAGCGTAGACCCAAAGTTAAAAAAGGTGGACTCTAGAACTAAGATAGGGGAAGGAATGGGGGTGTGCAACTTTTCCAACCAATCAGAAGTGTCCTTTTTCACAGTTAGTGGTTGGTTTGATCACTTCAGTAGCTATGGGTTCAAAAGAGCAAAGTTCAAAGATAGTGGTTTGTTTTAAAGCAACAGTGACCTCAAACAGATTTGATCACTGCTCACTGCTCAAGGAGTATTTTTTTTTTCAGTCTGCACCATTCTGTTCAAAGTTTTGCTATATAAGAGTTAGCTACTTTTTGAATGAACAAAATCACAAAACTGAGTAATGGTACACTTGAAACTGCACTTAGTCCAAACACAATTGGATCTTGTTTCATTGTACATTCATGGTGCAGAAGTGCATAATTATTCCAAAAGCTTTTAACAGAAACAGTGTTTATACAGCACTTCATTAATCACTTAGCCCAATCCCTATTTCCTTACAGCACATCAACAAATGCTCTATGCTTTTCAAACAGTACTGAATTCCTATTGTTTTTGAACTTTCATTTGTTTAGCTTTACAAGTGCCAAGCCATTTATGAGATTTATTTAGCTAATTTAACATACTTTAGGATAAAATATACAGTCACTAACTCTAAAAGCTTTCCTCACAATAACACTCTTAGAAAAAAATGGTGCACAGCTTGTACTGGATATGACTGACTCAGCACTGCTCTGGATGCACAACCATAACTGCTTAAACATTCCTTCCCTGCATGATCCAAAGGCAAAGTTCAAACCATGGCATTCATTGTCCTTCTCTACTTTCTTATTTTAAATAGCACCTTTAATATTACATGTGCTGATAAAACAGTATTTTGCAATGTGAGACAGCCATGTTCAGAGGGAGCATTGTTGTCTCTGCGTCAGTGTGTCTCTGCGTCAGTGTGTTTCTGTGTACATGTGATTAGTTTGGCTGTCTCTGTCTGTGACACAACATGAAAGGTAAAAAGACTTCACATGGAGTTACAACATAAGCTTACGTGAAATGTGTCAGAGAGCGGTTGCACATTGGAAAGCTAAAGCTGAACTTTGAACAAGATACCAGGCATGATAACGGCCACCATTATGAGGTAATGTGTAATGGCTGATCACACACTGTTCACAGCTTTTCCAGCTCAATGATAACAATATAGAACTTTTGTCAGTTTTGTAGACAAGCATGTGAGTGCTACAAAATTGACACAACTGATTTCAGTTCAATGGGTCCCTTACATACAAACACATCCACAACCAAAATAGTTCAAATAAATACATATATATTTTTTTCTGTAAAAAACATAACCTACTTTTACATGTGCTCCATTTCCCTGTTATTGCTGGTCTAGTGTGGAGTGCAAAATGTATTTCTCCACTGTGTCCACATGATGTCGCCATGCAGTTAACAAGCTACTCAATATAAATGAAGTCTGGGCAAAGATTCAATTCTAAGAAGCAGGTCATTTCCTGTTGTTAACTCTGCTGAGCCCTGAATCAATCCCTGGGTTTTGTAGTTCTCTGCAAATAAAAGCAGTCACTTTCTTTATCCTTTAAACTTTCAGCAACATTAAAACAGCTCTGGTACAGCACCATCTTGCAGGATGCGAGAGTCACCAACTTTTTTTGGGTATTTTTTTAATTTAACAATTAAATAGTGGAATAGTGTGAAAAACAGATAACTGGTTGCTCTGTGTTGTAGAGTGTAGATCCAAACTGTATCGGGTGCTCTTGGAAAAAAGGAGGGAACTCCAAAATACTGCAAACAGTATGTGTCTATTTTTATGAAGAAGAGTATCCCGCTCAAGTAACTGAGCTCTGTCAAATGCCTGTTTGATCACCCGAGGTTTGTGACAATTTGTTGAGTCAAGTCTTTCCTCAACCACCTGTCATTTCTTCTAGACATGCCCCCACTCTCAGGGATAAGCTCATGCATTCATATCTTCCACCAGATAAAAAAAAAAGCATCTGGTTGACCAAGCTGGTGGGTACTTTTAAATGTATGCGGTGCCCTCACTGTGATAATGTCCTGCAAACTAAAAGTTTTGCTGATGTAAATACAAACAGGATTTATAAACAAAGTAATTTTATTAACTGTAACACTACTTTTGTTATATACCGCCTGTCCTGTCCATGTGAGAAAGGTTTTTTCTACATAGGCCGCACCAAAAGTCACCTGAGAGATCGTCTAGCTGAACATAAATATGCCATTAGAATTAAAAATCATGACTACCCCATTGCCAGGCATTTTAGTGAATATCACAATGCCAATGACTCCTTACTGCGCATTGAGGGCATTGAGCACATTAAACCTATGGTTAGGGGTGGTGACAGAATACAGAGACTTAACCAAAGGGAAGCTTTTTGGATCCATCAGTTGGATGCATTAAAATATCCTGGTCTTAATGAAGATATAGACCTTACATGTTTCCTTTAATGTTTCTGTTATGTTTAATATGTTTATCATATCTTGAACATATGTTGAATACTGGTTCATGAGTATTTTATTAAGTTTGATTGATGCTTCTTTTGGTTATGTTTTGTGTGTTTTTCTTGTTTTCTCATTCTCTGTGATTTATTCATCATGGTTCATTGGCTTCACCTGTCATGTCATTAACTGTCTCATGTGACAGTTTCTTACTGGCTGCTGCTGCTATATAGATGGTGGTGCATCTGTTTCTCCAGCCCTGATGAAGACCAACAGTGGTCGAAACATGTTGGCTTTTTAATGAGTTGGCCATTATAATAAAGGCTTTTTAATCTAATCTTTCCTTCCTCATTCTCATTTTTGTTTGGAGTGCCTGGATTCTTTTCCTGTTTGCAGTATAGTGGAATAGTGTAGTTAAATCCATGCAGAATATTTAAACAAAGAATACCGTGTAGTTTTATATGGTTTTAGATAACTGACAGGATTTGTCACTGGGGGGAGAAGTGAAGTAAAAATCACTGTATTTTTAATGATACACTATAAATAAATACACTATAAAAAAAAAAAAAAAGAAATATTTTCTAAGAAAAAAAAAAAAAAGACAGACAGTGGATCAGTGGTCAAATCATGCCACTTAAACAGCCTTTATCTAATAGAGAAGCCTGCAGAAAGTTGTGAGAAAGATCCCCCAGAGACAACAGAGAGAAAAAAAACATGTAAAAAAACATGTAGTATTTATGCTGTGTAATCGATTCAATAGAAAGAAAGACATCATCAATATTTTACTGAGGACTATTCATCACTAAGTGACTCCCAGGAGCACCTGCTGTGCATGTTCACAGCCCTGTGCACATGCGTAGTAGCTGTCCTACTGCTGCTCAGTGAAAACTTACTGCGTTTCGCAGTTAAAAGGGTATAAATAAAGGAGTGTAAAGGACAAAAGGTAATCTTGCGACCGCATTTAAGCCTACAAAGGCTTTTCGACATTTTCAAACTGATACTTTGCGGCCTTATTTTTAACCTCTACATCACCTGAACTTATTACCGTCTCCTCTTGTTCAGGTGAGTGGCATCCCATCACTTTGCTAACTCGCTAACGCAGGCTAACAGGTGAACGCGCACTGACTCAATTAGCTCAGTTTAAACAGAGAAAAATGAAACATAATGTTCACCATAAGAAAGTCAGCTAAGAGTTTTGCACCAGCATCATAGCGTAGTTTCATAGTATCATTGTCATCTTCTCTCACCGTGACCACAAGGCGTCAGGCTTAAGCAAAACCAAGCTTTGCTAACTATTGTTTTGGGGTGGTCGAGAGTCAGTTGTCCATTTTTAGGAGACATTTTGCATTTATGACATCTTTAACTACAGAATAGACCTTTGTTAATTTCAGGAACACATACCTGTTTCAGCATTTTCTGTGAGTGTCAAGAGGGGATTCCTTGGTGAACTGCATCTACTATAAGCTAAATGATAATGAGGACTTTAAAACCACCTGCTAAATAGAGAAAGGGAGGGGGAAAACTTTTGGACTATTCCAGGAAACAGGAAAAACACACTTCTTAGACCAAACCATTCTGTCTTGTGACCCCTTAAGACAAACCGGAAGTTTAAGGCCTATATTTTCACTACCACGAGTTATTTTCTCTTTCCTTTTCATATTTTAATAATTTTTAGTGTTTTAATTAACTAATGATTAACAAGGAGAAAAGAAAATATTGAATGATGAAAGCCTGAAAACATTATGTATTTGCTGAACCCTCTTGTAGACTATTTACATTTATTTCTACTTCACATCCACACACAAAAAAAAGTTTAACTGCAAAATCCAGTCACCTTGAGTCTCATAAATAATGTTACAAAAAGCATTGATGGCCACTGAAACAACTCCTTTTGGTAGGAAAACACAAATAATAGTAAGATACACAACAAATAGCATTGAGTGCCAAATGGTTATGGTTGTTTGAGTCTAAAAGTGAAGCATACTGTGTTTAGTTATGTGCCAACAGAAGCGATAACACACATCCCCATGGCCTCTGGGTGGCAGTCTGTGTGTAATGAGTGACTGGATGAGGCTATGTGAGTATGGAAAATATATTTGAATAGTTTTGTTTATGCAAGCAATGCAATGTTTTGATGTAGATTAATCAAAAAGGCATAAAGCATGCATACATTTTAAACCATATAGGCCTATTGAAATTATATTTCTTTGTGTCTTTCCTGATCTCTCTAACCCATTTATGCCTTATCCGTTCACTCCAGATTCTGTTTTTGTTCCCCAAGCATTTATTCTGTCTCTTTAACTACAAACTCAACTCTGCTTCCCTACAATGACTTTTCCCAAGTCACTCTGTAACATTCATCTGAGAGCAGCAGAAATAGTACTTTCGGTCACTGTGGCTGACTCTAAAGAGAGCTTGCTAAACTTATTGGATTTACTGCCTGAGGCTTGATGTCATGTGTTCAGTCGGGCTTCAGATGAAAATGTCAGTGTGGAGACAGCCTGATTTTGAATGGTTGTCTGTCTTTATGTGTCAGCCCTGTGATAGTCTGGCGACCTCTCCAGGGTGTATCCCGCCTCTTGCCCAATGTCAGCTGGGATAGGCTCCAGCACTCCTGTGACCCTGAATAGGATAAGCGGTTACAGACATACCATGCATACATATCCTTAGTATTACATATGTATATATTTTTCTCTTATATTTTCCTTTTGTGTATGAATTAAATGTTCTTTTCTCTGAGAACTAAAGCCGTTGTGCATTCTTTGCTCTCCTTAAAACCTCCATGTGCTGAGAACAAAAGGTGCTTACTAATGAGAAAGTGATATGGCATTGTAATGTGGTGAGTCACTGTTGTGCACTGAGGCTTAGCCTTTTGCTCACTGTACTTTTTGCAGAATTAACTATAATATGTCATGGCCTAGTATAGCATTTCCTTTATGTAAGCACTGTAAGGTTAGCTGTTATTGACTGCTGGACCTGGGCTGTGAAAGAGGGAGAGTGAACGACTGATGCAGTAGGATGATACATACAGTAAAAGCTTATTATCAAGAAGTAAAGTATGCATAACTTTCTAATTTTTTTCACAGACTATTTCAAAGTTCCAACTGGATATGAAGGGATTGCTCCATTATTGATACTTTTTGAATCGCATTCATGGCTCAAGGCAGTTACATCTTGAGAAATGTGTCAGGTAACTATTACCATTACTTTCCAAATAGCTGAAATGCTAGTTTTTCATTTCATATCTTCAGTGTTATATCTAATACACAAAATATGTCTAGCGGTTTGTTTATAGGGGTTATAATGGAATTTAAAAATTGCATAGACTGAAATGTCTCCATCAATGTAAACACACATTCCTTTACAATTTAAATACAGTTATACCTATTTCATGAAATACATTTTTTGTGTCAAGTATTTGATAAATGAAAAAGATTTCTGTGACTTTTATTTTTGTGTTTACTGGCTAAAATACTTGGGAGATGTCTGTGGTTGAAAAAACCTGCCAAGAATATGGTCAGGCATTTTGAGGGAGACTTGCATGGTAATTATAGAGTGGGTTCAGTCTATGTAGAGAGACATACCATTTAGAGAGAAGTGACTACTGAAAACAGAGTGTCTACACAATTGGTAAATCCTCTTCCGTCCCTCCTCTTCTTGTGGGACAGACTCAGAGAGTTTATAGTCAAAAACATTTCAGTGATAGAAGGAAGACTCCAGACTGGAATACAAACGGTCACTGATGAGCGTACAATACTGAGGTAAGGAAAAAAAAAGAGAAACTAAGGAGAAACTAAGGGCAGAGAGTTTATAGCAATGAAAAACAATGTACAAAGCCTTGAAGGTTGTATTTTCCATTGCATATTTAGTTTTTGCCTGAGTAATATTTTTGTTTTGAAGAGTTAAAAACAGTTTCTGAAATATCATGGGGGTTCTGTTGTACATTTACTGTCTAGTTTTGTAGTTTTAAACCTAAGCTCACAATTCAGGAAATTTTCTTAACTTATTTTTCATCACATGCAATTAGGTACATTTTTTGGATTTGTTTTTACTCTGAAATAAACTATGTTTATTCCACTGTTGGTCTAACAGCTCAAAGCACTGAGGAGTGTGTTCCTCACTACCTGGAGATTGACTACAGCTATCAGTCAAACGAGGACTACCTCAACTGTGTGGACAGTTTCCAAAACAGCACCACCATTAAGCGGCTAAGCCTTAAGAGGAGGCCCAGAGTGGCCGTCAATATTGTGGATAAAACACCAAGTGGCATTTCATCCAGCCAGTGGCATTCTGCAGAATCCTTGTCATCATCTAGCAGTGATGATACAAGACTACTGGACATGTCTTCCACAACCAGAGGTCGACCTCCTCTTCCTCCACCTCATGGTTCCTCATTGGATAACAAACCCTCCAGGAATGAAGGGCCGGCAACCTCTCTGATACCTAATGAGTCAAAGCCTCAGCCTGCTGCAAGATCACTTGCTTTACAAAGACAAAGCCCCGTGGTGGAAAAGAACATAATGGAGACCCTTAAACACTTAGATCAGGAGGGGACGAGCCAGCCTCCACCTCAGCCCCATCCCCGTCGTCGACTGGCCAGCTTTGGAGGGGTAAGCTCCCATGGGTCGCTCTCCCCCTTCACTGGCCTGGGTGCATATAATCACAACAACAATGGGAACAAGCCTACTGGCACAGGAAGTGATATGCATCTACATCTTAGCTCGTCCCTGGGTAGTAGAGGCAGCACAGGATGCCTTAGGCTGAGCCCACAGAGCTCTGGAAGAACCACCCCAGTTACAGGTCTCGGCCCCACACACCTGCAGCATGTCCGTGACCAGATGGTGGTAGCTCTGCAGAGGCTGAAAGAACTAGAGGAACAGGTGACAATCATCCCTATCCTCCAGGTAAAAATCTCAGTCCTTCAGGAGGAAAAGAGGCAACTGGTGTCTCAGCTCAAGAACCATAGTGACAATGAGGACATAAATGATGAGATCTGGAAGAGAGCATATAGCATGGAAAAGTCTGACATTGAAAACAAGGTGAATAAAGAAGAAACACTTGAGAGCATTATGAGAAGTGACTGCACCAACCTCAGGGAGTTTAGGCAACTGACAGAAGAGATGCAGGCATTGGAAAGAACCATTAAGGGCAGACATTTGCAAGCATGGCATGGAAAAGGCCCTCTGTTTGAAAAGGCTACCAAGTCAGTTGCAGTTGGAACTGATAAAGATGTAGATATCACCTTGTCTAAACCCACAAAAGAAAACAAATGTGTGTACACTGATCAAGTAGAGACAAGGTCCATTGCAACTGAAGTGTCTGAAGTTAATCTTGGAATTTACACAGAACGGGAAGCAGAGCTTGATGCCCAACAACTAATAATTGGCGCCTTGAAGGAGAGAATTTGTCAGTTAGAAGCAGAGTTGAAAGAATCAGCTCTTCAGACAGAGATGAGTCGGCTGAAACTGGAGCTACAGGCTGCAGGAGCTAGGAACCGAGCTGATAAAGCCTCATTTGCGAGGCCCTCCACTGTGAGTACAGGCATTGAGGCGAGACCTCACACCGCAAGCCAGGGAGTAGGTAATCACACAGAGCTCCGAGATGCCAGCACAGGGGAGGTGACAGAGGTGAAGACTGTGGGAGTATCTTGTTGTAGACCTGAGCTGAAGAATGTTTGTATAGGACCAGATGTACCCATGAGCCACTGGGAGGTCAGGGAGCGAGTGGAGACCGCGGAAAAGGGCGTTGGTATCCAAATTTTAACAAACACACAAGGAGTTGGGATGGAGATAAAATTATGTGATGCAGAAACCAACACAGTGGTACCAGTGGAGAATCTGGGGTCTAAGAAAGGACAGATTAATTATCATTCAGTGGGTTGTGGGGACTGTTCTGTTGATGTGATCATCTGCGAGGCAAAGGAAGTGGTCTCTCAAGGTATTGCCACAGATCAAGTCAGAGGAGTGGATCTGGGAATCATGGCATCTCCTCAGACAGCTTCTCAGCGTACCAACACTGTATCCAGTTCAGTGTCTCGCTTTACCAACACCAGACATGCCTTCAGTGCAGACTCCAGCACTAACACTATCCTAAATACGCAAGACAAGCACAGCAACACCACTCAGATTGTCACTAGGACAGTGTCAGTGGGCCACAGGGTCAAAGACATAAAATGCACCCTAAAGACCTGCACGATTGGTGTAGGAACTACAGATCTGCCAGGAAGTGCCCTAAAACGAACAATAGGGACACTCGCCAAGGTCACCCGAGATGCTGGTGTTGGATTCACGAACATTAATGAGAATTTCCTGGTGGGACTGAAAACCCGAAACATGGCCTCTGGACCCTCCCATCTACCTGACCCCATCACAACAAGGAGCATCGGGGTAGGGGAGGGGAGGATACGAGATTTGTCAGTTTCATCCAGTACCCCTGGCCAGATTATCCAGCAATCTTCTCAGTCCCAGTGGGACCCCGAACTGAACCATTACATAGAGAAGATGCATTGGCTCCTCAGGGAGCACGGAGACCTGCTCACAGAGAACTACACTCAGCAGAGGGAAGGGCTTGTCCAACGACACAGCAGCCAAGGAAGTGCCAGCTCCAAGCTGCTCTGCAATAACAAAGCTACAGCACAAGAAGGAACAGAAGTCCATCCTGTAGATTCTCGACCTCCAGGTAGCCCTTTAGATTTGGTTAGTGTTAAAGGTACTTGGGGAGTTTTCTTAAAAATAAAAGCATTGCGTGTATCCCTCTCATTTATTGGCATATTAATGCCACCAGATCAGTAGAATAGCATAAGGTACACCATATAGCTTGCTTAACCTTTGCATTATTGGAATGCTGACAATGAAATATGCCACACATCATTCATGCACTTGCAAAGAAATTGGGGCTTACCGATCAGTTGCTCCATAGTGCCATTAGTGGTGAGAAACTCTAACAGGTACCTTTAATGTTGGAATATTATGATATAATATACTGTATGCAATATTTGTAATGTCATGCTTGTACTAAACTTATATCCTCTTCTTGTCACAGTCAGCAGAACGCTTCAGTCCCCATCTCAACTATTAGTTGACAAAACAAACCCAGGAACCTGCCACCAGGGTGGCAGTGATTCAGAGGTGAAAAGAATGATACAGATGTTGGAACAACAGGCATCCTCAGCTCTGCAAGGTAAAGTGTGTGTGTGTGTGTGTGGTGTGTGCTAAAGTTCATCTTCATGCGAAATACTGAAATACAGTGAACACAAGATATGTAAGAATACTGTCTGTGCGGAAGTTCTCTAGTTTAAAAATATTTGACTTCCAGACCGCTCCCAAGGCCTTGTTTACTTGTGTTAGGTTTAGAGGAAGTGGCTGCCTTTGGCTTGGCAAGTTGACTCTCTGAGGGATACACTTGTAATGTTTGGAATGATATCTGGTTTTGGAGGGCGTTTCATACCACATACCAGTTTGTGGCCGAGGGTCTAAAATTGAATGGCTTCATAGGAGGAGCTGGTGTCAGCGAAAGCTTTCTCTTTTTATAATGCCTTCAGATTTCTAATAATATACAAAGCATCAGGAATATGTCCTCACCAAGTCCTGCCCAGAATGACCGAGTTGGTGTCTATGTTTCTGTGAATGTGTTGTATTTAATAAAATGCATAATATGTTAAGATTGCTGCATTATTGTTTCCAGACAGATCAACTAAAGCCGGTGTGCTGCGATCTGTAATGAAGAAACAAAATGGAGACCAAGGCTGTAGCAGCAACAGGAAGAGCATGAAGTTTATGAGGGTGACCACAGGGTAAATATCTCATGTCTGAACAAATATTTTACAACAACACTTTAGAACTCAATATCTTAATCATTTCAGTGCATTTAAGAGTAAGTTCGGTATTTTTCAACCTGAGCCCTTTTCCCCCTGTTTTTTGTGTCTAAATGGCTACTGGGAAAGTAGACAGAAATAGATCCGTACACTAAGTAACTCGTCTTAGAAGAATTTTAATGCTGTGCAATGTTTTGAGCCCAGCAGCTGTTCCTCAGACATCCCTGACCTAACAAAGTAATGACTGATAGAACAACAAGTTTTGAAATTGGTCCAGTATTGAGTGACAGGGCTGCAGCCGGCAGCAGAAAACAGGCTGCAATGTAATCATTCAGGGCATGTTCGCACTGCCAGTGTATGTCTAGTAGTGGTGCTTGTTTTTGCCACTGACAGGCTCAGATTATTATTTGAATTGTCTGACAATTTATGGTAAGAATTCCTTCTTTTCATATAAGAGTAAGATCTATTTTGTTTAACAAGAAACAGCCCTAAACTGCTATCGCCAAACCCACCAGACTCTGCTTGGATAAATAATAATTTAAGCATGTATAGAGCCAGCGTATTTTCACATCTAACTGGGTGAATTACAGGTTTATTTCAACCAAACCAAAGTTGGTGATTGTTGGGTTAGTGGAAAGATGAACCCTGTCTGTTTTTGTGAGTTTTATTTTGTTTCTTTCGTCTTTGAATGAAGTATGAGTATTTAAATGGAATCTGGTGACTTTTTCGTCAGCAATTTTGGGGCTGTTTCTGGTTAAACAAAAAGGATCTTACACTTGGGGCACACAGTAGCTCGATGGGTAGAGCAGGTGTTCCATGTACAACAGCAGTGTCCTTGCCGCAGCGGCTGGGGGCTTGATTCCAGCCTGCAGCCCCCCCACCACCCACCATCTCCAGTTAAAGGCAAAAATTATCTTTAAAAAAAGATCTTAATCTTTAACAAGAAGGTCTGTCTCTATAGGGATCCTTTCCTTAATGTTGTCAGAAACTTGAAATAATAATCTTAACATGTCAGTGGCAAAAACTAGCACTTTTAGCAGATGTACACTGAAGGTGCACAAATGCCTCAAATGGTAACATTGCAACCTGGTTTGCCCCTGCTGTCTGCAGCCGTCTTGCTCAATACTGGGCCAATTTCAAAAGTTGTTGTTGCCATTGTTGGCTTAGGCATAAAAACATGGGTGGTTGAAAAATACCAAAATTAATTCTTTTAACTCCTGTGCTCTGTCCTTAGATTGGACCCCATGTCATCTTATGAGCACTCCGCCACTGAGAAGGCTAACTCTGAAGAAGCGGAAAAGCAAGGTAATAAAAAATCAAGAGAGGCTTCTCAAGATGGAACTCAAGGAAGAAAGGGCAAAGTTGGATCCAACAAGGGATCTAAAGGGTCTGCAAAATCACATACACAGAGGTAATGTAGTCCAGAAAGTGTTAAGCCCCAAAATCTCAGTAGAGTAAGATTATAACCCATCAGTCTTGATATTTCACTGTGTCAGTCTAACATTTGAAGGGTACGCTCAGTTTTGAACTCACACTGTGTAATCTGTAGCATTTTATTCCTTTCAGATGTAAGTTAAGTGAAAAGATGTTTTCTGCTTGTCAAGCCTTAAAGATGCACCTGAGTGATGACACGGCTTTATCCAGCAGGGAATTGGTATGTTTTGTTATATTCAGAGAGCCCGTGAAGGTCACTTTGTGTGTGTGTGTGTGTGTGTGTGCACGGTTTATGGTACAGTACAGGCCAAAAGTTTGGACACACCTTCTCATTCAATGCGTTTTCTTTATTTTCATGACTACTTACATTGTAGATTCTCACTGAAGGCATCAAAACTATGAATGAACACATGTGGAGTTATGTACTTAACAAAAAAAGGTGAAATAACTGAAAACATGTTTTATATTCTAGTTTCTTCAAAATAGCCACCCTTTGCTCTGATTACTGCTTTGCACACTCTTGGCATTCTCTTGATGAGCTTCAAGAGGTAGTCACCTGAAATGGTTTCCACTTCACAGGTGTGCCTTATCAGGGTTAATTAGTGGAATTTCTTGCTTTATCAATGGGGTTGGGACCATCAGTTGTGTTGTGCAGAAGTCAGGTTAATACACAGCCGACAGCCCTATTGGACAACTGTTAAAATTCATATTATGGCAAGAACCAATCAGCTAACTAAAGAAAAACGAGTGGCCATCATTACTTTAAGAAATGAAGGTCAGTCAGTCCGGAAAATTGCAAAAACTTTAAATGTGTCCCCAAGTGGAGTCGCAAAAACCATCAAGCGCTACAACGAAACTGGCACACATGAGGACCGACCCAGGAAAGGAAGACCAAGAGTCACCTCTGCTTCTGAGGATAAGTTCATCCGAGTCACCAGCCTCAGAAATCGCAAGTTAACAGCAGCTCAGATCAGAGACCAGATGAATGCCACACAGAGTTCTAGCAGCAGACCCATCTCTAGAACAACTGTTAAGACGAGACTGCGCGAATCAGGCCTTCACGGTCAAATAGCTGCTAGGAAACCACTGCTAAGGAGAGGCAACAAGCAGAAGAGATTTGTTTGGGCCAAGAAACACAAGGAATGGACATTAGACCAGTGGAAATCTGTGCTTTGGTCTGATGAGTCCAAATTTGAGATCTTTGGTTCCAACCGTCGTGTCTTTGTGAGACGCAGAAAAGGTGAACGGATGGATTCCACATGCCTGGTTCCCACTGTGAAGCATGGAGGAGGAGGTGTGATGGTGTGGGGGTGTTTTGCTGGTGACACTGTTGGGGATTTATTCAAAATTGAAGGCACACTGAACCAGCATGGCTACCACAGCATCCTGCAGCGACATGCCATCCCATCCGGTTTGCGTTTAGTTGGACGATCATTTATTTTTCAACAGGACAATGACCCCAAACACACCTCCAGGCTGTGTAAGGGCTATTTGACCAAGAAGGAGAGTGATGGAGTGCTGCGGCAGATGACCTGGCCTCCACAGTCACCGGACCTGAACCCAATCGAGATGGTTTGGGGTGAGCTGGACCGCAGAGTGAAGGCAAAGGGGCCAACAAGTGCTAAACACCTCTGGGAACTCCTTCAAGACTGTTGGAAAACCATTTCAGGTGACTACCTCTTGAAGCTCATCGAGAGAATGCCAAGAGTGTGCAAAGCAGTAATCAGAGCAAAGGGTGGCTATTTTGAAGAAACTAGAATATAAAACATGTTTTCAGTTATTTCACCTTTTTTTGTTAAGTACATAACTCCACATGTGTTCATTCATAGTTTTGATGCCTTCAGTGAGAATCTACAATGTAAATAGTCATGAAAATAAAGAAAATGCATTGAATGAGAAGGTGTGTCCAAACTTTTGGCCTGTACTGTATGTCACTGGTTGGGTGTGGAGAGTTGCAGGGGCAGGGTGTGTTTAAGTATGTCATTTAAAAAGAAATGGCTTTGGCATTGAATGTAAGAAGCTAAGGAATGTGTCAGCTCTGTAATTTTCTGTCACTGCAGTTTTCCTTAACTTGAAAAAAATTGCAAGCAAAAGTGACTCCTCACTGCCATGATAATTTGGTAAACAAATAGAGAGAAAGGGAGTTCAAAAGAACTAATTGAAAAGAAGAAATCAAGACAGATTTAATAATGAGACATGCTGACAAACACAGCTCTCAAACTTTTTATGGATTATATGAAGACAGATTCCTAAGCCTCTTCCTTTGTGATATTGTGTTGAACATTTTAACAGTGACTTGTTGCTTTGTTATGCTCTTTGTCTTCACTCTTTCAGTCACATCCTTCCTATTCAAAGCCAGAATTGCTCTGCACACTGTGAATTATGGCAACTTGCAAGGCATATATGGATCCATACAAACACATTGATGTTTTTTACATTCTTTTGTCTCTTGCAGCATGACTGTCTACAAACAATCCAGCAAGAGTGGTTCTCCGTATCCAGCCACAAGTCAGCAGCTCCAGACACTATGGGAGACTACTTGTCTACATTTCGGGTCATTTCACCTTTGGTACTACAACATGTAGCAAATATGGCTGATGGCAATGGAAACACGGCTCTGCACTACAGTGTGTCTCACTCCAACTTTGGCATTGTCAAGAAATTGCTTGATGCAGGTAAAGTAATCGTTCCAGAGAAACTAGAGGTCATTATGTATTCTAACAACATTCTGGCTTGGTGTTCTGCTTCAGTGTGTCATCAGTAGTAGACATACTATGCTCCCCTATAGCCACTAGGGGGCAAATAGGCTGAATTGAACAACTGGGTTGGGTAAGATAGGGTAAGATGCATTAAATGGGTATGCAATAGTGAGTGGCGACATTTCATCTGAAATGCTGCATTTTTATAATTTATTCCACCTGAACTGTTTTAGGGTAAACTAGTCAAATTTTTGTCACAGTAAAATAGTGATCTATGTATTTATATTAAGTTGTACATAAAAAGTTATGATATACATACATATAAACATATGTACATATATATATATATATATATATATATATATATTATATATACAGTACAGGCCAAAAGTTTGGACACACCTTCTCATTCAATGCGTTTTCTTTATTTTCATGACTATTTACATTGTAGATTCTCACTGAAGGCATCAAAACTATGAATGAACACATGTGGAGTTATGTACTTAACAAAAAAAGGTGAAATAACTGAAAACATGTTTTATATTCTAGTTTCTTCAAAATAGCTACCCTTTGCTCTGATTACTGCTTTGCACACTCTTGGCATTCTCTCGATGAGCTTCAAGAGGTAGTCACCTGAAATGGTTTTCCAACAGTCTTGAAGGAGTTCCCAGAGGTGTTTAGCACTTGTTGGCCCCTTTGCCTTCACTCTGCGGTCCAGCTCACCCCAAACCATCTCGATTGGGTTCAGGTCCGGTGACTGTGGAGGCCAGGTCATCTGCCGCAGCACTCCATCACTCTCCTTCTTGGTCAAATAGCCCTTACACAGCCTGGAGGTGTGTTTGGGGTCATTGTCCTGTTGAAAAATAAATGATCGTCCAACTAAACGCAAACCGGATGGGATGGCATGTCGCTGCAGGATGCTGTGGTAGCCGTGCTGGTTCAGTGTGCCTTCAATTTTGAATAAATCCCCAACAGTGTCACCAGCAAAACACCCCCACACCATCACATCTCCTCCTCCATGCTTCACAGTGGGAACCAGGCATGTGGAATCCATCCGTTCACCTTTTCTGCGTCTCACAAAGACACGGCGGTTGGAACCAAAGATCTCAAATTTGGACTCATCAGACCAAAGCACAGATTTCCACTGGTCTAATGTCCATTCCTTGTGTTTCTTGGCCCAAACAAATCTCTTCTGCTTGTTGCCTCTCCTTAGCAGTGGTTTCCTAGCAGCTATTTGACCATGAAGGCCTGATTGGCGCAGTCTCCTCTTAACAGTTGTTCTAGAGATGGGTCTGCTGCTAGAACTCTGTGTGGCATTCATCTGGTCTCTGATCTGAGCTGCTGTTAACTTGCGATTTCTGAGGCTGGTGACTCGGATGAACTTATCCTCAGAAGCAGAGGTGACTCTTGGTCTTCCTTTCCTGGGTCGGTCCTCATGTGTGCCAGTTTCGTTGTAGCGCTTGATGGTTTTAGCGACTCCACTTGGGGACACATTTAAAGTTTTTGCAATTTTCCGGACTGACTGACCTTCATTTCTTAAAGTAATGATGGCCACTCGTTTTTCTTTAGTTAGCTGATTGGTTCTTGCCATAATATGAATTTTAACAGTTGTCCAATAGGGCTGTCGGCTGTGTATTAACCTGACTTCTGCACAACACAACTGATGGTCCCAACCCCATTGATAAAGCAAGAAATTCCACTAATTAACCCTGATAAGGCACACCTGTGAAGTGGAAACCATTTCAGGTGACTACCTCTTGAAGCTCATCAAGAGAATGCCAAGAGTGTGCAAAGCAGTAATCAGAGCAAAGGGTGGCTATTTTGAAGAAACTAGAATATAAAACATGTTTTCAGTTATTTCACCTTTTTTTGTTAAGTACATAACTCCACATGTGTTCATTCATAGTTTTGATGCCTTCAGTGAGAATCTACAATGTAAGTAGTCATGAAAATAAAGAAAACGCATTGAATGAGAAGGTGTGTCCAAACTTTTGGCCTGTACTGTATATATGTATATATACCCAGATACAAGATACTCATTTTTTTAACTTCAACAACAAAATTGGCTACTGTATCTATTTATTTCTCCCAATAGTGTGTTGGTTTATGCATCACCATCATGTAACAAATTGACTTTGTTCTCAAGGGGGGAATCATCCCCCATCTTACTCTTCTATCTGGATCATGAGGTCCTTTTGTATCTAAAAAAATATGTGTACACTATTGACTTAATAGACTGTTCTTTTTTTCTTTTATCTTGAAGAGGACCTTTTATGCTAATTTTCAGGTTTATACTTGTGCTAGTACAAGCCCAAAATAAATGATTACATGCTTTGATGGTCAAAAATACTGAATTTTCCTCAAACTGTCTGTGCTGGAACTCCCAAATTCACCCTCTGTCTGAGAATGCTCCGTTTTGGCGCCTGTCTCTTTAAGCTGCCCTTCAAAAAAAGTGCAGTCTGCTCTGATCGGGCAGCATTTCCAGGTCTTTTGCATCTTGTCTCTACACCATCATTGCAGCTAGGGGACTGACTCTAATGGAGAATAACAGCCCTTTCTACCATGAAAATCACCAATAAAAGCTTCAAAACACAGCTAGACACGTCCCAACAGGAACCTGATCCAAAATCAGATAAAAATAAACAACATCAGCAACCAAGTTTACACGTTTCTCTGATGTTTGCATGTGTAAGGCGGGACTTTCTCCCATTGAAATGAAATAATAAAAGCAAAACCAGAAATTTTCCAGTACAGTTATGATCAAAAATTGGGGAGAAATTAACAACATCAGCAACCAAGATTACAGGTATCCTTGATGTTAGCTTATTGGTACATATAGCAGTGTAGGCTACGTAATGAAGTGGTATGCCTGGAGCACATGACCATATAAAGAAATCTGTCATATTACATTATATTACAATTTATTCAGAATTGCCTGAAGCTTGAGGTTTTTTGCTCACAGGGATACTTTTACATTAGCTTACCTCATTATTTGAAACTTTGGCCACATCTAATGGGAACATCCATCATTGTAATATTATATGTGAGAGAAAATAAGGAAAAGCATAATAGGTCTTCTTTAATGCTGCTGTCTAACCTAAGAGCATTAATTTTAAACTCTGAAGGATAATAAGGATAATGGCTTGTTACAACAGTAGGAGGAATATTTTGTTGACTGTTGCATAACCAGTCAAAACAGATGTTTTATTGACAAAACAATAAATACACCACACTTAAAAAGTGCATGCACTTCATCCAGCTTGTACTTGGTAAAATGTGTTATTGATCCTTAGAAGTTCTGCACTCCTACCACAGTGCCTGAAACTTCACTAACCTCTACTGCAGGTGGTATAATTTTTCCAAACACAGTTCTTTTTAAAATTAGAAGTAAAGACGTGCTTTCCACTTCTAAAACCATAATGTACTGTTCCAACCTTTTCTCTAGCTTATTGCACAGGTCTAAAAGGGATCAAAGGTTTGGAAATATAATTCAGGTCCAGGCCATTCAGAGGCTTAATCAATATAAATTGAACAGGCAGACATTGAATAAGTGTCCTAATGGAGGAGATAAAGTATTCTTTCTTATTTTTATCCAAAAGCATTGCTACAGCTTTCAGAGGAGATTGGATCTACCTCTGTCTGGTCTAAGACAAGTGGAATAAAAGCATATAATCAGCAAAATTCTAATCCTCTGTGTCACAGAATGATGAATGATGATGATGAATATTGTTATGTTTGCAATGTTAATGATGGAAGAAGCATAACTATTTTATTATGTTGCTCAAAATGAGGACTGGGCTACTATTACCCCATCCTAAAAAGCAAGTTTAACTATATCCAAAACATCTGTGTACACTATAACTGAGAATAAAAAAATTAACAAATAATTGAATCCCATTTGAAAGAGAAAGGGAATGCATTAAATGAATTCACAGGATGCCTTGAGTGAGTGTTTTAAACTGCTCATTCGCAGAGTCAAGCTGGAATTTTAACTATGTGGAATTTTAGCTTTCAAAAAAAAACATGCCTTTGAGAACTTTTAATTGCACACAGCAATGCAGCCACAGTAATTTGAGGACACTTGGAACAAGGCTAAAATGTATTTGTATCATTGCTGTTGTGCAATTAAAGCATGGCTTTTGAAAGTGCTAACATTCGTCCATGTCTATGAGTCTACACAATGAATGACCTTTGGTGTAGGACCATTTATTTTGACATTTTCACATAGAGTTTTTTTTTGTGAAGGTATTTCAGTATAAAAGTTGATTCAGTCAGTGTAGGTGGAAAGAGTTTGCAAATAATGGCAGTACATAAATGAAGATAAAAACCTTTAACTGCGTGACATTTTTCTGCTGTCCTCTCTCCTGTTTCCTCTGTTCAACCTGATTGACCACCATTGCTACAGAGGTGTGTAATGTCAATCAGCAGAACAAAGCAGGCTACACACCCATCATGTTGGCTGCACTCGCAGCAGTAGACAGTCCAGAGGACATGAGAGTTGTGGAGCAGCTCTTCACAAAAGGAGATGTCAATGCCAAGGCCAGCCAGGTCAGTCTGTTCCCAGGTAATGGTAGTGATTGTGATGTCCTGCAATTCTCTAAATTGTGTCTACATTTTGCTGTGGGAAATAACTACATAATTGCTGTTGCTGATTTGCTAAAAATCTTAAATCAAATCTTAAATTTGAAAATATAGATAGCAGGCTGTGGTTGATTGGAATTGCCTGCATAGACATAAATTAATCTAACCAATTATAAGTTCTAAATTACATGTTTTTTTCCAAAATTGTATTCAGTAAGTGGAGAAGGGAGAAAGAGTGACCTGCCTGATTCCACAAAGTTATGATTCTATATTTGACTCACCATCATTAACCCTATGTCCTGTGTTTCGCCTCTGTCTTCTGCCACCCAGGCAGGTCAGACAGCTCTGATGCTGGCTGTGAGCCACGGCAGGATGGACATGGTGCAGGCGCTCTTGGCACAGGGGGCGGAGGTCAACCTCCAGGACGACGAGGGCTCCACAGCGCTGATGTGTGCGAGCGAGCATGGCCATGCCGACATTGTTAGACTACTGCTGGCACAGCCAGACTGTGATGCCACCCTGACTGATAGCGTACGTGAGTCATTACTGCCCCTCTGTGCAGCTTCTGTAAATGTGGTGGCTTCAAGCTGTGAAACTGAAGCATTCCAACTTTGTCTCACATATTTATGAAAGCTGAGAGTGAACATTTTCCATTTAATATGTCAAGGAAACAAAGGCGAAGACATAGTATAATTAAATCAACAAGTCCTCCAACCCACCAGTGTTTCCTAAATTAGCGGACCTACAGGTGAACGACAGAATAGCTCATATGTGACTGTGAACGGTCGCAGCTTTTAACATGATTGATGATGTGAAACAGTTGCAGCTGCATAAAACCTACGTGGTTGGGGTAAGGCAACGAAATCCCTTGGTGAATTTTTATGCACACCAATTTGTGCCATGCCTTTTCTGCACCAGTTTATGGTGTAAATGTTTCCAATTTTGTCAAAATAAAAGTTCATCTCCCATGACTTTATTAGGGGTGGTTCAAAGTGCAAGTGTCCCCTGTAGCCCCCGAAATCCATATCTATGAATACGTTTGTTCCTAACGTAACGTAATGTAACGTAGGGTGACATTTTACGTGACGTACATCACACACATCACATCACAAACATCATGTTACACACACTACAACATACCACGTTAGAATGGTAAAATCACTCCACTCTGACTCTTGGTTTAACACGAGACATGAATACTGATCTCCTGGATGGAAGTCCTTTGCTTGTTTGACCCATCTACCTCCCCTTTGTTCCACCCACCTACATCACCTGACTTTCTCCTTTGCTCCTGTAATAATTACCATGACCACAAGAGGTCAGCACTTGACAAAAAACATAAATGTAAGTTGTAATTTTTGCATGTAAAAATGACCTATGTGGTTGTATTTTGGAGACATACAGTCAGTTAAATATGTGCAATATACTTTGTCCATTTGTAAATGTACAATAAACAACAAAAACTCTGAAAATGTGTTTATGCATATGTGTTTACAGGATGAAAGCACAGCCCTGTCCATTGCACTGGAGGCAGGACATAATGACATCGCTGTGCTCCTTTATGCACATGCTAACTTCTCCAAAGGACAGACAGGAGTATGTGGATCAACATTTTCACACTAACACTTAAACTAAGTATACATGTGCATAGTTTTCCAAAAACTTGTTTATTATGTTTGTGTGTCTTAACAGGCAGCTGCTCGTCACAGTGGCAAGTCCCTCTCCTCTTCTGGTGGCAGAAATTTCCTTGAATGAGGTGATGCCCCAAAGCCTGAATAATTGCGTCTTGAATCTTATTCATGAGGTGATTCAGTTTTGAAGAATTTTAATAGGATCAGTTTTGAACTTATAGTTGGATACCAAATTCGTCAAACTGATTCCTTTTTCCATTTGACAGAATGCTAGATATTCTCCAATGATCTGCATCTTCTAGTCTAGCATCTGCATAGTATAACATTACATAGTGTGTATTAATGTATATTGTAGCTAAGTAGGTAATATATGCATGGCAGAGTATATTTCTATTCTTTATTCATAAGCGTTAATAGTTATTGATGCACCCTGCAATCATATATTATACAGTATATTGTCATCTCAAAGTTTCTCAAATTTTTGGAAATATTAATAATTCCAAAAGAAAATAAGAAAATACAAAAAGTATACAATAGCATCAAACTCATAAAGATGTGTGAGTAAATATGTAAATCAATTTAAAAAAGATCATAAATATCTGCAAATAATCTTGATTTTGTCAATTGTTCTGAGAAAAAAAAACATTAAACCTTAAAATAGGTAAATTTTGTACATTCATATTTTTATTGTAATATAAAAAAGTATGTATTTATAAGTAGATACTTTTGCTGTATCTGTGCTGCTTAATTAGAAAAATTATGAAGCATGATGTTGATATTTTGAATGTTTCACTTTGTCATTTTACCAAACACCAAATCTACTGCTACATACAAGTACACATAACTGCAGCACTTCTCTTTCTAGGGCCCTGTTTACACCTGGTACCAACATGTGTCTTGTGTGATCTGATCACAAGTGGACAGCTCTAAATCTGTCTGTTCACACCTGGCATTAGAATGCATCTCCACATGCGTGAGTGACCAGTTGTGATCAGATCTCAATTCCTCACTCTAAACACAACTGAACATGTACATTATTTATGTTTGCAAAGACCAAATGCTTTGTTTTTTTGTAATCTACGGGAGGTTTGTCATGCTATACACACACTTAAGGCTAGTACACATTTCATGATTTTCACCCCGATTTTGCGTCACGGAGACTATCATAATCTTTTGAGTGTTCATATCTGGCAACGTGTGTTTCTGTCATCGGGAGTCTCGCCAACTGCGTTATGACCTGTGTGTGCACACCACAAGATTTCTCCACCAAGCCCTCGCCGATAGAGCCCCAGATAATGTGGTGACGTCACCAAACTACGTTTTTTAACTTGGAGACAACACATCGTAAAGGCATGGATATTCTTCCCAGTGTTGAATCAGATCTGCCTCCAGGGCCTGGGTCCAAATACAACGCTCTCCCCGTGATCCTGTGGATGCCGCCATTGTTGCTGTTGCTTGCCTGCTTGCTTGTCCTCCTCACATTTCTTCCGTCCTCCTGGGTGCTGACTTGGGATGTATCCCGCCTCTCATTGGCTGATGCTCTTTGTCAGTCGTGTCAGACTTCTCCAGTTTTCTAGCATGCCAGATATCCAGTCCCAGTCACAGACAAGGGGGCGACTTGCTCGTAGGCTTGTTGACACATGAGGACTAGTTGTGGCAGACTATCTGCCAACTCACCTCCAACCCAAGGTGGCTCTCAAGTTCCTCTGCGACGTCAAAATCGGGTTGAAAATCGTGTAATGTGAACTAGCCTTTAAGCGCCAGTTATAGTTTGGTTCAATGGGACGAACTGCAGGAGATTGTGCAGTGTTTCTCATACATTGAATTCTCTACGACAGTCTGCCACTATGCCAACATTGACTGTCCCATATTATCATTTTATGTTATATTTTTTACTATTCAAAATGGATAAAATCTTATTTCATCACAGGGCTACATGCAGGGCATTGATTTTCTCATTCATTTTCTCAGGGGTTGGCTCCAGAAGTCAGTAAATCCCCATAGACCCCCATGCTACAGTTTTGGTCCTTAAAGCTAATTTCCTCATTCATGACAGCGGCACAGGAAGTAATTCTTATTACAGCTCCCCTGTTGACATTTTATTAAAGCTGTAAGTTATGCATAATAAAGGGAAGGCCAGGTAGCTACTGTGATGTAACCTATTGATGTAACCTATTGGTTACATCACAGTAGCTGCCTCCATTATTTTCATAGTTTATGATTCACACCTGTACTCAGAGCTGTCCACCTGTGATCTGATCAGACACATGTCAATACCAGGTGTAAACAGTGCCACACATAGGAGGTTGTGTTGCTGATGGCATGTACTGTAAAGCAATTTTCAGCATTTTGGGAAATGCATGTCTTTGCTTTCTTGCTTAGACGATAAGATTGATATTGCTCATATAGGGCTGTTAAACATGAAGCTAGCTTGGTTCGGTACAGATCGGGCAAATGATATATAGTGTCTTAGCTTTAGAGGTGCCAGTAAGCAGATTTCTTTTTACCTTTAGAATGAACTAGGCTCGCTGTTTCTGCCTTTTTCCTGTCTTAATGCTAAGCTAAGCTAAGCTAATGGGCCGCTGGTATCAATCTCATCTTCTCATCTAGCAAGAAAGTGAATAAGTGTAATTCATAAAATGTCAAACTTGTTCTTTAAGTGGAGCCTACATTACTATGGATAGCTCTGACCCTGATGGAGGCTGAGCCAGCTGAGTGTCTTCTCTGCTATGAATAAAGTGATTTCTCATCACTGACTGCAACTCTTTCTCTCTCTCTGTTGAATTTGAAACAATCTTCAATTTAAAATGTAGTAGTTAATGTGTTAAACATTTACAGTGACTTCTGTTAAATCACATTTTATGTAAGTAATGCATCTATTATATCAATTTCAAGAAGAGATGTTAATTAACAAAACTCTTGACATTGTGCTACACTGAGTAAGGTGACCTCAGGATTGTTTTATTCGGTTTATTTCTTACCTGTTCTAATGTTGGCTGCTGATCAAGTGAAGCAAAGACAGCTCCAAAAAAGGTACACAGAGACTCTGAAAAGTGTGTTAAAGCTTTTTGTGGAGCACTTATTCTTTCTCTCTACATTCAACAGGTTTTGATTTCAGCAGGTTTCTTGATGGATGTTTTCTCACATTGCTCATACTTAGTGACTCAACCAGTTGGAAAAACATGGCTCTTGAAACTTTCTCCTATTTTTAGTCGGGCAGACACCAGTTTGATTCATCCCTTGACACACAGCTCTCTGCTCCTCCTGTAAGACAGAAACTCCTTGCCTCTCTTGCCGCTCTTTTTCTTTCACCTCCCCTCTGTTTCCATCCTGTCCCCACTTGTTTGACCATTATTCTTTCAGTAAGCTTTTATTGACTATCTCATAAGGACAGCACAGCAAGCATACTTTATATTTTAAGCATCTTTTCAGAAGGCGGATATAAACGACCGGCTCATTGTTAGTTGGCTTTGTGTCTTGAAATCACAGCCTGATCAAAGTAGGCTTGGCTCCATCTGTGTTCACACCACTGCAAATTAAAACTGAATTTCAGCTTTGAATCAGCTATAAAGAATTTATCAAACTTTCAGAATAACCTGTGCCATGGTGCAGTGCAGGCTGCTGTAATGAATATTCCATAGGAGCTAGCCAGAGAAAAGAGTTTGTGGGGTGATGTTAGAATTAAATGTGGAACAGTAATTTGGTTCTGTATCAGCCCTGCAATGGAGATTATCACTATGTTCAATTTTACATAAGAACACTGATGGTGAATGAATATGTGATAAGGTATAAATTATAAGAAATCTTTAAATAAGACATAGACCAGTTTTTGAATTTTTCCTGTATTTATTCCAAAGTGTGTGTAAAACATGCAGTGACATAGTGAGATGGGTTTCCATCCCTTTGCTCTTGTTTTCTGCACGATTTACATTTTGCCTCCTTCGCAAAGGTTTTGAAAGCTGTAATTGGGTGTAGAAGATAGAAAGCTTCCATGAAAAGACGGAGTAGATGTATGAAATTATGTTGTCATTCCTCATGATCCCCCCCCCCCAGCATGTTACTGTGTCCCATTACTGAGAGCATGTGTGACTGAGAGCACTCTGAGTCATTTCCCAGCAACAGCAATAAAATACAATATACAAGGTCCACCATCAAAATTTGCTGTTGCCATGGTAACGAGCAGCAGTTTTGAGCAAGTGGTTCTTGGGAACATAACACTGAAATGATATCTCTGTTTCATCTAATCCAGTCACTTTACATTAGCACGCTCTTTGAGTCGAAACTTCACAACACCTTATTACATGCAAGAATAGATTTTCATATAAGTCATCTTCAAAAGCAAAAAAATAAAAAGATAATGAAGGCACCCTTCATTTTTCATTATTTAAAACAATTACAACTGTCATGTGATACTGGTGGCATGCAAGGGAAATCCTTGTGTACACTGAGCCAAGAAATACCATCCACAAACAGTGTTGTTTCAGTGTGCACAGCGCTCCTGTTTACAGTACAGCATGTTGCATGTTCTTGACGTTTGCTGGCTAATGATTAATTTGTTGGCCAATCATTTATTATTTCAAGCCTAGAAGTGGTGCTCCCTGTCTCTGTGAATATGTCAAGGTTTGTGTCTAATTCCTCTGCTGTACATCATGTCCCACCTTAAAGGAACACCTAACCCCCCAAATGATCATGTGTATATCAGTTACTAATGTTACACTGAATTTGGGGGGGGGGTGTTTTCCTTGCGTGCCTCTATTCTATGGTAGACGGAGAGTCCCAACACTGAGAAAATTCTTGATGACTTGGAGTGAAAGGGGTCCACATTTAACAATGGCAAAACTATATAGAAACATCAATCTACAAACATTCACACAACTCGTGCAGTGTAATCCAAGTCTCATTTATCCAGCCAGGGTACCAGTACTTTCCAAATAAGCATTTGTGTTTAAACCCTACGATTTAAAACGTTTACACATAAACTGCGCAGGCACACTTCTCGCCCATATGCGAGACAGTTTATTCAGAAGTATTTTAAATGCTGAGACTACGACTGGATAACTGAGACTTATAGTTTGGGAGTTGTTAAAGGCAGATTCATTCTACTTCAATTCATTAAGAAAGTTTGCCTTTTTGGATTCTCATTTCACCGTGGAGGCATGCGAGAAAAACTTACATTTTTTTGTTATGAAGTTATGAATACACAAATGTCTTCCATATAATAAAAGACATGATGTATCATCCTGTCATATCCCATTACAGCTTACTGTGTATTGTAGTTTTTTTTTGTCCACACCAGCATACGTATCTGCTCTGTAAATCACATATTGTGTGTTCTGCTTTAAGAAAAAAAGTTTGGAAGTGCATTGCTAATATTTCCCCAGACCTTTCTTTTCGTCCATGTAAAATAATAATGCATTTAAAAAAAGATTTTGACATTATTTTTACTGCAAAAGCAGATGACTTAATGTGATCTCAGTTAGACCTTTAATTGTTCATTACAGACTTCATCTCTATTGATTAAATCATGTTTGCTGTATCTTTGACGTGTTATCAACTGGTAAATGAGGTCATACCAACAGAGTGTGAGAGAGAGTCATTTAATGTGAGCTTTAGATTTACAATGAACTTGCTCAACTGCAGCAAGTGGCCACCATAAGATGTATTGCCAGAGTCACTTAAAGGCTCTGAAAATTTTTCATGCAGGATCTTACAATGAGCAATGTTGTCCTACAAGAAAACACTATTTTCTGCCAGTGCAGGAACAATTTTGGTTATTTCTCTTTGAAATGGGTGGAGCTCAGTTGGAAAAAATCAAATGTTGTGATCCCCCCCCCCCCCCCCACCCCCCCCCCCCCCCCCCCCACCCCCCCCCCCCCCCCCCCCCCCCCCCTTACCTTTGATGCTTATTCAGTTATAAAGAAATACCTAGGAAGTGAAAGCACATTTTCAGGGGCTTTAATATAAAAAAGGTTCAACGTGTTTAATACAGTTAAATTGAAAGCTGTTTTTATTTCGGCATGAAGACCTGTAGGGCTTAAAGAGTAAGAAACACACTTTGCTAAATTTAAGTATGACAAATAGCCTTGGCCAGCTGCTACAAGACTGACTTAGCTGCCTGGTATGACAGCACGGCTGTGGACCGCCTGTTCAACTCATGTGTATCATGATTTCTCTTGCTTCTACAGAATTCCAGCCACACAAGCCTCTGCATCCTACAAAGGGGCGGCGCTCTTCATTGTGAGTTTGATCTCATTTGAAGAACATGCAACAGGATCTTTTATTTCTATCCTGTTTTCTTGTCTATCTTTAATTTCCTGTGGTGTGAGTTCTGACTTTGTGTGCTGTTTTCTAGCTTATGTTGAGGGAAAGAAAACCCTAATTGATTTACAGAAACCAGATGTGTTTGAACTTCAGCCCAAACTAGAAAAAGTCCACTGTTATTGCTGCAATTGTTACAGCTCAGCAGCTCAGTGTTACAGAGACATTTTTCCTTGCTGTTGCTGTCTTGGCACAGAAATTGAGTGTAATCTGAGTCCATATTAATGCATTAATCACCCTGCTGGAATTCTGCGGCTGCACACAAACAAGCAGGAAATCTTAGACATGAAATACTGGGGGAGCGAGTAGGGTGTGTGTGTGTGTGTGTGTATGTGTGTGTATATATATATATACACATATATATATATATGTGTGTGTGTGTGTGTGTGTGTCAGTGATGGTTATTTGGCTATACTCATCACAACAGAATCAGTAGGTCGGTGTGGCTCTTTAGATAATCTGACGCAATCTGGAATCTGGAAGTCACCAACTGTCTGACTGGTCAGTCTGGCTGTTTGTATCCAAATGCGCACACGTCTGGCGCGAAGTCCACCTTTTGTAATAACGACCAAACGCTTTGTGTTTCTCTTTGATCATCAGCTACATGTCAGATGTTCATTAAAACACAGAGCAAAAGTACACGGAGTTATTGGGACCATGCGCCAGAGACAGTCTGCGCCTCGACGCACATGCATGTTTTAGAGTTGATGGTCGGTTTGCGACAGAGTTTGGTAACAAATCAACTGCAGGCAGAGTTTCCAAAAGACACGTGACTGAGTGAAACTTGGAGTGGGTTTAACAATGGGGGTGAACTAATACATTTATTTCTGATGACGTGTCTGGTCATTATAAATACTGGAGAAGGAGGGGGAGCAACGTTTCCATATTTATACATTGGCGGGGACATGACCCCCGTCTCCCGTGGCGATTGCGCGCTTGCACACACGTGCACGCTGTATGAAGTGCCCACATATGCACGTCCCGTGTTGCTGCAGGCTGGACTCGTGTTTCTAAGATCCCTGCAGTTGTTGACATCCCGTTCCCTCTGAAATGCAACGCAGCATTTAAAAAAAAATTAAAAAAAAAATGGACCCGATAACTTTAACAGCGGGGTAGGAAGAGAAAAAAAAAAGCCGTCTGGCAGCAGTCGATATTAAAAACATGCAGAGGGAGACAAGCTCGGGGCCTTCCAGAGTCAGGAAAAAGACTTCGGAGAGCCGCAGCCAGGAGATGGGTATGGCATTTCTATTTTCCCCCAGCCCATTGATTTGTATATGAAAACATAGCGCTTTTATTCTCCCCCCTTCTGGGCTCTGCTTCTGAGTGATCAGCTGATGAAGAGACTAGCAGCTCGCCGCTATGCTGGCTTGCTAATTCTCTCCCCCACAGCTGCAGCCGATCCTGATAGCCAGCCTGCAGACTGCACTCAGGTAAATATCCTCCTCCATGTCTTTCTTCTCAGGCTCAGGATTCAGCCAGGCTACATCGCATGGGAAGAGAGGAAGAGATGGATAAAATGTGTGTGTGTGTGTGTGTGTGTGTGTGTGTGTGTGCGTGCGCGCGAGCCAGGGAAAGAGAGCGAGTATCTCTGTGAGCTTATTCCCGTCTGTCTGTGTAAGCGTGTGCGCGCGCACGTGTGTGTGTGTGTGTGTGTGTGTGTGTTTGAGAGCGGGGGGGGGGAGAGAGGGGGTGTGTAGGTGTGTGTTGTAACAGATGAGAGGGAATCTTTGCCAGATTAGTCAGGAAAGAGGCTGGCTTGTTAGGAGATAGCACAGGCATGGAGCATCACATGCACACACTGACACCCTTCCACTCACACATGTACAGTCAATCAGGCAGCTCTCAGCTGTGTTAGACATCTTTGAGGATTACCCTCTATCCCTCCTGTATTCCGCTGGAACGATTGCAGCCCCTTAGAGAGAGCAGCGGGGCTTTTAAAGCCTTCATTTGAGCCGAGCGATGATGAACAGGATTTCTATTGTTACCTCTGTAGTGTTGTTGTCTCCTCTAACTCAATTCTCTGCCATGTATTTTTGGTTCGGGAGTGCAGGCATGCGTTTTGTTTGCTTTTTTGCCACCATCAGTCCTTTTCTTTCTCTAGGCTTGGATGAAATTATTTTCAGTAATAATTCTGCATCCTGTTCCTCAGACCACTGTGTGCAATATACAGTCATTCAGCATGCTTTCATCTTTGTCCTTGAGAAATACATTTCCACAAGTGCATGCTTTATTATATGATTTGAATGCTAGTGTGTGTACTATTGATGCATCAATATTCTGTTCAGATTGGACAGCATGCCTTCTCTATTTCCTCCCTCTCCTCTCCAGCCGGGTTGCTGCTGCTGCTGCTGCTGCTGCTCCTGCTGCTGCTGCTGGAGCTGCTCTTGCTGCATGCATACTCATGTTTCTGGCCTCTAATTGCCTTTGTGGGAAATACAGTGGTTGCAGCAGATATTTGAAAACGAGCGATGAAATGGTCGAAAATAACTCAGGATGCAGCAGTGGCATCCTTTCTCGATCACTGCGCACCTAAAATTATGTTTCTGTCTCTTTTTTGTGCAAAACCAGGGAAATATGGGTTAATATTTATTGCTTTATTAGCATTTTTAGACTCTGTGCTTTGGTATAACATGGCTTCTCCAAATGTGTCAAACGTATTCGCATCCATTGTGCATTTTAAAAAACTCTGCCTCCCTTCGATAATCATCTGACATCAAAGCCTCCAGATAAAATAATCTGTCCTAAATTTGCAGAGACAGCACAGCAGTTGGGTCGCTTCAGTCCATGCAAATTCATATGCTTTTGTAATAAATAAATGAACGCTCTTTCATTTGAATACAAAACCATACTCTGTAATTCTGAATGCTTAAACTCCAGCCAGTACTGCTAATTAGCTGGAGACTGTGAGTGCTTTAATTTTAGGGTTTTGGGATTGGATTCTATAGCTTGCTGTCTGAAGTGCTTCAGGTTTCTCTCTCAGTGGAAAATGAATGTTCGAAAACATGTAGTTTGTGAGCGTCCCAACTGTCAATATGAAAGTTACAAGAAATGGGAAGGAAGAGTTTAGAATGGAAATCGGTCACAGTTCTCCATTTCCCCTCCCATTCCCCAGTTATTATTGTCCTTGTAATGCTGAGGTATAAACTGAACAACAAGGGAAGTGCCTCACAGGCTTTCAGTATAAACGGTACATATTTTTATACCACAGTGTTTCATTCGCCTAACCCCAGTGCTACAAGTTTGTTTAAGTTTGTTAGGTGTCGCTCCCTCTTCCCGCAGCCTGAGGCAGGAGCAAACGGTACCCTGGAGGAGATGGAAGAGGACATCACTCTGAAGAAACGTAAAAGTGAACAACATGGAGAGAAAGAACTGCAGGCCACGCAGGAAACTGGTGAAAAAGTCAAAAGGAAGCGAGGACGTCCACCTGCTGAGAAACTGCCTCCGAACCCACCTGAACTCACCAGAACGCTGAGCACACTGGTAGATATGGTTATCAACTACAAGGACGGGTGAGGGCGCTCACTTCTTTTTGGATCATGTAATGACACTGTTATGCAACTAGATTTATTGTTATCCCAAACAAATGAACATGAATTCATTGTATTGCTGGGCAATATTGAGAAAATCAAATAATGATATTTGATGATACTTAATGATATTTTTGACCACATACCTCAGTATCAATATTCAACCCAGATGCCAGACAAAATATTGGCAGCATATGTTTCTGCAAACCATGGATATGTTATGGTTGCATGTTATTATGTAGTAGATATATTGAAACTTTACTTTTCAACAAGGCTGTGGTTAGGTCCAGTGTGTACGATTTAGGGGGATTTAGCTGGATCTAGCCGTGAGGATTTCAGATTGGGACAAGCTGAAACTTCTCCCGGTTAGAGTCCCTTCAGTATTTATTGTCCCTTCAGTGTTTCTTACCAGGTACTGAGCTATCTGCAGAGGTCTCTTCCTCTCCAAAACAAACAGACCTGGTGATTTAAACCAGTAAAAACACTGAATAAAGCGGTTTCATGTTACGAATCAGTGTTTCTCCAACACTGTTTGGCACGTTGCAGCCGCTAGCTTCACAATGCTAATGTGCGTCCACCTTTTTTCTCTGATAACTTTATGTGTGTTCATCTTATTGCTGATCCAGACTTTCAGAAGTTTTTCACCGGGAGCTGAATCCTCCATAGAGGTATCCTCCTCTTCACAACAAACAGACCTGGTGATTTAAACCAGTAAAAACACGGAATAAAGCAGTTTCATGTCACAAATCAGTGTTTCTCTGATAAAGTTTGGCATGTCAGAGATGGGCTGTTGGCCCAGCACCTGCTAATGTGTGCTCACCTTTTTTTATGATAATTTAAGATCCAGATGTTCAGGAGGTTTTTCGCAGGAGATGAATTATCTGCAGAGGTCTCTTTCTCTCCAAAATAAACAGACCCGATGATTTAAACTGGTATAACACTGTGTAAAGCAGTTTCACATTTAAAAAATCAGTGTTTTTTTAACACTCTTATTGCAGAGGGGCCGCTAATTGTGGTGGCAAATCCAAAACCGCAATTGGCCCTACCCAGAGCCAGCGTTTGGTTTGTACGTTATAGGCTACTGTTGAGACATGGTTATGCAACATGGCAATCTCCGTACAAGAGGATTCGCGTCCTATGTAGATATAAACGGCTCATTCTAAGGTTAAGAAAGCACAACAATTTTTTTTTCTTCAGGTAATTAAAAACTAAAGAAGACATACTTATTGTGTTACATTCCAATTCTGGTCCCCTTATATTCTACACACTGGACCTTTAAAAAACTTTTGAATTCACAATCCCTGCTGGAAAAGCAGCCTCTTCTCAGTAAAAAAATAAATGCTGTCTGTGGCACTATTCCCATTGGAGCAAGCATCAGCAATGGGTCGCTACAAAGCAGCATGTTTGGTGCCAAAAAGCCACTGGAACAAAGCAAAGACTCACTAAATCACATCTGGTTGTGTTGTTCCTTGGTCTCAAACAGCGGTCTGCAGTGGTCTGCAGCTTGGTCGTTAGTGAGGCGCTGGTCAGGGTTTTCTAAAACTGTCACTAACCCGGCCCGTTATGAGAGCCAATCTGCCCTGCCCAACCAAGAAACATATGTGTTAATCAATCACCTGAACATGATTTGCAAAGCTGCAAACCAAAGCTAAAAGTTTCTGTCAATGACCATCACTAACAACAACCTACTGCTGTTGGTTATAATGCCTGTCACAATATAAGACATGTTTTGTGTTTGGGAAGTACAAATGTGGGAAGACAACAAGAAGCCTGCTCACCCATCTTTTAAGTGGTTACATCTTAAGTTTGATCTTGAGCTCACAGCTGATATTCAACGTGGTTTGTTTACATGAGCACACAGCTGATAGGTACAGTGGTTTGTTTACATGACATAACAGGGATGCATATAACAGATTCAGTTCAGACAGAGAGATGCTTGCTTGCTGCTAGGACATGATATTAGGTCTACATATTCTCTATATTTATATATTTATATTCTATTTTTGAACAGACATTATGACCAGAGAGTTAAATATTTTGGACTTCCTGGTCAAAAATCAAAAACCCTGAGTGCAGTAGCACTGATTATAAAGCAGCTTGCTGTGTGTGTTTAAGAGAGACAGAGAGAGAAGAAGAGAAGGTGGAAGGTGGACTATTGCACAATATTTCTGTAAGTTAAACTAACTCAGAATGGTGCTTTGTCAGTTAATGACCTGCCTGTCTGATATTTTCTAACAAGCTTACCTAAACTGCCCGATCCACTGGTCCCAAGTTTATATCAGCCCATTCTCTAATTTCCAAGTTGTCAAATGTCACAGTTTCGTCAGTGATTTGGGCGTCAGGCACTGACACAGAAAGGCACTTTTTGTACCTCGCCGGGTGGTGTTACAGTATAATGCTGCCGGAATAGCATCAGTTCGAGATTACTGTGCAATTTGAAACGCTGCCAGTAAAAAGGTAATATAAGGAGCTGGAAAGTCCCTGTCAGCTGGGTGTGAGGGGCAGTGGAGGAGTCCAACACACTCCGGACTTTCACGCAGGAGCCCGCTGTTTGCTTCACGTGTGAATGTAAAGCCAAACCATTATATTTTTTTTCCTTAATTGAACCACATACTTTTGTTGCACAAGGAAATAAACGTAAATACGAAGTGTTTTACTAACATTTTAAGTTTATTTTGAAAAAAAGACTAACAAGCAGAAACTGTACGTGTCCTGTGAAAACAGAAGTTTATTTTGAAAAGATACGATGCATGTAACAAGTGTAAATTGACACAGCGTCCTGGAATGTCAACAACAGATGCAGGAGGACACCTAGTGCGTAATATGTAGATGTGAAAGTCCACTGACAAGCGGCGATATTTGTCAAGATGGGATGAGGATGCATTGGCCATCCACCATCCCTGCCAGCTCCGAATGATACAGTTAGCTCATATTCTACATCACTTTACATAGCCTACTTCACGTATAAACGAATGAACAAATGTAACATATTCGTGGTTTGCAAGACGTACTCTGCCAACATGTCTTCTGGCAACTGGGCTGTGATATTCTGATGATTTGTGGGGTTGACTATTGGTGCTTTCACAAAATACTTACTTAATATTTTTGATAAATATTCATCAGTAATGTGGATATAATGACTCATGACTGTGGTAGAGGCAAATGTAACATCTAAAATAGCCTTATATGTTCAAAAAATGACATCACTTAACTGTAATGCAGCCTTTAACACTAGGAAAAGACAACACATAATTAAAACGATAGTCTTATATCATGGAGTTAATATTAACATTGTTACGTTGCCGAGCCTAATTTATCATTAACCCAAAATACAGAAGAAAATCAGTTTTTTCATGCTCACATTTATTTATTTTTTATCCCGATAAAACAAGCTGATTATACAGTTCCTCAAAATGTCCAATATTAATCTGATTTTTCTCTTTAGCAAGTAGTCTGTGTGGTGGAATATTGTAACAGGACTAAGAGTGTACAGTCATGTGAGTAATTCAGTGAGGCTGCACTTATGCACAGTGGTGCTGGAGTTTAATGCTAATCTTGCTTACATTTGCCAGTCCCATGAATGTCAATCACATGCTGATGTGCTTTTCAGACACTTTCTTGATAAAGTGAATTCACATGAACTATCACGTTGTACTTCCAGGTTGGGTCGACAGATCAGCAAAGGCTTTGTGCAGCTCCCCTCAAAGAAGGAGGTACCTGAGTACTACGAGCTGATCCGAAAGCCTGTCGACTTCAGAAGGATCAGGGTACGTGTCACTGAACACCCTCAGAACTCACATACAGATATCACTGTTATCTTATCTGCTGAGAGAATCTCAAATAAAGGGAGATGAAACTCCAGCTGATACATAATACATCAAAAGACACACTAGTATCTGTATTAAATATTCAAACGCTTCTTTTATTAAATAAATACTGATTAAGAAAATGATATAAATAGTGCTTAGGTAGCCTACAGTGCGGTGCCAAATGGATGATGTACTTCTGAAATGTGTATCAGTATGAAAAAAACCTTCAAAGTAACTATAGTTAGCACTGAAACTCTTAATAGAGCCTTTTGCATTTTTACGTCACCTGAAGGCCTTTGTAGGTTCTTTACATGCCGACTGAGGGGAGGGGTATATAGTTGATTGCAATCTGCAACCTCACCGCTACATTCCATTAATTGGTTCAACACTTTGGGAAATACATGTATTTGCTGTTTAAAATTTCATTTACACCACATCAGATGTTGTGGCGTTTAGCTACAGGGTTGTGCGGAGGTGTGGGAGTGTCACTTAAATGGCGTGTGTGGGGGAGTGGAGGGTGGACACAAACCATAAAATAAACAATATCCCCATCTCAGCGACTCTGTATTTGTCTCCAGTAAGTCTGTTGAATCTTCAGTCAGTTTGTATGTTGGTTTAAAAGACCTGTAGAATTCCTGTTGATGATCGTTACTGTGGTATCTTTACTGCCACAAAGACAAACTTGTGTTCACACACAAACAAAGCAAGCGCTCTCCTTTGTAGGATAGTACACACTGTTAATAGCCAACATACCTAATGTCTTTTACTTACTGTAATGTTTAAAAAATAGTGACAGTATTGTTCATGTGGACTGGAGGACCTCTCAGGCCCAGAACTGCAGCCTTGGTTCACTACCCATATTCTGAATGAACGGGGGTAATGGTGTTTTGGCCCTGACGCCGGATTTGGTGTGAATGCAGCCTGAGTTCGATGAGAACATTGTTGCCACTTTCATGTGTATTAACTATGCAGCTACAGAGAGTTGTTTTGTTGGCACTGCGATGTTGCCAGGCAACCAGTGGAGACTCCAGGAAGTCACTGGGCCCAGCCAAGAAATAGTGCCCCACCCAAATTTCAGCCCTTGTATGGATTAAACAAACAATATGTGTTAATGAATATGTTTTAGAGGTGCTGGTTGGTAGATTTTGTCTAACTCTGGACAAAGCCAGACTAGCAGTTTCTCTCTGTTGCCAGTCTTTATGCTAAGATAATCAGCTTAAAGAGACAGTTCACCCAAAAACAAAAACACATATTTTAACTTTTACCTGTAGTACGTTTTATCAGTCTAGATTGTTTTGAGAAGTGAGATGCCGAGTGTTGGAGATACCAGCTGTAAAGATGTTTGCCTTTTCTCTGATATAATGGAACTAGATGGCACTCAGCTTGTGGTGCTTACTGTAAGTGCCAAAAATATGGTCGAGAAACTCAATAGAAGTGTCTCTCTCCAGAAATTATAACCAGGTTACTCAAGGTAATCCACAGGCCTTGTTGTGAGCAGTTTCATGTAGGAACTATTAACTTTCTACCAAAGTACACCCGCCTACTGTATCACTGTGCAGAAGGAAGAGTGCATCTACTCACTGATGAGAGGTTCGTGCTCGTGACAGCACAAGATGTAACACTGATGGTGTCCTCCTCAGCTGAGCTGTAACATTACCAAGATCAATGGTGCTAGGTAAGCTAGTAGTAGGTGCACGCTTCCTTTTGTGTGGTGATGTGGTGGGCAGGTGTGAACATGAGAGTGGTCCTCATCCTCTCATCTAAGTCAGCAAGGAAGCAAATGAGTAACTGTCAAATTTTGAATTATTGCTTAAAAATGGGAGATTCAATTATTGTGAGACTTTGTGTGGGTTTGTGTCTTTGTTTTTTGGGAATGTACTTTTTGTTTTTTTCTTATGGGGAAATCCTGTCTTTCTTCTGCTGATTACTTATTGTGACTGTCACATTGAGGTTTTAATACTGACTCTGCTTCACAGGAACGTGTGCGTAACCACAAGTACAGAAGTGTTGGGGATTTGGAGAAGGATATTTTCCTCCTGTGTCACAATGCTCAGACCTATAACCTGGAGGGATCTCAGGTGAGCCCCAAAAAATTCTTCATTGAAATGCAACAAAATTATTTTTCACAGTCTCCATTTTATTATTGTAGTCGTAAATGGGTTGGATCTCGATGTGGTGAAGGATCCATGCAGTTTATGTACGTGGAGGGTTGTGTGTGTTTGTTTGTTTACCTCTGCAGATCTATGAGGATTCAATTGTCATTAAGTCTGTTTTCGAGAGCGCAAGACAGCGAATTGTCACAGACGAGGAACAAAAAGAGACGGTTAGCGCCAGTCACAGCGATAATGGCGGTGGAGCTGAAGACCAATTTGTTCCATCAGCAGGTGAGAGTTAAAACGCTAACATCAGGAGGGGTTGTGTGTTTTTACAATGATCACAGGAAAGCAAAAAGAAGATGAGGACCCACACTGTCTGGCTAAAAATGATCATCTGTATAATTACTGTTTGCTGGATGCTCTTGTGTTTAAAAACTTGACTTTTGGATGAACTGAAAATAGACTCATCCTTTTTTGTGTTTTTGTAACCAGTGAAACCATTACCAGTCCAGCTAAAGAAAGGGAATAAGGAGGAGAGAAGCAGAAATACCATGGCCAAGAGGCTCCACAGTGATTTAGACAGTGATGAGGATCTAGAGGATAACACCACAAAAGATGAAGGTTGAACTAAAGGGCCCTCCATGTTTTTGTATTCTGGTTCATGTCTATTCTCTACCACATTCCTTTTCATTGGTTTCTCCATTTTCTGAGCAAAAGAAAGGAAAATAAAACTGGAAGGACCACTCAAAGAGAGCCACTTATGGAACATAAGATGACTCATGCCACTCAAACACGTCTTGCTGCACATAGTGCTATTCATTTCATTTACTGTAGCTGGTCTTTTATTATGACTCCCCTTTTATCTGCCTTAGTCTCTGTGATTGCTTCTGCAAATGTTATGTAAAACACCAGTTTCACTGACTGTTTTTAATCAGTATATTTGATTGTATGAAATGCCTTCATATGTCTTGGAGCATGAAATGTATCTCTCCTGAAGCTGGCTCCTCCAGAGTAGCACCCACTGATGACAATGTTGACGTGTTCAGGGTCTGAGAATCGAAGCACATGGGACGATGTTTTTAAAGGAAATGAATGTGATTTTAGAGATGATAAATCTTTGATTTAAAAAGCAGTGGAAGTATGAAGTCTTACTGAAGTATTACTGATAGTAATCCTTTTGTCTGTTTCTGGTACTTGGTGAAAAAAGTTTGGTTCTGATCAAGGGTACTCAAGTTGAACATTTTTATCCCTTGTGCTACAGTATATTCACATATTGTACAGTTTGTGTGAAAAGTAAGTTAAATACAAAATTTCTTTTCATTTACTCTCCTGGTTGTTGGGGGGGAGGAATACATCATTGTTAAGACAATCCCTGGAAACATGTATCACTTAAACACTTGAGAAATAAATTTTACCAAAAGACCCATTGGTTGGTGATTATGATCATTATTATCATTAGTTGTAATTATAGTGGCCATTTTTGTAGTACTTGCAGTAGTCATGAAGTCATGGATGATGACTGCAGAACAGAGAGGTAGTCATTTAAATATATATACATATATGACAATATACATAACAGTATATAAACCACTATATTAACTGGAGACACTAAAGATGTTTTTTCAGTTATAGATATCACGATCAGATCTCACCCAGTTGATTACTAATATTTTTGGTATTACAAGTTTTCTGAGTTGTTATGTTAAAATATGCAAATTAAATATGCACTGATTTGTAAATGTCCAGAACAGAAATCTGAACATTGGATAAAGCCAGGTTCAAAATTCTTGTTTCATTTTACTGACATGTTAAGAGTCAAAGTTTTTCCAGAGGAATTACCTCTTACATAAATGTCTCTATTTATCACTTTAAAAATAAGAAAATAAGGCTGTGAATGACATATGAACAAAGACCAGTGTAAAAATCGTTTGATATCACTGTGATATGAGGCAAAATATTGTTTGTGAGTGACAAATCTGGTATAAGAGAATGTATGAATATAATGATTTCAAGCCTTTTGACTTTCAAGTTCACAAACATTATGAGTTAGAAAATGACATTGACCCAGAGACCCACTTCTACCAGGACATTAGAATGACTTGTGGGTATTATTCTGAGGACAAGTTCCATCCTGAAAGGGCTTTTCTGTGATCCACTTTAATAGTAGAAGTCTCTACAGTAACTTCTCCAAAATCAAAGATTACCTTCAACAGTTTCAGCAAAGATGTAGTGTAATAGAGCTAGAATAAAGAGCTGCAGGATGGATTAGAGGGTTACGAAATGTTTTGGCAAAATAGGGCCAACGGGGGGGGGGGGGGGGGGGGGGGGGGGGGACAATATAACAACTGTTATTGATAATCTAATGGAATGTGTTACCATTGAAATTAGAGCACCGGGGTCCTGTATTGATCAGTTTAATAAGAAGATTTCTGAGTTATATGAAAAACATAATGATAAGGTGATTCTGGTTTGTGGTGACTTCAACATTGATTTGCTAAAATCTAATGATCATATGAAAACTGCTGATTTTGTAAATATTATGTTTAGTTTGAGTGTTTATCCATTAATTGTAAAGCCTAGCAGAATAACAAAGGATAGTGCAACATTGATTGATAATATCTTTGTAAATATAACTGATGGAAAGATAAAAAAAGTGGACTATTAGTAACTGATGTAAGTGATTATTTGCCTGTTTTTGCAGTGTTGGAAATGGACAACAAGTTAACATTAAGTATGAATGGGCAGTTTACTATGATCATTTGTTACAAACCCATACAAATAATATAATAACATACATTGTTGGAAATGACAACTCAGTTATTCAAAATATAGATGATATTGTTAATGTGTTGTGTGTTAACTATTGACATGTCAGTTATAAAAGAAGTAATTGACTGTGTTCTCAAACCATTCACTTGTATATGTAATAAATCCTTTCTCACAGGTACTTCTCCTGATAAAATGAAAATTGCCAAAGTGGTTCCAATCTATAGAAATAGTGACAAACATATGGTATCAAATTATAGACCTGTGTCACTGGTACCTCAGTTTTCTACTTAAAATACTTGAAAAATTATTTGTAAACAGAGTGGACAACTTTGTTGCGAAATATGAGTTCTCTATCGTGTTGAGACTATCTCTCCACCCTACATATTCCATATGTACGGAGACTGACCCCCACAGGGACAGCTGACGTGGATATGAGTTACTGAGTGACCATCAATATGGGTTTAGGAGTAATTGATCTACATCTTTAGCAGTGATGAACTTAGTAGAAAATATTGCAACAGCAGTAGATAAAAAAACAGCACACTGTAGGTGTATTTATTTATTTACATAAAGCGTTTGACACAATTGATCATTCCCTCCTTCTTCAGAAATTCAACGCTATGCTATAAGAGGTGTCGTGCATCTTTGGTTAAGAAGTTACTTAAATAACAGATATCAGTTTGAAAAAAATCAATAATACTGAATCACATCTTAGAAGAGTAACCTATGGTGTTCCACAAGTTTCAGTACTGGGACCTTAGTTATTTATTCTTAATTTACATGATATTTGTAAGGTATCTAATATGTTGAAATTTGTAACATTTGCTGATGATACAAGTTTATTTTGTTCAGGAGACGACATGACAGAGTTATTAAAAAGGGTAAAAAGGGAAATGATCAAGTTGAAAACATGGTTAGCTGTTAATAAGTTATCATTAAATGAAAATAAAACAAAATGTATGGTGTTTGGTGGTGTTCGGGCTTATTGTGAAATGAAACTGAACTTCATTAGTGTTAAAATTGAAGGAGTATATGATGTGTTTTGGAGTGATTTTAGATCATAAACCATGTTGGAAGCCACATGGAGAATATATTAAACGGAAACTATCGAAATCTATTGCTGTTCTTTATAAGACAAGGGAGTTGTTCAACAAGAAATGTTTGTATATATTGTATTGTTCACTTGTAATGCCATATATGTCCTATTGTGCTGAAATTTGGGGAAATGCTTACAGAACAAATATAGATCCGATAACTAAACTTCAGAAAAGAGCCCTCAGAATAATACATAAAGCAGGTTATCGGGAATCTACAAATCAATTGTTTATAGCATCTTTACACCTTAAAATTTCCAGACGTGTATTTAAAAACATTGGAAATACTTTCTTGAGTTGTCAACAGAAACCTTCCTGTCTGTATTCAAAAATTCTTTAGATTAAGAGAAGGTAATTATAACTTAAAAGGGTTGTTAATTTATGAAACATGTAAAGTGAGAACCAATGTAAAATACAGATGTGTTTCAGTTTTGGGAGTTAAGTTATGGAATAGACTCAGTGCTGATTTGAAATTGTGTAGCTCTCTGTTGAATTTTAAAAAAGTCTTAAGATGTAGAATGAATATGGATTATAATGTAAAATGATCAAATTGTAAAATACTTGAGGATTAATTCATTTATTTTCCTTTCTAAAATAGGATAGGCAAAAATAAGCCTGGGGCTTCAGCCTATTCCTTTTTTGGTTACAGACTGTGAGACAATTTGTGTGAAATAATCTTTGTTTTTTCAGAAGTATGTAACCAAAATTAAAATTCTTCATTCATTCATTTAAAAATCTTCAGAATATAGACAGAAATAAAACTGGAAGGTTTGTGTCAATGATGTGTTGGTTCTACTGAAGTGGAGATCTCTGGCTCAAAGTATGAGAAAAAAAGAATAATTCTAAGAAAATAATCTGGGTGACTTTGAGATTTTAGACTATTTTGCTTCCAATATACATCTTCTTTCAGGCAAGTGGAAAGAAAACATTCGAAATACACATTTCATTTTATATCTTAGTTCAGATATATGTTCTGGAAATGTATGCAAAAAGCACATATTTAATTAAATGATGCCTCATTTGTATATTTAAACAAATAGAACTTGTAACACAAACAATAATGGTCTTAATGTAAGTAATCAGCTGGGGTAGTTTCATGGTGATATCTGTTGATGAGTTGTTTTTAGCCCTGTCACCTGTAGATGTATAGACTATAACAGTGTATAACTTTAAAAGCCGTGTTCTCAAAATGAGTTTTTTCTCAAACTCTGAGACAGAAATCTGCACATCAGTAGCTGATGTACTTTGCATACACCAAACATTTCACTTTTATTTCTATCTGTATTCTGAAGGTTTTTACAGACAGGTTTGTTCATATATCATTCATAGCCTGATTTATATAAAATTGTATTCCTAAAAACATGATAAAAATAGATTTTTTTTAAATGGCTGTTGACAGTATTTTCTGAATAATGGAGTGATAAAGGGAGATTCCCTCTTGTAAAAGATTTTGACTGTCAACAAAATGAAACAAGAATTGTGAACCTGGCTTTATCCAATGTTCAGATCTTTGGTCTAAAGTATGAAAATCATCACAAATTTTAGTGTGCATGTTTAAAAAAGAATTTTATACAAAAATAATTGTCTTAATCTAGGTTATCAACTGGGGAAGTTTCATGGTGGTATCTATCTGAGCTACAATAAACACCTTAATGTGCAGCTTGGATGTTTTCTTGCCAGTTAGTCTGAGAGAAGACATGAAGTCTATGGAAAGACTATGGAAGTGAAATAGCCCAAAATCTCAGAATTGACTGGTGCATTAAGAACATCGAAAAAGGTGCCTATCAGAGTCAGCTTTATTCCATTTAGAGTGCATGTCCTTCTTTGTGACTTGTATTTTTGACAATGTGCCAATAGGTGGTGCAAGAGAACTGTTTGATCGTCTCAGTATTGCTGGTTGCCATACATACATAAGCATGTGCTTGTGTAACCGCATACCCTTCCTTAATCGCTTGTCATAGTTCTTTGCAGCATTTCTAGCTATATATGAAATTGATCTATTAAATTGACAGTAACTGATAAGAGCATTATGTTTTGTACAGCACTTGTGGATGAAACCAAACCCTGGGCTGTGACACAAACTATTATTTCCATTAATGATACACAAATGCAAGTGATTTAAATTCTTCAAGAAACATACCTATCAAAAAATACAAAGATACAGCACCAATTTGTTTTTGTTTTTTAATTACAACCACTGTGTGACCATAGTCTACTCTAGACCAACCTGCTCACAGTGTTTCCAGTTAGTTAAAAGCACACAGTTGTTGCACTAACACCAATAGTCTCATTTACATCAAAGACAAGACATGAGAGAATGAGCATCCATAAATTACACAGCAATTTGTTCTCATGCACTCAATTGTTGATAGACGTTTGATGATTGTCTCTCTCTGAACTGCATTACAGTACATCATATGTCACAAGGGCCCATTTGTGGCAATGTCACTGCCAATGTGTGCCCACTTAGCCCTCAAAGGCTTCTAATTTACGTCAGTTAGAGGCAAAGAGGCACCAGTCCAAACACAAGTGTTGTACATATATGTGACAGATGAGTAGCCTTCACATGCTATAACCTGCAAGTAACATTAAAAACCTGCCTGCAAGTCCACTTATGCAATAAAGTTTTGTGAGAGCTTTGATGAGAAATTAAAAGTATGAAACCCCAAGATTTACTACCCATGTTTGCCTCTATATAGGCTAATGGAGTCCCCTACCGGGTTTATAAAAGTGCGCCTGATACCCTTAAATTTTTGTGGAAACAGCTAAGAATAGTTTGGGAAAAACAAATTATACCAAGAGCATGGCGTAGGGCAGGGGGTGTCCTCATTCCTAAGGAGAAGGAGTCTGTGGACCTTAGCCAGTTCCGGATGATTTCTCTCTTGAATGTGGAGGGGAAGATTTTCTTTAGTGTAGTAGCGCAGAGACTAGCTAGCTACTTAGAAAGGAATAGCTTAATAGATACCATGGTGCAGAAGGCAGGAATACCAGGTTTTTCAGGGTGTTTAGAGCATACTAGCATGATCCGGCACCAGATTCAGGCAGCGAAGATTAACAAAAGGGACCTACATGTAATATTTTTAGATCTTGCAAATGCGTTTGGTTCAGTACCGCACAGCCTCATTTGGAGTGCGTTTGACTACTTCAGAGTGCCACAGGTAGTTGTTAACTTAGTGAAAGCATATTTTCGGGATATTAGGTTGTGTCTAAGTACAGCAGGTTTCACAACAGGTTGCCAGAGGCTAGAAATAAGCATCATGGCAGGGTGTACAATTTCTCCATTAGCATTTACTATGGCAATGGAAGTAATCATCAGGGCTTCTAAGTGGGTGGTAGGTGGGGAGAGACGGCAGAATGGGTTGCATCTTCCACCAGTTAGGGCTTACATGGATGACATGACACTGGTGACCACAACAATGCCATGTACAAAGAGGCTACTAGAGAAGGTAAATAAGAACCTCAAGTGGGCCAGCATGAAAATCAAGCCTAGTAAATCTAGAAGCATCTCGATATGTAGAGGGAAGTTAAGTGATAGGAAGTTTGTCGTAGATGATGAGGAAATCCCAACAATTAGGGAAAAGTCAGTAAAGAGCTTAGGTAGGTGGTACAATGTAGAGTTGAATGATAAGGAACAGGTGGTGAAATTTAGAAAAGATGTGGCTGAAGGATTGGATAGAATAGATAAATCAGAACTTCCAGGAAAGTTGAAGTTGTGGTGTTTGCAATTTGGGCTATATCCTAGGTTAATGTGGCCATTGTCAGTTTATGAAATTCCAATATCTGTTGTGGAGAGAATGGAAAGGTCGGTTAGCTCCTACATTAGGAAGTGGTTGGGCGCTCCTAGGTGCCTAAGTAGTGTTGCATTGTATGGAAAAGGGATACTTCAGCTGCCAGTATCTAGTTTAACAGAGGAATTTAAATGTACCAAGGTCAGGACAGAGCTCTTGTTATCTGGGAGTAAGGACGTGGTAGTTAGGAGTGTGGTTCCAAATCCAACCAAGGGGAGGAAGTGGAACCCAAGATTGGCAGTTCAGGAGGCAGAGGCAGCTCTTAGACATGCAGAGATTGTAGGTAATGTTCAGTTTGGCCGGGGAGGCCTGGGGCTTGGCTCAGGTAAACCGGTATGGAATACAGCAGGCCTCAAAGATAAAAGAAAGTTGGTTGCCGAACAGATACGCAGACAGGAAGAGATAGTAAGGGGTGCAAAGGTAGTGGCCCAGGCTAAACAGGGACAGTGGTTGAATTGGGAAAGTGTAGAGAAGAGGAAGCTTAGTTGGAGGGACCTGTGGAGTATGGAGGAGAATCGTATTAGATTCCTGGTAGGGGCTACATACGATGTGTTACCAACCCCCCAGAACCTAAAACTGTGGGTAAATGAGGACCCATCATGCCCATTGTGTTCACGTACCGCAACTTTAAAGCATATTTTGTCAGGCTGTAAAGTTGGCTTGTCACAAGGCCGATATACATGGCGACATAATCAGGTGTTGAAATGTTTAGCTGCAGGCATCGAAGGGAAACGAAGACAGGTGAATTCAGAAGGTGTTAAGGATAGGGGCTTAGTAATTCAGTTTGTCCGTGAGGGAGAGAAATACAGAAGGGATAAGTTAGTGAGGAGGCAAGGGTGTGGCCGCCTAGAAGGTGCTTGTGATTGGGAAATGCAAGTAGATTTAGGGGGAAAGCCTGTTGTTCCTCAGGAAATAGTCTGTACCAGGCAGAGGCCTGACTTAGTGTTGTGGTCAGTGAGTCAACAGATAGTTTATTTCATTGAGCTGACAGTTCCTTGGGAAGACTCAGTGGAAGAAGCCTATGAAAGAAAAAAGCTTAGATATGCAGACTTAGGAGCAGAAGCTGAGCAGCGAGGATGGAAGACTAGGATTTGTCCAGTGGAAGTGGGGTGTAGGGGATTCATAGCAAGATCAACTGTCTCACTCCTGGGGGAACTCGGAGTGCGGGGACAGAATTTGAGGAAGACAGTGAGGGAAATGTCAGATGAAGCAATTAAATGCAGCCAGTTTATCTATTACAGAAGAAATAATGTCAGCTGGGGGCCAGCAGGGGGAACTACTAAGCAGGGCACATAACTCCTTGAGATCAGGTGGAGAGATCCACTTCCTGTCAGGAGAAATCCAGGAAGAGGAAGTATTTAAGTGTGGGAGTGGCCTATTGGAATCCATTTTGTTTGAGGCCATGCGGCAAGGTGAGTGTGCTTGCTGATCCTGTAAGTCCAGTTAGCTCCTTTAACTTTAGCTTATATTGTAGTTATGCTATGTAGTGTGTGAAATAGAGTATGGTGAATGTGACAGGAAAGCTAGTATCAGCATTGCTTCTGCCTGGAGCTCGCATAAACGGAGCCTGGGCTTGGTTGAAGTTGGCAGTGCTGTTTGGGCTGAGATCACTGTCCAGCCTCCTGGAGGTGTCATTGTTGTGAGGGCTCGTCCTGGGGAGGTAGACTGTACAGCCTAACCCGGCGGGGGAGTGTGATAGCCTAACAAGGCTTCCTTCCCTGGGTCTACCTCCTCTGTGGTAGTATAGGTAAGGTAAAGGAGGTTGTTCGGTTAGTGTGGGGAGCAGTGAGACCTGGCATTAGGGGAGTGTCTCTGGGACGCCAGAGATCACTGTCTAGCCTCCTGGAGGTGTCGTGGGACTAACTAGACGAAACACCGGTGAAAGGAGGTTCCCACCCGATGACCCCAAAGACATGTTAGTTATCACTGCTCACGGGTCTATATAGTTAAGCCTTGCCATAATAGCTTATCGTAGGGCTTAGGAGGATTATTCACTGAGTGCTGATCCCTTTTTTTTTTGTTTTTTATTAGAGCACAAACTTCTTGTGTTTATTTGAATTGAATTATATTATGAGAGTATTTAATAAGTCAGTATGATGAAAATATGCAATAATTGTGATAACACCATGATGTCTGGTTATTACTGAGAAATGATTAGGTAAAAGTTTAACCTGATCTACTGGTGGTATTATACACAGTGCATTCAGAACCCTACATTTTTTTCATGTTGTTATGTTGCAGTTATGCTGAAATCATTTACATTAATTTTACCTCTCATGAATCTATAGTCAAAACCCAATAATGACGATACAAAAGCAGGTTTTTAGATTTGTTTTTGTTTTTCTTATTTATTATGACTAAATCTCACAATAACAGTATTCAGACCAACAACCCAGTACTTGAAGCACCTTCGGCAGTAATTACAGCCTGAGGTCTTCCTGGGTTTGACGCAACAAGCCTTTCAAACCTGGATCTTGGAATTTTTAATTTGTCTGGCCGATCCTCTCGAACGCTGTCAGGTTGGATGGGAGACGTCAGTGGATAGCTATTTTTTCTCCAGCAAGGTTTAATTCAGTAGTGCCTCATACAATCTGGGGCGCTCATTTTTTAAAACTAGATAGTGGTATCTTGTGGAACTAGACAACCTAAGGCATCCATTGGTACCAACCATGCTGACACTGCTTGTCAGGTAGAGGGGTAGGTAACTTTTCAAATTTAGGCTCAATTCTGGCGAGGAAACAACTGGCATGGCCATTTTCAAAGGGGCCCTTTGGTTGTCAACTAGCTTATACACTACAACAATATAATAAAAGCCCTGAAAATAAGTTCTAGCTTTTGGTTTTGTGCCACCCCAAGACTTTCAATGGCCCTATCTAGCCATTCCCATGAAAAATTTCTGGGGGTACCACTTGTTCTTTTGGGTTCCCTTTTACAAGGCGGGAATGCTGCGCTGTTATTCCACCTTACCATTGTTTATAAAAGGTACAACCGTGGAATGGGAAACAGAGTCGTCTTGCCTTTGAGCCAGCAGCAGAAGTAGTAACGACACTGAATCAATGTCTGTGTAAAAGGAACAGCCAGCAGGAGGGACCATAAATGGGATGGGTGTGATGTTTTGAAGGCATGTTATGTGTGCAACCTACCGCCCGGAGATTTATAAAGCAGCTAGAAGCAGTTAGCAGCTTACTCAAAGAAGAAGAATGATAGCCAAAAATGTCGGTAAACTGGGGAGACAGTGAGGTCAAAGAGCTCTTTACCCTCAGAGCAGAGAATGAGATCAACCGTCATAAAACAGGGACAGAATGATTGTTATTGCCATGTTAATGCCCCTGTTATTGTTAATAAAGCACTGCTGATGTGTATGTTATATGTCACACTAGAGGCCAGCACTGTTACATTACGTCACACCCGTCACACCTCTGCCGGCAAGCTATGTAAAATCACACACTGGGGTGGCATTATGCTGCCATTATTTGGTTCTGTGTGAAAATGTGAAGATGGCATAAAAAAGGGACTTGGTAACAACCCTATAGAACAATCTTTGTAAAAAGGGCTACAGAGTTGTCCTTAAGAAACTCCTGCTTTGACTAGACTGTTCTGAGGGTCGTTGAGCTGTTGGAGGGTAAACCTTGGGCCCAGTCTGAGGTCAGTTTGGCCAAGTTACCTTTAAGAAGTGTTCTGGTTGTTCCAGACTTCTTCCATTTAAAAATCACGGAGGCCATGGTGCTTATGGGAACCTTCATTGTAGCAGAATATTTTTTGTAGCCTTCTCTAGATCTGTGTGGCAACACAATTCTGTTTCTGAGCTCTCAAATAATCTGATCTATGCACAGCATTTTAGGCCTGGTTTGGTCAGCAAGCTCCTGAGAAAACCTACTGGATCTCTTCCACTTGCTCCCGAAATGTTCAGCACACTTTAGCAGCCACCTGTTGTTTCTCACTGTAAAGGTGGCAGTGACCTTTAGTGAGCATGCCAGAGAGCTGCTCCCCACAGTTCTGCTGTACATAAAAGACAGAGCTATGTGGATTTACCCATATGGGCTGAAATGAAAGCTGCACAGAGTGGCAGCCTGAGCTGACTCTCTGTGGGACTCTCAGTCAATACAACTTTTCCACATTTCAGGGAGTTATTTGAGTCATTGTTAATATCAATAATATCACTCACTGGAGCTTCAAACTGCTGCTGTTTCATTAGTGACTGGGTTTAAAAATGTCTCTGTCTGAATATACGATGTAGTCAAATATCTGCATGCAGGCACATAACAGAGGGAACTCACTCAAAAGTGAGTGGTGGTGTGCTTGTATTAAAATCTCATGCTATCTTGATGTCATTGCCCGGATGATTTAATGTATCACATGAGGTCATGGCTACAAACACAAGCCAACACTGATATACAGTTTGTGTTTAATCTTTGTAGACACAACTAAATGAGTGTCTGAACTACAAAAAGAACTGTTTTTGTTGGGAATCCCAACTCTTAGTTTGGTTTCATCTGGTTTTGGTCTCATGTCTCATCACTAACTCTCCTGTCAGTTCAGATCATGCCTCCCTCTCAGCCCATTCAGTCTGCTCACTACCTGCACCTGATTTTCCTCGCCCATCGCCACACCTGTGGGTCATTCTCCCATCAGTCCTTCAGTATATATATCAGTCCATTTTCCCCTGCCCTCTGCCAGATTGTCTTGTGTTTCTGCCAAGCTATCCAGCATGCTTTCCCTTTTTTTTGCCTCATCACCTGTTTTTGACCCTGTCTGCCTGTTTTTTGGACTCTGGATTCCTTGCCTGCCCCTTGTCTGATTTGTTTGCTGGTTGGACTGATTTCCTGGTTTGACTTTCCCTGCAACTTTATTGTCTCTTTGTCGTGCATTTGGGTTCAAACCTGTACTGTTGAATCTTACAGTTTTACATGAAAGCAGTCTGTTAAGTGTAAAACTATGTGTCAAGTGGACTCAAGTACGCTCAACCTGATTCACATTGATAAAAGCATACGTGACACTAACTTTCTCTCTAAATTTAAAATATGCCATCAGTAGAACCTTACACTGACACAAAAACACCCAGGACAGTGTTCAAGTGTTTTAGTCACCAGCCTGTAGAGTTGACCGAAAAGGATGAAATAACATCAGAGATCTCACAGAGAAAATTTTGACAACATAGCTCATTATCTCAGTGCTTTCTGACAGCCAACTCACAAGTCTGGAGGTCAGAGCGTCCTTCAATGTACCAACATGAGGGTTGCCTGCTCACAACACTGTAACTTTGTGAGCATATTTTTGAAGCGCAGTTAAATATAAGGAACCCAATGTTTGCCTAAAAGAGATAGGACCTAAAACAACCTACAATCCACTAAAACATCTAAGGTGTAAAACACAGCTTGTTGTAATGCCATTTTACCCAGACAGAACCAAAACAACCATATTACTTTAATTTAAAAATATTTTATAATTTTATAATTCAACCAAATACCAGTGTAATAGGGAGGCAGTTATATAAAGAGCTATATCTCACTGGAATACTCTGCCATACTTTATTCATCAAGAATCCACTATTTTAAAAATGGTTTAATGAAACAACTTAAAATGAGAAAGAAAAAGCAGAATAGGTATTCTTTACCGTAAAGTAAATTGCAATTTACTTTTAGCTGCACTAGGGGCCAGTCGGTCTGTCCACCACTTTGGTCAAGATTAAAATTGTTCCACAAATAATAGTGGATTATCTAATGCCACCAGTAGACTTGGGTGATACATACAGTACAGGCCAAATGTTTGGACACACCTTCTCATTCAATGCGTTTTCTTTATTTTCATGACTATTTACATTGTAGATTCTCACTGAAGGCATCAAAACTATGAATGAACACATGTGGAGTTATGTACTTAACAAAAAAAGGTGAAATAACTGAAAACATGTTTTATATTCTAGTTTCTTCAAAATAGCCACCCTTTGCTCTGATTACTGCTTTGCACACTCTTGGCATTCTCTCGATGAGCTTCAAGAGGTAGTCACCTGAAATGGTTTTCCAACAGTCTTGAAGGAGTTCCCAGAGGTGTTTAGCACTTGTTGGCCCCTTTGCCTTCACTCTGCGGTCCAGCTCACCCCAAACCATCTCGATTGGGTTCAGGTCCGGTGACTGTGGAGGCCAGGTCATCTGCCACAGCACTCCATCACTCTCCTTCTTGGTCAAATAGCCCTTACACAGCCTGGAGGTGTGTTTGGGGTCATTGTCCTGTTGAAAAATAAATGATCGTCCAACTAAACGCAAACCGGATGGGATGGCATGTCGCTGCAGGATGCTGTGGTAGCCATGCTGGTTCAGTGTGCCTTCAATTTTGAATAAATCCCCAACAGTGTCACCAGCAAAACACCCCCACACCATCACATCTCCTCCTCCATGCTTCACAGTGGGAACCAGGCATGTGGAATCCATCCGTTCACCTTTTCTGCGTCTCACAAAGACACGGCGGTTGGAACCAAAGATCTCAAATTTGGACTCATCAGACCAAAGCACAGATTTCCACTGGTCTAATGTCCATTCCTTGTGTTTCTTGGCCCAAACAAATCTCTTCTGCTCGTTGCCTCTCCTTAGCAGTGGCTTCCTAGCAGCTATTTGACCATGAAGGCCTGATTCGTGCAGTCTCCTCTTAACAGTTGTTCTAGAGATGGGTCTGCTGCTAGAACTCTGATCTGAGCTGCTGTTAACTTGCGATTTCTGAGGCTGGTGACTCGGATGAACTTATCCTCAGAAGCAGAGGTGACTCTTGGTCTTCCTTTCCTGGGTCTTTCCTCATGTGTGCCAGTTTCGTTGTAGCGCTTGATGGTTTTTGCGAATCCACTTGGGGACACATTTAAAGTTTTTGCAATTTTCCAGACTGACTGACCTTCATTTCTTAAAGTAATGATGGCCACTCGTTTTTCTTTAGTTAGCTGATTGGTTCTTGCCATAATATGAATTTTAACAGTTGTCCAATAGGGCTGTCGGCTGTGTATTAACCTGACTTCTGCACAACACAACTGATGGTCCCAACCCCATTGATAAAGCAAGAAATTCCACTAATTAACCCTGATAAGGCACACCTGTGAAGTGGAAACCATTTCAGGTGACTACCTCTTGAAGCTCATCGAGAGAATGCCAAGAGTGTGCAAAGCAGTAATCAGAGCAAAGGGTGGCTATTTTGAAGAAACTAGAATATAAAACATGTTTTCAGTTATTTCACCTTTTTTTGTTAAGTACATAACTCCACATGTGTTCATTCATAGTTTTGATACCTTCAGTGAGAATCTACAATGTAAATAGTCATGAAAATAAAGAAAACGCATTGAATGAGAAGGTGTGTCCAAACTTTTGGCCTGTACTGTATATTCACATGTGCCGGGGTATTCGGTATATGATGGTATTTGTGTAAAAGAAAAAAAAACAGTAAAAGTAAAGTAAAGTAAAAGCTGAGCTACTGGTGACTGAAGTCACTGTAGCATGTATGTAATAGCCTACAATGCATTGTTTCTAATATGCAGTGAGTCTACTTAGACGAGTCTTGCTGGGTCTAAAAACTTACGGCCCATAGAATAATAAATTGATTGGAAATAAGCACCCTTCTTTCATTTCATTCCATTTATTTATTTATTGAATTGGGGCAATGCACATTAATCAACATTAATGTAATTAACATCAATGTAAATGCACCAGACTTAGCATACATGCTAAATTTCATCTGTAGTCCCAAGGCAGGTACCTACATAACACAGACACAGTAAGACTTTTAAAAACCTCACAACTACAAATCATACAATAGACAATTTCAAAACAAGACACAGGCAGACAATATCAAAACAGTCTTACACAAGTCCTACACCTAGGTACATTACAGTATCCTCTAGTTAGCGCTCTAGTTCTTCGTCTATCATTGTCTTTTTTCTGGATGAAGTCATTCAGTGGTGGTGGGGCAAGACCATTTAAAACTTTAAAAATGAGACAAACATCCATGAAGATGTGATAACTGTCTAGGTCAAGAATATTAAATTAATTTATGTGTGAAAATATCATGGCAGGAGGACAGCTGTTGCTGCAGATACCGACACATCAGTGGCTGAAGACTTCTGCTTCTGCAGTTGGTCATCTCAGTTTGTGGCAATTCTCCCGAACAGGGGCAGAGGCATTTTCTTTTTTACTACTCCTGTAATGTTATCCCCATCACTTAGCTCAGCTGCCTGTTCCAGCAGTATATACTGACTTCTGGTGGTGCATGCTGTGCACTGCAATAATACGTTACCTAAATACAGCATCTCTGTATCAGGTTAATAAAAGACGAGTATGTATAATTTTGACGGTATTGAAAATTATATCTACTGGATTTGTAAATACTCCCGCATACCCTCATACCTTGATACTGCTCAAACCTAGCCACTTGCAAATCAAATCTTCAATTATTAAGAGAAATATTTTAACATCTACTGAATGGACTTGCACAAAGTATTGTGCAGCCATTCATGGTTCCCACTTAACCTGACTTTTCTTTGGTACCACAATGATGATGACATTTATGGTTCTTTGTGAAGTGTCTAGACAACACTCAAATGGATTGCCATGAAATTTAGTGGTGAGAAGACCCTTCGTCTAGTTATTTTCTGGTCAAAATTTCCATTTCCATCCACAAAGATATGCAAAACTAACCTCAGATGTACTTTGTCTGTAGATGGTGGAAAATGCAAAACCAAAGCTGTACAAAGATGGAGCCAAAAACATCCCGAATAGAGGTGATGGTACCATCTTTGTAATATGGAACCAGGGTCTGCGCAATTATGATAGGGAAGTGGAGCTGCAGTATTGAGTTCTCGCTCATACTCCTGTCTGACCCAGCCACTTGGGGCGATCTTTGGCTTCACTTTTGTGGAGCTGTCATGCCATAAATCTTTATGCACAGATATTGTGTTAAACATTATAGAGAGGTTCAGGAATGAGTCCTAAAATCTAGCAATTAGTATTTTACCACTCCTGGTTACTTTATCCAGAAGTTAATGAGTTTCTGAACGTTTTTTGGTTACATACCTGAATAAGGTTTTCACATTTTTTTTATGACATAAAATACGTCAGTAAGTACCACACTCGTGAATTTTGAAGCTTTTATGTGTCTTTAAAAAGGCAGTTGCTAAGAAGTGGCTAAATGAGACTGCAGAATGTCAGCACGGCTTTACAGCCTTGTGTGTAAAGCCTAATGGCGACGTGGCAGCTATTAGACAGTTGGTTTATAGCCTTAACGTTTAATGTCTGCCAATTGCATTTATGCTAAAAAAAATCCTAAAAGTGGTGTTAATTTGTGAAGATTATCTTGCTGAACAAAATGTGTTAATATCATAAACTTTTGTTTGCCACAGAGCTTATTTCTGCAAAAATCCAAAATCAAATGGAAAAATTCCATAGGCGTTTTGACGAGGGAACCAGGGCAATACTGATTTACATGTCAGTCTACAAAAAAGCATTGTCCCTGCAACACTCTATATATGTTAAATATCAGTATGTGACATAGACGTTTCTAGCCCATTTTTGGGGGTGCTGAAGCACCCCTAAAATTTGAGGGTTTTTTTTATTTTTTTTACAGTATGTCCCTTTTTAACAAGCTAGAAAAGTATCAAAACCATACAGTACTTGGTTGCAACGTAATATTTTAACAACAAAAATACAGCAGCAACCCTCCCCACCCCTTGCCTCAAAAATGGTTTGATCCACCCCATCCCTCCCACCTTTCCCCGACTCGGGCTCTGAGAGCTCTATCTGCACAGAGCAATGCGCTGCCTTCCATGTGCAGTAGTGGTGTAAGTACCTGGCTTAAACCAGGATATGTGGCACATTTCCTAACTTCTACCACTCAATACCAACACATTATTATCATTACCAGTCCTCATTTTTGCTGCATTTAATCGTAGGTCACTGTTTATGTTGTTAGGTAGGAGTTAGCTGACATTTTTTCTAGCTAGGAAACGTTACAGGTGGTCAGTACCACTGTCCTCTGTTTGAATTGGAATGAGAGAAGCTAGCTGTTGTGTCATGTGCATGTGTTAATATTAAAGCCAAGGTGCTACTGACTAGCTAACTGACTGGATGTCCATTAACATTATAACTCCTATTGTGTGTATTTATTATTATTATTATTATTTTGTAGATTTCAAGCACTTTTCTTTTTTGAAGTGTATTTTTATTTATGTATTTGTATTATATAATACAGACAAGAAGGGAAACGGCAGAGACAAACATTGAAAAAGTCAATTAGTGTTAATATGTTAATGTTATATGTTGTGCATTGCATTTCAAATAAAAGTCCAAAAAATAAGTCCAAGGTCCGTTTTTGGTATTTTTGGTACTCACTATAGGGGGCTGGTTTACTCCAGAAACAAACATACTGTTTATGTGTATGTTGAGGAGCTGCTGTATCAAAATGAGTTATCCTCCCCCAGAAATTAGGGTTACGATATGTTTCTTTTATGATTCCAATCCATTCCTCTTTTGCTGTGGCTCAGCATTTAAATAACCTTTATCAGATTTGATGGTTTAGTCACAGACCTTCCCAAAAAGTGTTGTGTTTTTCTTTCACAAATGTGGGAATGAAATTGAGTTAAAATGTACAAAACAGTGAAATTTCTCTTGCCTGGCCGGGCAGCTCTCTGGGTGCTCAGCATCCCTTAACCTCTGATCCTAGAATCGCCCCTGGTATGTGAACACCTTAGCATGCTGACATTAGTATCTAGCTCAAAGCACTGAAGCGTGTCTGTTCTGCCAGATGAGACAGACGACTGAAATATGAAACACAGAAATGATTTCTTATAACGATCCAAAGAAACAATAAAAGAGTTGTCATTTCCTCAGGGATAACAGTCTTACCTGAATTGCAGTCGAGTTGCTCTCTGTAAATCTAAATCCCACATTAATCACCAGAAGGCTCATGAGAATATTGCTCATCAACACACCCCAGTATTGCAGATCTAATATAAAGTGTCTATTATTTTGTTCAGCCAAAGTACATTTTCTGCTGTATTCCCCAGGTAGAATAGGATAATGAAAACTAAATAAATCAATTTACAATATTGAGATATGCTCCTTAACATTTAATGAAGTGCAGAGTGTTAGAAGTAGAAAAGCCCCTCACAGATGTTTAGAGATTAACATTGTCCTTAGTGTGGGCCAGCTAAAAGGCGTGGGCATCAAACAATAAATAGCTCTGGGAAACAAAGCGGCACGTATGTCTTCTTGATGAAAATCACACGTAAAATGACACGTAAACCTAATGGAGGAGCAGGGACAGAGATATTGCTGGAGGTAGACACACTAATGGCTTTTGGAGATTTGTAGCCCCAGAAGGTGACTTTAATCTGTTGAGAAGACAATCCATTTTCTCTTCACCCATAGGACACAGATTTAATAGATAGTTTATCGTGGCCTTGGCTAATCAACTGTAATAATAACTGTTGATCACATCTGACCTCATTGCTCTTTTGGTGTCACTCTTGGTAGGAGAATGTCTACACCAACATTTATCTATGTTTTTATGCTTTATTTGCCAGACTAGCATGGGTCATTTGGAGTTTTTCATTATTTGTATGACCTTTCACATTTATTTCTGCCTTTCTGAAGTAGATGACACATATTTCTCTGAGTGCTGACATTTTGGTTTATTAAACAATAAAACACATCAGCTGTCTTCTTACAGTCATAGGTTACAGTACACATACAACAATTAGGAGTACAACATTATCGGAGACAGCACCTTGAGGAATAATGACCGGAATATAAAAGTCAATAATTCAATTACTGTGTATCCTCTGCCGGTGTTGCTATTCTCTGCTTCACTGAGTACATACAGTGGACCTATAAACTCATCCGTTTTTGGGGGGGGTGAGTTTTTCCTTGTCTGCTGTGAGGGTCTTAAAACAGGGGGATGTTGTATGCTATAAGGCCCTCCAGGTAAATTGTAATTTGTGATATTGGGCTTTATGAATAAAATGTAACTGATTTAAATCTTGGTGACAACTAACCTGGAAATCCAGATACACGGTGCCTGATACACAAGGATCTCTTTAGGATCTGTATGAAACACACCAGGCTTTCAACTAACTCCAGTGTAAACCCATCACGGCAATATTAGACACTCAGAGTAACTGCTATAAAGAGTGAAAAAGTCTGCTTAGGGACACAGAACTTTCACCCAGAAGACCACTGTTTGTGTCCTGTGTGAAATAGGGTTGGGAACGATTAACCGATACGACCGGATATCCGGTTTGACAAGCGAGACATACGGCTACGTCGGTAGCAGCCTCCTCAATCGATACGAATCAGCCATGAATCCTTAGATGAATCGATTGTAGAGTCATGGATTTGGGTATCGCGAGACTAGCAATCGGTTGACTGGCTTTAACAGTTTGCAACTCGAAAACAACGCGAGAGCCGGCCCGGTGGCATGCTCTGTAGCAGGCATTACTGACAATGATGATGGATGTAAACATCAGCGCCAGCTTGACCGGTGGAGATGAGGAACAGAAGCTAATGATGGTTGGATAAACCATGGAGCAGCCAAGCCGCAGCAGAAACTAAAGGCGAATCCTGCCGGTTGTGGGTTGAACGCGGGGTCACAGACACAGACAGAAATACGTATTCCTGTCAAATATGGCGATGCATGATAACGGCTTACCGGCCGGCGACCGAGAAGCCCGGCTCCAGGTCCAAGAAGTCTTCGTCGGTGTCATGACTGCCCAAAAATACCAGCCAAGCCCTGGCAGCACACAGGTATGTGACGTGTCAGAGGAGAAACTGTTCTTTACTTGTCAGAGGAGGAAGGTGGCTGGTTGATTTTTATTTTATTTATTTATTTTATTTTGATCCCCCCTTATGTTAATCACTTATTGATGCTGTTTTTGAAGTATAAATAAGTCAATAAGTAATTTATTCCATTGAAATATCATTGATGTATTATATAAAAGTCATTTATCTTTTTATAAATGACAGAGTGTAGCAAACACAGAGAAATAGTCTGACATGCTGTCAGTGATAAGCTGCTAGTCATCACAGCCCATGATATCAACTATTAACAGGAGATGTCAGATTCTGCCCCTACATTGCATGTTATTATTTTATTCTGCTTTATGTTTATATTGTACAGCATTATAATAAACTTTATTCCAGACTCAAGTCCATATAAGATACATACAAAAACACAGACAATACCATAAAAACAACACAACAAGTAGGTTTAAAACACTTAAATTTTACTTAAAGTTCACTTCACTTAAAGTTTAAAACTTCTTCTCATTTTTATATTGATCCCATCCAACAAAATGATGTTCATTCAGCAAGTCTTTTTTTGGTCCATGTCTAAAAATAAATACATTTGACATGTGATTTTGTTGTTGTTTGACTTTTTATTTTATTTTTGCTAGTGCCATACAGCAACAATGCTTGGGGATGTGGTCTTTTACAAATCTGAAAATACTGTAAGAATGTCACTTTTATAGAATTGGCTTCTTTATTTTATAATGTATGATTAATGTCTACATCGACAAATGTTAACCATAGAATCGTATCGAATCGTATCGGTTCTACACTGTATCGAATCGTTCTATATTAAAAATATATCGTTTTTGAATCGTATCGTAACCCGTGTATCTAGATACGTATCGAATCGTCTATCACAGAGAGATTCCCAACCCTAGTGTGAAACCAAAAGTCAGTGTTGACTTATTTTAACATAATGTTATGTTAAGCCATGTTCATACATCACATAGTTAGGTCATCTCATGTCACATATTTACATCACATTATGTCTAACTGTAACCCCTTAATAAACATACTAACCCAAACTATTATCGTTGTTCTTAACCTAACCGCAACATTTCACATAAGCCATGTTTTATGGTTTCACCTAGGAGACTACTGTGCGTCTGATACGGATGTTAAAGGGTATTTGATGACATGGGAATGAGGGCAACTTGGTACGTAACCTAACTTGAATTAAATACAGTACATGATGCACTGTAAGTTAAGTGCATTACACAAGTCAGCTTTCATACTTTCACACAGGACACGAACAGTGTCATCCTGGATCAAAGTCCTGTATTTGTGTCACCCATCCATCCACCTTGACTTCATCTCCACACGGACTATGTCACCTGACTGCCTCCTTTGCACATAGGGCCAATGATCAAATTGCTGCTTTTGACTAGCTGGGAATATGTTGAGAAGAGATGACGCAAAATGACATTAAACAAGATGAGATGAAATGCAGTCGAATATTGCGCTGTTTTTGGTTTGGTTTTGGTCAAGTCTACATATAAAATCTGAACAGTTATCATGAGCTTAAAATCACATCCTCTAATCAGCAGACTGAGCTAATGTTTGCAGTAATATTTACTCCTGTATACTGACAATGCATATTTATTCTTATTGTTCAGTTAAAATGGGAATTATATAAGAGTTACATGTCCCCATCTCAAAGCTCACCCCAGGCATTGTTTCAAAGCAATTTAACTGTATAATACAAATTTACATGTCCCCTAAAATGACATAATAATGTAGCATACTTAACACTCTGGTAGTCTAAATACATAAAACAATCTCTTGTTTTAAAAAAGGCCTCAGCTAAGGTCCACCTATCATTGAACAGTCTAGATAGATCTGTATTACCAGTGTTCATCATCCTCAGTGCAAGTATGTTTACTTCAAAGTAACTTCTCTGTCCACCTGTCCCATGATCACAGAGCTGCTGGTGCTGCAGGACTTCACCCTCAGAGGAAGACGCACATATTTCTGCTTGCTCTTCATTAAACTTTCCAGTAGACAAGCCCCTCTCTGATCCCATGTTAGTCCTCTGACATTCAAGTCTATTTAGCCCAGCTGGAGGGCAGGTATGTCTTTGTACTGTCAGCATCAAATCTCCACCGTATGGGTGCACTATGGCTGCAAAAACACGATAAAGACCTCAACAAATCTTGCTTGCGTGACAGCCCACTCTGAGCAGGCCTCTCAATCCCAGACGCCAGAAGAAGATGCTGGCATAGTTCATTTCTGCAAACCAGAGATGTTACATTCGCTCATATGTATCATATTAATGTTTCTAGACACAAAAACACCCAGTATAGAGTTTCATTATTGCAGTGCTTTCTGAAAGCCGACTCACAAGTCTGAAGGTCAGAGCATCCTTTGGTGTACCAACATGAGGGTTGCCTGCTAGCAACACAGTAACTATGTGAGTATATTGTTGAAGCACAGTAAAATGAATGGAACCTAATGGTTGCTTGAGGGACAGGATCTAAAAAATGATGGTTGGCTGAATGATTTTGAAGAATATTTTTCAATTAACAGTGTGCAATTTGGTAAAAAATGTTTGGTGTAAAACATGTCTTGTTATAGTGTGACCTTTAACCAAAGGGAACCAGACCAACCATAGTATCTGCATTCAAGAATGTTTTGATATTTTTTTAATGTATATAAAGTAAAAGAAAGTAAAGTAAGTTGTCAAACAAGGCAGATGGGGAGAGGTCACATAGGCCACCTCAATAAAACCAATGTAAATGGAAAAAACAATTGACCCATGGCTAAGTCACACCCCCCTCCACTCACTCGGACAAACTATCAACATTCATTGACTGGGCGATATGGCAGGTGTCATAGTACACGGCATTTTGCAGGAGGCAGTTGATGATTTTTGGAGACATAACGATCAGATGTCATTGAGAAGTAACCAAAAGGGCCTAAACTACACATTGGAGGGATATATTCATCATTCAATTGTTGAGAAGGTCGATGAAAAGCTTAAATTACAAGCTAAAATGTACAGGTCACAGTGTACGCTCGTGAACCACATCTCATTGCTGTTGCCATCATAGACAACAAGTTAAAGTGCCACTGAAGTGTTTTCTGTTTTTGGCTCAGAGTATGAGAAAAGGATAACAGCCTTTTTACCATCTTTACCAAGATTGTCTCTCTGTTAGTTTGGTGCTACAGTATTTACACTGAATCATTCAGCATAACGTTTGCCAACCTTTGCTATCTCTGCGATTACAGATAAATTAATGAAGCTAAGCTCCAGAAGTTAACGTTAGCTTACCTTGAGTCCTTTGGACAACAGTTAACAATGATGTACGATCACCAAAGTACAACCTAGAACAAAATAGGCTAATGAACTCCCAGCAAACAAGGTGACATGATGAACAACGCAGCTAGGAGCTAACGTTAGGCTAACTTTAGCTAACGTTAGCTAGAGATGTTAAAGATAACTTTATATTTCTTTCCAGCAAAGTGACAATATGTTGCCTCAAGCACAATGTTGACTTACCTTAGAACAGATGTAGACATCCTTGTTAATCTTATTCACGTTGAGTTTATATTGTGGTCTACCATTACCACACAACTTTATCCAAAGGAGACACTTTTCTTGGTTGAGATATGGATTAAGAAAGTGTAAAAAAATACACCTCGTCGCCCAGCCTCTCAGGATATCTTGTGTCGGAGTTGCACGTACCCCATGCACACTGTTTGACCATTTTTAAACTTCAAATCTCCGAAAAAGCTCATAAAACCAAACAAAACTGACTTTCTGTAATGCATTTCAATGAACGTCCAGGCAGAGAATGTCCGAGTGTATGGGAATGGCTATACGCACTGTGATTGGCACATCGCATTTGAGGGCGGGACTTAGCCATAGGTCAATTATGTAAAGAGCCATATCTACTATTTAAAACGGGTTTTTATAAATGAGCAAAATAAATAAGCAAAATAAGTATTCTTTAACATACTTTCTTTGTAGTGTAAATGTTCCAGTATAAATTCAGATTTACTTATAGCCACACAAGAGGGCAGTTGGTCTGTCAACCACTTCTGTCTAGATTAAAGTTGTTCTGCAGAAATTAGTTTGATAAGTTTGGTGACCTGTTGACTGTTCCTGTAGCCACCATGAGGTGATTGGGTTGGGCCTCTCCTTTCATGAGCCTGGTGGGCGGAGTCGGGTCATCTGGGAGATTCAGCTCATCTGGTCTGGCTCCTCTCACTTCGAACCTGTTTGGTTTTGTTGTATTTAGTTTGTCTGCAATGTTAATTTTGAAAGCTATTTTAGATTTAGTCTTAGTCTTAGTTTTGAGATGATAATGCTTATTAATTTTAGTCACATTTTAGTCATTTTTATCCTCCATAGTTTAAGTCTAGTTTTAGTCGATAAAAATTCAAAACATTCTAGTCAGCTTTTAGTCTTTATGTTTTCTATGTTTCAACTGTTAAGAAGCAGAAAATAACTTAATAAAGCCTGCATTCTTTCTCTGTCTGCAACGTTAGTCATGAGGATTAAACTCCTCCTCTCACAGAGTTGGTGATTAAAACTAAACATTCATCTCTGTCAGAAAAAAATCTGCTGCGTTCAGACTGTTTACTTACAGCACAGTTACACTCACGGATAACTGAGCCTCCTACCTCAGTCCGGGTTTGGAATCCTGCAGGGATCAACTGTGAAGTCTGGAGGCTGGTGGCTTCTTGCCCCACTGCCATTCAGTGGCTAACAAGTGGAGCTAACCGCTAACAGCCACTGCTGCAACCGGCTGCAACTAACAAACTCCACAAATCCATTCAGCAGCTCAATCATTTACAGCCAGACACTCATGGCTAATTATTTACTGCTGAATTACAGCTCACAACTCGCACCAACGGGGCGGCACGGTGGTGTGGTGGTTAGCACTGTTGCCTCACAGCAAGAGGGTTGCCGATTCGATCCCGGGTGTGGGGCCCTTCTGTGCAGAGTTTGCATGTTCTCCCCGTGTCAGCGTGGGTTCTCTCCGGGCACTCCGGCTTCCTCCCACAGTCCAAAGACATGCAGATTGGGGACTAGGTTAATTGATAACTCTAAATTGTCCATAGGTGTGAATGTGAGTGTGAATGGTTGTTTGTCTCTATATGTCAGCCCTGCGATAGTCTGGCGACCTGTCCAGGGTGTACCCTGCCTCTCGCCCGATGTCAGCTGGGATAGGCTCCAGCCCCCCCGCGACCCTCAAGAGGATGAAGCGGTTAGAAGATGAATGAATGAATGAATGAATGAACTCGCACCAATGGCTGGCGCTGCTCCGGTGTGAATGTTTTTGCTGGCTAGCGAAACATCCTGGCGCAGATGATTTACTGGTGTTTACCAGCCTGTCGCTCATGCCACATTTAAAAATAACTGCAAGCACGGCCGTTCTCGGCTTACAATGTCTGATAGCCCACCACTAACATTTTTGTAATATCTAATGTCGTTATGACAAATAAAACATTGATTTTGTCGTAGTTTTTGTTATCAAGATCTATTTTTTGCTCTTCATTGTTTCGTTTTCATCATGGAGAAAAGGTCGTTTTCACCAGTTTTCCTTAAGGAAAGCAACATTGTTAGTCTTAATTTCCCTTTTAGTTATGTAACATAAACATATTTTTACTTGCCTTTTGTGCTCTCCAATCCTCTGTGCAGCCTTAGGCCAGGTTGTGACATCTCCCAAAAATGACAAAACATACTCCTCTGAGAAATATAACTATGGCAACAGAGCAGGAATAAGAGAAGTAATAAACCTAAACCCAAAAATATGTCTACACAAGATGATGAAAGTGAGAGGAGAAAACTGAAATAGAGATTCAGTAATATATCAGAATGTGACAGAGATGTGTTTTATCAACCCTTTTATTGGAGGGTTTCTCCACAGAATGTCTCTACCTCACTATAATTTGGTTAAAGTTTAAACTTATGAAACACGTCTGAAATAAGTAAACAAGTGAAAGAGAAAATCTCAGTTTAACAGCTGCATGTTTAGAATTGGATGTTTATCAAAGTAGTTTGTTCTGTGTAAAAAAAACATGATGATTATTTCGTCTGTATGAGATACAGTAATAATGTTCCAAACCCAACACATTGTATGTTTATCCCTTTGATCCCTTTGAGCATAATCCAAGTGTTTTCATTTGGCTTATGATTTACAACTGTTTTTTAAACCCAGTGATACAAGGACCTGAGACATTATTAATTCTAGGTTGAATTAATTTTAGGTATAAAAGTCCATATGGGATGGGGCATCAGTAGCATAGTGGATAGCGCCCCATGTACAGAGGCGATGCCTTGATGCAGCGGTCGCAGGCTCGACTCCGGCTTGCAACCATTTGCTGCATGTCGCTCTCTTACCCCATTTCACTCTGTCCTGTTCATTAAAGGCAAAAGCCCAAAAAAATAATCTTAAAAAAAAAAAGTCCATATGGGATGTCTTGTTTTCAGCAACACAAATAATTTTGCGTCTCATTTTAGCCTCATTCTAAAAAGAAAAATCGATTGTTTGTGTCAAAGTACAACAGTCAGACTCTTCACTTCAAATTGACTACTCCATAGCTCCAGCCTTTCGTTCAAATATGGTCACTTCTGGCTTCAAAAATGAAGATGGTGATGGCCAAAAGGCTTCAAAATGGGAGTCCACAAACCAATAGGTGACGTCACAGTAGCTACGTCCATTATTTATACAGTCTGTGGTCAAATCCCATAGACCACCATGTAAAAATGCACAACTTCACGGTGAACAAATAAAAACAACGAAAAAACGCTTTCAGTCTCTCTAGCTAATTTCACCATTAATCACAACTGTATGCTTTTTTTTTTTTTTTTAATTTTTTTTTTTTTTTATAAAACTCACCTGTTTATATTTTATTAAGTCTTAAGTTTATGCACAATTAAGGGCAGAGAAGCTTTGAGTGACAGGTTGTCTGTCAGATGTCACCAGAGCCTGAGTCAGATCCACCCCTCACTCCTCCACAGCACCATCCTCTCATCCAAATATGGCTCCAAAAATGATGGTGAAAACTTATGGCCTCAAAATAGCAGTCAACAAACCACTAAGCGACATCATGGTGGCTACATCCATTATTTTTACACAGTCTGTGGCTGGAGTCTGAGAGCCACAGACATGGTGACAAGGTCTTGAGAGTTGAGCTAACACATTGTTGTCTTCTGTCTTTTCATGGGATTTGTTGACAATAATAAACACAGAATGTAGCATGCCTCATTCTTTTAATACAGAGGAGACTAAACCCCTGAGCTAATGGCAGCCTTCAGAAACATTTTGTACAGCTCCTGAACATGACATGAAATGCATGCATTGTATTTTAATCATCCGCGGTCCAACACCTTTACATTTAATACACTACTTGGCTACTGTGTCAAATTGAGACCCCCCTTAACAAGCATCTGTAAGATCAGGCATGACAACTTGTAGAGGGCTACTGGTTGCATGGCAACTAGTGGCACATCATGAGTGTCATGGTAATTACGTTGTATTATCCCTGCTAAATCAACAACAACTCAGCAGTTTAATGTAGAAGTGAGATGGAAAAAAAAAATTTGTTTCATGTGTGCACTTTTCCTGTGCACATCTAAATCATATGCTGGCTCTGTGAAATCGGCACTCAGTCATCAAAACTTCAAGAAGTCATGTTTTCATAATGAAGGCTAAAATGTAACACAGTAAATTTTTGGATCTTTAGCGAAATCATTATAATTCCTGTAAATATCTAACATTGTCTCTCACAGAACCTGCCCTTGTTGTCTGCAGCCTTACCACTGTGATGTAACAATAATGATCACTAACCACTTTGCAAACAAGCAGCAGAGAACACTGGCAGTAGACTTTATTTATCCATATTTTTCAAATACAAATATCAAAGTATGTAATAAGCCAAAAGGGGGTGGCTGAAATATACATTTTTGTATCCATGTATATTAAGACAGACAGGTTCACACACAAGTGCAGTCATACAGAGGAATATTTTCCATATTTCTTTACATCTTTCTTGTAGTAACTGATCAATAAACCTGCTCAGTGAAATCTATGTGCAGATTGGCCAAGAACCAAACCAAAAAAACAGCCACTATCATCAAAATAATCAGAAAAATCAATCCAGTATATATTAAATACACTGCGCACTTCATGCTCTATCAGTGAGGTAATCTCCTTTTCTTTCTATCCCTGAGGCTGGTTATTTGGCTGCTGTCAATAGTGTCATTAAGAGCATTCTTATAACTGACTCAAATGTAAGACTTGAAGAATGAGTTTTTGGGAGGAACATGGTGAAGTATCCTCACTAATGCAATGTTATCAAGGGAGCCATGCACACGCATACAAAAAAGAAACTACAAGTAACATGAGTCCCACCTTTATTCTACCTTTATTAGAAAGAGAAGGATAAAACCCTTGAGTTGCACCAACTCGTTTTCGAGGGGGTCCTTAACACAAATAAACAATGAATACAACACAAAACAACACAACAGTTACATCCATACAGACACAGAAAGAAGCTCCCCACGCCAGAATCAGAATATGATGAGGTATGTGGGACTAGGAATTGTTTTAGGTAATCAGGATAATTGAAATGAATGCATTTGAAAATAAACTGCAGCCAGTGAGAATATCTTCTATGTTCAATTGTTAAACAATTAAGTGACTTATACATGAAACAATGGTGGGTTCTACAGGGACACCTCAAGATAAATCTGCAAAGATTATTATAAGTGACATAAAGTGGGTGAAGAGTTGTATTTGGTAGAGAATGTCTGCATAATCTAGAATGGGTAATATTAACTGTGAAATTATTCTTTTCCTGACCTGAAAAGTAAAACAGCTGATTGACCGGTATAGTATTCTCAGGCTGCAGTTTACTCTCTGAGTAACAGAACTGACATGGGATTTGAAAGGGAGTCCAAGCATTCAATAGGTAGACAGGGAATTTGGTCTTATGGCAAACAGCATACAACATGTCTTCTTCTTGTTCAGAGATAATTTGTTAAAATGAAACCATTTTTGCACAGAATCAAAGCTTGTCTGGAGTGTATGCTGAATCTGAGAGATGTGCGAGTTTGAGGAATATATGACTGTATCATTGGCATATAATTGAATATTGCAGTCAGTGCAGCTATTAGACAGGTCATTAATAAATATAGAGAACAGCAATGGCCCCAAGGAAGAACCTTGCTGAACTCCTTTCTCCACAATCAAAGAACCTGACTGACTGCCCTGATAGGAGACACATTGACATCTAAGATGGAGGTAGGAATTAAACCAAAGTAGGATTTGTCTTGAGAGACCTATTGCATAGAGTTTGTCAAGAAGGATATAGCGATCAACCATGTCAAAAGCCTTAGAAAGATCTATAAATATTGCACCCGTTAACATGCTGTTATCAAAGGAAGAGAAAATGTCACTGGCAAATTTCAAAAGTGCAGTGGATGTGGAAAAGTTAGGTCTAAATCCGGATTGAAATGTAGATAATATATGAGACTCATTGAGGTACTGTGATAGTTGGTTGAAGATAAGCTTTTCAAATACCTTAACTGTACTATTAATAATAGAGATGGGTCTGTAATTGTTGACGTCATGAGGATCACCACCTTTATGCAGTGGGATGATTCTGGCACACTTCCAGCTTGGTGGGAATTCACATGTAGATAAAGATAAATTGAATAACATGGCAAGGGGATATGATAAAACATGAGGTGCAATCTTTATAAACCTAAGCTCTAGACCATCTAGGCCAACAGCATTACCTGAAGTTAATTCGCGGATCACCTTTTCCACATTGACAGGACGAATCCTTTGGAAGGAAAAGGAGCTGCCGCATTTAGGATTAAAAAGGGGAACATCAGAATAGGGAAGATCAGAAAATTGGGAGCTACAGACAGAAGAAAAGTGCTGGGCAAACGCATCAGCAATTGTAGAGGGATCATTAGTTAAATTATTATGAACTCTGATGTGATTTGTGTTTGAGTTAGCTTTATTAAATAGACTATTAATTCTATTCCAAAATTGTTTCAGGTTGTTGAAATCATTATTCAGACAGTCCCTATAATAATTTGATTTGGCATTTCTTATTTTGGTTGTGCTTATGTTTCTTAAATGTTTGTATATAAGCCAATCAGCAGGATCTTTTGTGATATGATACTTTGACCAAGCCTTATCCCTCTGTTTAAAAAGATGTATGAGGTCACCATTGATCCATGGTAAATGCCTCCCTTTAACCTTAATGGTTATCCAAGGGGCATGCCGGGCAATAACATTAACAGCTCGGTGTAAAAGAAATTCCAGGCATCTTCAATAGATGGAATTAGCTGAAGCCCAATTAATGTAATTCAAATCCTGAATGAAAAGGTGTTCAAATTTTTAAGCTGCCGATGTATTTTGGGGGAATGCGAGACAATTTGATCTTCCAGACACAGAAAATAATGGAGTGATCGCTGAAACAGTCAGACAGTACCCCAGATTTTTGGATACGATTGGGATGGGTGACTAGAATCCAGTCTAGAAGTGACCTAGTCAAATGAAAGGGGTCAACTCTGGTAGGCTCTTTTATAAGCTGAGTGAAATTAGCACTGTTAATAAGGTTCCGATCCTTAGAGGATGAACGGTCGAGCCAATTCTTATTAAAGTCACCCAGAATGATGCATTCATTTAAGCGATCTATGGAGTTAATGGTAGACAAAATGCTTTGTGTAGATTCAACAGGAGCATCTGGAGGTCTGTAAATATTTCCTAAAATTAATTTTTTATTTTCATGAAAAGTAACTCTAATGAAAAGGCATTCAAAGTCCATAGGCTTCTCATTTGGTATGACAAGCTCAGAGCATAGGTTCGATGAGACATATGTTGCCACTCCTCCTCTAGAACCCCTGTCTGCTCTGTACAAAACATAATTTTCAATTTCAATGGCATTATCAGGAATAGTATTTGTTCAAGTGTGTTTCTGAGACTGTGATTACACTAGGTTTGTTATAAGTGACCCAGGCCTTTAAGGAATCAATTTTAGGGAATAAAATCACTGACACAAGCACTTCATCACATAGAACTACTTAGTAGCGGGTTTTTAAAGAAAGCAAAGGCTTTATGAATCATCATCATCATTATTATTATTTGTCACATTATTTAACGCTTTAAGGAGACAGTTCACTCGCAATCCAAAAATACATATTTTCTCCCTTACCTGTAGTGCTATTTTTCAGTCCAGATTGTTTTGGTGTGAGTTGCCGAGTGTTACATATATCTGCCGTAGAGATGTCTGCCTTCTCTTGAAAATAATGGAACTAGATGGAACTTGGCTGGTGGTACTCAAACAGACATTTGAAAAACAATGTCACACACAAACAAAAGAGGGTTGTGGCTAGATGATAACACTATATTTGTGAAAATCTCTTGCAGGCTGCATTAGATTTCTCTTGTCTCACTGTTTTTTGTTGTTTTTTTTAAGATATTTCTTGGGGCATTTTTTGCCTTCAATGGACAGGACAGCCAAGTGCGAAAGGGGAGAGAGAGAGAGAGAGAGAGGGGATGACACGCAGCAAAGGGCCACAGGCCGGACCCGAGACCGGGCCGCCGCGGCAACAGCCTTGTACATGGGGCACCTGCTCTATAAAACTACCATAAAAATCACCATAAAACAGTGAGACTGTCTCACTGTTTTATGGTGTTGCCATGGTAAAGGTCTTGGTTGGGGTTAGGGACAGATCATGGTTTGGGCTGAAATTGTAACTTGAAACATAGAATATGAAATCACACTCAAGTTCTCCAAATCTGGGTTACCATTTAGACACAACTACAAAGGAGGGACTCACATAAAATACATTGTTCTGTATCATCACTAGTGGTCAAAAAAACTCCATAAGATACCTTAAAGATTTTGGTACAAACACATCACATACTGCAGCTTGCCAAATACTGACTACGAAAAGTTAAAAATGACAATTATTTCAGTACTAATAGTGACAAAAACTGGATTTTATAATAACGATGAGAATAAGTTAATACAAGAATTTCCAGCAAATTTAACATTTTACAATCATGATTCTTAACTGTACATGTTATCCTGCTCCAGTATCAGTATAAGCACTGTTAAATAACATCCTGAGCTAATTATGAGGATTAAAATGTACTTATGTGTGGAAAAAGAGCCCACACCTTATAATCAAGAAAATTCCATCATTTTTACAACAGTGCTGTCTTGACACAGCTGTAACCCTCTGTGGCAATGACAAAAGAATACTATCATTATGCAAGTATACCGTACAGAACATATTGTAATGAGGAAGTTTATTGTTGGTTAAGGTTTTCTGATGATGATATAAACACGTAATGTGTAGTTAAGCACAGATGTCATGGTCAAATGGTTCTGAATGCCTATCAAGCATTATATTATGCATTTGTGCTTCGTGTTGGCTTAGTAAGTCTCATCTCAATTTATATGCTGTGCTTTCAGGTGAGACTCCACACGCTTCTTCTTTTCCAGAATCCTAATGCTTATCTATTAGTTACTAGTGTGCTAGTAAATGTAAATTTCTACTCTTTGACATGGTAGAGTTTAAAGTGTTCAAATTTCAAATCATCCCATGAGCAAGCAGAGAACAGGAGGCTTTCCAGCTGAGCCTGCAATCCTGTTCCCCTGTTACTGCTTGTCACAGCCATCAACTCAGCGCAACTACCTCAAGGCATTAGAACATGCACTTTGACTGGAGGAAGTTGACACAATATCTCATCACACTACCTTGTACTTCACCCTTGAGAGATGTGCTATTCTAAACGCAGTATCATCAATCGTCCAAGATGTCTAGATAGGCCTTCATTCTTCCTGAAACATTAAAAACTATCAGGGGTAAGGGTAATGCTCAGTGCCCTTATGAATAAAAGCCTAATTGAACTGCACCACATTGCCATTCAGGAAAATCTTACGGGTATTACATCACCTGCTCAGAGAGTTTGCAGAGAGAGTTGACAAAGTTTGATAGGTTTACAATATGTGCACAACAAACACACAATATAAACAATCATCATGGTAAGGTTCATCAAAAATACAACTACAAAACAGCAAAGCAACAGGTTTGCACTGCCAACTCTTCAGCAATGTAACCATCTTTATAGTGCGTGGTTTTTGCCTGGAATGCCACCAAAACCAACTGCTTTAATGGGGGGGTAATAAAGGGGTAATTAAAAAATAATGCTGTGGTTACTGGATAGTGTATTGCTGAACTGTATCAACATTTTTGTGACTTGGCAAGTGTGTAATTAGCAATATTTCCTCATTACGCTAATAGAAAATGTAATTCACTTGTTTCCTTCAAAAATTTGCTGTTTCAAGTTATTTGTAAATAAACATAATTTTTAGGAGACAGGGCTGTAGAAAATACATATGTAAAATAATATATATGTTCATGTTTAAAGTCTATTTCAATCAGTAGAGACTTTATTTAAAAGTAAACTAAATTCATTGATATGGTGTAAAATAAAGTTTGGAAATATGAAAAATCTTTGGCAATTAGATCCCATCAATACAGGCATATTCCTGTATTTGCTTTTTCAAATTAGTTGTATATACATCTTCCATTCTCTTTTCCAAGTCGTTAAATACAGATGCTTTGTCACATAACGTAACACGAGTGACATCAGTGGGCAACACAAACTGCGTTCTCCTGGATGAAAGTCATGTTTTTGTGTGACCCATCCACTCCCAGATAACGTGAACTTTCTCACTCCTTATACTACATCAGTTGCCTTCAGCATCAAGCATTGCTGATGCAGATTGGTTTACAGAGATCACTGAAAGCCTTACGCGTCTCATCAAGATGCTAATGGGTGCCTTTGGCGTCAATATCACACACTGTGGAACATGACAAAGCATTGGTATTTGGCAACCTGGGGATGAGAATAGGCTGACATTCACTTGGAGCAAATATACACATATAGTACATTCATGTATTTCTGATGCCTGTTTTTCATTGTCTTAGAAATGCAATACATAATCTACCAGCAGCCTCAGGTCCTCTGGAAGTGTTCATGCAGTGTCTCATTCTGTCTAAATCTGAGACACCATTTCCAGGTCCTCCATGATCAGGTCCTGTTCTTTGATATGACTTTTAGCAGCCAAGCTCCCTCCTTCCTGACATGAGCACTTCCCATTCTTCCTTAACACTGAACTGGCTCTTGAGCCTGATCTACTGAGGACAGCAGGCTGGACCGGGAGTACAGCATTCCCTCGGATTCGGTACGAGTAGGTCTTCTGGTGCCCATTGCTCTCACAGCACAGCTGGAATTTGAAAGCAGCTTGAAAGCCTTTACGAAAATTCTCGTTGAAGAACCCATAGATGATTGGGTTGACACTGCTGTTGAAGAAGGCCAACCAGTGAGCTAAGGGATACACGTAGATGTTAATAACACGATATTGGTGTTCTGTCAGGCTGGTGTAGTCGCTCAGCATCATCAGCGTCCACAGAGGGAGCCAGGATAAGATGAAGAGCAGAGCTACAACCAGCAGCATCATTATCACCCGATTCTTTTTCTTCAAAATTGTGTGACGACCCTCCATGCTAGATTTGCTGTTGTCTCCACCCTGTTCAGACATACTTCCACTGCCCCTCACCTGAAGAATAGCTGTCTTGGAGAGGGTGAAGCCAATGCGGGCATACATGATGACGATAAGGCTGAGAGGAGCGAGGTAGATGTTGGCAAACAGGACGGTGGTGTAGATTTTCCTCATTTCCTGATTGGGCCAATTTTCCCTACACCAGTAGAAGGGGCGAGTGTTGTTGCTACCAAGGACAATTCGCACTCTCTGCTCCTTTGTGACTTGGAGCATGACCCCAGAGGGACACATAATGGACACAGCTAGGACCCATATAATGAGGATAATTAGCTTTGAGGTGGCGATGGTCAGCTTCTGCTTGAAAGGGTAGACAATGCAGCGGAACCTGACACAAAGGGGATTGGAGGAAATGTATAAAGGAAAAGAAGTCTTTTATGAGCATATAATAACCAGTAATACTATTGCAACCCTCACCTGTCAACAGCAATTGCCACTAGAGTAAAGACAGATGCTGACACGGAAATTCCTTGAACCATACCGCTTAGCTTACACACTATGCTACCAAATGGCCATCCTGTGGAAAAGACAAAAAAGAGAAGAAAAGAAAAGAAAGCAGACTGCATGACTAATTTGAAGGGAATGTATCAGTGAAAAAAACCACAGGTGTCCTTCTGTTCTCAACACTTCCTTTCCAACAGTTTTTCACTTTTTTCACAGTATGATGTCATAGTCAGTGGTGTAGTGGGGAGTATATGCAGGTATGCGGGATATAACCACTTCTTTTTCTGGCCATTTACCGTATACCCACCTATCAGCCAAATAGCCCTTGTAATATATGGGAGAGTATACTAACTTCCTCCTCAGTAACCTACTCATCTACCTAGTAGTGCACCCACCTCATCAACCACCACTACACCTCTGGTCATAGTATGGCGGATTTCTTTATATGGTCATCCGCACCAGGCATGCTACATAAGCGCTACATTATGTAGCCTACACTGCTACATGAAGCTTCATGCTAGCATCAGGTAAACATGTAAACTGTTGCTGGTGTTGTAAATTTCTCCACAATGTCAGATCATTATCCTGCTGGAACAGGTTCAGTTGTGTTTAAAAGATTTTTTGGGCATTCTTCACAGTAGAAAGTGCCACTATTCTGTGTTACAAAAATATTTCGGCTACAGTGATGATGCAAATATGCAGGAATGACCCAGAAATGAGGCAGCATTTTATAACTCTTGGTTGCCTCGTCTTGAAGTCAGTGGATTTTGTGTTGTTGTTTTTTGGTTAGAAATAAGGTCTCTCATTAAGTCAAGCTTAAGAGACTTTCACATTTTGTTCTATGACATAAAATACATCAGTAAGTACCCTACTTGAAATTTTTGAAGGTTTTGTGTGCCTTAAAAAAGGTGGTTGCTAACTAGTGGCTAATTGAGACTATGCAGCATCAACACACTGAATACTAGCTTTTTACCGTTAGCATTTTACTTCCGGCAATTGAATTTAGGCTTCAAAAATCATGCAAGCACTGTTCATTTGAGATTATCAGAACTTGTAAATTTGCCCAGCACATTCTCACTCCGATCTTGTCACATATCGACTTTTCGATATGACTTCTTGCTCCTAATGGCTAAAAACAATTAGACTTGATTTCCTGCACTTTAGAGAAAGTTGAGTATAATATTTTCATATTATATATAACCCAGCGTTGGCATATCATTAAAGAGAGAACAATTGGAACTACAAAAAAAAAGACCTGTTATGATGTTGTCCACCAGCGTGGTTGGCATGCAGAAGATGCCAACCAGCAGGTCACTGATGGCGAGGTTGAGAATAAACAGGTTGGTGACCGTACGCATGTTCTTGCTGCGCAGCACAATGAAACACACCACGCCGTTGCCCACCATGCACACCAGGAATATGAACAGGTAGGAGACGGTGAAGATTGCAGCCACAGATGGCTTGTGGAGGTAGAAGTCAACATAGGTGATGTTCTGGTGGGTCACAGGGTTTTCCTGCAATCTTGAGAAATTAGATGGGTTTGGTCCCCCCACCCAGCTGGTGTTAAGATCTAGGTTCTGGGTCATGGTGATATCTGGGTGTAATAGAGACAGAGACATAAAGACAGGCAGTGGTATAATGATGGGTAAGCTATTACATTGTGTACTCAGTACGTAAGTGCATATGTTCATTGTAAAAGAACACATTAAAACATACTTCTTCCCAGTAGGAGTGTAATCATGTGGAGCAGAAGAAGGAATCAATTACAAAAAACAAAATCAATAAGCCAGCTCCTTTGGTTTTTGATTATTGTGGGTGGATTGACTAGTCATGTGTATAGTCTCTCACACACCCCCAATATAATGCTGAGCAAAATCACCAATCTGTTCTGAGAGAAGTGGCAAAGCGTGGCAGATTGGTTGCATCAATCATCCCGTCTAGTATTCTGGGATGAAATGAGGTTATAATTGATCTCAAACTATTTGTGACATATATGTGATTGGTAGATTTTACACACCTTGATGGATGGAGCATTTTCCACAAGACTGAGCTTGTGCTCTTTGCAGAAGGATGACTTGAATTAAATCGAATAAACTTGTGTTTTATTTTTTCATATGATGTGTTCACGTCTTGAAGCTCAACATCTACTGTGTATCTAAAAGACTGTCCAATCCCTGTGTGAACATTTTTTCACTGTTATAAACAGATAGGCCAGGGCAACTCAGTGATGAATGTTGAATTGATGTAGTTAATATGATGAATTAATAATTACTATTTAATAAGTAATTTCTCCATCATGTAATCTAATTTCAATTTCACACTTGATTGCGTATTTAAAGGGACAGTCCAGCCCAAAATCAAAAATACACATTTTTCCTCTTACCTGTTTTGCTATTTATCAGTCTAGATTGTTTTGGTGTGAGTTGCAGAGTGTTGGAAATATCAGCTGTAGAGATGTCTGCCTTCTCTCCAGTACAATGGGACTAGATGGCACACCACACTTTGTGGTGCTCAAAGCACCAACAAATACATTTGAAAAAATCAACAGCAACGTCTCTTTCTAGAAATCATGACCTGGGTTCTCATTTATAAAACAGTGTGTAGGATCCATACTAAAAGTGTGCATGCAGGCAAAAGTAGAAAATGGTGTGCACCAAAAAATATTGTGACCTATAAAACCGTGCAGAGAAAAAAATTAAAGAAAATGTAAAAAAAAAAAAAAAAAACAACAACAACTCAGCAGCAATGTCTCTTTACAGAAATCAGGACCCGCTTACTCAAGATAATCCACAGACCTTGTTGTGAACAGTTTCATGTAGGAACTATTTTCATTCTACCAAACTACAACCTTCAACTGTATCACAGTGCAGAAGAAGTGTGCATCTACTGCTAGCTCACCTAGCACCGCTAAGCTAGCTAACATTACAGCTCAGCCGAGGTAGATGCCATTAATGTTTACATCTCACGCTGCCACAAGCCGTGTGCCATCTTGTTCCATTATATTGGAGAGAAGGCAGACATTTCTACAGCTGATATCTCCAACACTGCCACTAAGAGGAAAAATATGAAAAAAAAATTGATTTTTAAAGAAAACATTACATCTAATAGAATTTGCCTGATAGCCGGAGTAAAAGAGAATATTTGATTACAGCTGCTCTGCTACTTATAGTTCCTTGCCCATACAATTTTGTTCATTGTGCAGCTTATTATACTAAAGCAAACACCAATCAAGAACTGAATAATATAATCTAAGTCTAGCAAACATCTGAGATTCAAACCCCTCTGTGGATTAGATGAGAAACTCTTGTAACAATTACACGGATGACTGAGAAGATGTTGGAGCTAATTCCCCAAATGCAATAAAATACATCCAGGACCAAGGAGACCACTGTAACACAATAGAAAATGTGCTCTTACATAAATTATTGTACTTATTATACTTTTAAAAGTCATGTCTGGTGGGTATTTTGTTCATATCAGTCTTTACAATACCTCACTTATTGGAAAATGTCTTTATTTTTCTGACAAAAGTCAAATCAGTGTGCAGTCATGTAGCCTTATTATCTTCACAGTTAACTAATAAAAGTAGATCTAGTAGTGTATGCATAAATAATAAGTCTGGGGGATGTGATGGACGGAGAAAAAATATTCCAGAGGGAGATTATTATAATACATTAACAATTTCTGAAGTTTGCCAAATAATTTTATACGAGACACTTATTTTCTTACCTTATAGAAAACAGTATATTCCTTTCTTCTGTCTTTTCAGATGTTATTTATCCAGAAATTCCAGTTGGAGCATTAAGCTGTGCGCTCTCATCCCTATGTGAGACCCTGTGCATCTGCTCAGTCCGCCTGCCGGGCAGAGACTGCTGTAGTGCTTATAGATGGCAGGGAGAAAATAAGATTCATTCATGTGAGGGGCGGTGCAGGTGCTGGGAGCAATACATATGCGGAGGTGTTCTGTGACATGAATGTTACATGGATATCATATGCATTATGTACTGTACACTGACTCCTTGTCACTGAGGGGCAGATGGTGGTGTGTGTGTGTGTGTGTGTGTGTGTGTGTGTGTGACTGTGTGTGACTGTGTGTGTTTTTGTGTAATAGGAGGCTCTTATCAAAAAATTCTCCTATGCTCAACTTTTCCCATCTTTGCATTTTTTATTTTTTGGCTCATTGTTTGGCCAATTATTTGGGCCCAAATGTTGTCAGATAATAATAATAATACCAAATGTTCTTTCATACACACACACATACAGAGAATATAAAAAATCAACAAAGTCATTAATTAAAAAGGAATTAACAATTTCCAGCAAGTTATATATTTTTTTCATTTCATCTCATCAGAGAGTGTTAAATCAGTGAGTTTATTCTGCCATGATTGTCCTTATGAAAACAGTAAGGCAGGAAAGGGAGTCTGTTATACCTGGGCAGTCATTAAACCCTTATTTGTCCAGGTCAAAGTCATTGTATTCATTAAATGCCTCCATGGTAAACAGAGAATACAAAAACTGGGAAAATTCTTGATGAACTGGAGTAACTGGGGGCCATGTTAAACTACAGCAAAGCTACATCCAAACATCTGTGTACAAACTGCCACACAGCTTGTGCTGTATAATCCAAGTCAATTTATTCAGTCAGCTCAGTACTTCCCAAACACATGCATTTTTGCTAATAAAAAAAAAAAAAAGTCTGATGCATGGATGAGTAGTGCCTGCAATTAAACTCTGCTTAATAGCTTATTACTTACTCTGCTTAACTTTGGGATTCTTCATTTACTGTGGAGGCATGTTAGGGGAAGAATGTTTTCTGCTTGAATTCAGCAAAACATGGGGTGAGTAATTTATATACAAATAATCTTTTTCTGTTTTGTAGTATTAATTGCAAGGCTGTTGTGTAGTATTCATCATCAACAACAAATTGTCCATTCTGCATTCACAGTGATAGCTTGCTGAATTCCTTTCTGTGTAATGTGGAATTAAGGGAGAGTAAATGATCTGGAATTATTTAAATGTTACTAAAAATAAATAAGAATATGCCCTTTGTCTATCAAAGCATTAAATAATCCCTTTCTTCCTCTCCATCCCCAAGGCTATTAGCCGTTCACATTTTCTAACAGGGCTCTGTGCCCTCGGATAAAAAATGCTGATGTCCCATATGTCGTTCAAAACTCATTATTACAATTCACCTGACTGACCTCTGCAGGAGATGTTATGCTGGGCCACTCTATTTTTATCAGCAGTGTGTTGCCTAACAGCAGGAGAGTCATTAGATTGAACCAGCCATCCAGCTGGAGTCTTTCTTTGTGGAGTTTGCATGTTCTCCCTGTATCTGTGGGGGTTTATTAATGACCATTGTGAGCATGAGAGTCCCTCACCTGGGACCCTAATTTTCTTTTACAGGAGTCCATTTCGGACAGGAAAATGAAAAGTATAGGTTACGAAGTTAGGTATGACTAAAATAGCAATAGCCCTATTCATCAGTCAGAAATATGAGACGATAAATCAAACTGTTGTCTAATCATCAATATGATTATATCATAAGTCAGAAAAGCAGATCATAACATCTGGACATCATATTTACTTTAAGATGCATAGATGCATAGATGTAGACCTAAGCGGGGGCACAAGGGAAATGTAACCTTTAATATTTAGACGGTGCATTTCTCTCAAAATAGCAGACGACTTTTATTTAAGACATGTACTTCATAAAGCGATGCAGAAAAGCCACAAATCAGTGCATAGAAACTCACCAGAATGCATAAAGAAATGAAACAATTGTGTATGAATGAGCAAGTACACCATTATCTGTATCGCTATCTGTCCAACCAACTAAATTACCTCTATCTGTGTCCGTACTTAGAATGGGCAGAATTTAAATCAATACATTCTCACTCCGACCTCGTCACATATTGACGATTTGGTCATAGACTTTCCACATCTACATACGATGTGCAAGGTTCACTAGGTGCGTTGGTTGTTGCTGTACTGGGACACTGTGTTAAGTTCAAGATACACTTACGTTTTTACGGGAAATTTACGTTGGTACAACACTGCAAATTTTTTTTCTTCAACAACAAACACACATGATTGGGTTTAGGCAACAAAAACAAAAAAACAGCAGGGTTTGGCTTTAGAATCGTACAGGACACGAACATCGCTCTCTCGGGTCAAGGTCAGTATTTGTTGAGCCCGTCCACCACCCCTCCCGCCAACCACATTCGGACTTTCGTCGCCTTAACTTTCGTCATTGTCCCACCACGTTACCCCCTGACGCTGCTGAGCGCCATTAAACTATAGGCTAACTGCCACCAGCTGCGTATCATGCCAACATTAACGGATGCCTTTTTCATTGGTTTCTGGCGCCGCAAGTCCCTGCCCAAGTGCCGGATTTCGAGAGTGAGACTGGGCTCTTTAAATCGAACGTGGATGGGGTTAACCGGAAGTGGGTGGGAGCTAACAGGAAGTTGTTGTTTTTTTTGTTTTTTTTTTTAATTAATCTTTTTATTGAAATTTTGGGCAGCAGACGGTAGTAGAAGACATCAATTCCACCCTATTAGATGTGCCATTTATAAACCCCAGCCCACTGGAAGTTGTTATTTTAAGACTGAAATGGGTATGGGTTGTTCAGGCCCCAAGGAAGGTTGCTGGGCTTTGCAGCCAGTTTTCACAGCAGCCAAGCCATGTAATTACAGTTTCAGGGTCTGTCATATGAGGCCACTGGGCTCAAAAAGATTCACAAGTGCAGATATTGATATATTTTAATTGGATGATACTCTTACTCATAAAAAGTACATAATCCATACTGGATGCTTGTTTCATCCTAGTATTCAGCTTAACCCTACAATTTTGCTGTATACCTATTATTACTGTTAGCTTACACACCAGAACGGTAAAACACCAAAGGTGTATTAAAATCACAGAAAAAAATAATCACCTCATTTTTGTTTTCCAGAGGAAAAGAGGCTCCATTAAGGAGGCAGGCCACTACACACTAACTAACTAAAACTTTCTAATAACATGACTTTAGAGTTTAAATAGATCAATAATTGCAGGCGGCGTCATGAAAAGAGAATTTTTTGCAGCGTGGTTTTCTGCTCCGTTTACCTCATTATTAAATTGTCTCCCAAAGTCCCACTCCTCATCTTATTAGCTCCCCCTGAGAGCTAATTGTAACATATTTTTCACAGTGGATGCTTTGCTTCATTTGGATTGCACATGCATACAATTGGCAATACTTTCACTCATGGCAGTGGTAGTATAATTACATAGCATTCACACTGTGTGGCAGAAAAGTGTGAACCACCATCAAGAAGTCTTCAAACATCACTCCTCCAACACTTTTCTTTTAACATTATGTCCCTTGCACCAGAGTGTAGGGAATTATTAATTTACACACACACACCAACATAAAATGCAGAACTAGTGGCAGACAGCCAATTAACTCAAAAATACAGACTGATTTTATTAACTGTGACATCCATGATTGCCTTGGCTGGCAAGGAAGTAGACATTTTATTTAGAAAAAAAACACCCAGAGGGAAAACACTAATGGCTCCCCTCACCTGAGAAATGACACAACGAGCCGAGTCTGGAGAGACAATCACAGGGAATTGTTATGAACCTTGGAGACCATGTCATGGGAAGGGGATGTACAGTGAGTGTGGAAAGCCAGAGGGTGCCTTGTCAGTTTATTAAGAGTGTTAGAGCTGTAGGGAAAGAAGCTACAGCTCTAACACTTTTAATAAACTACCCCACATCCTGCGAGTGAGTGAGTGAGTGACCTTTATTTGTCAGCTCTACCTATGGCAAAAATGTGCTGGAGTATGATGCCCCCTTTACATTTATGACTGCCCCCTCATATATGCCTGCCTAGAACCGGGCTTGCTACTGAGCAGAACATACGGTAACAATTGATGCCATTGCAACAGCTGTGAGCAGAAATGGTCTTAAACATGAACCCAAACAGAAAAACCTGATTATAACACGTGCATGTGCCTTTTTGAAAAGAGACACTACTGCCCCCTTGAGTCAAAAAATAACACATCTTGGGATTAAACACCATGTGGGGGCTCAAGCATTATCTGCTGCTTATGCATTTGCTATTTAGTTTTGTTTACATGGTAAAATGTGGATACATGACATTTGCAGTATTCAACAGAATGTGATGTTGGATTTATGATGCTTGTGTGAGCCCTCAGCTGTTATGTGATGAATGGATGCAGACGTTTCAGGATGTTTTTAAGGACAAGCCAGTCGGGTAACCCTTTCTGAGCTTTGACCATCACACATATTCAGTCACTCGGGCAACACATATAATATCCAGGAGCATTAGCCTGAGTGAATGTCAGGGGAAAAAAAACATTGATATTCTCTCCCACACCAGAGGAGTTAATTATTACACATTTTTTTTCCTTGTGGCAATGACAAGAACACAGTGACTCATAGTAATGAGCCAATTAGTTTCATTACAGCCGGCCCAAGTCCTGTGATCGTGGAAACTATGCAGCCATCCTTTCTTATCTTTGCTGTGAGACTGAACACGGCTTATCTCTGAGCTCTTGAATTCAACCCAATTCATCTACTTAAAAAACACACACGCACTCCACGTGTCTGCATCTCCCCAACCAGATAGTCAATATTCCTATCACCTTTGTTGTTAGCAGAAGTCTAAAAACACCCTGTGATCTTAACTGATATGTAAGCTTGAATAAAACCATGTGTGTGTAGTGCATGGGAAAATAATGATACGGTGGGCCCGAGCACAGACATGCAGAATGTCCCACCGCTGCTACACTGGAGCAAGACACACAGACCTTACAGTTCTTTTTGGTATTTTGCATCTCTCTCTGTAGCCCTTATGCATCTGTCTGTGGTTATGTGTCTCTTTGTAGTCATATGAAGTCTCTTCATTGTTGTTTATGTCTTTGTCTCTGTAGTCATTCTCTTTATAGTTATGTGTCTCTTTATGGTCATTTTAAGTCTTTGTAGTCTTTTTGCTTTTCTTTTTAGTTATTTTGTGTCTTTGAGGTCATTTTGAGTCACACTGCATTTGCTTTGTGTCTCTTTGTAGTCATTTTTTGTGTCTTTTGGTTCATTTGGACTCCCTTTGTAGTTGTTTTGTTTCTTCTTATAGTCATTTTTGTCTCTTTGTGGTTGTTTTGCCCCCTTTGTCATATTTGAGTCTCCCTTTGCAGCTGTTTTGCATCTCTGTTGTTGTTTTGTGTCTCTTTGTGGTCATTTTGAGTCTCTTCCAGGTCGGTACATCTCTGAGTGACATTTTGCAGGTGAAGGCCAGGGCCCCTGACACTTAGGGTCTATGGGCCTGTGCCCGGCAGGCCTCTTCAGTAATCCATCCGTGATGTAGTGCTGATCATACTGTCCACGTCAGACTTCAACACTGTTTCAAGTTCTCTTAGTCTTTTGAAAACCCAGCCTGTAGGAGCTGCATGGTCCAAACTCTTGGACCAAACTTGAATGATTTAAAGAAAAACACAACAAAACAATATAATTAAGAATCATTTGGATTGTTTTATTGCTCTCATTCAAAACACTACTCCACAAAAAACACCACCATCTGCTTCCTTCTGAGTAATCTATGGTTATTGAGCACATAAGATGCTTGTATAAAATTGGTTTAACATCAAAAATATGACATTAATTGCGGAATCAGAACCAGAGTGTCAAAAAGTCAAGATATACAGATCACAGAACAAAGTGGAAGACAATGTGGTTTTTGATTTTTGGTTCAAAGCATTGACTGGAAGCAACTTCAGTCTTGTGCTTCACATCTTGACAGCATATTGATGTGATTGTGAAAGCATTCATTAAAGCCCTTCTTTGCACTACAAATCAGAAGCAGTGCTGATTGTTCATGTCCTTATATGCATTTCAAATGACTGAGATGTATTACATTCATATATGAATTAATATCTTAAATCAACTGAATCAGTTTAAGTTACAGTGTGTAACACAGAACAATGATTAACATAGAAAAGATTAAGACGTCAATCTGTCACTAAATGGAATTTAGATAATGATGCATTAAAAATAGTGTCAAAGAAGAATATGAATTTTAAAATGAAGCTGTTGCTCAAACATTTTTTTACCCTGTATACTATAAAGCGGTAGTTCTTCCAGGACTGGAAGTCACAACGTTGCATTGCCTCACAGTGATTGTTGGTTGATTTGCATTTTATAAAAACACACACATTACATGATTAAAAAACAAACAAGAATTTCCTCAAAGATTGAAAATTAATCACATTTATCACAACAGCTTTTAAATATGGTCACATTTTAAAAAGGAATATTCAAATAGGCTTTTAGGGTTTAGTTCACAGTCAAGTGTGGGAGAACAATACAGGCCATCCCTTCCCCCCAACCTTAGCACGTTTCATGTATTGAATTTGGGGGGAAACTGAAAGCCAAGAAAAAAAAAAAAAAGAAAGCGAGAAACTGGTGGAAAAAAAATCTCAAATGTTTTTTTGCTTTTGGGACAAAAATGTTAATTGGTGGATTTACCCTTTAAAACACTGCAAATTCATACATAATTATTTCACGTTGACAAACAAAAAAATACAATATCTTAAGTGTCACAGAGCAAAAAGGAACTCAAAGAAGAGATTCAGAGATCCTATGCAGTGCCAGTTGAAAAAAAACAATAAAATAAATCAGTGTTTGATAAAAAAAAAATAATAATTTGCACAACAGATGTGCTGAATATATAATGCCTGGCACCTACAGAAACATAAGAGGTAGAGCTACATACAGGTATAATACATCTACATCTCCCTTAAACAGGGAAAAGACAGCTGAGTGGATACAGACCACTGAAAGAATATCGTCAAATTTGCACAAATGGGGAAGTTAAATGGTAAAGCCATACTTAATGTTCAAACAGCAAATTCATTTGCAGAGAGTTTAAATATAATAAATATAGAAAAAGGAAGAAGGAAGAAAAGGAAAAAAGTTCCAGTCCGTATGGTGTTAAACCATTTACTTCTTACCATACTGAAACAAACATGGCATTCTTACATGATCTTCTGGTTGTGTTCTGTGAATATGCAGCCTTGGATGGATGCTTTTTAAATAATTTATATGCCCATAAATATAAAATAAATACCTGCAAATAACTGTGCACCGATGGCCTTTAGTAGCCCTTTTGATCACTATAAGTTAAGTGGGATTTCTCATGTGTATCGCCTTAACTCGCCTTCAAATGCAGTACCTCCACTACAGTATGTTTTAATCTTAAGATTCCAGTAGTTGGGATTTTAATTCTACAAGGAACATAAAAAATTACAATATTAAAAACAGTACTATCAGAAGAGAGGCTGGTTTGTATTTGGGATTATTTGGAAGAGAAGATAAAACATAAAAATAAAAACTATGGGGAACACCATCTGTATTCTACAAATCTACTGTATCCTGGACATCTTTTATGATAAAACATCTTTAGTTGGACAGTTTTTTATAAATTATTAGCATATACATTCTTAAAGTATTAATGTCCCATAAAAACTGCATTAAGATGACCTTGAGTAGCCCTTTTGTTTTCTGCAAGAACTCATGTGGATGAAGCTCCAACATACCCCGTGTCAGCCCTTATTAAAATTCAGTACCACCAAAGTGTTTCAGTTTTAAGAAAAATACTTCCAGCTGTTCTGATTTAAATCCTTACACAGGAAATATTTTAAAAAAAATACTGTTACGAATCAGTACTATATTACAAAAGAGGATGTTTGTGCTGGTTCTTCTGTATCTTTAAATAATTCCTTCACAGATCTGTTTCAGAGTTCTTCCTCCAGAGGAAAGTGTTATCCTCAGAGTTCCTGCCTATGCGAATTTGAGGCGAACCTTTTGTGTATGAACCTCTGTCAAGACTGAAAGAGAAAGAGACAAAGAGTGATATAAATACGGTGCAGTAGGAACTCATAAATCACACTTGTGCATTTCCTTTCAGAGAAAATATGCGACACGTGAAAGCCAGCTGGTACTCACTCACTCGGCCACTGTGGGAGACTCAAAGTAGTGCTCAGCACGACGAATGCGGGTTAAGGAAAGTCTTGGATTCATCTCCTGCAGGAAAAAAAAAAACTTTTAAAAATGTACTTCACAAAGACTCTGAAATTTCAAATGGATCAGTAGAAAAAGAATAAAAAGAAAAGAAAGCAAGCACTGCAAAGCTACTTTATTGGTTATAATATTAAGAACTCTGTGAAAAAAAAAAACTGGCAGTATTACAGTCAGAAGAGCATACTGATTTTTTAAGGTGCTCAAGAAATTTGTTAGTGCATGCAGGAAGGCTAGTATGACAAGGCACAAAGCCTTTACAAGCAAAATTCGAGCAGTCCTTAGAGCTATGGCAAAGCAAGCCCTGGCTAGTACTCACTATCCATAGATTTATCACCCAACATGGGCTCCTGCTCCATCATATCCATAGAGATTTTTATGCTGGGGACATTGTCATGGTAGGGGTAGTCAGACTGTGGGAGGATGGAGGGAGAACATTAACACATACGGAGCATCTATAGGAGGATGTAGACAATCACATGACAACAACAGATATACAGACCAGTTAAATGTTTAGGTTGAAAGAATGGTTCACTTACAAACTCAATTTCACTGTCAATGCTTCCTTTCTTCTTGTTTTTCTTTTTCTTCTCATCCTCTTTCTTCTTCTTGTCTTTCTCTGGGATGACGTCATCCAGGTAGCTGAGGTCATGCTGTGAGAACACATAGTCCATTGCCTTACGGACAGCAACCAATGCCAAGATCTGCAGACAGAGAAATAAGTTTTAATAACTCATGCCCCGATAAAGCCTAGCTCTGTGTAATTGTGGTCAGCAACACCAGCGATTGCGGCCATTTCTCACCATGACAGGAAAGATGATGGCAGCCACGGTGGACTTGAGAATCCAGAGGAGGGCCAAACACAAGGCCTGGATAAAGGTGAAGAGGTGGATGCGTCTCTGAGGGACGTGCCGCAGGTAGATCAGGTCCGGCTGGTGTTTGGCTGGCATCAGGAGCAGCTGCAAGCGGTCCATGAACTGACAGCAACAAACAAACAAACAAACAAACAGGTCAGTCCGGTCACGAGAACGGACATGCTGCAGTCAGACAGTTAACAATATCTGTGTAGTATTTACAAGATATTGTAGACAGATGCTTTAGTTTAGATTATGGCTGCAACTAGAAGTGAGTAGGGACGCTTTTACAGACAGTTTTAATGTTATATTGTATTATATAGTGTAAGGGATTACAATTTGAAATTCAGTAACTAATCCCAGTAATGCTCTGTTACTTTCACATTTTACAAGTCAAAATACGTTGCCACCTTAGCAGAGGGTTAATATCAGTTTTGTCTCTGTGCCTTCAGAGGACAGACTCCTGTGGGACGTGTTAGCTCAGCAGAGGGGCTGAAAGTGTTGGGAGGCATTTAACCTCTATCATAAAGGCACAAATACCCCTCCCACAAACTCAAAAGTTGTGATATGTTGTCTCTTAGTTGCTCACTAGCCAGCATTAGCTTGACTTGCACTGATTAGTAAGCATGCATTCAGGTGGGTTTTGTCCACAGTTGATGGGTGTGTGTACAGGAGTGCTGCTGTCACTGAGGCTAAGCAGCACTGACTGAGTAAGTACTGGCTGGCTGCTTGTTAAAGCTCAATGTACTGTTCATGTAATTACTTAAGTAATCTTATTACTTTTACAATGAGTATTATGTAATGTATTACCCTTTTTCAAGTATCTTGTTCAACACTTGTTAAGTCTCTTAACAGGTCAGACTAACTCACCTGGACACCATTGAGCGACGCCACACCCATGTAGAGAAACACACCATAGAGCACAGGCATGGGAATGAACTGAAGGACACAGAGGACAATGAATAACGTTATTAATGTGATATGTGACCGGCTGTAACAAAGTCACTTGAGCTTAAATGAATTCTAAAGACATGAAAAGTTTGCTAAAGATGTTAGAGCTCTCTCCATACAGGCTATGCCAGAGTTCATTTTTAGCATCACTGCTTGGTTTAAAAATAGTCTGCAAGCAGCTTTGCTAGTAAGAATGTTATTTCAGTAGGCACTCAGTTTCTTGGCTGAGCACACAGGTGTGGCAACTACCTGCTCAGCCAGCAGTGGAACATATCCATGTACGATCAGAAATCTGCCACTAAGTTAATATTTAAGCATGAAGAGAATTAAGCATGGCAGATGGAAATACATTTGAAACAGCATTCACATCTTTCCCAAACTCACTTCTGGATAGTAGATGACAAGCCAGTTTGGAAAGGAAAATGTATTGACAGGACCAGAAGTAAAATATTAAAAATGTCCACAAGGGGGAGTACCAGCTCAAACAATATCCTCTCACTGACTTCACTTTTTTCTTTGTTGTTTGGCAGCTTAATGTGGGAATGGAAACTCGAGAAGGCACTCAGCTGCAATCGGAGCTTAAGCCCCAATGAACATGCTTATTTCACATCGAATTACTTCAACTATGGGAGCTCCTAATCGGATGAATACAAGATTTTAAATTATTTTAAATTTAAGAGGAGTGACAGGAGTTTGTCCTAAAACAGGTGGACAGTAATCCATGTTTCTGTGGAGGCATTAAGAAGCTGAAGCGCTACAGTACCTTGAGGATAGGGGCCATGAAGACAGAGAGTCCCGTCAGGAGGAACACAAAGATACCAGTGACTCTTTGTTCCCTGAATTAGGGGGAAAAGAGGAAAAACACAAAACTAAAAGAACAACTCTGGCTAACATGGAAGGCAAGATATATGAAAAACATTTCATATGATGTTTCCATTAAATCCAAATTCACTGGAGATAACACTGCATCTACAACATACACACTATCTTTGTAACAGAAATGTCCAAAACTTTGGTTTTCAGGTCTTAATTTTCTATCAGCTGTGTACGCACAAAATTGATCTTAAAAAAGGCGTTTCACTTTCAAAAGAAAAGTTAAAAATTTTTCATTTCAGAATTAACATTAAGGAAACATTCACATTATCGCAAATACATAATACCATTGCACAAAATCTTTAAAGAGTTGGAGAACAAGCATAGTAATCAAAACACACATTTCTCACTTAAGTACACTAATGCAAGTCTATCTGTGGCTTTGTATAGATTTTTACTCCCTTTCTCTCCTTTCCAAGACCTATTTCTCTCTTTTTTTGTGTTCTTCAGTCCCTCTTCCTGATTGCTTGAGTAGGATTGCTTATTTTTTCCCTTTTAGTTACTACTGGAAGATGATTCTGTCTTTGTGCACATGTTTTCATTATATACAAAAGGAAAGGCTCTGCGTTGACCATTTATGGTTAAACTAATCATGGGAGGATGGCAGAAGGAAATGCTTGTCTACTTGCCCACATTTTCATTTTTTTATGGAAAAAACATGCATGAATTTTTCTTTGTAGGGTGGATTTCACACACACACAGCAATTCAGCCCATTGTATTGAAAACTCTGCCTTCTAGCCACCTGCTAAGAGATTTATTTTCACCTGGGAATCCAAAATAAATGAAGAGAGGAGTAGAAACTTTCACTCTGTACCATCATTTTAGAAACAATTTAATTCCTAAATGATGTCAGCACTGTGTCCAGCAGCTGCATTCTCTCACCTGACGCCCAGGAATTTAGGCTGCTCCCCAGGGGCCGACGTCTCGGTCTCCATTTTCAGGGAGTCGATGTGGGCGATGGAGATGACAGTGGCAGCCACGTACCACGGCAGGCCCATGAAAGAGCAGACAATCATCAGGACAGCCACCCAGAACAGGTCCAAGTGGTACCCTGCCCCTTTCTGAGAGAAGACACGAGCAAAGAGAGACAAGAGAGATTCTCACAGTGAAGCAGCGCATATGTTACAGGGTACAGATGGAGCATGCATTAACAGTTAAAGGACAAGTTTGGTATTTTTCAACCTCGACCCTATTTTCTCATGTTTTTGTATCTAAAGCCCTATACTCACAGGACTAGTATTACCCGGGGACCTCTGGCACATTTTAATAATTGTGGAGGTTGTCTCAGATCTTAATCCCATGCCAATCTGCCAAGTTGTCAAGTTAACCCCCCCCCCAGCAAATTACCTTCCATATTTCTCCAAACACAGAGGTCAGGTGATGGTATTAGTTGTGTGCGAATCAACATCTCAGCAATTTGGGGTGGTATTTAAGTCTTCAGTTTTCCCTGTGCCTCGTTTCCCGTGCTAGAATTACTGAGGGTGTGTTGGCAATTATAATTGAACATTTTGACAGCATTTTGGGAGCAGGATGCATGGAGACCCATTTACAGAAAGAGTGACTTCAATTCCATCAGAGAAGCAAAATCTTGAAAGATGATGAGATGGATGAGATGTGACAATGTGTGGATGAAATGGTTCTATTCTACGTTTAAAAGAAAAACAAGGTCATCAAAGCCAGAGGTGCTCTACGGTGTTTCTGTGTTGTGTAGAGTGGAGTTACACATGACTGTGCACATCACATCCAGGGGATAATGTCAGTAAATCTGAGTAAAATACAGACTTTGCTTATCCTGGGCAAATGTGCTACAAAAAACACAGACGTGGGGGGTTATTTCTAAATCACGAGGTCCCCTGGTAATACTGGTCCCGTGCGAATAGGGCTTAACTGACTAATGGGAACAACAGTTTCTGAAAGTGGTCCAGTATTGGGCAAGACAGACTGCAATGTAAACACTCAGGGCATGCTCACTCTGTGAAATTCCTTAAGTACTAAAAGTGTTTGTATTTGCCGCTGGCGAGCTCAGATTATCATTTGAAGTTTCTGACAGCTTATTATAGTGAGTAACCCTACAGGGATCGACCTTTGTTTCAACAGAAACTGCCCCCAAAATCGCTGTCATCACACCCACCAGACTCCATTTAAATTAACAGTAATTTATTGTGAAACACTTCATTCAAAGTCGACAGAAACTACACAAAACTCACAAAAAACGTGGTTTGTCTGTCAGCTGTTCCAACCATCACCAACTCTGGTTTGGTTGAAATAAACCCTTTATTCAACCAGTCAGATGTAAAATCGACTGGCTCTATACAAGCTGCTTATTTAAATGGCGCCTAGTGAGTTTGGGGGTGTTGATTTCGGGGCTGTTTCTGAGTAAACAGAAAGGAACTTACGCTTTAATAACAAGGTCTATCTCTGTCTGGTTCCTTTCCATAATGTTGTCAGACTTGAAAAGTAATAATCTGAGCCTGTCAGTGACAATATATTAGCGGTGCAAACATGCTCTGAGTGGTGACACTGCAGCCTGTTTTGCTAATGCTGGCTGCAGCGCTTTGGCTCAATACTGGACACACTGAAAAAATGTTTTGCTCCCATTAGTCAGTTAGATAAAACAACTTGGGAAACTATGACCCGGGTTGAAAAATATTGAAGTTTGCCTTTGATATTTCTAAAATATGGCTATAGTCTTTTATGGTCAGTAGCTCGGAAGTTCTTTGTTCATTTATGCTAGCATTTTCAAAATGAATAAGACCTTGAAGTGTTGTACCAACCTTGAGTTTGTGTTCTTTCCGGTTGACAATCACAGCAGTGATCTGCTGGTCCATAAATATCAGAATGGTGACCAGCAGAGCAGGAAGAGCGGCAGCCAGGTACACCCACCAAGGGTTGCCTCCAAAAGGAGGAACAAACCAGCCCCTCAGTGGACTTGTGGGCTAAATAACGAAGAACAACAAGGCTGTTAAAGCAACCTGGACACCAATAAATGAAAAACACCTGACTAGTGTATCATCTTATTTCTGCGTGTACACAGTCCAGATCTCTCAGACATTGATAACATCTCAAGTAGAACAGAAAAAATATCTAATTTGAAGTGATTACTCCATTACACTTTCAGAGAGTATTAACAATGACCAGAGTCTAACATTACTGCTGCATTATTGCAAGACAGAAATCTGTGAATTAAGACTCTGTGGTCAGACAAAGCTGGCTCTGTACCTGCAACTACAAGACCGTCTGTGTTCTCACATCACCTATAATCAAGCTGTTATTCGATGCAGCTACCTGCTCCTCTACCTCATCATTCACGTCCTCTGTGCCAAGGCGGTCTTTATGCCAGCTGAGGAACATTTGAGCAATCTGCAAGACTGACTGTGACTTAGTTTCATGTGTCGCTTACTGGTCAAACTACAAAGAAAGCACTATGCTGGGATTTTAAAGAATCTTAGAGGCTTTGTAGCAGAAACATGGATCATTATCAGTGTAATGAGAGGAAAGTGCACCTGGCTGGCTGTTGTCTTTCAGCTAAAATTAACTCAGTGCAATGATTTCAAACACAAAATGAAACAGTGACTAACTTAGTTTGTACCTTGAATTCACTTGGCACTATGAGCTTTGGAGTTTCCACACCGACAAAGGCGTCCACGCCGCAGAAGACCAAAATGGTCAAGATGATCGCAAAGTCACTGATGAGCTTCCTCACCTGGACGGGGTAAACATTGACAGCAGGTTTGACAGTGGGTTTTCTTTTTGGCTTGTGGCGGTAGGAACTACCAGACATAACCAGACAATGACATGTTCTTTGTGTTTGACAAAGAACTACAAAGAACTACATTAGACTATATATGTCATTTATAATAAGTAAACACCAATGGTACATTTTGTTACCCAATGTCACATCCACATTATTGGATGGGTTGCCATGGACACCATCTACCCAGCTGTACTTTGCGTTTTGTGCTAACAAATATGCTGGCAAATATTAATATGCTAAAATACTAACTAAGAATGGGAACATGGTGAACATTATACCCACTTAACATCAACATGAATTGTAATTGTGAGTATGTTAGCATATGGACGTTAGCATTTACCTCAAAGCACCACTTTGCTTAAGTACAGCCTCACATCTCTAACATGGCTCTAGACTCTTAGTTGGGAGTGTACCTATGGTGCCATGATCCTTTGTTCCCCAGTTCAATATCCTCTTAATATGACTTGATTTTTGACATCATTATCTCAACAGTGGCTGATTCAGATCTGCACTTTTTTCTTTTGTGGGGCTGCATGATATGCAAAAAAAAAAAAAAAAAGAAAAAGACATACTGCACTGATTTTCATAGATATTGTGATTGCAATATGAATGTCAATTTTGGCGGGAAAGGTCATTATTGCATTTTATACTCACTGAAAAAATATAAAAATAATGGTTATGTGATTTTTGCTAGGATCTGTATCAAACAAGTATGTTTCATTATGTCTGGAATATGATATGCAAGTGTGGGCATCTCTGTAGCACCACAATACCTCATTTATAATGGTATATTGTGATACATTTACCTTTATCAAAAAATTGCAGCTCTTGTTGTCTGTATATTTTACTTGGCTTCATTGCAATTTCTATGATATTTCAATTAATTGTGTCACCCTAGTTTTTTGCAATTTGTACTGTGCAGAAAGCCCTTATCAATCTCATGCTCAAAACGCAACGTAAGGCTCAAGTAACATTAGGCCCTTGGGAACATAGGACCCTAGGAACAAAGGGATGACCCTGAACTAAATCATTTATTTTGGATATTTATCAGAAAAGTGAGGTTACTGATTTGAAGACAGTGGAAATTAATTTATGAATCTGAGCTTGAGCCCAATTCTTCTTTTCTTTGCCAAACTGTTGACTTTCTGGTGACACCACAAATATCTGTAATGTCACTGGTCACAGTTTCACTAGATGCTCACTGCTTCCAACATTGGGCACAGGGCCAGAATAGAAAAAAAACCCCACTGTTAGACATACATAGATGGATACTATCACTCACTGTGGTGGGGAAGAAGCGGCTTGTCTTGAACTTCTTCAGAGCCATGGAGCAGGTGTAGGTCCCAAAGAACAAAATGAGGGACATCAGGGTGATGTCAGGCACATAGCCACAGGTCTCTCCGACCAGCCGCCCTTTGTACTTCAGACACTGATCCTTGGTCAGAGACGCCCAGGTGGCATTTGCTGGCTGGAGAGATGAGGACAAAAAGGTTCCTTTAACCAACAAGCAACAACATTCAGGGAAAAAAAACAGCTCTGTTGTCAAATTAAGCAACACTTACGAAATTTTGAATCCATGCTGCTAAATGTCATTTAAACAAAGACACTACATACCACTTCAGTACTGTTTGCCCATGCAGAAACATCAAGGGGGTCTGATGAGTTGCCTAGTAAAGAGACACAACGTTGACCAAAATGAGATAACTTGCAGTGTCACACTTGCCAATTTGAATCAGGGTCAACATCTCTCTCCCAAACAATCCTGCCGAGTCACTTGCGGCACTGAAACTGATAGGGCTGTTGAGAAGGTAAACAGTGGTATCTACAGGCCGACACACACTAGTATCATTTGTTATCTCCACTGTAAACATGGCAAAAATAAGCTGAAAGCTTTGTTTAACATACAATAGTGACATCTCTGCCAAACAGGGCAAAACCAAATCAGACTGTTCAGCTTTCACTGTCTGGTATCACTGCTGATACTGATGGCACCGAACAATGAGAACTTTTTGGCAAAGGATGGTTCAAGATAACGGTGTATTGGTATCAGACACTGTCTATGTTACCAGATACAGTGACACCCCTGCTGTAATCCACCTTTACATGGCCACCACAGCTATTTTTCTACGACTACACACCTGGCATGCAGATGCAGTCATAATGAGTGACGAGGTTGGGATCGTAGTCTGAGTTGATCGGGTTGTGATGGGCCAGCTTTATCATCTTCTTGAAAGCGTCATAGATGAAGATGAAGCTGATGAGCGCAGAGAAGCCTTCCTCGGTAAAGCGTGTGAAGTACTGCACCAGGAAGCTGGCGTCTGTAGCGACCAGCAGCAGACAGAATATACCCGACCACAGGCCGATCCACAGCCGGAACTCAAGGTAGTCTAACTCGTTGTCTCTAAGGAGAGGGACACATTAGAGACAGAGAGAGTGGTTCATTGTGTATCCTTACACCATCATATTTTATTTCAAAGCAAAATCCTGCTAGGAATTCACTGTACTTTCAGTCACCTCTGTCTAACTTGAATTCTGTGAAATGTGGGCTTCCTTAAAGTGTTCTTAAAGGTTTGTAAATATTGTTTATGCCATGAAGCTTTTAAAAATACAACACTGATTTTGAGGCTGTGAAACACTTGCAACCAGAGTTGTCAGCAGGCTTTTCTCCACATGGAAATAATGCACCTGTGATATCCAACAGCTGTAGACAGGCTAACAGCTGCCACTGAGTCAGCGACCACTGACCGGAGGCATGGAAACATTTGGCGGACACAGACGCCACAACATTCTTCACTCACAGTGTAAAATTAAATGAGAGTGAATTATTAATAATGGAACATAATCAGCGTGGTGTTTGGTAATGCTAGAAGACTCTCTCCGGGAGAGGAAGGGAGTACAGTGGATATAGGAGGGAGAAGTCAGCATTTAGCAACCTTTAACACCCGTAAGGTATTGTGAAATGTTAAATCTGCACAATTACTTGTTCTCAGAGATGAAAAAGTTGGACTGTACAGATAAACAAGTTAACAGACATTCAATAGACAGTGTAATAAAATGCCTTCAACAAAATACATTAGCTCCTGTGTAGGCACTGTCTTCTACATCTGGTTTTACAACAGGGTGTGTGTGGTCGTCGAGTCAGTTGGGACAGGAAGTTGATGGCAAAAACACATGGAAAATTAACAATCAGCTGGCAACTGTTAACTGCCAGCAGATTTACAGTAAGCACAAAAATTTCCAGTGTGATACTTTTACAACAAGCAAACCTGAAGGAAAAGTTGCCAGCCTACAATAAACGTGAATTATCAATTTGTATTCTTTATGCTTGGATTTTTTATTTTATTTAAAAGGCGGCACAAGGACAGCATCCCAGTAAACACAGAAACAGCATCTGTCCTCTGGAGATAGACAGCAACCTATAAATATCTGCCAGGCTACTGCAGCTGCTTCTGATTTGTATTTCGCCTTGCTAATATTCCATCATTTTAAAGTGCTGGAATGAGCTTGATCCTAGGCTGTAATTGTAGTATATACTGGGGGACCACCCCAGTGTTTAAATTGTCCTCCCTGACATGATGAAAAAATATAAATAAATGTGCTATGCTATGGGAGGCAACCACGCCCCGCCATCCAATATAATCATCAGCAAGTTATCATAATCATGAATCATCATAATCTGCGTGTGGTTTGTCCAAGTGGTGTTGCCGTACCCCAACAGGAGCTAATGTTTGACTTTTTTCAAACATATTAGAGAGCAGAAAATTAGAATTCACCATGAGTGTTACCAGGCTATATTATTGGCCATCTTTTTGTAACTGTTAGTATGCCATAAAAGTGTCATAAAAATCAATAGTATATCATAAAAATGCAGAAAGAAGTCATAGTACATTACATCATGTAATTAAAAGTATCACAGTTTCATATGTAATAAAAAAGCCATAGAAAGAGTCATGTATGTCATAATGGTATAAAAAGTCATAATAAAAAAAAAAAGTCATGGTAGAGTCAGTGTGGTCACTTTTCTTGTGCGACCCTCAATCATATGCTGGCTCCCTAAAATGCCTCACAATCATCAAAACTTTGAGAACCCCTGATCCAAGCTTTCTGTTTCAAAATGCTGAATGATGGGGGATATTACCCCCCACACACCTCATGGAGGGTTGGGTTGTAGACAGTATAAGCTGAAAATGGTCCCCCTACCACAATGTTAAATAGGTGATGATGGCCCTAGTTTGATCAGTAACTACTCACTTGCTGAAGGTGAAAAGGAGTCTTTCAAAGACAAGCACCGGGCCTGTGCTGCTGAGAATCGTCAGGGGTTGACCAGACAGCAGACAAAACACTGTTCCTGTCAGTGCTGTACCCAGGAAACTTTCCAACACTCCCTGCACACATGTGGAAAAACACACAGACTTTACACACAGCTCATGGAACATGTTAGCCCTAAAAAAATATACAAAAAGAGATGAGATCAGACATTCATATTTGTAGCACGACTCCATGTTAACCATTTTGGAAAGAAATTGTTCAAGAGAAACATTCTTTTATCAGCATTAAGCACAATTTTCCATTTTTCTTCTCCAACTCTTTCTGAGCCTTGGAACGTCAATACCATAATTCTGCTTACTCAGCTGGAAGTTTTGTTTTCCCTGTACACATCACACAGCTGCAAGGCTGGCCCATCGGGACAGGCCTGTTTCATTTCCAGCTGTCTCAGTCTTTTAGACTCTGTGTAATTCATAACCCTAATGCTGTATAGATACAGTTGATAGATGGCTTGCTAGTGGATAGATAGGAACTGACAACTTGGCTCTACTTCTGAGACCTGCGCTGAGTGAGGTTGGCTGAGGGCAGGGATTCCCTCTGTTGTGCACAGAGTGGAGAGGAGGATTGAAGAGGTGGTGGCGTTTAAGAGGAGGGGCCATTAGAAACGCAGCCATGACGAAGCTACAGTGGCTGAGTAATCTGGATCTGTGGTTATTTACAGCCTGGGCAAATCCTTGAGGCTGGTGCTCTGCAGGACTGCTAGGATGCATCTCTTTGACAGAAGGGTGCGGCCAAAGCCAGGGACAACCCTGTACCGTCAGCTATCAGAGGCACCAAGATGGCTGCAGCAGCATATGCTATTATAGCACAATTGTACAGCTCTTCCAATTGCAGCCCTGTCAACAGCAGGTACAACAGATGGATGCAGTATGAGCCTCTGAGCTCCAAATTAGCATGGCTTATCAGCTGAAGTGAAGTCTTTTTGTCGTCCATTAGTTTGTGACTTAACATGGAGAGCTAGGTCATCTTAAAACAGATCAAATCTCATGCCATTCAGTGTATACACATACAGTGCCCAGCTCTTGTGAGCCATATTCTATGTTGGTTACGTTAGAATAAAAGCAAAGTGTGCTATGTGAGGGGGAAAAGGAGGATAGGAGTGCATTTAGAGAAATACAACACATTTGTTTAGTACTGACATGTGATGCAGTAGCCATGAATTGACATGTGAACTACTGCAAATGTACCAGAACTTATCAGCTCTTTAATCTAGACATGAAGTCTCAGAACTGTGCCTCTATAAACACTGCCTATTTTAGCATTAGCAGTTAGAATCAGGAAATGAAACAACATGCAACAGGCTGCCTAATGCTGTGTTAACTGTGTGTTTATGACCGTTTAAGAGGCACTCCACCTTTTTTACACATGTAGTTTAGTTCACTCATCATGAGTACCACTCTCTATTAAAATACTTAAATAGTGTCTTCTGTGGCTCTGGAGGAAGCTTTACTAGTTTGATAAAATAAGCATAATGATGTCATCAGGGTTAACGTGGATTTGTTTTAAAAGGTATACTATGCAGGAATTGTCATTAGTGTTTGTAAACAACATCCATACTTGGCCTCTCCTCCCTACTGTGCTTATACGTACACTGCAAGGTACTTGATGGAATGTTATATTTGTTGTATCCGAAAAGCTGATATGTTCGCAAGGGCAGGGTCTCCACAGGTAAAAACAGTGCCACACACTTCTGCTTGGTTTTAAGTAGGGCTAGGTGTCCAATACCTTTAATGCATCCACCAATATAACCCAGTACCAAGCAGTATCAAAATTTCTCCAGTAAAACAATACTTGCATTCGATCTCTTTTGTCCCGGGGTCTGATCCTGGACCATTCCGACTCCCTGCTAGATCATCAAACTTTCTGTCGATGCCATCTCCACAGCCAGGGATTGGCCAGCTCAACGTCTACCTGGTTAAATCTGTTTTATCGTTTAATGATTTTGAGTGTGTGATGCATGCTTTTATCACGTCATGTTTAGACAATTGTAATGCTCTTTATACAGGAATTAATCAAAATGCCCTGTTGCACTTACAGTTAGTCCAGAACTGCGTCTCGTCTTTTAACAAGAAGCAAGAAACACAAGCACATAACCCCCATTCTGGCCTCGCTGCACTGGCTTCCTGTTCATTTTAGGATTGATTTTAAAATTTTATTGTTTGTTTTTAAATCTTTGAATGGACTGGCCCCTACGTACATTTCGGACCTCATTCAAATCTACACACCCCCGAGATCAGTGAGGTCCACTGGTCAGCTCCAGCTCGTGGTCCCTAAGACTTAAAACCAGGGGTGACCGAGCTTTCTCTGTGGTCGCCCCTAAACTGTGGAACTCCCTACCCCCTCAGATTAAAATAGCCCCCACAGTTGAAACTATTTCATCTTAAGACTCACTTTTATTCTCTGGCTTTTAACATAGCATGAGAGTTGTGTGGTCTTCTGTTGTCTTTAATTTATTTTATTGATTTTCTTAATGATTTTATTTGTTTTTATTTATCGTTTTTAATTTATTGCTCTTATTCGATTATATTAGTGTTTTTAGTATTGTTTTTAGTATTTTATTTCTGTTTCTGTGCAGCACTTTGGAAACCTCCGTTTGTAAAATGTGCTATATAAATATAGTGGATTGGATTAGATTGGTTGGCATGCGCATGTATAGCAGCAGCGGCTAACATCAAACACTAGCTGTTAAACCGTCACAACAAACTTACACCAAAACAACTAATTTCTGTTGTTAACCTGTTAATAACCATGGGTAATGTCAGTTGTGTGATGCTTACAGTAAGCCCTGTCACTGTGTTTGTGCAGGCCAACATTCAGCAACTGCCCCCATCGTGGAGCTCACACACCCACAGCAACAGCAGCTACATCCTATACAGTCTATGGTAAGTCAAGCACGTTGCATTGACAGAGTTGGCAGTCCAGCATGCTTAGCTACCAAATGTTTGAAAGTATAGCTATGCTACTTGCCAATTCAGGTGTCAGTATCACTAAAGAGTACTGATATTTGAAACAATATCCAGCTCTAGTCATAAGGGATGATTAGGATGAATTACTTTTGTATGACTGTTTCAAGGTTTTTAAGGAAACTTTTAAGCAAACATTTTGGAGTCAGGGAGGGTCAAAGAGGAGATGCTATTGAGTTGTATTGTGGGAAATGGGGGATCAAGCTTGACCTACACTAGGGACAAAAAGTTGTGTTCAGGTCCAGCTTTTTCCAAGTGGTCATACTTAGGTTAGTGTTCATCTTTTAAGCACAAAGTTAGAAACTTTGTCAGCAGTCATAACGTAGCTTGGCTGGTACAAGGTTAATGGGACACTTGTTTTGTCTGCAGTCAGCTGTATACAACAGCAGTGTGGAGCTTTCCCTTTAAATGTGCACCACAATATCTCTGCAGACACAAACCTCACTTGTTGTACATATGACAAAACTACAATAAAAAGCAGGAGAGTTACCTGCATGTTTTCTGTAGCATCGCCAAGCAGGCCTCCAAAAGTGATTGCATTGGTGACCGTGCCCAGGTAGATGAACAAAATGGCTGACAGAGACTGGATATGTATTGCATCGTAGAAGTCACTGGCGAAAAATGGCAGCTTCCTCTTGATATCCAGGACAAGACCTCCACAGAACCTTGAAAACAGAGCCATTCGAGTAAGTAGGTGCAACACAGTTTCATAACTTTGCTTACTTAAGTTGCAGAAATGATGCATGATGTACAAAAGGTGGGAAAAAGATTCTTTCTTTCTCAAAAAGAGAAAAATGTGTTCTAAATGAAGGAAAACATAGTTACTGAATAGTGAGGAATTATTGTTTTTTAGTCATGTGTGGAATTTTCCTCATTGAAAACTTACTGGAGAAATAAAAAGACTCAAACAAACAGATTTTTCACGTTATGATGCATATCTTCACTGATAACAATCACATGTCATCAAGATTATAATCAGGATGATAACGCCCTCATGTACAAGGTGCATGAAGCCAACTACTAGTATGAAGATCATGACAAGGTTACACTGTGAGTATGATTTACTTTATGGTATCCGCACCAATTTCATTTAAGACAGTGAAATCGGACTTACTTTTTGGTCCACTGAAGTTCCTCTCCAACCTCGTGTCCTCCTCCTCCTCCATGTCCCGCATCATGCGGAGTGTCGCCGTTCATCTGTGGCGCCTCTAATCCAGCATACATGTTCTTCCTTTAACAGACAAGACAAACAGTCACGTTTCACATGTCTTCAAACATGCTGTCCTTCAGTTCACCAAAACAAAAAATATGGGGTCTAATTAAGTCATTTTTACAATAAACACTTGTATTTTGTGAAAATGAATGTTGTATACAGGCTGTTAAATATATAGTTTACAAGACGGATGTAACTTTTAAAGGAAATAACACTTTTCTTACAAATGAAAAGATTAATTCATTAGCAATAAAATGCACACACTGCTACAGCTGTACTTGGCCTGGTATGACCAGCAGTTTATGGTGGCTAATGTCATCATATGTTAGCAAACTTCACGTAGTCCATTCTCTAGCCTTGTGATTTCTCCACCTGTGCTATGTCAGAGCATTTCAGCTAAATCCTAAACAGCTGGATGCAACCAACTGAAATTCCTCCTGTGTGGCCAGTGTAAAGGAGAACTATGGTGGCTGATGTGAAAATGCAAATGGCCCTATTCAGAGCCAGTGTTTGGTTTGTCCATTCTGGGCTACTGTAGAAACAACACGGCAGACTCTGTGGAAGAGGACCACTCCGTATGTTGATATGAATGGTTCATTCTAACTAACGAAAACACTGATGAAAGCATAGTTATGAATATTAGAATCCATTTTTAGCAATATATCCCCTTAAATCCTACACACTGGACCTTTAAACTCTCCCAGTAATTCTTATTTGTAGCCACTCCACAGCAAAAGTTTCAGTCTTGCTTTAAGAAAAGAAGAATGGAGGTGATGGCTGATGGAGGGGAAGATGTCTTTATGGTTTCAAATATATGTTCATGTTACATATTAGATACGTAGATTTGTAATAGATTTATGTGCAGTAACTTAATTCATTTGGATTATGTTGTGTGGGTTCGAGCTAACCTCTTGTCGGAGGAGGGCAGGGACTTGGGTGGCTCTATCCTGATGTCAGGATCCCACTCTCCAGGGGGCAGGACGATGACCTCATCAAGGAACTCCTCAATGCCAGCCAGCAGGTCCTGCCTGTCCTTCGCTTTATAGGCAATATCATGGAACACCTGTAAGCAAACAAACATAACCAACCTATTAGTAATCAATAATATAACAACATTAGACAGAGAAAAAACACAGAATGTGTTATTACAATGGCTCATTGAAGAACACTGCCTACTCGCTTTTGATGACACATACAGAGCGCAGTGTGTCATTGAAATGCAAATGATGCTAAACATCATCACCACTACAATATTGACAACAACCAAGAATTTTCTAAAGTCTTTTACAATGTAAATAAATAATGAGTAATTATCTGTGTGCACCCCTGGGCCACAGGGACATCAGGTAGAGCACTACAGGGCTGATGACACATAAACACAAACATTTGATAAACCTGTGACACCGCTTGTTGCGCAGGAGAGCATAGAGGGTAAAGTTTAACTTGAGGAAATCCTGGAAAAACATGTCCTATCCTGCCGTGTTGACATATGAGATATGCTGGGAAGAAATGAGGCCTGTGGGAATTCGCAGGCAAGGTGCTCTCAGGGTTGAGTACGTCGTGAACCAACAACACAGGAGAGTTATTTCAGGAGATACAAACACTGAAAATGTTGGAAAAGCCTGTATTGTATGTACTGTTTGCCTCATTGTATTGCATTTATTCTGCCATCACAAAAACAGATTGGCCTCCTTCAACTTCAACACACGGCTTAACAATTAAGCTATAAGTTGTTCACTGCCAACAAGACTGAGCAGGCAAACTGCTGTGATGATTAATACTGCAATATCCAGAGAGCTGAGAGATTTGGCAAGAGGACAAGTACTGCAGGAGGTGTAGTCCCACTTGACTCTTGTGCTGTGAGGTTTGTGGTTTTGATTGAAATGCCTCAAAAAACTATTTGATGGATCGTCATACATGTTCCCCACAGGCTGAATTGCCATCACCAAGACAAAATTTCAATCTGTGCAAGACCCTGGTTTATGACCCGCAACTAAAGCTATTCCCATCTGCTTTAACTGTACTTTGTCTGTAAGCTAATTAGCTGGTGGTAGCATGCTAACACAGTAAACTTAGTTGAAAGGGACCGTTTGTCCCCAGTATCAAAAATGCATATTTCCCTCTTACCTGCAGTGCAATTCATCCATCTAGGTTGTTCTGGTGTACGTTACCAAGTATTAGCGATATCAGCATAAAGATGTCATCTCTTCAACATAATGGAACTACATGGCACTCGGCTTGTGGTTCTCAAAGCGCAAAAAAATACATTTGCAAAACTCAATGTCTCTTCATCACATGCTTAAGATAACCCAGGCCTTTTCGTGAGCAGCTTTATGTAGGAACTATCTTCCTTTTACAGAACCACACCTGCCAACTGTATCACCATGCAAAAGGAAGCATCTACGCATGGATGATAGACTTGCGGTCGTGACAGCACAAGATGTAAACATTAATGGTGTCCTCCTTGGCTGAGCTGTAATGTAAGCTAGTCCAGTGGTGCTGGGTGAGCTAGCAGTAGATACACGCTTCCCTCTGCACAGTCATACGATTGGTGCGTGTAGTTTAGTGGAAAAAAAAAATAGCCCCTACATGAAACACAACAAGGTCTGTGGATTATCTTGAGTATCCGGGTCATGATTTCCGGAAAGAGACATTACTGTTGAGCGCTTCTAGCACTACAAGCTGAGTGCCATCTTGTTCCATTGTTTCTTTATCTATCTATATATATTATATATCCATTATACTAGAGAGAAGGCAAACATATCTACGCTCAACATCTCCAACACTCAGCAAATCATACAAAAAAAAAATAATATTGGGGTGAAATGTCCCTTTAACATGGTAAATATAAAACAGATACCTGCCAAAAATCATGTCAACATTGACATTGTGAGCATGTTAGTATGCTGACATTAGCATTTAGCTCGAAGCATTGCTGTGCCTAAATACATTACCACCCATAGACTGAATGGAAAGGTAAGAACCGGTTTCCTTAAATTTCTAGCAGCTTCTAAAACCTTAATGGGGTGTTTCACTGTCAGGAGACAGTGTCAGGCCATCTCTTTCCAAAGGAGATCTGTAGATGCCATTATCTCAGGTTCACAACCAATCAGAGCTTAATTAGTCCAATCAGAGCTTAAAGGAGGATGAGATCTCTTTGCATTAGAGCAGTAAGGATTGATTTAGTGTTCTCCATCAGCTCTGTTGGTTTGCAAATCGAAACAAAAGCAGTTAAATAAAACTCAATCATTGTTGTGATAAAACATACAAAACATGAATTTTAGGGGACCCGTGGCACCCAAGTTGATCCCTGAATACAAGTTCAGCAACCTCGTACCAAAACCAATCCAATACCTCTGTACAGTCTCAACAGCTGAATGTAAATGAAAGTAAACAGACAACCATCAAATTAGTCTGTGAATAAAGTACCTCATCTGACATCAGGGTGGCAATGGCTCTTCCGATTTCATGATAGGACTTTGCTTTACCTTTGGGGCCCAGCAGGACAAAGAGAAATCTAAGTCACAAGAAAATGTGATGTTAGGGCACATTCAACGAAGTCAGAAAGTAAAGTGGCAGATTTTATTGAGGCCATGATCGACTACAATGAAACAATCAAGCTAAGTGACAGTAATTATTTTTCAGTTAATGGTGCGGCTGGTGTGTGCTCTACCTTGTGGGCACCGGGACCTCAGTCAGAGCCCCCAGCATGACGGCCTGCTGCAGACGGACAAACGCCACAAAGGGAGTATCGAGGAAGTCTACCTCTCCAACCAGCACGTTTGATGCCTCTGCATCACGGGGCAGTTTCTTCATGAATTTATTCTTCAGCTGTTAGGACAGATATAGCAGAGCAGGAAAGGAAAAGATAAAAATCAGCTTATTAAAGGAATACTTAACACCCACTTGATCATATGTTTATCTATTACTCAGACTATGTTACACTGAATACTACTTTGTTTTTCTCGCATGCCTCCATGAAGAATGAAGAATCGAAACACAGTGACAATCTGATATACGAATGTTATTTGAGAGGTGAAGTATTCCTTTAAAATGTCATGCAACATTGTAACACTGAATACAAGTTCACGAGATCATGCACACACAAATTCCCTTTCTCTGCCACATGCAGTGTGATCAAAGGTAGATGTGACATTTTAAATAAATGTGCTGATTAAAATGTGGTTGTGACAAGGTGGGGAAAGACGTGGTGTTTCCACCGGTACAGGTAGTGCCCGCCCTTACGTAGAATTATGTGCTGAACAGCAGCTTGACTTTATGCCACCCAATAAACACACCTTACTACAGCATATGAAACTGCATCTACAGTCTTCCACTAAACTGATATACAAAGTACAATAATACACAGACAAGTTGTTGATGAAAGAAAAAACTTAGTTGCAGGGAGATGATTAACTAAGACCTTGGTGTCATGTCCAAGAACAGAACATTTTGACACAGCTACACTTTCATTAAATGTGCAATTCCAGCTGTTACAGTTTAACTGCTTCTGTGAGCTTTTATCTGTGTGCCCTGTATCTGCAGACCACACAGCCTAATTACAGTAAGCTACTCGATCATGAGTCATGACAGGGAGAGAAACTGCACGTGCTGACGATAGAAACTCACGGGACAAAGACGAGAGACAGTGAGCTTTTGTTGTGAGCACAGAGCAGAGGGGTCACATCTATCAGTCTGTGAGGCTCACAAGCTTGTGCACGCACACACAGCCCAGCACATGACACTGCATAGTACTGCTCTGTGAATGGAGACCTTAAGTATCATCCATTATGAGGTTGCATAATAGACACAACAATACAGAGAGACACAAACAGATTACCTGATCCTTCTCTGGTTTGTCAGAGAAGTCACTCAGGCTGTTGGAGGTGAGGTTTCTGTGGGCAGTAGCTGGACTACCTGCAGAGAGGTAAGACACTGTTAGGATCAAAGAGGCCGGGCGACACTGCAGACCGTCAAACGGGACATTTCTGGCAGAGGAGGAGGACAAGTCCCAGAAAAGAAAGGCACCAGGAAAGAACACAAAGAGAGACAGAAAACTCAGGACCTAGCTAAATGTGGCAAGGCTTAAGCTTTAGGACTAATGCCAGATGGTCATTCATTCCCTCAGAGAGAGGAGAGCTGGGATCCATGGCCGTCTTAGGTCCAATGCCTCTGCGCATCAGCAGAAATTTGCTTAGGCAACGATTGGCAAATGGGTGTGAATGTAAACTCTGGAACTCAGTTTGATATGGTCCATTTACTGACAACATTACAGAACAGAGTCTAAGACATTTTAGCTTTCTGTTACCAGATAAATATTTAGTTAGTACATTTTAATGAGTGAAGCTATTCTATCTTCATGGGTCTCTACACTGACTTTAAGTTTGTAGCGCTGAATAAACACACATCCAGCTTCTTTTAATGTAATGGACTAGAGGAGAATTGAACTGTATATCTCCAGCCAGCTACTTCTACATGAAGTATATCCCGATTCTGCTGCTTTCAGTAGGAGTGCTGTGACCTCACTTACAGAGGTATCCCATGCTGGAGCTCCTCATGACCTCACATGGTTCCTCTGGGTCGTGTGGGCTTAAACAAGGCACAGGGTGCTCAAGGGGGTTGCGTGCTATAACACGGCAGATTCAGTAGGTCAGAGACAGTGAGCACAGACCCAAAGAGAAGGAAAAAGACATGGAAAAGAAGGTTGGGAAGGAAAAGACAAGATGGAAAAGATTAGGTAGAGAAAAATATGTGTAAGACAGAAATAAGACACCAGAGGAGAATAAAGGTGGAATCCTTTGGGTTAAGAGGGACTTTAAAAAAAGTTGGTTTTGCATTACCATTCTCCTGGTTGGTGAACAGCCTACTTGCACTGGAAACACTCTTGCCAATGTCAGCAAGGGAGCGCAAGTTGGACTTCTTGGTCTGGTGGCGATGCTTTCGTAGCAAGGTGTACATGACCTTCTCCTTCAGGTCCGCCTTCAGCTGACCACACTCAATCTGGTTGTCGGTGATCAACTCTGTAAGAGGGACAGATTGAGATCAAGTCACCCTCAGTTTCTTCAGTACCTTTATAGGGGACCTATTATCCTTTTCTGAATTTTATGTCTTATATACAGTGTTACAGTGATGGGTGTTTGTATTAAATGTGGCCAAGGTTTCAAATAATGAAGTAAATGTTTGTAAAAGTAATCCCTGTGAGCAAATATCTCAGGCTTTAGACCAGTCTAAATACTCTGTCTCCAACATTGTCTTATGGCTACAGTGACATCATAGTGTGCCAGATTTTTAATGTGGTCATCTGCTCCAGGTGGGCTACTTCAAGTGTTTACATCATGTATCCTACAGTGCTACATGAAGCTACATGCTTACGTCAGGGAAACATGTAAACTTGGTTGCTGATGTTGTAAAGTTCTTGCTGATTAGGGTCATATTCCTGCTGGAACATGTCCGGTTGTGTCTAGAAGCTTTTATTGGTGATTTTTTTGTGGTAGAAAGTGCTGCTATTCTCTATTAGCACTGACGGTGCAGAGACGCCAAGATGTGGTAGAGTAGGTTTTTTCGGGGAGGGGGGGCTAAAATAGACAGGTGCTAAATGTAGCATTCTCAGATAGCAGGGTGAATACAGGTGTTCCAGCACAGACAGGCTGAGGCAAATAATGTTTTTTGACCATTAAAGCATGTCAACCTGTTCTGGTGGAAACACAAATATAAACCTGAAAAGGAGCGTAATAGGTCCTCATTAAGAGTGTGTCAGTATTCTGGTCACCAACCGACGAGCTGTGGCAGCGTGGAGGCCTCCAGGTCCAGCATGATGGTGCCCTTCTCGATGCACGTTTTGAGTTCCATCAAGCTGTGCAAGGACAGAGTGGCCACATGAGGCTTACTCCAGCGCTCGCCACCCTTCTCCACCTTCTCCTCAAACTTGATCCATCTGGACAGAGGAGGAAAAAAAAAGACACAGAGGAAGGCAAGTGTTGAGATGTGTTTACAGTACTGGGCTCGTGCTGCTGTAGGAACTTGGTGTACCTCAAAGTCACACCGTGCATAATGGCTTTCATTTTTTCACTTTCTCAAACACGTTCCTACAGTAAAGGTCACTGAACATTAAACATAAAAGTACATATCGGTGGCTTTGTACATTTATGAACAAATATGGGCCACAAACAAAAGGAGACAAGATGGGCTCCCTTTTCTTTACACAACAACCCCATGGTGTTTTGAATTGGTCACAGTTCATAAGCCAAGGGTAGGGGATGCAGGACAGCAGAAAAAAAAAAAATAAATCACTAGACTTGAGAAAATATTCTGCATGCTGGAATGGCAACAGACAGCCTTTTGTGACGCACATGTCTAAATGTGAGAAACAAAACTTTGTTACTACCATGGAAGAGCTTAGCCTCCAAGGTAAGACTCAGGACAAGGATTCTTTTTAATAATAATGATGCCTCACATGTCACCGCTACAAAAGAGCCATTCTCCTAGGGCCTGAGGATGGGGTTTCCTCTGGGGATAGAGTATCCCTCTGGCTTTGGTCCACACGCCTGACCACACAGTCTTACTAGGAAAGGAGCCTGGCCACGGATGACCTCAAGAAGTTCGTTTATCTTCCCTTTCGTGTAACCCCCACTTTCCCTTCCTAAAAATATTGCATGACTATGCCTTTGCCCTACTAGTTATCCTATCTGTGGCATAACTGTGTATACCCCAGGCCAAGTACTGCTAAAACTATCTCAATTTGGTTACAGCTTTCTCTAGCTCAATCTAGACAGACATGTCACTCGTGGACTTTACAGAACTATGTAAAAGCCACTTTTGACACTAATACAGGGAAACATTTAACAGTTTAATGATATGCACATTGCAATGTCCAAATTCCATGTGCTCCAGAGCTAACTGTTACATTAAGTCTTGTTTTGACCATGTGGGAGTTTCTGTCTTTTCCTGCTCTCACAGAGCAGGTACTACAGATCTCAATCAGATAAGAGCAGACTGGGAGTTCACTGGAGTACAGCCTATTTCCCTACACATACAAAACACGATTATTCATAAGTGACTGTGTTCCGCTGACTGCACCGGGATTGTAAAGCAGGAAATTTTTGACTAGACTGCCCATGGCTCTTAATGTAAAAGGGGTGGGGGGGTCTGACAGATCGCGTGCCTGGCTTAAAGAGACATTCAGTTCAGCGGCTCACCTCGCTGTCTCCTTCCACTCCATCTCCTGCCCGTCCACAGACAGCAGCTCGTCCAGCTCAGTGAAGAGCTGAGGAGGTGGGGGACCATCATCCTCTTCTCCCAGGATAAACCTGATCCTCTCAGCTGGAGAAACTGTGGGGAGAAAGAGGTAAGCTAAGGACCACCAAAAGTCTCATTGTGACTGTGCAGCCTTCATGTTGGCTGTGCATCAATGAATCTGAGGTGAGAAATAGGTTAGTTACTATGTAACTGCATGTAATAAGTTACACATCTTAAATAGCTGCTCATGAAGTCATGTCACCATGTAAACACTCCCTGAGTACCTAATTGCTCGGTCAGAATCAAAACAAAAGATGAACACAAGGTGCTATCCCCAGACTTGAGTCTGGTTGCAAAATCTGAGTGAACCAAGTATAATCTGGCTTTACGCTGCAATATATTTTCATAAAAGCTTGATTCCCTCTCCTCTGCAAATAAGTACCTGGAAGTCAAATACTCACACAGTACATCTCACTAGCAGAGTTATAATGAATTTTATAGTCTCAAGGAACATTTCAAGGCTGTAGCCATGGAGTCAACACTGGGGTGGACCAAATCTGTGTGGGGGTCTGGGGGATGAGGTGCTGATGTTAATGTTACCTTTCATGCACGTCCTGACTGACATAAAGTGTTATTATTGGTATTAATGGTGTTACAATAATAAGTTTCCCATCAACAACTAATGGGAACATAAAACCTAGCAAGTGGAATACGCTCAGAATGGGTTGTTCGCTAGCGTTAGCTAATGCACAGAATGTATGCTAGCTAGCTAGCTAGCTAGTTAGCATGACAGGGATTTAGCAAAACACTGCGAGATAACCATTCAAAAAATTACCAATTTCCATAAAACTTTACAAAAACTTGCACAATGGACAGACATATAGCCTACCTAACACTAATATTATATTATAGTCTTCCACTTTTAATACATTTGAAAAGTAATAGAATACGGAGACAGTACAGTGTTTGATGGCTTCTGACAGGGTACGGCAACACCACTTGGACAAACCACACAGAACTATAATACAGAATACTAAAACCAGTAGTGATGATGATGATAATAATAGTAATAATAATAGTAATAATAATAATAATAATAATAATAATAATAATAATAATAATAATAATAATAACAACAACAACAACAACAACAATTTTTTGAGTTAATTTATGATTACATTTGGGAATACATGGAAGTCATGTTATACTAAAATAAAAATATATATACTATCAGACTTCCAAATAACCACAGAAGTCAGAATAATCTGAACCATTAGGCTGCAAATTTTGCGTTTTGGAAAAACAAATGTAGATGTATAAAAGGAAATGCAGGAATCTTTACATGTGGTTTGTTTCTGACTATATATTCAATATATCTGCAGAAAAAGAAACAGCCTCACTATATAGAATGACAGACCTCTCGAACCTCCTTGAACCCATGAGAACAAAAACCACGGGTATTTAGATTAGAGGGAAAAAAAACTTATACAACACACCCTCACCGGGAAACACTCTCACTTCCTTCTGAGCAAGGTGTGCCACGATCTATCTCAGAACAAAACTGACTCGTCATTATTGACCACTTACAGTAAATGCTCGTCTTGGTCGTCAGAAATAGACATAAAGAGAAAGCTATGCCCTCAGGATTCACCGATAAAGTACCAAGAGGGCACCACTGTGTTCTATCCTATATATAATGGGTTATCTATTGGAAGAACGACTATTTATTCTTGTTGATACTTCTAGGAAAGTTGTGCAACTGAAGTAATGAGTCAAAGTGGAGGTTAAGTGGTAAATCACAGGAGGCTATTTATGCAGCTTTCTCTTGATGAACTGTACCAGTCAGGAATCCACAGGTGGATACCTCAACAACGTAACAGTGCCTGTGACCTTTTAATCCCCACACAGCACACCCAAGCTTAATTTAGGATGGTTGTTTTTAAATAGTACAGTTGGAACTTTACTGTAGCGAGGAAATCTAATGTTAAGCTATATGAAGGTCAGGATCAGTGTGTTGGAAACACTGAAAACAGTGTCTGCCCATCAGCATTATTGTGCTTATTATTGGCTTGAAGCACAAACACGAGATCTTTCAGTTTTCCTCATGGCAACAGGGTCTTTCCGCTGTCCTTCCCACTTACAGAACGTGACTTTTAACACAGCACTTAACGACGCCACGTCGTGTACACAACAATGCTCACCTCTTGAGTCTCACAACTGGTGTTATCAATGAAAACCAGGCCTTTGTTGTAATTGCACACAACTTTTAAGTGGACAGCTCCACAGAGTTTGCCAAAGTCAACAAGATTATGTGGATTTAGATAGAGGGCAAAACAGCGGAAAATCCATCAAGTGGAGGGCTCTAGATACACTGTCTAGGAGCGTGTGTATGTGTGTGTTTTGAATTGGGACTTTTGTCGTCTGGCGCACGTCAGCCTGAACGCTACCCACACACCACACTGTCTGACTATCATCTCTGGCACACCCTCCCCACTACCTCCGCGCCATTTTCACATATGTAGCTTGTGAAATCTATGGACGCATGCCAATTACTCATAGTGAGCTCATGGTGGAAGCAGAGGAGCTAGAGGGGAACACCACCTGAATTCAGAATTCCAGTATGTTATTTCCATGACCTTGGAAAGCTCAATCAGTGTTTGTGAACATGGGTTACTCTCTCTCAAAGCCAGAAACCAGAGTCGCATGTCTCAAACTTGTGATGTTATAAGGTATAAAGTCTGGAGCTGCTCCACAGACAATGAATGGCAGCCTGATTTTGTTATCCACAGAATGCGTGTTGTCTTTTTATACCAAAATGAGCTTTTTTTCCTGTTGTAACTAACTAAAGGGCAAAAATCTAACGTGAAAATCTTTGCAGGGGTCACTGAAGTGGTTTAGTTCTCAACAGGAGGAAAAACATTTATCCCAACAGTGGCTCTAGCCTCATCATACAGTAGCGTCTGTCCTCTCATTCAACCAAACAAGACTATTTACAGTTCAGATCCTCTGCGGAGATACCGTAGGATGAGCAAGAAGTAGTTTGTGTGTGTTTGAGAGGGCATTTAAAGTGAACCGTAGTTAAAACCTGCTTCTGTGTTTAGTTTGTCTTCACTTTTGTCCCCACCTGCTGATTTACAGTCTGATTCTATATGCATGAACCATAAACACTGTTCGCATTTAAACAAATGGCGCCATGTTTGAACCACACACACATAAATGCTACAGGGTAAAATAAGGGCATTTATGAAAGACCAGAAAGATTTGGAAATGGTCTTTAAGGAGAAAGGCTATATCTGTAACACTGACTGCTACTTATGTTTAGGTTGCAAGTTATGACGAAATACTCACTTTTCACAGCTACTGTTCAGAGTTTTACGACACTGATAATGTGCAGTTGAGCAGTGAATAGTTGTAAAGCCGTTATCAAAAACAAATACTAAATCTAATAGCCTTTTATAGATATGCTGGTATGCCGGTTTCTTCATGTCCTTATGCAATAGATTTGTAATATTGGAAAATAATTTAATTGGTGAAACAGTACCATTACAATGCAGTTTTCACAGAGTTATCAGATAGGGCCTGTGATATCTAGGCAGAGATTAATGTGAGCAAAACTCTTATCATAGCATGGCACCTTCGGATGACTAAGCATACAGGCTGGTTTACACTCGAGCATGAGGCGTAACAAGAAGGAGGATTACAGCGTCAGAGGAGCCAGCAGTGTGAGAGGATTACTCAAGTGCTTGTCTGCTGTGTGGAGTCTATGAAGTGACAGCTTAATGTCATGCCCCCATGACTGAGAGAGGTGTGATCGTAGGTGGGGAAATGCATCCAAACGGTGCTGAGGATAAAATCTCATTTGACTAAATGATAACTTCCACTCATTTCTGATCAGCATCCAATTATGAAAATAGACCCTATGTGCAACAGAATAAATGAAAATCAGCTGCTGTATTTACAAAATGAAATGTCAGATGATGAGACAGGTGTATTTTCCTCACGACACCCCTGATGCTTGATACTCTGGTCCCACCTTGGTCCGCACCACACAGTGTAATGTACGGTCTAATTTCCCAGATCCATTTAGAAGCACCCAGTTCTCCCTGAGGTTTGATTTTCCCACAGTTACTGCAGCCAAGCAATTATGCACAAGAGCTTCTTTCTCTGTGGATTCTCAGCTGAACCACTGTCCCGGTTTTGCTTTGAAAAAAAACAATTTTGGCATGCCTACAGTTTCCTAATTCAACTAGCTGTTCTACCAGTTTACCTTATCTAAGGGTGTTGCCAAAAACGGTGCTCCAACTGCCAATCACCTCAGGATTTCTCTTCTGTATATTACAGAAAGTGCCTATTGCATAATGCATGATCGTCTGCTCAAGTTCCTAAAAAAGCTAAAGCTTCCTTATAGTGTCTGAATATTTGGGTGAAGAATCTGAAATGGCTGTGTTACCATTCTAGCATATTTCACTACATATTTGTTTCAAGCTTTATTTAAACATGAGATGTTCCATGTAACTACCAGTTCAGCTATATCTTATAATTCTGGATTTGATGCCTTGAGATATGTAGGTGCTGCTGACATTGTCGACACATGAGGTGGGAGGCAAATTCAAGTCCAATATTGAGTGAGACTGCCACAGCCTGCAGCGGAAAAACAGGCTGCAATGTAATCACTCTGGGCGTGTTTGCACTGTCAATTTACATCCACTAAAAACTCTTGCTTTTGGCGCCAACATGCTCAGATTGTTATTATACATGTCTGACAACTTATGGAAAGGATTTCTACAGAAACAGATGTTTTTGTTAAAGAATACAATCCTTTTTTTTTTTTTTAAACCAGAAACGGCCCCAAAATTGCTATTGCCAAACCCACCAGACTCCATTTAAATAAAGTTATTTTGTCAACACAGAACACACTTCATTCATAGTTGACTAAACAAAATAAACCCCTAAAAACCATCTTTGTTCGTCCTTTCCGCTGTTTCAATAATCACCAACTATGGGTTGTTTGAAATTAAGCCTTTATTCATCCAGTTAGATATGAAAATATGCTGCCTCTATACATGCTAAAATTACTGTTTATTTGAATGGAGTCTGGTGGGTTTGGTGATGGCAATTTTGGGGCTGTTTCTAGTTAAACAAAAAGGGCCTTATTCTTCAATAAAAAGGTCTACCTCTGTAGGGATCCTTTCCGTAATACTATCATCAAACACTTAAAATAACAATCTGAGTCTGTCAGTGGCAAAAACAAGCCCTTTTAGTGGACGTAATTTGATGGTGCACAAATGCCCTGAGTGATTACACTGCAGCCCGCTGCGCCGCTGCCGTCTGCAGCACTCTCACTCAATACTTGACCAATTTCAAAAACTGTTCCCATTAGTCACCCAGACACAAAACATGGGAAAGTTGGGTACTGGTTGGAAAATATCAAACTTAACCTTTAATGGTTACCTCCAACAACAGTAAAGCAGAGATTAAACACCTTCCCATTATGCCAGTTTCCTGGCTGTGCCTTTTCAAGGTGAATTCCAGTATTTTGATAATTGTATGTCTTGCAAATAGCTTACAATGGTAATGCTTGCTACTCTTTTAATTACCCACGTAAGAGGTTTATGTGGTGGTACCAAGCATTCATCAAGGCTTAGAGATAAAACATAAGAGATCCCTATACAATTATATGGCTCATTTACAGACAGTTGTTGAGAATTTTCCCACCTGTGAAACCACATTTATATATATATATATATATATATATATATATATATATATATATATATATATATATATATATATATATATATATATATATATATATATATATATATATATATATATATATCTCGTACATTCAAGAGACATATGGGTTTATACTGACCTATATGTAAAGACCTTTCTGGTATTATAATTCCTCCTGTTCTAGAAAACGATCTCGGGATTAATGGTTGTACCAGGGCACTTTCTTAAGCTTCTATATAAGGAGAGACATCTGGTATGTCTTCCTACAGCAGGAAGAAGACTCTTGAGACTGACAACGATCTCAATGCGCTTCTTAATGTGCATTTTGCATCTTTATCTACATTATGGACCAACATTCATTTAGTTCTGTTGGTAGATCCTGCGTCATCACTTCAGTTTACCATTACGTGATCCTTCTTTGTTCTGTCATTGCTCTTCTCTGTGCTGAGGTTGTGTTAGATCGACTTGTTGCAGCAATATCCTTATCAAGCTTGTGAAACATTTTAAAAATTTGCTGTTTCTGCTTCCTTTTCTTTCTTTCCATCCACCTGATTTTTATCTTCTGAGAATCTGCCCTTGCAAATCCCACTAAGTGCTGTGTTAATCATCAAGGTGACAGATTATACCCCTCTTGTATTTACTTTACACACTTTAAGCCAATCCAGTGTCATTTGCAGATTAGTATTCAACATGTTCCCATTCCCTTGCTACTCTAATTCTGTTGAGTGTAGGTTTCTGTCTGGGGATTTTTTAAGTGTTTTTTCTTTTTCTTTTTTTGCTTTCTTGGCTGCCACCCCACCCTACCTCCTTCACTACAGAAGCACTGATATCCTCTAGGCTGTGATTCGCAGAGTGCTGCTGGACTTCACCCAACTGACTTAACCAACATTTCAAGAGCGATAAAATCATTGCTAATATCTATGTATAGTCTGTGTACTGGGTGCTGAATTTGGTTTTATCAGAACTTACTGAGAGGTTTGAGGATGTTTGTGGTGGATTCATCTGCATTCTCTCCGTCCAACTTGTATCCTTCCGTGCTGTGGTCAGCTCGCTCACGCCTCTCCTTGTGGCTAGACTTGCGTCTGTGGCGTCTCCTCCGTTGATAGCTCTTGGGAACATGCACACCAATGTACACTGTGTGGTGACCTGCCAAAAACCACGACACAATAGAGGGAATGCAAGTCAGATTACAATCACAATTACAAGGAAATCACATTAATCCTGAACGCTGGTAATCCATGTCAACACTGGGTTGTGGTGTGAAATGTTTGCTTATCACAAAGCCACTCTGACGCATCTTTCTTTGGCTTGTGCTGAGGTTTACAAATGGTTCACTGATATTTGTTGCTTATTGTGCAATCAGGAAGAGATATAGTCAGTCAGTCAAACTGCAGATTCAAATAAATGCCCTCCACTTCCTACACAGCAGCCATACAGGAAATGATGACTTAACATCTTCAGGAAGTAATTAGAGAGAGAGAGAGAGAGAGAGAGAGAGAGAGAGAGAGAGAGAGAGAGAGAGAGAGAGAGAGAGGGAAAACTCTTCTCAATACTGGTAATAACTGGCAGGGTAAGCGTTGAAGCAACCATGCATTTTTCTATTCAACCATGCATTCCATAAACATGTCTTGTGGGATTTAATGATATCTTTCACACCTCATAGTGGTCTGTCTTGCTTCCTTGTAGAAACCAAAGACCACCTGAGGTGCACACAAAATGATGCACTTCTACCACATTCCCATGCAGGGGAAGAAAAGGATCTCGCAAAGGATGTACGGATGCACACAATCAGTTAGACAAAGTGCCAAAAGCTGTGACGCGGTTCTCTCTGTGTGCACCCTTAAGTGTCGGTTTGTGAAATGTGAATATCGCAGTAAACCCATGTGGGCGTCTCAAGATGAATTCTTTTGTGGCTTTAGCTGACAGCCAGCAGTGGACAGGATTAGAGCACTTAAAGGAACATCTTCCCGTTCAGAAATGTCAAGCTAAAGTGGAAATGAATCATCCTATATAATATGTCCAATTCTGTGCTGATACTACAAGGAAAACTAGTGTTATTCTCTGCGTAGATGAAGCACAGTTTAGTAGACAGCATGTTTGGAAAGGCACGGATAAATTGAAACTCATAACAAATCTGTCAGCTAGCTAATGTGTTGGTGGAATTCATCACTGATCTCACCTTCCACTTCCTCCTCATCGCAGACATGTTTAACAAAGGATGCTCCTCTGTCCAGGACTGCCTCATCCTCCACTCTGCAAGGCAAGAGAGAGAAAATGATTAAATATGGATCAAAAATGAAGCCAATGCCAAAACGCCAAAAAGTGCAGTTCTTTAAATGGCCGCTTGAGTCTGGTTCCAAGAGCAAATCAATCTCAGGCCCCCAGGAAAGCCGCTCAGCCTTGCTTCCAATTTTTCCCAGTGGCCACTGCTGCATTGCCACAAAAAAAATCCCCTGCAGCCAAAAAGCATTTTCTCCATAGACCACCATGGTAAAAGAGACATCTGTAAAACTACTGACAGGACACCTCGAACTGCAAACATGATCAATAATGACTCTTTTATAACTTCTTATAGATTATATTTGTTATATGTTATACATATGTTTTATATTTGATAAACTTTTCTTGAGCTAAGTTATGTATATCTATACGCGTCTTCAGTGAGGTACATATCGCAGAAGTAAATCCGGGATCTAGAAACTGCTTTGGTGTACACGCCAGGCAAGCAACTCCACTGGACTGAATAGGTGCCATCTATGTCCAAAACAGGAATCCAGGAACTAATGCATGACATCACGGTGACTACATCTATTATTTTAGTCAGTCTATGGCCAGCACATAGGGCAGCATGGAATATAACTAAAATTTTTGTTCCAATTTCACCTTTCACCATCAACAAATTAATTCAAATTTTAAACTGTTTGAGCTGTGTAATCTTTAACCCTCGTACCACTAACTGATGCCAACAGAATATAATAGAAGCAAATCCAGTTTTACCATGAAATACAACCCAGATAATGACTCATATTTAGCAACTTCTTGTTCAGATACCTAATGCTGCTGAATATTAGACTGACAATGTGTACGATTATGTTGGATTTTTTTTTTTTCCTTCAAAAAATGTAACCAGAGTGATTCAAAAACATGGTGAGTAACTGCATAACAAGGGTTCAAAATCACTTAACCTTACAAGCCTTAAAGTGCATTAGCATTTCTGATGCTATGGCAATCACCCACATATGACCAGAATGTCACCTACCCATCAACCCACAATGCAGCACAACACTTGCACAACACTTTGTCATAGTAATACTTGCATAAACAGTTTTGACTGACAGTCATACTGGACCTTCCAGTTCACAAAGACGGCCTTATGTCAATGACATCTTTCAAAGCGATATGACCTTCAGTTTTCTTTGATCGTCAATGGTCAACCTTGCTGGAAGGTTGAAGGAATGTGGCTCCTCCAGCCCAGCAAAGTGTGGCCTAATCCAGGCAATGAAAGGTGGTTTAGGGAAACCCCAATTTCAGAATTCTCTTCGGTCAAAAAGGAAAGACTACACCTGATTCCAACAACAAAACGTAAAGACAACTGAAGCTAATATTTCATAACATTAGGAATAATTTTCTAGTTTAGTCTCATTTCTATTTAGGTCTCATCTCAACACAGACAGTTTAGATCAAAGTCAATCCACTCTTTCAAACTGTTGTGGGACTATAAGCGTGTCAGTATCAAATTAAGAACTCATCTGCCATGGCTAATCTGACCAACTGCTTTATGAGTTTAGTTTTGTAAACAACAAAAAAATAAATATTTGATTCTGGATCAAGAATGTGAATAAACATATGAACAGTTTCCATTTGCCACTGAACAATCCCCAACTGGGGATGACACAATCCCAAAAATGAGAGGATGGGAGCAGTGTGCATAAACTGCTAAATAAACAAAGTCAGGAAGGATACAACTTGTTCCTCCAATTGAGCTCATCTGAATTCCCCGTGGATATGGTATCTGGCCTTGAGAGAGAGATAGAGGCATAACGCTGATAGCCGACGCAATGTTGATCCACCAGCTCCCGAGATCAAACAAGTGACAGGGAGCAGCCAGGCTTGGTGCCAACTTTACAAGCAATACTATTACAGTGATTAGCCTCTGCACCCTCCTTTTGTTGCCCATTGTTGTTTACAAAAAAAAAAAAAAGAGAGAGGTCAAGTTCTCACACGGCGCTGTGTGGAGAACGCAATCGCTAACGTTAAGCTCCAGATTTTTGCAGATGTTCTGTTTTGCTTGTGCTGTCTCCTTTCCTTCCAGGACAGCATGAACAGAAAATACCAACAGCTTCAGGGAAGAACTTGTACTTAACCAGTTATCGTAATACAGCCTTAATTGTCACTGAGAATTTGGTCGGTGATCAGAGAGAAGACTCATTCAAAACAATTGGGTGGAGCTATTTTAATTCATTCTTGAATAAGCATTGCACATATATGCTTCAGGATCTTTCCAGGAACACAGCTCTGTCTTGCAGCGTTTACTTCTGCAACAGGTACTAAAGTCTGGGCGATGGTGTGTGTGTCTGTGTGTGTGTGTGTGCATGGAGGCAGGTCATGTAACATGGTGAAAACCATTGGCCACACAGGAGAGCCAATGAGGCTCATGTTGCAGGTTTACTGCTGGCTATAGCCAGTCTATGGAGCCATGTTAATCGCTCTACACTGGGGCCTCAGACAGGGAGACCCTCATGATGAGAAACATACCACAGGTGGCACACAGACATGCAGGGTGCAGGAGAAGAGTTCAGCATTCCTGTTTTGAATGGTGTGCTAAATCAAAAATAATTACACTGGTATGTAAAATGAAATGTAGAAGAAAGAATGAGGCGATGTTGGGGGGGGGGGGGGGGGGGGGGGGGGCTGCGAGGTGAAAAAAGCTAGAAGATCAACAAGATTTCCTGTGTTTACAATGACGTGAATGAGGAGATATGGGATCTTATCTGTTTTCATACACATACACACGTTGTGCATTTAGCCAGTTTTGCTTTCTGCCGCCTGATTTAAACTTCATATTCAGTCATTTTGACTGACATGCTGAAGAGTGTGTGTGTGTGTGTGTATATATATACAGTACAGGCCAAAAGTTTGGACACACCTTCTCATTCAATGCGTTTTCTTTATTTTCATGACTATTTACATTGTAGATTCTCACTGAAGGCATCAAAACTATGAATGAACACATGTGGAGTTATGTACTTAACAAAAAAAGGTGAAATAACTGAAAACATGTTTTATATTCTAGTTTCTTCAAAATAGCCACCCTTTGCTCTGATTACTGCTTTGCACACTCTTGGCATTCTCTCGATGAGCTCCAAGAGGTAGTCACCTAAAATGGTTTCCACTTCACAGGTGTGCCTTATCAGGGTTAATTAGTGGAATTTCTTGCTTTATCAATGGGGTTGGGACCATCAGTTGTGTTGTGCAGAAGTCAGGTTAATACAGAGCCGACAGCCCTATTGGACAACTGTTAAAATTCATATTATGGCAAGAACCAATCAGCTAACTAAAGAAAAACGAGTGGCCATCATTACTTTAAGAAATGAAGGTCAGTCAGTCCGGAAAATTGCAAAAACTTTAAATGTGTCCCCAAGTGGAGTCGCAAAAACCATCAAGCGCTACAACGAAACTGGCACACATGAGGACCGACCCAGGAAAGGAAGACCAAGAGTCACCTCTGCTTCTGAGGATAAGTTCATCCGAGTCACCAGCCTCAGAAATCGCAAGTTATAAGCAGCTCAGATCAGAGACCAGATGAATGCCACACAGAGTTCTAGCAGCAGACCCATCTCTAGAACAACTGTTAAGAGGAGACTGCGCCAATCAGGCCTTCATGGTCAAATAGCTGCTAGGAAACCACTGCTAAGGAGAGGCAACAAGCAGAAGAGATTTGTTTGGGCCAAGAAACACAAGGAATGGACATTAGACCAGTGGAAATCTGTGCTTTGGTCTGATGAGTCCAAATTTGAGATCTTTGGTTCCAACCGCCGTGTCCTTGTGAGACGCAGAAAAGGTGAACGGATGGATTCCACATGCCATCCCATCCGGTTTGCGTTTAGTTGGACGATCATTTATTTTTCAACAGGACAATGACCCCAAACACACCTCCAGGCTGTGTAAGGGCTATTTGACCAAGAAGGAGAGTGATGGAGTGCTGCGGCAGATGACCTGGCCTCCACAGTCACCGGACCTGAACCCAATCGAGATGGTTTGGGGTGAGCTGGACCGCAGAGTGAAGGCAAAGGGGCCAACAAGTGCTAAACACCTCTGGGAACTCCTTCAAGACTGTTGGAAAACCATTTCAGGTGACTACCTCTTGAAGCTCATGGAGAGAATGCCAAGAGTGTGCAAAGCAGTAATCAGAGCAAAGGGTGGCTATTTTGAAGAAACTAGAATATAAAACATGTTTTCAGTTATTTCACCTTTTTTTGTTAAGTACATAACTCCACATGTGTTCATTCATAGTTTTGATGCCTTCAGTGAGAATCTACAATGTAAATAGTCATGAAAATAAAGAAAACGCATTGAATGAGAAGGTGTGTCCAAACTTTTGGCCTGTACTGTATGTATGTATGTATGTATGTATGTATGTATGTATGTATATATATATATATATATATATATATATATATATATATATATATATATATATATATATATATATATATATATATATATATATATATATATATATATATATATATGTGACTTCTGTATTTTCCAACATGGACCCTGTTTCCCAGTGTTTTCCCTGTTTTGTTTTGTTTTTGTCTTACAGACTAATGGGAATAACAGTTTTTGAAAATGATCCAGTACTGTGTAAGAGCGCTGCAGCCAGTACTGTAGCTGCAAAACAGGGTGCCATGTAATCACTCTGGGAATATTTGCATCTTCAATTTATGTCCACTAGAAGTGCTTGTGTTTGTGACTGACAGGCTCATATGTGTCTGACAACATTATGGAAAGGATCCCTACAGAGATAGACCTTTTTGTTAAACTAGAACAGCCCAAAAAGCGCCATCGCCAAACCCACCAGATTCCATTTAAATAAACAGTAATTTTAACATTGTAAAACACACTTCAATCAAAGTCAACAGAAACAAAATAAACTGAAAAAAGTGCCTTGGTAAATCGTTCTACTATTCCAACAATCAAACCCACCATAAAACTCTGGTTTGGTTGAAATAAACCCTTAATTCACCCAGTTAGATGTGAAAAACCGCTGGCTCTAAACACATTAAAATTACTGTTTATTTAAATGAAGTTTGGTGGGTTTGGTGATGGCAATTTCTGGGCTGCTTCTGGTTGAACAAAAAGGATCTTACTCTTTAACAAAAAGGTCTTTCACTGTAGGGATCCTTTCCATAATGTTGTTAGACACATATTAAACTAATCTGAGCCTGTCAGTGGCAAGAACAAGTACTTTTAGTGGATGTAAATTGACTGTGGATAATTGCCTCTATTGGTTACACTGCAGCCTGTTTCACAGCTGCCCGTTTCTGGACCAATTTAAAAAACTGTTGTCTCCATTAGTCACTTAGACACAAAAACATTCAAAAATAGGGTTCAGGTTGAAACAACAACAAGAAACAAAGTTATCCTTTAAATATACTCTCCAGCATTTTAGTCTAAGTGATATATATGAAGTTGAAATCAGGTAGCAGAAAGCAAAACAGAAGCTACTGTAAATGCATATCTTCTGTCTGAAAACAGATAAGATCCTGTGTCCTCATTCACGTCATGGTACCGCAGCAAATCTTCTTGATCTTCTTTTTCATTTCCTGCCATGACTTCCTCTGTCTGATTAATAAAAAAAAATCAAGAGCTGGGTGAGGGTCAGAGCAACCAGCTGCATTCATCTCCTAACTTCTCACATTGCTTCTGTTCTTGGTGACCTCATGGGGCTGGATAAACCTGGCGGTGCGTGAGGAGCTGGGATCAGCTGCTCGGGATCAGGGATCATCCCCATCTCTTTACAGAGTGACGCAGCCAATCCCACCAGCCAGGTTCACCATGAGGGTAGGTACCCCCAGCACAGTCAGTGCTACCAGCAACACAGTGATGACTTAGGAGCGTTAAAGTGATACACCACCCAAAAGTAAACTTTGACACTCATAATCTGAGGGATTGAAAGGTGGCTGTAAATTATTTTCACCTCTGACAGAAAGAACAGAGGCAATGATCAGCATGAATTCAAAGAGTTTTGATAAAACTTCTAAAACCACCCTTACTGTGCAATTAACTTTTGAGGAAAGTGTGCCTTTTTGTTGTTGCTTTTCGAATCTGCCTGAGGTGAGTGATACTGAAGGGAGAAATCACTATTTTAGGAGTGCAACTAACAATAACTTTAATTATCAATTATTTAACAACTGAAAAATGTCAAAAAATTATATTACGTTCCCTCAGTCCAAAGTGAGATCCTAAGATCTTCAGTCGTGTTTTCATGACAACTTGTTTGATTAAAAAAGTAAGTGCGTTTTGCTTGAAAAATGACTTTTATGGAATATAAAAAAGGTTGAAGCAGCAGCTTATTGGCTTACAAATCAAAGTGTCTAATGTCATAGTGAGTAGAGGTTACACAGGACACGCCTGCCATGTGCGCTCAGGTGATTATATGTCTTTTATGCAATATCTGACCTGTAGTTAACTCCCTGCTTCTTGAATCCACCTTGACATTTGGAATTTCCTCCAGCAGCACTTGAATGAATGAGGAAATGGATGGGTATCTAATTGCACAGAGCATCACTCAGCAGAGCACAAAGGAGCATTCAGCGTTCCACTTAGTACCAAGAGGAAGAGTCACACAGGTAAATGGTTGGAACAACTGTAAAAAGAGCATTTCCCTGTTGCAACACATTTCACAATGTCTACAAATGACAGAAGAATGAGGAATCGTCTTGTGTTTTTACTGTTTCTACAGCCCCTGTAAAAGGACAGGGCACACACCCATGTTTAGGTATTACAGGTAACTCTTGGTGTCAATTTTTGCTACTTGGAGAGACGGTAGTAACACTTTGAGGGAGCATGGCCCCACTTGGTAAATATTATGAGATCAGGCTGTTGCTGTTATATCTATAACTAACTCACATTGGCTGCGGGTGAAAATTTCCAAACAGCTGATGAATTCCAGTTGCATATCAGGAAAGTGCTCGCAGACTCACAAGTGTGGTTCCGTGTAATCGTCAAGTCTGATTTGTTGCAGCTTTGGCTCTTGCGTCATTGCGCAACGTGGACGCACACGCTGGCCCGCGCCGAATGTGGATTTTTGGGGTGTCACCTCATAGACCACATGATACATGCAGCTTTATTCATAAAGACTAAAGACAGCACTCCGAAACTTGGCCTGCGTGCCCTGACTGTCTGTCTAATTGAGACTGACAGGTACTTGGAAATTAGATTACCGGCCGTTCATAGCCACAGCGGTGCGGGGACGGTGGCTTATCCAGCCAATGACGGGTGTAACGTGTATGAATGAAAGTATTTCAGAAGCCTTATCAATAGTCCACTGAGTTTTAGCTATGAATGTGGCACCAGTGGTTAACAAAACCTGATGAGCCAGTGAAAGAACAGAATTACGCACAGAAAATCTTCTAATAACACACTAAACGCGTGTTATTTTCACATAGCTGGTGTTCACCTGATGACTTATTTACACGTTTACACCTGGACAGGAAATGCCCTGAACGTATAGTACGTATAGTACTGCGAGCCACAAGGTAAAGTTCTCAACAAAGTTAGACAAGCTGAAGGAAAAGATCATAAACTTACTTCTTGTCGGAACTCATGGTGACAAACTTCGCCTTTAAAGATGATCAGTCTGGCGTCCAGCTGTCGTTCAAAGTGTTGCTGTGGTCGGTGTTTGGAAAATCTTCACCTATTCTAGCTGTCGCGCTTTTCAAGTGGATAAAAGTAAGACAGAAGTCGGTGGAGCTATCTCGCTGGAATGATTTCTTCAACTCTACAAATCAAATTAAACTCGTAGCACACAATCTTCATATCTTGCTGGACTCTTTCAGGTCGTGTCCAGGTGACATCTTGAAGGAAAAGGCTCGTTTTGTGTCTCGTCGAGAGCGTGTTGAGAGACTCTGAGAGCGCAGTGTGTCTTTTTCAATATTTAAAGTGCCATCCCTCCTCCAGCGTGACGCCACCGGGGGGTGGAGGTCAGAAAGTTGCTCTGAGGTGGCGCATCAGACACTTAACTTGACAAATGGTCTGTCTATTGTTCTTTTGATATCTATAGGTAAATTATAATTTGGGCAGGTCTATGAAACCAGTTTAACGCACTTTGTCAGGATGGAAAATAGTTAAGAATCCTGAAATCTTGGACCAATTTATTGATAAAGTATCACTTCTACAGAGATTACACTTTAAATGCAGTCGCTTAGTTCACTGCAGAGCATGCGTATTCATTTTGTACGTTGACACACACAAATATTAAAATTAACTTGACTCAACTGCAGTCAGTATTTATTTTAATCACTTTAAAAAAATCAGTGTGGAGCTTCATCTTGCCACGCACTCTGAGCTCTGTAAATATAAGCTATTAGAAGAGAAAATGAAGGCACCTATTTCAAGTAGCTTTAATCAAATCCCATTGGAATTACCAGTTAAAGGCAAACTCAGCAGTCAAAAATAGCCCAGTAGACTGCCGTTATGGGGACTGGCGACATCTTCTGGAGGAGTTGAGATAGGTATTGATACTTCGTGGAAATGACTAGATTTACCTACACTTGGCTACCATGGTATACAGGGGGCTGGTACATAAAAGACAACACAATACTCAAAATGATGTAAGTATTTCAAGTTTATTGTCATTTTTGAGGACCTATACACATGCATTTGCACACAAAACATTTATAAATACAAAAAGATGTAAGAAAACACTAATAAAATTTTTTAAAAATCCTTCAGGTCAGATCATGTGATGATTGTACGGAATATATGTGTATATACACGTATGTAAAAAAACAAAACAAAAAACTAATTGTCATTTCATTGGTGTAAAACACTCCATCTGGTCTTTATTCTTCAGGCACTGTCTATGTTTCCCATCAAGTGATGTTCACAACGTGCTCAAGAACTCCTTTACCTGAAAAAGAAACAACAGTCAAGCTGTTAGCATTATCAGTGAATATGAACATCAGTGACAATCACATCTTTTCTTTGTTCAGTCTAAAAATGCACCCGTGTTTACCATCAACATGAAACTAGGGTCGTCAAGAGTATCGATACTCTGAAAAGTATCGATACTCTGAAAAGTATCGATACTCAAACGCTGTATCCGGATACAATACTAATTTACAAAAGTATCAATACTAACAGTGCACGCCACCTCAGCGCCTGTCGGGTGCGCGCGACGGGTCCGACGGACACGCACTGTGCAGGCAGCGTCTTGCAGGCACAGAGCCCTCGCTGCAACCCGGCTTATTGTCGTCGCTGTGCATGCATGCACACATTTCTGTTGCTGTAATATGGCCAGCGCGGCTGCAGGAGGATCAGAGCAGTCAGTTTCGGTCAAAAATGATAAAGGAAAAAGCGCTCTTTGGAAATATTTAGTGAAGTGAACACAGCATGCTGCAGATGGCAGGTACAGCTCCTCCCCTCACTAGCAGCTGAGCAGCTGGTGTCGCTAGCCTCAAACTAAAATATAACTTCTAACGTTAATGTGGGAGCTAAGCAGAAAACTTTATCAGTCATGCCCGTCTGTAACATTAACAGACAATGTTAGTTTAACAGGACAACACAATTATGTGTGTCTGAAAAGTTATGTTAACTGCAAGTCACAGATTGAAGCTGAAAAAACGTTTGGTTTCTCCCGTAACCCCTGGTTCTCTGATCACATAGTGAGGTAGAAACAGGAGCATCCTGAGCCTAAACTACCAACTCTATTTGATCAGCAATGAAAATATGGTGCCAATTCACCAGAAGCACAGAAAATAAACAGGGCTGTAGATAAATACATTTATCTTTAAATTTTATGGACAGATCTTGTTTCTGGTTATTTCTTTATTTATTTATTTAGGGGGGATTTTTTGTTGTCATCACTGATGTTACTGTTCTGATCTTTATTTAAAAAATGACATGCTTCTTAATTTTTTGCTGCTGTATCGAAAATGGTATCGAGTATTGAATATTTTCCTGGGTATCGATATCAAGTTTGAAATTGGCCTAGTGTCACTATCAGAGGTCACACTGAGCACAGTGCACATAACATTAAACCCTTGATTTCTTCCCATTTATTATGCTAAATATTACGGTGTCCACATGTTTCAAAGGTTCCACAGCCAGTTTGTGCATAAACATCAGCTGCCCACAGGCAATATTTTATATATGTGCAAGTAGTAAGCATGCCAACTTTGTCAAAAGTGTACAGATGACAGAAATCAAGCTTAAGTATTAAATTCCTCACTTGAGTAAAAGTACCAATACCACAATATAAAAACGCTCAGTAACAAGTTCTTCACGTCCTTAGTTAAAGTACAGAAATATATTTAGGAAACTTTACTTTCAAAAGTAAAACCATGCTCATTATGGAGGTCGAATGGCTCCTCACTGCAAAACCTCCATCTCATCAAGCACCCTTTGTCTAGTAGAGTCCAAAAATCTAATGTTTAAGTGAATGTGAAAGGTACGAACCGGAAGGAGTATAGCGCTAATGCACTGCCTTGGACAATATGAAAAATAATAAAGCATGTTGCAGTTTTGGTTCATACTGGCTCAGAACATGGAGCCTCCATGTTCACACCGCTTTATTGCAGCCGTCAGTTGTACTTTGCTATAAACAAAGTTAATAATAACGTGAGCATTAGCTGCCTCTCCCACTTAGTGAGCACAGCTGTTGAGGGCAAAAATTCCTGAGTTGCGAAATACTCCAAAAGACACTTTAAGTTGGGTATGAATGCACCTTAATTCTGTCTTCTTTCAAAATACATATATTTTTAGATTTTGAAATGACTTGATTTGTATTTAACGTTTTTTCCATTTGTTATAAGAAAACAGTTTTATAGCTCAACAGGTAACGCAGAGCACAGAGAAGCAGTCAGAGCTACAGGCTACAGTGAGGCTAAAAACAGTTCATATGACGTTTTTCAAAACAACTTTTTATGTTGGGGCTGCAGCACACTTGGATCACTACGGATGAGCATGTTGGAGATACTTTGTGGATTCAATTTTGTGTTCTTGGATGTTAGTCTGGGGCGCCATCTGCCATTAGGTGTGCTAGCTGCTCCCCCCGCCGATCTCCACAAGGGATGTGAGGACTCTAAAACTTCACCAGGGCCTCCATCGGCATATGGGTGAGTAGATAATGGCTGAATTTTCATTTTTGGACACAAACACAAACCCCTCTGTGGGATTCAGAGCAGGGCAACAGGATGCCTAACTCCTGGAAAGGTCATCTCAAAGTCCAGTTGGAGTTTTTGGAAGGAGGCAAATTTAAAAGCATTACTTGACTATTTAAAATCTTTAAACAGGGCTTAACGGTCATTCACCTTCTCAATCATGTCGGCTTTCTTTGTTTTATTCCCCTTAAAGTCTTCTTCTACATCCATGGTCAAGACTGGCACATCACTGAGATAGTCAAACTCCATCCTGTAGACAAGAGGTGACAAGGAACACACAGTTAGTGATGCTTGAGCACCATGAAAAAAAGGATGCAGTTTCCTGGAGATGAATTAAGTTATTTCCTCAAGTTAATGGAGCTCGGTTCATCTTTGTAAAGGAAATCCTGTACATACAATGGACCTAACAACCCGCCCATTTCCAGCCTCATTCATTTCTTGGCAGATGTAAATCACATGTATCCCAAACCATTTTAATCCCTCATGATCTCGTACTAACGGGGTCTTTTTCTAATGGACAAGATCCGTCAGGTAACTAACACCCTTTGTAATGCAAACTTATCGGTTGTCCTCAAAGATGCATAGTTTTTTTAAATAAATAATCATTTTATTTATCCTATCCTTTATCCTTTAGCCAGAGAGGCTAGCTCTCTTCTTCCAGGGAGTCCTGGTCAAGACTGCAGCATAATTAGTTCACATAAAAATAAAAATAACATCAAAATAGTAGAACACATACAATACATGAAAGCATCACAAGGGAAACCATAAAAGTAGAAAGGCATACAGGCCATACCAGTGATACACATACACATTCCACCTGAGTCAAGGATTATGGAAAACAGCAACATGTTTCCTTCAGGGCAGTCTTAAAAGGCCTTTAAAGTATTCAAAGAAGGGAGAACTTCTAAAGGTACTGACACTGTACAGCTCATTCCATGCCCAGGGTGCATAAAAAGAGAAAGCAGTTTCACTAAGCTCTGAGCGTACCCTGGGGACATTTAAAACAGTCCAATTTGTAGAACAAGTGCAATAGTTTCTGATATGAAAGATAAAAGGCTGGAAAATGTGTACATAGTTTAGCCATTAATGTTTTGGCAATAATAGCAACATTTGCATTTCCCCCGTGTTACAGTGAGGACCTTTGGGTTGATATAAAATGCAATGATGCTTGTGTGAACCTGTGATTGTAACAAAATATAATGCAGCATGATATGCTAAATCGAGTATTTAAAGCAGGGCTGAAGCTGCATGCAAATAAAATCACACCACCATAGTCTAATACAGATAGAAATGAGCTTTCACATTTTTTCCCTGACCTCAAATTGACTTTAGCAGGAAGAAAAGACCAAATATGACCTAAGCCAGTAATACTCAGTTTACACATGCCAGGTGGCCCACTGACCATTATATAATGGAAATGCCCTGCATACACCTGACCTGTGTGGGGCTGCTGCGACTGAATTTGCCTTTTAGCAAAGACAAATTAGGACAGCAAATATGTTGCCCCTGGGCAAAGCAAGATGAGTATCCCTGCTTTCTAAATACACTGTCAGTATGCACATTGAAAGTCAGCTTTTCATTTTACCATATGTCCAGATATTTGTAGGAAGTGAGTCTTTCCATACATGTAAGTTCTAATGTCAAAATAGTGGGATCCGCTGCTTTAGAGAGAGGTTGAGTGAATGTTAAATAGTTAGTCTTCTTTAAATGTATGATTAATTTCAACAATGAAAGTTGCAGAGATTCAAAAGCATCCCGCAAGAGCTCTATGGTTTGATTCAAAGATGTCACCTCGTAGATGATTGCGTACGTATGTATCGCAGCTGGGTTTATAAGATAGTAACTAAAACAGATCCCTGAGGGACACCTTTGTTCTTTGTTACCAAGGCTGAGGTATAGTTTGCTACCGAGACACCCTCACTTCTTTCCGATAAATAATTTTTAAACCAAATCAGAGCCATTTCACTAAGGCCTAAACAGCCAAGTCTCCCCAATAGCTGTTCTACAGGAGTCAAATGCTTTGGATAAATCATAAAACAGATGCACAGTGCCAGTTACCGTTTAAGGATTTGATGATGTCATTGGTAACTAGCATAGCCGCTGTTACAGTGCTATGACCTGATCTAAAACCTGGTTGAGATTCACTGAGATCATGATTTGATAAATAATTAATGATCTGGCATTTACAAGAGATTCAAATACTTTGGCAATAACAGACAGGTCAGAAGGGTCTCCACCCTTTAAAGGCAGAACCATAGCTGATTTCAAGGTACTGGGTATGATGTTGGAGGATTTAGAAAATCTGCAGTAAGATTTTGATTAAATAAAGAGGCAACAGACTCTGCAAAAATATCCGCAGCAATTTTTAAAAGGTTTCTGATGACAGTGTGCCATAAAAGTCTGTGTGCATGTGTGGGCTCACGTCATGGTCTTGTGCTGCAGCCAGCTCTCGTGCTTAAAGTGGAGTTTCTCCAGGTATTCCAGAGGGATGTCTTGCTCTTCCTCTCTGCCCCTCAGGTGCAACCTCTCTAAACATCTCTACACACATACACACACAAAAAGGAAATTTACATGATAGTGAGTGTCAATTCAATGCTTTTCTAATGGTCAAAAGTGAAAACGTCTCCATTCTCCATTGCAAAGTCATTTAAATGTAACCGATACTTCATTATAAGTAATTATTTGTGTCTTACAATGTAGTAAAAGAAGCTAAGGAGACTCGTGGGAGTACCTTCGGAGAAGCTCTGAGGTAGATGATACCATCCAACTCGATGTGCTTGCCAAACTGGCTGTGCAGCCAGCCGTGCCAGTCCTGGTAGACAGACCACTCTGTCTCATTCAGGCATTCACTCTCATAGAGATTGGCTGCAAAGATGTACCTAGGAGGACATTATGGACAAGGAGTTTCAAGTTATGACATAAATATATAAAAAGGCCATATCAGTGTTTAGTGCTAGCTGCATATTTACATTACTGTTATCTTTCAAAACATATTTTTAAATTAAATGATGAGCCACGACGGCATAAAGTTAATCCAAAAAGACATACAGTACAGTAAACTGACACATACACTTTAGAAATTATAAGGTAAAATTTTGTTATTTCATGCAGTAAAGAGTTTACAGTTCAGCAGCTTACGTCCATGAATGTGTCAACTGTAGTGCTACAACTAACCATTCATTTCTGTCTAACCTGCCAATTTGGGGGAAAAAAAAAAGAAAAAGTAACAGTGCGCTGCAGGAATGGGTCCTAAAACAAAGTCCATGTATATTTCATATGGGTTTTTGGTTAGATGCCTGAAATCAGGTCTGTGGTTAACAAAAGCTTAAGAGACTTTCACGTTTTGTTCTACGACTTAAAATAAATTAGTAAAGACCTTACTCATGAATTTTGAAGCTTTTAAAAAGTGACACGTGGCTAAATTTCAGTGGTGAGAGCAGTCTATATGTCACCATGACCATCACTGTCCATGGAGGCAATTCTTTGTCGACTAGTAAAGCTGCCTTGGCGTTTGCCCTTTAGGCCGACGTTGTTTATTTTGTCAACTGACAACTACGTAGTTGCTGGTGCTGGCTGACAGGTTACACTCCATTTAAAACAGCTTGTCTGGCCCGCACCATTATGTTTTAAGCGGTACAACGCTCCACTGAAATGGAGCAGACCCACTACTTTGTAGCCTCGCTCAATGTCCCGCCCACAGCACCATCTGATTGATTATATGTCAAACGTAATAGCCCATCAACAATGAAGGGTGCCGTGCCTCTGATGGACAAAGACAAATGCAGACTGGAGCTGCTCTGTTAAGCAGAGCTGTGTGTTGAATGTAAGACAACAGCTATTAACATCACAATCCTATACACTGAAGTCACAAAACACCCAATGTTTCCACTGCTTGTGTTCTCCTGCTGGTTGGTTCATATGAATCAGCCACCACTCTATCATTGGAGACCTTATTCTGCAATGTAGTTCATACACCTCACTGGTAAATCAGAGAAATACGCAGAACACTGGGCTTCATGCTCAAAGTAAGTTTCTGTATTGCATTAAAACTTCCTCCCAACAACAGTGGAGATATTACCAGAAGTTCTGAGGGAGAACTGATGGGAGGATGTTTGTTTGGGTGTTAAAGTTCAAATAAACAATCTGTTCCCAGAGTCACTGACTCCACCTTTAAACTTGGTTGACTGCTAGTCATTTATGCTTGTATTTAGGGTCCGGGCAGCTAAACTGCTGGGACACTATTGTAATCCTAGGTATTCTTCTTCTTCTTTCTTCTTCTTCCGAGGAAATCATACTTCCCATGGGTGAAAACTCAACAAACTTTGCACAAATGTCCAGTCTCATGCCAGATATCCTCAGCTGTAAACTCAAGCCAATAGTCCTGATGGTGGTGCTACAGCAAACGTCTAAAGTTCAAAACTTTGAAAATTCATAACAAATCAACCATATGTGCTACAACTTCACAACTTCCATCAAACTGTAGCCCCAATACTGAAGAAACATTTGTACACTTAAACCTATTAAAAATTATGAAGTCCATCACTCTGGATTTTTTTCTAAAACTCTAAAACTTCTTAAATCTATCTCCTCCCACAATTTTTGCTCAATTGACACCAAACTTGCTACAGAGCATCTTCAGACTGTCCTATAAAAACTACATTTCTCAGATTTTTGATTTATCAAAAATTGAGCCTACAGTGCATCAAAATGTTTGACTGTAAACGGTACTGTAAACATATACATGCAAATTTTTGCTAAATAAATCTTCAATGTTCATGAAAAAAATGACAAAATTCTAGAGTCATGGTAGATGATGTGTGATCAGAATTTTATCTCAAAAACTGAATTTTTGACAGCATTTTGAATTTTGCTCTAATGTGAACAATTGGAGTCAATCTAAAAATTTTAAACATCAGTTTCTCACTTATGGAGCAAATCAATCATTGTTACAAACAAATTACCAACATCTCCATGCTGTCTACATGCAATATGTGTATTTTCAGATTTTGTTTCGATAACTAATTTTTTACAGTGGTTTGAAATCTGCTTTTCCATGCATGGACGGCTGCTAAACCTGCACGTCTGGCTTAGTCAGTTTGTGAAGCTACAGGTGAATTGTCATTGACTAATTAGCTCAGTGAGATAGAAATTGATTCTTAGTCTCAGAGGTTGTGAGTTCAAGCCTCAGCTGATGCAAAAGACAGATTGTGTTGCTAAATTCCTAAATGTCTTCAAATTCTTCTGCTTGTTGCTCAGAATTGCCTAAAAATGCCCGGACCCGACCCATCGCTGCGCAGCAGCTATAATCCACTTTGTTTTCCTACCTCTTAAGTTTTTTAAAGCACAAAGCATTTCTTCTTTCAGCCCTTTCAGACAATAATTCATCTACCAGATTTAACAGTAGTACAGTTTAGCTTCCAGCTTTTCTAGCAATGTCGTTCATCTCTTAGCTCCTTTAGATAATGCAGTTCAGCTTCTAGCTCTGCCAGTTTTACACTTCAACTTCCAGGTTTTTTAGCAGTGCAATGCATTTGATCTTTAATATTTTTAAGGCAGCTCATTTCACTTTTCTGCAATTCAAGCGATGCTGGCTGATGTTTACCTGTCACTGTAGATGGAACGCTCAAAGAACTGCACAGGATTCTCAGCCTCTCTGAGCTTCCCATTGGCCGACCTGATCTGAGCACGCACCCGGCTGATGCAGGCGTAGCTCTGGAAAGTGTAGGCCCACCTCTCCGGTTTCTCGTACATCATCTGCAAGACATTCCCTCCACTCCTCTGAGATGTGGTCAGCTCCTGGGACATAAGAGATAGGGTGTATTTTAAACTGTGCATAAAATGAATACCTCCCCACTGTTGCAATTACAGCTTGGTGTACAGTAGTCCACATATTTGTACAAGTAATGCATGACTAAAACCTGGTTATTTTAAATTTGCAGAGGCTGATTGATATTTATAGATACTATATCAAAATCTAAGCTGACATTTGAACCAATTGTTGTCTTTGCTGACATGCTTTGTGTAGTTATTCTAAGGCTGCAACTAAAATTTCTTTTAATTATTAATTAATCTTATTATTTTCTATGAATGCAGCAATGAAATTAAATTATTTAAGTTTTATTATTAGCTCAAATTAATAAATCAAAACATTTAAGATCAACACCGGAGACAGGATTTTCTTAAACTCATTCAGTCCATACCAAGGGCATACCTGTGATGGCTACAGTGAAAATTAATCTGATGCTGCACTTAGTTTGTCTCATGATCAGCAGAGGGCGCCTGATTTAACTCCTGTAGCCGTGGATACAGTAAGTAGTTGTGGCAGCAGAAGAGCCTTGTTAGAGGACTCCTTAACAGTTGTCCATACTGATAATACCCCTGTGCTATCAGTTTACACTGTACTACACAGTGTGCAGGGCAGTGTTCAGTACTGTTTGCACAGTTTCCAGCTGTAGTAACAAAGATGTATATCTTTAAGGTCATTTGGGCTTTTATTTTCTACTTCTTTGGTAATCAAGAATTACAGCTTTCATGTCAAGTAAAAAAAAAAAAAATATATAAATTTTGCTCTTCTTCAAAATGGAGATTAATGTAATTCAAAACAAGATATCAAAATTGAGCTGACATTATTAATCGACTGATAAAGAAATGGTCAGCAACAATTTTGATTATCAATAAATTACCTCAAGTCATTTGTGAAGCAAAATTGCCAAATATTCTCCGGTTCCAACTTCTCAGATGTAAAGATTTGCTGCTTTTCTTCGTTTTAGGTGACAGTAAACTAAATATCACTGGGTTCTGGACTGTTGATCAAACAAAAGAAATACTAAGCATACTTACATTTTCACTCTGCAAAATTGTGATGGACATATTTGGCTACTTTCTAATGTTTTAAGAGACCAAAAAATTAAATGAAGGAATTAATCATCAATGAAAATAATGGTTACTCCCAGCCATCCATAAAAGCACACACTCTTCCTAAATATTTAGTCTATCGATGTGCAACATAATAAAATCTGCTTTCACCTATACTGTGTGTAAATTCCCAAATGACGTTCATTTAAGTATTCTTAGTCATGGTGGGACAAAGAGACATGTGGTTGATATGCTTCCAAATACTGGCTAAAATATATGTACTTGAATATCCTGCTTATTGTCAGACCTACAGTAGCAGTGGTCTTTATATGGGACCACTGAAAATGAGTCTGAGGGTGAGGCCAGGCCTGCAGTCGAGTTGGAGGTTAGAGAGGTTTGCCCTGATGATGGCATGTTCATCTGTCCAGAGTGGGACCATCTGTTCCTAAGGGTGTGTGGTGGTTATGACCAGTGCAGACATGTGGACAGATGGCAGCTGCACTCTAAATACAGATGAAGACTCCCCCAGTTATCTTCACAGTGGATGCTGAGTCAGTGGTTGCGAGAGGCCAGAAGATTGCAGGATAGTGTATGAAGAAATTCATCCTGGATTTATAGTGTTGGCTGAGATGCAGTTTATAAAGATGAGCCATATTACCTCCAACTGGCAACAAGCAGATGTGATGTGATGTGATGTGATGCTGATGTAAAACCATTTCACAGCAGAGCACGTATACTGTATATGGGTGTCGGCTGTCAGCACTGAATTCGGATCATTACTTCGAAATGCGGAAATGCTGTACACTGTTTCAATACCTCAAAGTCACTGCCTTTTGTTTGGACATTGCACCATCTGGCGATTGGCTCTGGTACCACCTCCCAGTCCCCGCTCTCCTGCTCCAAAAGGCGCACAAAGGTAGATTTGCCCGCCGCTGAGCACAAAGAAGACAGACATTCAAGTCAGTCATTCTGAATAATAAAACATGTAGCAACACATTATGCAGGTATATTAGCTACTAGGTATATTAGCTTATACCGTTAGTTTAGTCCTGGTAAAGATATTAGTCTTGCAGTTGGCGGTAAAATTTTAATGTTAGAAACTATGAACTATGTCAGAGTTATCACTGTCTAAAAATCACTGTCCAGCGTTAGTTAACGTTGTCTAATGCAACAGTCAGACACGTTAGCTTAGGTTTCTGTTTTTATGTAACTTTAGCTTGTTATGTTAAGTTTCCCCTTTGCCATAAGAAGTGCTGCTCTCACCAATGTTTCCCTCGATAGATATCCGCCGTATCCTCTTCTCCATTGAGTCGTTCAGGGAGTCGTTCATTGGGTCGGGGCACGGCCTCTTCGGAGTAAAAGACATTTTTCTGCGGATAAATAAGTCTTCCTTGTTGATTAGAGCGGGCACTGCAGCTGCTGCAGGGAGGAAAGGCTGCCTGGTGTTTAAAGTGTGGCGGTAACTGAAGTCAGGAAGCGGCAGTTTGCACAGCTGTGACTCCGCCCAGGCAGGAAGCAGCTGCGGCCCCTCACGTGCCCCAGCAGCACCCATCAACACCAGGCCGCTCTGGTTATTAATAAGCACAATGGCTAATGTCAGTGTTGTATTATTACATTATTATTATTTCTGTATATATATTATATAATATGTAAGTAATACTTAAATGTTGATAGAGGTGACACCTTTTTATGCTGAGGGCTAATGCATCACGTGTCTGTATGTAAAATATCAATTTGAAAAGTAACTAGTAACTACAGCTGTTCAATCTAGTGCAGTAAAAAAAAAATACAAAATTTGTAGTGGTGTAGAAATATGAAGCTTTTGTGCCACTAAACCTGGCTATTTCATTTTACACATTTTTAGGGTGTAAATAATGAATTATATAATTTCCTTTTCATTGTCCCTTTTAGAGCAAATGAGGTGTTTTTTTGTACTGTACTTGGTTTGTTTGTTTATTTGAATACTTTTTGTTCGTATGTTTATTTTTGTTAAGAGTTTTTCCTTTTTTGTTTGAACAAATGTATTTGCAAAAATTAGCAAAAGAGCAATGATGAAAATGGTTATGTTGTACAAACATGTCTTTTTTCTGTTCTCGATTACTCTTAGGGTCTGCTCGTTATGTATGGTGGGGCAGGGGGTGGTGGAAAAAGGGGGAGGCATGTCAAATAATTTTTAAGCACTGGAAATGGAGTTATGTTTATTTTATTTTGGCTTAGGAGAGGGGCATACACGTTTAAATGGTTGTATTTTGCTTAAAATAGTTATATCTCATCAAAAATATTTTACATCTCATTTAAAATTTGGCCCAAAATAAACAGTTTGCATTAACTTGCCAGCATACATGACTAGAGTGAAAAACCTTGGGCTTTTTTTAACTACAGGACTTCATCTTCAACTTTTAACTGTCAGCTCTTAAAAAAACAAAGAGTAAGTTAAAAAACAAAAAACAAAAAACAAAAAACTAATAATAATGCTGGAGGGAGGGTCATACATACTCCACCAGTCACCAGGGAGACTCCAGGAAAAATATTTGTAGCTTCAGGCAGGGTAAAAGAACAAAACAAAACAAAACAAAAAAAACAAGTCACATCTCAGCCACCCCCTTCTCTGATAGGTAAACAACAGTCTCTTAATAAGAACTATCAATATAGTAGGAATATGAAAAAAACATAAAATGAAAACATTGTACTCAAGTACCTCAAAATTGTACATTATTTGAGTAAATGTATTAAGTTGCTTTCCACCACCACATTTGCTTAAGTCAAAGTACAAACTCCAATAATGATAAATACTCTACCACAAGTAAAGTCACCTACTGACAATGTTACTTAAATAAATGTACATAAGTATTGGCAAAAAGAGTACCATAAGTCAAAGTACTCATTATCCAGAATAAGTTACATTATTATTGGTGATGCATAAACATTTAAGAAGCACTTTAATGGTGTAGTTGGCTTAAGTATCTAATTATAACTGCTTTAAATACTTTGGGTCATTTAATGTAGAACAATGCATTACATTTTATCAATGAGTTGAATGTTTTGTATGTAAAATGTGCAACAGTAACCATGGTTGTGAAGTAAATGGAGCTGAGCAAAAAGTATGATATTCCCCTTGAAAAAGCACTATAAAGAAGTGAATAAAAAAACAAATGAAGCACTGAGCTCACACACCATTGTAAACATACAATTCAAAGAGTCAAGACCACCTTTATTTGTCTTGTAAACAGCATAAATCAATTCAGTAGCATTGAAAACCCCTACCAAGCCATTATTTACAAACATGTCATCAATTATTACAGTCCAGGAGGAAAAAAACTGTAGGCAATAGGCTATGTTATGGGCATTTCATAAGGATGAGATGTTTTCAGGATGACTGATTTTCTATTACATTTTTAGATTATCTGGTGAGCAGTAACATTCATAATAGTTAGCTAAGGAGATGGAAAAAAGATACTCAACGGTTAAAAACAAACAAGATTTTAATATCCAAATGAGGGGAAAAGGGAAGCAGCCTCTAAAAAGACTCAATGTATTCTTGAAACCAAAAGCTACCACTCCATGCTCGCGTTATCTTTAAGTAAGGTTTAACCCTCTGTATTTACATGTGTGCATTGAAGTATTACACCTCTCTGACAAATTATATATAAAGATATATAAAATGTTCATCTCACTGTTTTTGAAACCAGACCTGAAAGAGAATTCTGTTTCTATCATACACCAGAATTTAATCAATAGAAAGGAAAATGAATATCAGATAATGTATCAATGAGCCAACTGGTAACCCTTTTAGTGTTGTGTCAATCATTGCATAGTAAACTACACTTTGAGATTAAGGAGGGGTTCATGCATCTGCTGTTTGAAGCACAGCAACAAACAACTCAGACCATACAAAAGCATAAGAAATCTCACTTGTGCCCAAGAGCCAATTTCAGAGGAGGGTTAAGCAATTCAACATTCATTTGGGGAAATAGAAGGGAGGAAATAAGCTATGATCAGTCACATGATACAGCTTCTCACAAAGCCCAGTCTATGCAGAATAAACATTCAGACAAAAGAGGTTAGGAAAATTGTTCAAAGTGCTTTATGGCTAGTGAGATAACAAGGGATACAGTATAATCCAATTCAAAATGCCTGTAGTTTTTTAACAGTGGAGGATGTAGCTTTAAACACAGGTCTCTACTTCTATTTGAGGACATTTATATACAATTTAAGGTTTTAGATCCCTTGAAGACTTTTCCTAAAATTTCTACTTCAAGTTTTAAGGGGGGTTAAACTAATATACAGGAACATGTCACTAGGAAAAGCTAAAAGTTTAATTTTCAGTCCCTGCTACAACATGACAATATTCTAGCCTCACTTCTATGTCCCTCAACACATTCATTTATCATAACCTGCACAGAACACTTGGTAAAGAGACTTTCTAACTAAATAAGGACAAGGTTGGTGCGGGGTTTAGGTAACAGAAAATAATGTTTTAACCAAGTTACAGTACAAATAGAAAAGAAGTGTAAGAGGGAATTAAAAAGCAAAGAAATTTAAAGGGGAGGTGGCCTTGTAAATTTAATGCTGTGTCAATCAAGTCAGTGGTATATGGCCTTTATCTTCTTATAGCTCTCTGTTGATATAGGGCGATTATGAGCCATGCTAGGCACTTAGGATTCTTTTGTATTGACAGATGTGGGCTCTTACAGATGTGAAAAGTAGCAAACCGCAACCCAGATCCTTCTATGTAGATAAATGAGTAAAATAACTAGCTACTGCGGTGAAATTGGCTTTAAAGGCTGGCTTAAAATCTCGCCATAATACCAACAAAGCCTTCCTATTATCATACAGCAATGTATTCTTCCCTGCAGGTGAGTTAGAAATGGGAATCTAAGAGCCTTGTGTTGCCATAAATCCAAGTGGGAAAAAAAAAATCTGTGCAGTATAATAGAAAACTAATTAACATATATCTATATTATCCTAAATGTAAGCCATGACTGAACACTGGGGATCTTTCCATACAGCTAAAACCATTTTCTCCAATATGTTAATCTGTGGTTTGTTCAATTAAGTGTGTAATCCCTGATAGCATTAGTCCTGGTGCCTTAAACCTATTAAGACCCTTCCTTCTTCCTGGCCTTATTAAAAACATTTCCCCAAATGGAAATATAGTATATACTGCATACATACAGCCAGGGTGGGGTGGGTATCTGTGCAAAAACTAGAAGACCAATAAAATAAGGATTATATGGCTGTTTATCTATCCTTGGTTGTCAGTTTTTCAATCAGCTCCTGAAGTGGCACCAACTCTTTCCTGTCAATGAGGTTGAACTCCTGAAAAAGACAACAGGTAAGGGACTAAACATTATTACATTATCCGCAGTATGCTACATTTCTTATTGCTAATATACAACTCAAGTGATTAATACGCTTAAGTCAATATTCAAATGTTCTTTACCTGAACAAAAAAGATGAAGTGTTTGAACGACGTGTTGAGGTGAGCCTCCTCTTGCAGCTGCATGACAGAGTCAAAGTGCTGGTGGTAGATGTGAGCGTAGACTCTGAACAGGCGCTTCAGAATGGTCTTTGCCACTGACATAAAGTTTCGCTTGAAGGGGACACCTTGGGAACAAGGGGGCAAGAGAGAAGAGTGGTTATTCAGATTCTGTTTAAACATACAACAAAAAAGCCCTGCATACCATTGCTGCTTGCCCTAGGTCTCACTTTCTGCTTTCTCCAGTGCTAAAACAAAGTGTACAGATACAGTAGGTCTGGCTATGTGAGACTAGCGCTAGGTTGACCTGTGAAAGAGCAACGCACATCAAGATGGCTAATATTGATGGGAGCAAGGAGAGAGAGGAAACATTGGAAAGATTTAGTCAGGCCCAGACTCAGATGAGGAATCTGCTGTGCACCAAAATCGGCAACTATCAGAGTACCAGAATGCTAAGTGTAGTTAGCATCTTTTATTTGTTTATGTTGTTTGTTAGCTTGTTAGCCTGTAAACGGCAATGGCTGAAACAGCATTTATAACCAAAACCTGCACAGTCTACCATGTTTGCTGTCAAAACTTTAATTTAATGCAAACTCTGCTCTCTGTACTGACAAGTCTGCTCCGCACTGGAGGTTTTAGGTTTCTTTCCCAGTGATGTGTCCAAGTCTGTAACCCCGTTGATATGCATTTCCTGTGTTAGACAGCGACTGGCTTTGTTATTAGTGACGTACCTAATCTAGCTCACCAGGTGTACTTTTGAATGTACACTTTTAGCAAAGTGCATAGACATGGCCCCTTCAATAGAGGACTGTAAAAACACCTCTCTAGTGACAAAGAAAATGTCTTAATATACATATATTTAACAAACAGTGCTTGGTTTCTTGAGGCATATCTTAAACAGAAAAAAATGCAATGGGAGGTTAAGTAGCTTGAAAAGCTGACACAATCAATCCCTCAAACTGTGCATGACTTTCTTCTATTATCTGCTGCTACAAATCTCAATAAGCCCCAAAAGCTCAGAGCAATGAAAGCAGATACAGCTACAGTGTGTTCTCGGGATTGCAAATGTCTTTACAGGCAGGCAGGCCGCAACATGATTTAAAGGGAAGTGCAAACAATCATGAGTGCAACCCAGAACCACCGCATGGAGAACAACACGTTCATCTGCAGTTAGGAAATGTTGATGTTTCAACAGCACTGCTCTCTACACCAGTGATGGGTTGTGCAGTTCTTCTTTGATTAAGTGAACAGTTGGCAAGTACAGAAACCTGGTGGAGAGCTTCTTCCTTCAGTGTACGGCACGCTACAGACCTATGGTACTTACTCAGCATCAATTATTCAAAACCAGCTGGTGACCAACAGGACAAGGAGTTCCCGATTAAAGCAACCACCTTCACACTCTTCTAAGTAGTTAACTTTTTCATGTGGACACCAAACTCAACTATTCCACAAATATTAGTCACTCACAGATTAGAGGGTAGTGTTAGTCCCGATGAGGTCAAAAATATCAAAAGGTACCCTGTGGAGCTTTTGATAACCTGTGGCACAATGAAGAGAGTCCCTGCTTTATCTGAGATAGTGAGAGTCTCCTGATACAAAACTGATACCAGCAATAGATTGATCTGGTGATCGTGGAAAATGAAGAAAATTCTGTCACTCCTCACATCTTTAGTCATAGGCTTCTTCCACTGAGATGCACCGAGGGATAGATGAGACATGTATTTGTGCTGGCTGCCTTCCAACTCCATTAAGCCTCCACCCTAGACAGCACAAGCTTCTGCTAGTTGGGAGAGCTGCGTTGGTATGGCCTGCTTCAAAGTCAACTAGAGGACTCCTGAATACATTCATCTGGAGGTATTTGTAAAACTTGTCATGACTAGATATGTAAATAAGCAAACAGACAACATTTACATGTGCTTTGCTATTGACAACTTAGATAATCTCCTAAGGACATTCAATCCGTCCAAATATGTAATACTTTCTCCCTTAGCGAAGTTTAAACAGTTTTTATACACGTGTGATTTACATTTATTTCAAGATCCATTCATTTTGCATGGCAGGTAAAATTTGACATAAAAGGTGTAACCCATTTGTGCACTACAGAGTCCTTTTTTTCTAACATAAGACAGACTTTGAGTTTAACGATTAGCCCACACCTAATGATTGGACATAACAGGACGTTCTGTGTGCAGTAATAGAAACCACAGTAACATATCAACAACCACACAAAGAAAAGATGGCTTTGACAGGATAGAGAAAACAGACATAAAACATACCGATCTTTGAAGGGAAAAGTGTCTCATCATCAAGCTGGTCCTGCACCCAGGTCATGAGGTAATCAATGTACTTGGGAGCAGAGCATTTGATGGGCTTCTTGATGTTGGTCCCATCTGCCCAATGGTACTCATACCTGCAGGAAGTATAGAGGATTCCATGTGGGTTCACACTTTATTCACTGCTGACATCATTTAATGTACAACAACATGGTATTTGATTTTATTTTCACTACCCCATTTCCAAAAAGCTGTCACCAGACACATCGTTCTCATGTGCAGAAGCCAATCTAAATCTTGTGAGCTCAGTTTCCATACAACATGCTGCTGAGCCTGGCAGCAGGAGGCCAGACCAATGACGAAGGGGCCTATGGCAGGTGTATTACACAACCCCACCCTACACACTATTGAGCCAAGGCCCCCAGAAAGTGTGCTTGGCTTTGAAAGTAGTTTTTTCAGTGGCCAAAAATTGGAATTACGCCCGTCACCTGATGCTCTGTGGGCCAAAATAATTTTTCCCACAGCCTTACATGGCAGTGGCTGACAGAATTTGACACATTCGAGTCCAATAACATTTGGGAAGTCTGGAAGAGACACAAAATTTATTTATTTTAAGCTAGCGGAGTACTAAACCGAAAGTCTCTAGCGCATCTGCTCTACGGGTCACACAGTGCAGAAGCAGTGCTGATCATCCAGGTCTTTTTATATGTGGCACTGGAACTTCTTTGGCTTCATACACCACTGATGAACTTTCATAGGAATGAACAAGGCCCCGCATCCGACACAATATCCAGTTCTCTTTATACACCCATGGTGAAGTCTTGACAGACCAAGATGAGTGAAGCAAAGCTTGTGAGCTGGTTTTATGAGACCGCAAACTTACAGAGCAACAATGTCAAACTTACTTAGGACCAGCAGACATGACTGGACAGCTTTCCTCTGTGCAAAAATCTGTGATGGTGCCGTACAGCATGTTGATCTGGTTGAAGAAATCCACAGCTGAGGAAAAAAAAGGAAACATATTCAAATCAAGCACACATGAGATCAAATACCTTGTGTGCCAGCACAAACAGCTGGCATCGAGTTTCCCCGCGGCCCTTTACCCACCCTACTTCACTGCCCCAGTCCAAACTGTAGACCAGTGCACACTCCAGTTATCTGGAACAAATTGCGTTATCGCTCATTCCCAGGGGCACAGAGCCAACTTTGGCTTTCCATCAGTTGGACAGATCCATTTAAAGTGTTGGCAGCATTAGCTTTGGTGCTCCATTTGCTAACCTCTCAGGAAAGATACATATTGAACAGCTGATGTGTGAGGTCCTGTTTAAAGAGAGACTAGCTCCCTCTTATGTTTGATTGAGTTTAATCAGTCTCCAAAGACAGATGTTTTTATCCATAGCGTTTGTTTTCATAGGCGGGTCAAAGCTTGATAATAATTTAACATATTCCATAAATACATATTTGACACTTTTGATTTCAGTGCCTTCAACACAGTTCTGGTCAGGACAGAGCTGAGAGCCCTCACAACTGAATAATCCAGAATAATGCATGTTTCAAGGCAATACCGAACTAATCTCTTATTAAACTTTTTCATGTCCTGTCATGCCACAAAGTACTTGTAGGCAACGGGAAAAATATAAAGAATATGTCAGGTAGGTCTGCACTCAACTGGTCAACATGTTGATTTGGCCATGACAGATTCTCATAGAGCCAAGACTGACATAGGGGTGTATGTTGAAAATCAGAGATGCTCAGGTGATACAGAATAAACTGCTAGAGTTGTTCCATCAAATTAAAGAGAAAACCACTGATGGCCTACTGGTGAGGATGTACACCATTTAACTTTTCCAGTTTGATCCTGCATGGGGGCATGCTGCATGTCATAACTGTCAAAAAAGTAAATAAAGTAAATAAACTTAAACTCTCTTTCTCACGCTACTATCACTACGGAATGCATTTAGTGAACTTAGTGAACCGTTTCTTGTGAACAGAGATCACGAGGAAAAGTCATATAAACTTGGTGGTTGGAGAAGTTATCGCTCACAGCTATTTTATTCTAACTTCCCTTAATTGTGCAAGTTAAAACAACTCATGTAGCGCTGACTAACATCCATCCATTTCCACTGACCCTTTATGAAACCGGAGACTACAAGTGTTGCAATGATGACATAGCTAAGCCACCTCTCCGGCACATTTAAAGATTCAGTGTGTAGGATTTAGAGGGATATAGTGGCAGAAATGGAATATAATAAGTACATTGTGTTTAGTATATAAAAACCTTAAAATAAGAATTGTGCTTTGTTACTGTAGAATGAGCCATTTATATCTACACAGGGAACTGGTCCTTGTTTATGAAGTCCCCCAAGTTTCTACAGTAGCCCAGAACACACAAACCAAACACTGGCTCTAGGCTGGGCTATTTGCGTTTTTGCGTTGGCCACTGTAGTTAGTAGCCCTAAGCAGCGGCAGAAAAGCACTGTTTTTTTAACCGCTTGTATTCATGATGTCCATTTGTTTTGGGGAGGATGAGAACTCTGTGGATAATTCCACTCCCTGTAAAAACCTCCTGAACAATGAACACTGAAGGAATCCTAAAGGGAGGAGTTTCAGCTTGTTGCAATCTGCAATCCTCACCGCTAGATAGATGCCACTCAACCCTACAGTGTTCCCTCAACAAAGCTAGAAAATGCGTCAACTTGTTGATGCATGAGATTTGCTGCTTACATTGTGTAAAAACAGTGGATAATTACACTCTGCCTACTTTAGCATTCATGTTTTTTCTGCCACAAAGGGCTCAAAAATGCCCTCTTTACTTTTGAAAAACCATGCAGCGCAATCCAAGCAAATCCATTAACTTCAAGAGATTCAAATGACGAAAAAAAATTTAATTTAATGATACATTCACACCCCTATTTAGTGATGTGCATTACACCAGTGTAAAAAAAACACATTAAAAATTCAAGTCCTTGTCACTTTACCGTATGCCTTAATGAAAGGACTTTAAATAAAAGCTCATTTCAGCTGTTAACATGCTGATACTCTGAACATCTCCAACCATAAAGGCACTCTGAAGCGAGAGGAAATTATGCTTCTGCCCACCAGCCATTTGTCTCAATTTAGAGGAAAGTAAACAAGGCTCTCACAGCACAGACAATAACGTCTATTTAACATTCACAGTGGTTTTTCCAGCATGAATGCGCATGGTCTTTAGGGGGAATGCCAAGATCTTACACCCTGATAGTTCACTCTCAACTGATTCTTGATGTCGACTAATTGCGGTTTCAGGAACAGGACTATGGAGAAGAATGCAAATATAGAAACTAAGAGGAGAGTGACAGATAAAAGACTAAAAAAGGGTGTGTGAAGGTCAAGTCACTCTGCCAGAAACCCATATCTACAAAGGGTGTCTCAAGGAGGGGGGAGAGAAAGGTAAAACTGGTGCTTACTGTTGACTGCGACCCACTCATTTAAGTCTTCACCCTCGGGCAACATGACTGCCATGCGCAGGTTTCCACTTCCTAGTGTAGCCTCTGCATGTTTCAACAGCTCGTACTGATGAGAACCCTCCGGGATGTTCTTCTTGGGCTTGAACGTCTTGGCTGCACGGCTTGGACTGTGAGTCACATTTCAAAGAGGAAGACAAAGAGAGTAAATAATAAGGAGGTAGTTAGATATGATGACAAATGGTGAGTTCACAGTGCTCCTGGGTGAGGGCCTTTTGCTAACAAAAAAGTCAGGGTCTTCTAAAAAAAACATGACAAGAGTTGAGCTCTTGTTGACCTGATGTGTTTGGCAGAATCAGAGTGGGGGTACCAGAACAGTATGGTTCTCTGTGTGTGTAATGAGGCCATTTGGAGAGGTACTGTTTTCAATTGCTCTCACTGCTCCATTAAACAAGAATTCATCACAACATGGCAGGTCACACATTAAAATGTTTTTCCTTTAATTACAGCATTAACATCCATTAAAACCAACCTATATCAAAATCATCACCTAAGATCATTTTATTAAATGTTAAATTTATTTTACTAGGGCAAGAGAAAACTGGCCGCTTGTTACAGAGCAGTGGTTAAACTACATTCCTAAGTCTTGAAGTAAAATGTTGTCCATGGCCTCTACTTCAGCTGGAATGTGCTTTTGATCGACTTTAACATTAATCATTAGGAATCAGGTGTATAGCTCATCAAATGTGTCTCTGCCTTCTCGTGCCTGATGGAAACTATGTTAATTAAACATTAAAGTAACCTTTTAATGATTGTTTCAATATGGTGTAAAGGAAATTGAGGTTTTTTTTAATTAATTTAAAATGTTTAAAACTGGGATTTCGCATAAGTTTAGTAGTCTAACTGGGAGTAAAAATGAGTGACCTATCCGGTAGCTGTCTCTCAGAGCCTGAACCTCACTCATGTTCTTCCATTTAACCAACACTCACACCTTCACCAGATGGCGCATTTGATGTAACCCCCTCCACCCTCTGATTTCATCCGCAAACCGGCTTTTTGTGTAGCTGACTAAATATCACGACGCAGTCTTATTACTTTGATCAAATATTGGGTCACAGATTGATTTTTGCGTCCTGTCACATCAGGGCTGGATTAGCCCGTAGCAACAAAGTGTTCACACCAGCAAATATCCAGGCCAGACTGAGAACCCCTCTCAGTTAAAAAAATGCCCTGAGGTTGGTACAATGTGGCTTAAAGTTTTACGGCATAACGTAACACCAGTACAATGAATCTACTATCGGTGCCTGTGTTTGTTATCCTAACAAATATCAGGAAGCAATGTGAATCAAATCAGACATTCGGACGTGAGCCCAGCAAGTAGTCTTAGCCTATATTATGCTATCTCTAGCTAGCTAGCTATGGAACGCTAACACCACTTGTATTTACTGAACGTAAAGCTACACGGCAAGGCAAAATAAGCATTTGTGACACAAATATTACTCACAAAAGAAAGGCCATGTTTCCTTGGACCGTAGAAAACCACCCTCTTTACAAAAAGCTAACAAGCAAGAGTGGAGGGGCAGACTAACGGGATTGTTTGTTAAAACTCTCAAATCTCACACGTCCTCGGTTGTCCTCGGGCTTCTTAACGTGGTCCTAGTGAAAAATCCGATAGAGGTGTCACTGTGGCAGAACCCACTAACAGCGAATACGCGATCGTATGAAAGAAATTACATAAATTTGATAGCCAAGCTGGTCCCCTGGATGCTGCCCTGTACGCTGAGACGCAGCAGCGTACTGAATGTAATGCTAACTTCTTCATCTGACGTTCAGGGCAGAGCAGACACATTCCTGCCGTGTGCTGCCACCTAGTGGAACAAAATGATCAACACTAACATGAGGTGTTGGCCTACTAGTGCAGGCATGAGCAGTGTTCTCCAACAATAATTAAGTTTCGAGGCAGAAATCCTAAATATTTCCAAAAAAAATATTTATTACGACCAAAATCAAAATGTTTACTCCATCTACAAAATTTTGATAAGACTGATACATAATGTTAGGCTTGATGAATTTGTGTAATAAAATAGAAAACAATACAAACAAACGTCATAGAATTTTTCATGTATAAATAATATTGGATATTTTTTATTCAATGATGTTGTACGAATATACGTTGTTGTAATATTTTGCTATATATTGTTTTCATTGTAATGTTGTTGTCAGATTATTAATAAGAATGTCTATCTACACTGCTCAAAAAAATAAAGGGAACACTTAAACAACACAATGTAACTCCAAGTCAATCACACTTCTGTGAAATCAAACTGTCCACTTAAGAAGCAACACTGATTGACAATCAATTTCACATGCTGTTGTGCAAATGGAATAGACAACAGGTGGAAATTATAGGCAATTAGCAAGACACCCCCAATAAAGGAGTGGTTCTGCAGGTGGTGACCACAGACCACTTCTCATTTCCTATGCTTTCTGGCTGATGTTTTGGTCACTTTTGAATGCTGGCAGTGCTTTCACTCTAGTTGTAGCATGAGACGGAGTCTACAACCCACACAAGTGGCTCAGGTAGTGCAGCTCATCCAGGATGGCACATCAATGCAAGCTGTGGCAAGAAGGTTTGCTGTGTCTGTCAGCGTAGTGTCCAGAGCATGGAGGCGCTACCAGGAGACATGCCAGTACATCAGGAGACATGGAGGAGGCCGTAGGAGGGCAACAACCCAGCAGCAGGACTGCTACCTCCGCCTTTGTGCAAGGAGGAACAGGAGGAGCACTGCCAGAGCCCTGCAAAATGACCTCCAGCAGGCCACAAATGTGCATGTGTCTGCTCAAACGGTCAGAAACAGACTCCATGAGGGTGGTATGAGGGCCCGACGTCCACAGGTGGAGGTTGTGCTTACAGCCCAACACCGTGCAGGACGTTTGGCATTTGCCAGAGAACACCAAGATTGGCAAATTCACCACTGGCGCCCTGTGCTCTTCACAAATGAAAGCAGGTTCACACTGAGCACATGTGACAGACGTGACAGAGTCTGGAGACGCCGCGGAGAACGTTCTGCTGCCTGCAACATCCTCCAGCATGACCGGTTTGGCAGTGGGTCAGTAATGGTGTGGAGTGGCATTTCTTTGGGGGGCCGCACAGCCCTCCATGTGCTCGCCAGAGGTAGCCTGACCCATTGTGAGACCATATGCTGGTGCGGTTGGCCCTGGGTTCCTCCTAATGCAAGACAATGCTAGACCTCATGTGGCTGGAGTGTGTCAGCAGTTCCTGCAAGATGAAGGCATTGATGCTATGGACTGGCCCGCCCGTTCCCCAGACCTGAATCCAATTGAGCACATCTGGGACATCATGTCTTGCTCCATCCACCAACGCCACGTTGCACCACAGACTGTCCAGGAGTTGGCAGATGCTTTAGTCCAGGTCTGGCAGGAGATCCCTCAGGAGACCATCCGCCACCTCATCAGGAGCATGCCCAGGCGTTGTAGGGAGGTCATACAGGCACGTGGAGGCCACACACACTACTGAGCCTCATTTTGACTTGTTTTAAGGACATTACATCAAAGTTGGATCAGCCTGTAGTGTGTTTTTCCACTTTAATTTTGAGTGTGACTCCAAATCCAGACCTCCATGGGTTAATAAATTTGATTTCCATTGATAATTTTTGTGTGATTTTGTTGTCAGCACATTCAACTATGTAAAGAACAAAGTATTTAATAAGAATTTTTCATTCATTCAGATCTGGGATGTGTTATTTTAGTGTTCCCTTTATTTTTTTGAGCAGTGTATATAATGTAAATAGAATATTGAATATCTACCTATATAGAATACTATTCTTCTCATGGCAAGTATTAGTGAGTGTTAGGGAGTGTCTGAGCCATGATTCAGGGTAGAACAAGGGGCATGCAAGAGGAACATCAGGAAGATGGCCCCCCAGGATGACATGCTCAAAGAGTGCCTCAAGGGGCTGAAGACAGAGGATGATGAGAGGGAAGAGGAAATATTGTGGAAGACTAAATCTCTTCCATGGGATGTACCATCAGCAGATAGATGACATCGCTGACATAGAGTGGCTACAAAAGGCTGATCTGAAGGAAAGCACAGAGGCCTTGATCATGGCAGCACAAGAACAGGTCCGGAGCATCAGATCCATAGAGGAAGGGGTCTACCGTAGCGAACAGGGCCCCTGGTGCATGCTGTGCAAAGAGGCCCCTGAGAAAGTCCAGCACAAAGTAACAGGATGTGAGATGCAAGCAAAAAGTAGACAAAAAAGGACAAAGGCTTTTACTGGTTGAATAAGACCCGAGATATTTACACTGCTAAACTGAATGGATAGGCCAGGTAAAAAATGCATGAACTTTATATTGGCCTACATTTCAACCCCTGATTATATTGTAAATGGGGGAGTTCAATAAACTATTAACCTTTTTTTTAAACTCTGAAGTTGTTATAGATTTCTTTTCTTTTGTTTTTCAAAATGAAACAAACCCGATAGTCTATATAAACCTATAGTCTACACAAAGCCTATGGTAACCACACTGAGCTGATAGGGGCCACTTAAATGAAGACTCAGATGACGGCCAAATTCCATATCTCAACAATTTATGAAAATATAAAAATATTAACCATAACCAACCATCCCAGAGAGGGCAACTGTGGAAAATGCACTCCTTGTACATTTAACAAAATTTTACCTTTCACTTTTGGGTTGGGCTCCAAAAAACTTGAGCTGTATGAATATGAGAGTCTGAGGCTATCTGAAAACACCACCAGCCTCTTCAGCTAACAGCTAGATGCCAATCTCAAGCCATCATTCATCTTAAAATGACACCACCTGTGTTAACTAATGTTATGCAAGCTATCTGTTGAGTTCCCACAGAAAGGTATAGTAGAAATAGTAGAAATGTGTCCAACTGTGTCGCGCCAAGATAAACTGTGTTTTTAAGTCAGGCTTTAAGTTTAGACAGAAATTACTGTTGGATTTTAGAATTTCCAACGGTCCTTGGACGCATCATGTGCAACAAAGCTTCCATCAGGAAAAATAAATAAATAAATCTGATATAAATAATCTCATTTAAAATTTGGCCAAAAATAAACCGTTTGCGGAAAGGTCATGCATTTCCAGTCAGTCAATCAAGGAGGCTCACTGAAAAATATCTGTAGCTTTGGGAAGGGTAAAAAACAGACAACCCCCCCCCCCCCAAAAAAACAGACCTCAGTCGACTAGACTTGACATATCTGAAATGGCAGACTCAAAAAAATTCAGTAACAATCTTGCTCTGTTTGGTGTTTTTTAGTCAATGTCTGATTTATATTTTTGTAGAATTTTATTTTTTATAATTTGCAACCAAACTAATTATGGTTTTATATGGCGTAATTTAGAAAATGAAAATAATTAATTATGGAATAAAATATCCCGAGCAGCCGCGAGGTGTCGCTGTTTTGCGTTTACTGAAATTTTAAACCCGCGGTCTTGAACACAACGGCGAAATCACGAAGGCTAGAGAGCCTTGCTGCCTTCAATTGCTGTCGGAAAAACCCCTACATATTTAGGCTGCCCTCCAAGCCTTTTTTTGTCCTTCACCGTTTCTCGTCTTTCTCACAGCCATCCACCCTGTCCCTCAAATAAATGTGTCTGGGTGTGCCAAAAATCCTTTGTAGATGTAGGTGTTAAAGAAATTATAAAAAAACAGAGTGCCTATTTGTGGTCACGGTTGGCTTAAACCCGCCTAGCACTAGGACCACTCAGATGCGTGTCAGCTGACGAGGCAGCCAGATATATGCGTCGCGAGACTGTATGGCCATCAGCTTTTTCAGCTTGTTGCGAAAACGGATGTGCCTGCTGTAACAGGCCCATGTCTGAAAAAAAACCCAGACAGACGGTCACACTTCAACAGCAAGTCAGCTTCACTCGGGTACGTCGGCTAAGTCAAGACAGGTAAAAGCCTTTCTCTTTATAAAACGAGGTTATGTGTTTACACGACGTTTCATGAACGTGTTTTTGTCTCTTATGAGTGCGCGTTAGCGAGTCGTTTGGTGACAAATCCTCCGTGTTAGCCAATGTTATGTCTTTATCCGCAGCAGCAGCGGAGCAAGATGGAGTGTGAGTGGAAGCCAGACGAGCAAGGACTTCAACAAATTTTACAGCTGCTGAAAGAGTCTCAGTCGCCAGATACGTCCACACAGAGATCCGTCCAGCAAGTATCCTTTCATGAGCCAAACATGGATGATAACACATGGTTTGTTAGGTGTTAGTGCTTAATAGTGTCACATTGACTCAACAGGCTAGCGATAGCTAATACTAGCCAGGGTGGTTACCGTTATAAGCAGGTAAAGATACGCAGGTGCTGACCGGTTGCTGCTTTTTGTCTCTAATAAAGCTAGTTAGAGCTACCAGCAAAGCAGGCCGTGACGTGCTGATTTAGTCATGTCTGGGCATTTATAACATTCGAGATATTGTGTGTCGTGCCAGGTTAATGTAACAATTGGCCTATCTACAAACAGATGTCGCACGTAGGCTTCATCCAGCAGTTAATCGCCTAATTTACACACCCTCACTTTGCATTATGCTCTAGTAGAACTAAAGTTATTTCATGCAACACTCCTGTATATCATCCAAAACCTAATCTTGTAACAACACTGGACATAGTCATTTGCATTTTATAGATAAACATGATATTCATTCTACAATTGTGTATTGGATATAATTACACATGTCAGATGTCAGAAATTATATTTTTTCAAAGCAAACAAATGCTGAATCAAAATACAATGTATTGTGATAATGTAATGATGATTATAATATTGATGACAGAGAATTGTTCCCCTGCATCCAATTAGTGTTTGGCAGCTTATTGGCATAAATCATCTTAAAATATAAAATAACATTTATCTCTTAAAGAAATGTCAGGGTGTTGGACTGGAATGTAGACACCAAGCTTTTGTGCTAAGACCTTTATATAAAAGCATGAAGTTACTAGTTTTGGTACATGCACCAGTTACCGAAAATGTACAGATTCTCGTGTCAGGACCATAAAATAAAGAGAGGGTTTGCATGTAAATCTGCTCAAATGTAATCAGAGACAGTAGATGTTACTGGATATCGTAATGAAGTAAATCATACAAAACTAACTTTGATAAGCAGTAAAAAAACAAACAAACCACAAATTAAAAAAAATCCAGTTTTTAGTCGTCAGATCCGTCTCACTCTGAAGATGACTGTTTTATTTCCACATTCAAACCGTAAATCAGACGTTTGACATACTATTATGACAGCCCGCAACCAAACTAATGAGCAGGCTTTAGACCTAGACATGAAATACAGTAAGACTGGAAAAACGAGGTGTGTGTGTGGTTTAGTAATTATAGCTGAGTAACATTTAAAATGCTTTATAAATCTGACTGTTGTTAAAGGCAAATGTGCTGCAGCATTTTGTATAATTCACCACATACTTCTGCATTAGAGAGCAATTATAGTCCATCACTCCATGCTGTTGGCCCTTATGTTTTTTTTGTTTGGTTGCATGCTGATTCTAAATGATTTGCTTATGTAACACTTCATATGCACTGCATCATTAACTCATAGACGAGCTGCTGTTAGAGCCCTAAATACGCCATCTGTCTGGGTACGTACAGTATTCAGTCACGTCACATGACATGTTTATGACCCCCTACAACCATTCACCACTCCCCTCACACACACGCCATTGTACTGTTACATTACACCACCATTTGACCACATAAACTTTTGCCCTTTCCTCATATCTCTAGATGAAAGATTCTTTTTTTTTCCCCATTATTACCATGTAACAGACTGCAGTGCTAATGTGCACGCAGCCTTTTAACAATTAGCACCTTGTCCTCCTCAACCACTTTCTCAGAGACTTGAGCAGCTGAACCAGTATCCAGACTTCAACAACTATTTGATATTTGTCTTGACAAAGTTGAAATCAGAAGGTAAGCTCTCCATCTGTTTGTGTCAGTGTGTCATTTTGCTGTATCTGTACCGTGTTCCTAGATCATTTGACGGTACTGGACAGTGTGAACGTCAGACATGTCATTTTTTATGTAACTGTTCAGTGACAGGTCTGTTTGGCCATGACTCGGCTGACCCGATGGCATCTCTGCCACAGATGATGTGGCACTCGGAATATGGGTCACTCTAATTTTAAACCTAATTCCTGGCACCACTCAACTCCTGGCTGGACTGTCTGCACAGTAGATGACCGAAATGTTAAGTGGTGTTAAGACATTTTAGGATGCCGCTGCACTATTGCTCTTAGTTCAGAAGCAACAAGCTGCAAATATTTAGAAATTATCAAATAATCCAGACTACAGCTGCAACAATTAATCAATTAAATGTCAGCTGTTAAATTAAATCAGTTTGAGTACACTGTGGAGAAACAACAGACAATATTCTCAGTTCCTGCTTCTTAAATGTGAATATTTTTGGATTTAGTATCTAGTTTGGCACTTTTCTCAGTTAGAGCAAGACTGTGTTTATGATCTGCTGCTTGCTTGGGTTGAATGGGGGAAAAAGAGAAGGCAGTAAGAGCCTGTGATTAACTAAAATGTTATATTACATTTCAATTATCTGTCTTTCCTCCAACCTTCCCCCAAGATGAGCCAACACGGTCCCTGAGTGGGCTGATACTGAAGAACAATGTGAAAGCCCACTATCAGAACTTCCCTAATGGCGTGTCTGATTTCATCAAGAGTGAGTGTCTCCAAAACATTGGCGACACTTCTCCTCTCATCCGGGCCACTGTGGGTAAGTGTCATCTTCTGGAGTCCACTGAAAATGACGTCTTTGGCACTCGGCCTGTGGCCTCGTACCTACGACCGAATCACAGCCGTGACGATATCACAGTACAACATCACTCCCTCTCGTTTGATATTGCTTAAATATTATAAGATAATGATATATATCCACCCTTGTGCCACAGTGTAGAACTGTTGAAAAAAACAACTTTTAGGGGTATTCGTCCTGTGTGGCTTGCTGGCGGTGTAGATCTGCTTATTTGCTGACACAACATACTGTCACATTGACCCGACAGCTAAGTACACCAGGTATTTGGAAAATGTCAGTTTGTCTTTAGTTTCAGTAGACATAGGCAAAGCAGGGTAAAGATATAAATAAGTCTTTTGTAGAACAGGAATAGAACTTTTTGTATTGAATGCGTTGTATCCCATTAGAGCAAAGCATCGAACAGAGCACTCTTTAAAGGGAAACTTCAGTATTTTTCAAAGCGGACCCTTTTTTCCCATGTTTTCATGTCCAAGTGACCAATGGGAACAACAGTTTTTTAAATTGCTCCACTATTAACAGAAACAGCTGCTGCTGGCAGCGGCTAAAAAGGCTGCAGTGTAACCAGTAGGGGCATTTGGCACCATCAGTTTACATCCACTAAAAGTGCTTATTTTGCCACTGACAGGCTCAGAATGTTGTCTGACAACATTATGGAAAGCATCCCTGCAGAGAAATGATTTTTTTTTCCTTACCTTTTGCTTGATCTGGTTTGTTTGTTATTGTCTATAACCTCGTCCAACTCAGAAGTCTTGTTCTCAAATCTTGTGGGAGGTGACTTGTTGCAGGAAGATGTCAGTGACAGTTGGAGAGACAAGTGCAAGGAAGAGTGTGTTGTGTTGGAATACAGAAAGTGTAACAAAGTGTTGTTCATGGCTGAATATTTCGAAGCCTGTAGAAAAGACCTCTCTCAAATGGGGTCAGTGTTAGGATGTATTCCTGCCAGTGTAGCTGTAGAAAGGTGGAAGCAAAGGACTGTTTTAAATTGGATGAAACCGTGCATATAGCATGGGGATGATTTTTGCGCTTGTTTTAGTATTGCCCTCCACATATCCTTGGTGGAAGGGATTGTCAAAGTCTTGTTCTCAAAGTGTTCTTAAATTGTCCAAAGGTTGCATGTTCAAATTACACCTCTGCAGACAGCTCATCTGCAACAGGTAAACTTCTTTTACCTGCCCTGCTGTGGAAAAACACCTGCAGCAAAAATAACAGGGGACTTCAGCTTTGGATCAGCTTGCAACGGAACATGTAACCCACTTTGTAGAAAATACTGGAATATATATTGTGTATTGCCATTCTAAAGCTATTTATTTGCTGTTGTCTCTGTTTTTGTGACAAAGCTAAGTGAATGCATTTTTTGCATGGAGCGTATCCCTACAAATAGATTATAAATGTGTATTGTGATGCTGGAAGTCTGATTGATTCTTGGTTATTTCTTGGATTTGTTTTAATCAAAGTGGTGTCTGTGCATTCTGAGTAGTTTTGTCACACTAGTGTAACCAATAGTTAATCCTTTCATTAACAGGTATCCTCATCACCACCATTGCCTCCAAGGGAGAGCTACAAAACTGGCCGGAGCTGCTACCCAAACTCTGCCTGCTGTTGGATTCTGAGGACTACAACACATGCGAGGTGAGGATGAACATGGGTGATGTTGGCAGGATCTGATTCATTAGTTCATCAATCAGGGCCTGAAGCAGTTAGTGCTTATCTAAGCTGGACCAGATGGTTTTTTTTTTTTTTTAAAGTTTGCTTGCAAGCAGGATATATAAGCAAGAATTCATTGGATTTGATAAATACCACAGCGTCTGAAAATTGACAGTTCTGTCAGAGCAGCAATGAAAATGAGAGAATCCATTTGCATAAATCAGAGATATTAGATGACATTTGAAATCTGAATAAAACACATCTTCTGGCAACTCGGCATTAAATATGGATAGAAAACTGAATGCAGCCACGTTTAATCATCCTTTTCACTCTTCAGGATTTGTCCACATACTAAAATTAAACATGTTTGACAAACTATGATGCCAGCTTTATCTGCAGGCATTAGACTTAAACATTGAATACAGTGGGTTCAGCAAAACCAGTTTCTATATGGCAGTACATTTTAGAGATTACGCTTTTGCTTTGTATTTTTGTTATCAAGAGCTGCTGTCAAATTTGTTTCCTTAATATTATTTGTTCTTTGTATTACAGCTGTGTGTGTGTGTGTGTGTGTGTGTGGAAGGGAAAGAGATTAAGTGTGTGCACATTTGTGATCATGTGTCATAGCACACTTGCTATAAGTGGCATGTCTGGGCAGACACTGCTGCCTGCCTGTCTCTTTTATTTGTTTATTTATTTATTATGGAGAGAGAAGAGAGCTGGGTCAGCTATAAAGCAGCATCTGGATGGCATCCTGCTGGCCAGATGAGCTAAAGGCAGTCTCACAGCTGGAGCGGCAGCCACAACTGCAGATTATTCAACATGAAATCATTTATTCTCTTTATATCCTTTTTTACCACAAACCCATTATGACCTCATTTTCTGACTTGGAGTGCATCATCACCCAGAATAGATTTTATAATGTGTATATGAGCAAAAACAACAGTGTTTTGCTTCTTCTTGCAAGTTGTTTTTTTCTCTAAAAGCCATCATCCAGTTGTTTGCATTTTGAAAAATACCGTTAATTCCTCTGATTGCTCTTGATTGCATTAAGAAGACATGTTTGAGGTCCTCAATTCTTTATCATATCAGTACTTCTGCATTTACTACATTTAAACTATGGATAAATGCTCCATTGCAATGACCACTAAAATTACAGTACAGTATCTTGTAGTGAATGCTGGACCCTCTAAAATGTGTAGTGGTGCCGTGATGAGTGATGCCATACTAAAGCTCACATAAACTTCCTGGCCGTTAATATGCCGCCAGCTGCATGTGCCTGTGATATCAGCTACTGTAGGGAAGGCAGATTCATAACATTGAAGAACAAATTAAGCTGCACGTTGAACTGTAAATGCAGCTGTGATGAACGGCATTTGGAATGTATCTGGGCAGGATTACTCATCACCGCTTACAACAAGAATGTCCCTATTTTCTTACCATAAAGTCTGAAATTTAAGGGAAGAGGTGTGACAGAAAAAAATGTCTCTCCTTGTAGCACCACAGCCAGCCTCTCTTATAAAGCTAGTTCAGGAGCTGAGATTTAGGTCAGCTATTTACTGCAGAGGATCTTGAAGTGTATGTGTGTACAAGGCTTAAGACCGAACAGCGAGCAAAGTAGCAACTCCTGGTAAGGCTCGCTTATGATTTTGAAAAGCTGCTCGGAGGCTTGAAAGCTCCTTAGCTTCTGATGTTGAGGATGGTTAAGTTGGTGCTGGATGAAAAAAGTGTGTTGTAATATTTTGATAGAAGGTGCTCAGTATATATGTAAAAGTAGGGCTGGGCAATATATAGATAATTTCTCAATTTTCTGAACTCACCAGAGTGTTCCAGCTGTTCTGTTATTTGCTTTTGCCCGCTTAGTCATTACATCCACAGAACTAGTTATTACTTATCAAAACTCTTTGTTTAATATTTTGCAAAAGCACCAATAGTCAAACCTACAATATATTTGGCCAAAGATATCATTATATTTGATTTTCTCTATATTTCTAGCCTTATTCAGAAGCTTTCAGTGTTTCTGGCTGCTCAGTATAAAGGTTGTTATTCTCCACTTTTGAGGCATTTAAGTGATGCTGGGATGGTCCCGTTTCCCGAGTTGGGAAGTCATTCTTCTGACTTTGGTGCATTTATGAGGTTTGAGTTTAAATGTGAAAACAACATGGACTCTACAAATCAGATGAATTAAACAACACATTGATAACAGGTTGAAGCTTTGTATTACACAGTGTTTTTTTGTCCATTTTGGCATTCGTCAGTTTTCCCAGTTGGGAACTTATTTTTCCAATTATTCTGTCATCACATAAATGCAGGGTCAATATCCAATGTCATCATGGTAGGGAAGCAAAGGTATTTTGCACTGCCATTGATCTTTTCGTCGTTTATTAATTAGTTGTTGTAAACACTTCTACAGCCAGACAGAGCCACCAGTGTGGCCATATGCTGCAATAATGGATGTAGTGAATGTTCCAAGTAATGTTCATGGCAATAATGATACTTAAAATGGATTCAAACGATTACAAGAGGTGAGGCGTTAGATTGAAAGGGGCAGTTAATCTATACGTAAAAGAGCCGCTCCACTAGGCAGGTATTTTGTGAAGCTGAATATGTTTTTTACTGTAGGGGGTGGACAGTGTTAGACTTCAGATATATATTGGAGTTACTATGACAGTAGGTCTTAATAATAGTTTGTGTTTCTTGCTTAAACAGATCTTACCAAGAAATGTTCAAATGTATTTCAGAGTCTGCAGATGTGCAAAACCCCAAATGGATTCTGTCTATTCTGCAGCAGACTTTGTAAATGCTCTAGAGACAGCACATAGCCACGTAAAGCCAAACTAATTTTTTAAGGTGTTGACTGTTTCAATAGAGACTCCTAAATACTCCAAGCCATTACTGCCACCCGCACTTTGATATCTATTTTGGGAATATGTTTGGTGGCTGCCAGTGTACGGTTTCAGGGCAGTGTGCACTTTGTAATCTAAGTAGCGAGCAACATGTGTGATTCATGTTGGCCTTGGGCCATATGATCAGTCTCCATGTCCTCTGTGTTGTGCATTTACTGTACATTTATGCAAAATGACCCCCATCACTCTGAACTATTATCACTATGAGTGCACAACAGTCCCACACTGAGCTAGCGTCTGCTGATATCGGATGGATAAAGAGGATTGGATACAGTGTGTAGCTTTTAATTTTGAGTGATCTGTAAATCTTAAGTTAGGGTATTTCATTGTCTTTCTCTAATCTTTTTAATTACATTTTTGATATATAAAACAAAGCACATGTGTGGCTATAATATCGAAAAGAAAATCAAAACCAGCTCATCGCCTTAGTAACATCAGCAATTGCAGCTGTACCGTAGGTCCTGTGCTGTCATGTTTGTGGTTCAGAGCAGCAGTTGTAGGAAGAGACCCCTGAGCCTCCACACTGTACCCCTCTCCACATGCTCCATAAAAAGACAGGAGCAGGTGTGCTGGACACTGAGTGTGATGTTGGTGGATGGCTTTATATAGGTTTTGCCTGACAGCAGTTTTACTGTTGTGATTAATAGCTCCTAGAAGGTAGTTATGAGGATCAGTTTTAGACCGAACAAGCGACCGTACATACAATGCTTTGTCACCTCAGTGCTTGTTTGTACCGTGACATTGTTCAGATTTCCTGAGCAGGAGTCTGAAGGAGCTGCTTAGTTGACTAAATGCATACCTCTCTTTTTCCTGGCTCGCTGTCATCTGCATGACTTACATGCTAGTGTTTAATGACCTTCCATAGCAGGACATGAAGGGGAAGATTACATTTTAGACGCCTTAGTGTCACTGGAACGCTTGAAGGCCACTCCCATTTATTTGCCCTTCACTGTTGATGCACCTGCACGCAAACACCTATACTACATCAGTAGGAGCAGTCTTGTGTCCGCCCAGTTCCATTCAGTACATTATCACATGGGATGAGTTGTAATGGAGCGACATTGCAGCATGATTCATTCATTAATTTGACAAAACAAAGCATAACTATTATACCATTCAACTTGACATGAAAGACTGTATATTTTGTATTAACTGGAACATTTAAGGCTGCGACTAACCCTGTCTGTTAAGCTGATGAATAATTTTTTGATGTGTCTATTAAATTTCAGACTTTAGAGAAAATGCCATGTATCAATGGCAATATCCAAAAATCCAGGATGACATGTCTTATCTTGGCTGATTAAAGGCCCTGAGAAACCAAGCCGATAGTCGGCTGTCAGTAAATGTTGGCTTGTCGGTGAGCGTCTATTGCCCAGCACTGTTGCCCCTCGTCGGCCCCCATTTAATTTTTTTGTACAGATTCAGTATGTTGAATCGGTGACGGCTGAGCCCATCGGGGAATAAAATCACTGTGTATGGGAGTGCAGCTCACAACAAGAGAAACAGAAGGGCTGGTTAATCTAGTAATTAAACACATCAGCGTTTTTCGAGAGGTGATGATGGAAGTAGCTTAGGAGTGAGCCATCTAGCTTCCTTCTCGTTTTTGTTGAAAATTACACATGCCCACCACTGATCAGGCGCTTGCAAGAGAATGGCAGCGGGTGAAGACAAAATTTATGAGCTGACGTACAAGCAAATATTTTAGCTATCCTAGGAAGCAGGAAAACAGTTGGGCATTAGAGGATGTGGGAGAAACTTCAGCTATGTATAGTGCAGTTTGCTGCAAGTTTGACAGAAAGGCAGATAAAACAGTGTCGTTTTCATGATAATTAACTTTAGTCTTTGTTATTTTTTGGTACTGCTAACAAAACAATTTGTAAAGGGGCAAGTAAAAATTGACTTTGGGCAAGTAGATTTCTGACCCACTTGCCCAGCAAGTGGAGAAAACCAATGCTGAACCTTGTGAAAGTCCAAGATATCATATCATACAGTGATACAAAGAAAGCTGCAAATTTTCATCTTTTAGAAACTGGATCAAGCAGTTTTTTGGCATCTTTGCTCGAAAAAAATAAATAGATTCAAGATCAAAATAGTTTACGGCTCATCAGTTAATCATTTCAGCTCAATTTCCATAGTTGTTAAACATATTTTTGTCAACAGTAATTGTTCATCAGCTAAATCTGGCATCATTCGTTTTCGTTGGTACAATAAATCTTGTGCTATTCAGCTGCATCATGTCTAAATCTGGCGTTTCATTTCAAAGATCAATACTACCAAGTCTCATGCACATCAAATCATTGTCTTTTTTGTCTGTTTCAATGTGTCGTGAAAAAGCATTCCTATTCATTTCACAGTCCCCTGCGAAGTGAAATTGAGTAATCTGTATACTAATGAGGGAAATGACTGTATTTACTTTGTCTCCTCCTGCATGTGACCTTGACACAGTGTCCTCCTCATACCCTCCTCATCTTATTTCATCCCTTTGGCTCTTCCACATTTTTTGAGACCATTTCTGTATCTGTCATCTGAAAGGAATGCCGACATGGGAACAGTTTCCATGGAAACACATTTCAGACACCGTCGGTGTCCATGCTGTGCTGTGCTGTGCTGCTTCTTGTATCTGCTTCTCAGACTGCATTTTTGTGAGCAACACCAACGTCTGCAGCATATTGTGAACATGCATACTAACCATCAGCCAAGCAGCTAGTGTTGAGAAAGAGATGTGAGATAGATAGTGTGTGTGTTGTGTGTGTGTGTGTATGGATAACTAACTGCTTGCCAACTGTTTGAAGGTTATTAGAGCAGAAGGGGATGAATTCTATTGAAGATCATGGATGAGGAGGTTGAACACATTTTTGAGCGCTCACACTGTGTAAAAACTGGAGCAGGGTGCTCTATATGACCTATCCTTACATAAATACATATGATAATACATTTGTTCACTGAAGATCCAATAGAATATGATATTAACAGTATGTTGAGAGTGTACTGTAAAAAAATGTGATGTCAAAGAAGCTTAACAGAAATCAAAATCAATTCTCATCTCTATAGCTGCAATGTAACGATTGCTAGAGAAATTCTTTTCATGAAGCATTAACATCAGTTTTATTATTATTATTATTATTATTATTATTATTAATATTTTTAGCCAACATATCTCAATAGTTTGTGGTATAACATCTAAGAATTTGTTTAAAGGGTAACTTCAGTATTTTCCAGCCTGGACCTTATTTTTGTTTTTGTGTTGGCTCAGGCTATAATGTAACGTGAATGTAACGTTAATGGGCAATTGCATACTGTTAATTTACATCCACTAAACATGCTCATTTTGCCACTGGCAGGCTCAGGATGTTATTCAAGGTGTCTGACATCATTATGGAAAGAATCCCTACAGAGATAGACCTTTTTGTTAAAGAGTAAGATGCTTTCTGTTTAACCAGAAACAGCTCTGAAATTGGATTCGCCAAACCTACCAGACTCCATTTAAACAAACAGTAATTTTATCATCATGAAACACATTTCATTCAAAGTGGAACTGTCTTGGTTGGTCTTTCCACTGTTCCAGCAATCACCAGCTCTGGTTTGATTTGAAATTAACTTTTAATTAACCCAGATGTGAGAATATGCTGGCTCTATACGCACTAAAATTACTGTTTATTTAAAAAGTCTGGTGGGTTTGGCAATGTCGATTTCTGGGCTGTTTTTGGTTAAACAAAAAGGATCTTACTATTTGACAAAAAGTTGACCTCTGTAGGTTCCTTACCATGTTGTTAGACACTTCGAATAATAACAACCTGAACCTGTCAGCGGCAAAAACAAGTACTTAAAGTGAACTTGAGGATGCACAAATGCCTCGAGTGGTTACACTGCAGTCTGTTTCACTGCTGTCTAGCTCAGTACTGGACCAACTTGTTGTTGTTGTTGTTCCAATTAGTGACTTAGGTACAAAACATGGGGAAACAGTGGACTTTTCAACATATTCTCGATTGTTTTTTCCTTTATTTATCCCCCAGGGAGCGTTTGGAGCCCTGCAGAAGATCTGTGAGGACTCTGCGGAGATCCTGGACAGTGACATCCTGGATCGTCCTCTGAACATCATGATCCCTAAGTTCTTGCAGTTTTTCAAGCATAGCAGTCCGAAGATTAGGTATCAAGTTTTCTTCCTAAACTCTACATTTCTTGACCATAAAGTTATGACCATGCTGACAACAATGTTTTTTTTCCTCCATTGATTTGGAAGATTTATGGCATTGCAGTTTAAGTGTTCATGAATTCCATTATAATTAGGAAGTGATGATACACAGTCATCAAATTGTTGTACAGATCCTTTGTGACTGCTGCTTTCTCATGGTAGTTCCAACATTTATTGTTTTTGTTGAATAAAATTATGCCATTTACAATCTTGAATTAAAAAATAGATTATTTATGTTTTTTCCATTTTCCTTTTTAATGTGGAACATATCTTAACTTTAATTCAGTTTTCTACTAGTGAGTATGTTTTATGCAGAGAATGCATTTCTACACACGCACAAGACATAATAAAGGTCTGCATAATTGTACAGTAGAGGGAGCAGTCTGTCGCAGTGCAACAGGCCTGCTGACAGAAGAAAAGACTTCCTCATAGTTGGTGGTTAAATCAGTGGTGACTGAGCGGATAAGAAGACAGGGGCCACATTCATAATGTGTAACATGTGAGGAAAACTGTCTGTGCAGTTCTTAAGTCTTGGTTATTGTGTTGCAGGTCTCATGCCATTGCCTGCGTTAATCAGTTCATCATCAGCAGGACTCAGGCTCTAATGCTGCACATCGACCCTTTCATTGAGGCAAGTCTGACTGTAATGTATCCTCACTCTTCAGTGTGTATAGACACAAAAATGCATATAGACGTCTCTTGTATGGAAGGCAGACAGTCTGTCCACAATGAGAATTACCTCCCTTCCCTCAGGGCACTGTCTCTTAGTTCACTTAACACTAGCTACTGGTCTGACTGCTCACTGAGAGACTCTGGTTTACCTCTAAGCTTGTCACTTTGTCCAGCATTTGTTTTATATCCCTCATAAAATCATGTTTTCATTAAAAGCCCATTTGAAAAGGTTTAAGTCATGAATGTGTTCTACTTTTGATTTTATGTCGTACTTTTTGTGGCCTTATGATTTGGTATTATGATTTTTAATGGATTAATTTTATTGCTGAATGTGCTATTCATATTTAGACTTTGGAAGAGGAGATACAGAACATTAACTTCAAATAAAATGCTAGCCTCATATTTAGCCCAGGGTAACATTTGTATTTAATATTGTAACAAAATGCCAAGAGTTTTGGTGCTTTTAATAGCAACATGTGCCATCCCTAAAATGTCAAGCAGTAATAAAGTGGCAAGAGGCTGTTAAAAAGATTAGATGTCTGCAGTAATGCCAAAAGGAAGCCTGGATCTGTTAGAAGCAAATTGCTACAAAACATATAACAAAGATATACTTCATAAAATTTTGCCCCAAGATTTGTCTTATCTGTTATTGAACACACTTTGTATTTTATTGTTTGTTGTTGTTGTTTTACACTTTGCATAGGTGAAATTTGACCCTGGTGTCTCTCTATTCTCTGTAGAACCTATTTGCACTGGCGACAGATGAAGAGCCTGAAGTGAGGAAGAATGTGTGCAGAGCTCTCGTCATGCTGCTGGAAGTTCGCCTGGACCGCCTCCTGCCACACATGCATAACATTATAGAGGTGAGTGAGTTCAGGGGGCTACAGAGAAAAGGCTGAGAGTGGAAGAGTAAGGATTAGTTAACAACTGGTGTAAAGATAATTTTGTATTTCTAAGATAATTTTAGTGATTTTTAAAAATATTTATTACAGTTTTTCAGTATTTTTCTTATCGTCAGCAATTCCCATAAAACACAAAATCCAAATGTTCGCTGTCAAGCTGAAGTCTGACACAGCTTATTCCCCTGTGCCACAGACCTCGCTTGTTGCTCAGAAACTATTTAAAACACATCAGTGAGCCACACTGTTGGACTGGGTATCGTGTGTCTTGTGATAGGCTCTGAATTTTAATTTGAGTCCATCCCGTAAACACTGGGGTGCCATAAATACCCTCTTGTGCGCCCTATCTGCAGCAGAAAATAGTCCCCAACAAATACACCATTAACTCTGTTTGAGTGAAGTTTGCTACAAGCTACAATGCCCAGCTGTTTTATGGAATTATTTAGCCTTTTTTTAATGTATGGCTTCAGTAGGCACCAATGGGCTTGGGGCAGAGTGTCTTAGACAAAGCAGGAAAGTTAGGAAGTATGTATTGAGAGACAAACTCAGGTATGGGTTTGGTTTATGGGATGTGCAAAATAGAGTATTACCAACTTGTTCTTTAATGATACACTCCTGATAGCAGCCTTCGACTTGCTTGTGATAGGCTGCAGATGTAGTTGCGTTGATATTTTTTTAATTAAAAATCAAGTTTTGTAAAAATTAAGGATCTAAGATTACATTTTCCCAACTTTCCTCCCAGTACATGCTACAGAGGACACAGGACCAAGATGAAAATGTTGCCTTGGAAGCCTGTGAGTTTTGGCTTACTCTGGCAGAGCAGCCTGTGTGTAAGGAAGTGCTGTGTGGACACCTATCCCAGTAAGAACACACAACACACTACAAGACTGACACTCCACTGGTAATACAGAAAAAGCTGTTGATTCATAGCAACCTTGACAGTAACTTAGTGAAGACCTTGTACTAGGGTGATATTCTTCTTCCCCACCTCAGGGTGGCTGATTAAGAACCCTGACTGTTGACCTCAGCTGTAACATCTGTCACCACACTGTCACATTAAACTGCGCCCACAGCAGGAATCACATGTGAGTGATTGCTCGCGGGCTGCGACCTATCCTTGCCCTTTGTTCTCATAATTTTTCCTTCTGCCTCCACTCCAGGCTCACTCCGGTGCTTGTCAACGGGATGAAGTACTCCGAGATTGACATAATCCTGCTCAAGGTCAGTGTTTATAGCCTAATATTTGTACCTGTAAGTAAGAAGATGGATTGCCCCATGACTTTGGCTGACATTCAGTTTAGTTGACCCCTCACTAAACCCCGCCCCTTTGTTGTTAGAAGCTGCTACTATGTCAAGCTGTCGGAGCTGGCTTGGAACCCACTCTGTCACTAACTGCAGAAATATTATCTAGCACCACAAGCGGAGTGTCTTATAGTTCCATTATATTGGAGAGAAGGCAGACATCTCTACAGCTGATATCTCCAACACTCTGCAACTCACACCAAAACAATATAGATTAATAAATAGCACTACGGGTAAGAGGGAAAATAAATATTTTTGAATTTGGGGTGGACTTTCCCTTTAACATGTCTCTGCCCTACCTCTCCCAGGAATGAGTATCACTATTACACATGCCCCAGGATCAATGTTTAACCATGACAAGCTTGAAATTTACAAAACCAGTATGATAATGAACAAAATCTCAAATGATTGCATGAGATTTTGGAGACCCTTTTTTGGAGATTTTGGATTATTGCCAAAATGTGCCATGTGGCAAACAAAATTTTATAATACATACACATTTTGTTCAGCAAGATAATTTTCACAAATGAACACCACTTTTATGATTTTTGAAGAGCAAATGCAGCCGCCAGAAGTAAAAAAAATATGTCTCACTTAGCCACTTGTTAGCAGCTGCCTTCTTTAGGACACCAAAGACTTCAAAATTCACAACCTAGGTACTAACTGACATAATCATAACAAAACATAAAGGTCTCTTAAGCTTGTATTAACCAAAAACCCATCCAAAAAAAACACTGACTGAGAGGAGGGAACTGGGAGTGCATAAATGCTAATTCACTTTCGGGTTTTATGACTCATCCTGCACCACTCTATAGCTTACAGTCCCTGGTTGGAGGCGGTCTTGTGCTCTGATATGATTGTCCAGTCTGCGTTGAAGGGCTGGACTTAACGAAGGGTGAATTAAGTGGTTTATGTGACTGTGTGGTCTATAAATCTGTGTGAGATGTATACATTAAAGCACAAGCATTTGCAGTTGTTTGTATCCCTTTAATGATGCAATCATTTTTGTGTGTCAAAAATAATGAAGTTGAAACATACTTGACTTTCTTTCATGCTGTGCATTTGTCATCAGGGGGACATTGAGGAGGATGAGGCAATTCCAGACAACGAGCAAGACATAAGGCCACGCTTCCATCGCTCCCGCACAGTTGCCCAGCAGCACGAGGGCGATGGGATTGAAGAAGACGAAGATGAGGATGACGAACTGGATGACGATGATGACACTATCTCTGATTGGAACCTGCGTGAGTTCAGTGCCTGTGCCAATGGAGCTGTCTAGATCTCCGTTCAGCGCTTGCGTCCTTATCAATATAAATTGTCCCTTTTCATCATGTCCCATTCTCTTGACGAAGAGCTTGATAACATACGCTGTATTGATTAACTTTCTTGTGTTTGTCTCTATTGTACCTGTGATGTGTGTATGATGTTTGTCCGCACACTTCTATGTTTGTATGTATGTTGCTCTACTTTTCACCAAACATTAGGGAAGTGTTCAGCTGCAGCGTTGGACGTGTTGGCCAACGTGTTCAGGGATGATCTGTTGCTGCATCTGCTGCCCCTACTCAAAGAGCTGCTCTTCCATCCCGAGTGGGTAGTTAAAGAGTCTGGCATCCTAGTGCTGGGGGCTATAGCTGAAGGTAAGAAAGGAAAGAAGATGTTGGGACAAAACATGGGGAGAAAATTCTCCCCCAGTAAATGTAATCAGACGCTGTGCCTGCTTTAAATGACTGTGCTCTCATCCCTCTGTCCAGGCTGTATGCAGGGCATGATCCCGTACCTGCCTGAGCTCATTCCCCATCTCGTACAGTGTTTGTCTGACAAGAAGGCCCTAGTGCGTTCCATCACCTGCTGGACACTGAGCCGCTACGCCCACTGGGTTGTCAGCCAGCCCCCAGATACTTACCTGAAGCCTCTGATGACAGAGCTGCTCAAACGTATTCTGGATAGCAACAAACGCGTGCAAGAGGCTGCTTGCAGGTGAGCAAGAAGTCCTGATAAAGCCATGTCATTTTACAGCAAATTTGGAACCCTGCACTTAATTTGGACTGCTGCTGCCCTCACATTTTTCTTTGGCTTTTGAGCTGCAGCTAGATTACTTTAAAGCTGGGCATACATTTTACAATTTGAGCCCATTTCAGAAATGTTGTTGATTAATTCTAACTTCTAATATATGAGTAAAATCATCACAATGTAAAGCCAAAGCTCACAATTTATGCCTTCACACTGTATGGTTCCATCGTCAATCACAGTACTTTAAGATGCTCTGTTTGCCACTTTGTGCAGGTGCAGTGAGAAATAGGCACTGTTGTTAGGGGAATTGCTCTGCTCTGCATCATCTGTGCCAGAGCCTGACAACGGCAGACCAAAATTTTTGACATGTCAGAAATTCATCTGCAACCAGTTGGGAGCAGTTGATTGGGCCATAATCTGTCCTCGCTCACCCCTGTAAACTGCACAGCAAACAACATTCAACAAAGCTATAATTCCAATTCCACTCTAAAATGAGTGCTCAAAAATAGGGCTCAAATCGTACAGTGTGTGCCCAGCTTAGGTTGTTGAGAGGTAACAACCACACATGGCTCACTCTGTGATGTTTTCTTTACTCTCCTCTGTTTAATCTCTCCCACCCAGTGCCTTTGCCACTTTGGAGGAGGAGGCTTGTACAGAGCTGGTTCCCTACCTGGCGTTCATCCTGGACACACTGGTGTTTGCTTTCAGCAAGTACCAGCACAAGAATCTGCTCATTCTTTACGATGCCATAGGAACACTTGCAGACTCAGTGGGTCACCATCTCAATAAACCGGTATGAAGAACAGAAGCACTGACTCAGTTTCACTTCACATTTACATGTGAATATAAAATTAGTGCTAGTGGTGGTAAGTGTACTTTGTAATGTCATAGAGTGGAATCATGCCCAGAAGGAAAACAAGCATTAACAAATCCCCATGCTTCCTAAATTAGCTTGATTGTATGCAGGCCATTAATTCATGTCTGTAATTATCATTAGTTGCATACTGTGTCTCTGCAGAGGCTGATGTAATGTGTATTATTTGTCAGGAATATATCCAGATGTTGATGCCTCCACTGATCCAGAAATGGAACCAGCTGAAAGATGAAGACAAAGATCTTTTCCCATTATTAGAAGTGAGTTGCTTATGTGAAGTTACTGTCTGCACCAATGTTAATTTTGCTAACAAAAACTATGACTTAATATGTTTTTCCAACAAACCTTTATTTCCATGACTAAGATGAGACAATTATGAGATTTCATTACACACTAACCATGTCTATATCAGCTTCCAGTTATGATGATGAAAACAAACGAGACTGAAATGTGTTTTAAAAAATAAAAACTTGGCTAACTTTACTACCGTCTATACTGAAGTAGTCATGGTTTTCTTTGCCTAAGATGAGACTAAAATGCTTAGACTTTTAGTCAACTAAAACTTGAACTTAAAAAAACAGGATGAGGTTGACTAACTTTGATTAAAAACTAACAAGGACATGTGACACAGAACTAAGGCTAATTAAGAAAAATAACTGACAAAATTAACACTAGTGTGCACAGATCACTCAGTTGACATTGAGTCTGTTCTATGATGATGATGAGAATGATGATGATATGAGCAGACTACTGATGGTATCTACCCCCTGCTTGCCTTCCTCAGTGTCTGTCATCTGTAGCCACTGCCCTGCAAAGTGGATTCCTGCCCTACTGTGAGCCTGTGTACCAACGCTGTGTGAACCTGGTTCAGAAGACCCTTGCTCAAGCCATGGTGAGTGTGTAGAACCCTCAACTGTATACACATAAGTCTCCCCCTCTCTCTCACTACACTTAAACTATTTTTCTTCTTTTATAAATAAAATGAGCACATTGGAGCTGTTTGACCTGTACGTTCTTGACCCTACTGCCTGTGCATTCAGGCTGAACTTCAAGGAATACTTCACCCCACCCAAATGACCATGTGTAGAGCTATTACTCACACCATTTTCTCCAGAAGTGGAGAAAATTCTTGATGAATTGAAATCATAGGGGTCTGTGTTTAACAACAGCAGAACTATATCAAAACAACGCTTTACAAACTCTCACACAACTCGAGCGGTATGATCCATGTCTCATTTGTCCAGTCGTATACCCAGTGCTTCTCAAACAGACGGATCTTTCCCAACAGAGAACTTAACTAAAAGAGGGTTATGTATACTCTTTTCAAAGCCAGACTCAATTGATAAAAACAGATATTTTACCTCGCTGAACACGGGAGCTGCTGATCTATGCCTTCCTTGATCAATTAGTTTGTCTGTGTTATAGTGTTATTTTTGTGTTTTAAAGAGTTACTTAGGGTTCGACCAAGTCCTACAATAACCCAAACAAGTTACTGGTCATGGCAGTGGTAGACCAGCAGCTCATGTGTTCAATGAGGTAAAATCACTGTTTTTGTCAGTGGAGTCTGGCTTTGAAGAGAGCATAGATAAGTTTTACTTTCAGTTCAGTTCCTGGTCAGAAAGGGCTGCCTTTTTAAGGACATACCGAGCATACGACTGGATAAATGAGACTTGGATTATACTGCATGAGTTGTGTGAGAGTTTGTAAATAGATGTTTTGATAATGTTTAACAGGGACCCATTTACTTAAATTCATCATGAATTTTCTTCAGTTTGGGTTCTTTGTTCACCACGGAGGCATGTGAAAAGAACACGTTTTCTTCACAAATTCAACACAACACAAAAATTTTTTTTTAGAGTGGAAGGATTACTTTCTTGCAGATTTAATCCTAATGTTTTTATTACCTCTGCCAAGAAGGTTATGTTTTCGTCTGTGTTTGTCTGTTTGTCTGCAAAATAACTCAAAGTTCTGAACGGATTTTGATGAAATTTTCAGGAAAAGTTGATAATGGGACAAGGAACAGATGATAAAATTTTGGTGGTGATCGGTTGAAGCGACGTGGATAAAATAATAAAATGGCGGGAAATCCGAGCTGCTTGGCGGAGGTCTGCGCTCTCCGAGTGCTCTAGTTATCAATGAATCAAATGAATAAATGTAATATGAAAGGATTTGGTTGTAGTGACAAAGCCAAAGAGAATTATCACCTGACTCTCAGCTCTTCAGAGCATCTTTCAGCTCATGGTTTTGGTTTTATGGGCATGTCAACTTTAAAAAGTAGTAATATCTCAAGGTTGTGTTTACACCTTGTCGCACTGCCTCCAGGTGGCCAAAAAAAAGTGAATGCAGGTTAAATATAGGTATGCAGATAAACTATATATTCAATCATTAATACAGTGGATGGGACATGTCATCTTAACGATGGAGAGCTGACTTCAAAACTAGAAACTTAACTTTAGAGTTCAGGTTTTAGAAGTAATGATAATTTGATTATCTAGTAACTATTTATGTTAATGTAACTCCGCTCTCCTCTGCTCTACCATCCCTCACTCTTTCAGCTTTATCAGTCGCAGCCTGACCAGTACGAGGCCCCTGACAAAGATTTCATGATCGTGGCTTTGGATCTTCTTAGTGGACTTGCTGAGGGTTTGGGAGGCACCATTGAGCAGCTGGTTGCGCGTAGCAACATCCTCACCCTCATGTACCAGTGCATGCAGGTGAAGAAAGTGAATAACATGCTACTTTTCTGATAAACTAATCACTGGTCACTTGCATTGTTCACCCTTTGTTGTTCTGTCCAACTGCTCAGGACAAAATGCCAGAAGTGCGTCAGAGTTCTTTTGCTCTGCTGGGAGATTTAACCAAGGCTTGTTTTCAACACGTCAAACCATGTATCGGTATGTTCTGTGCAGTTCATGCCTAAACACTGTCGGTAATAAGTTGTTAATCAGTTGCTAAGTTAACTCGCTTTCCTTCTTCCAGCTGATTTTATGCCCATCCTGGGTACTAATTTAAACCCAGAATTAATATCAGTGTGCAACAATGCAACATGGGCAATTGGAGAGATATCAATACAAATGGGTGAGTGCCTCACTTTTAAATAATTACCAAAATATGTCACCATTGTATTTTTTACTACCAGAATAGAGTGAACAGATTTCTTTCCATTGTTTGTCACTGTCCTACACCCGTAGGGTCTGAAATGCAGCCGTACGTTGCCATGGTGCTGCACCAGCTGGTGGAGATCATTAACAGGCCCAATACTCCAAAGACTCTACTGGAGAACACAGGTACCACTCGGTGGCAGTGCTGAGCCAGCCAGCCAGGTCGCCACACACAGGGAGGTGCTCACACACTCAGGTCCATTCAGCCAGGAATCACCACACTCACTAGAGTGCCTGTCCTGCCCTTTATCTCTATTCAGAAACCCTTCCCTAGCCATGGGCCTTACAGGTTTGGCTGGTTTCAACAAGTATGCAAAATATTTCAGCTAATGATTTGCTAGCTGGCAGCATGGCCTGTAAATGGAGATAAAAGAAAATGAAACCTGGGCAAGGCCCGGTGTGAAAATTTTAACACTCTTGAATCGAGCGAGTCATGTAAGTGCCCAGACTTGGAATGAACTAATGTGGACTGACTGTGCACCATCAGGAGAAGCAGAATACTGAAGTAGAACAAAAGACAAAGCACAGACAGTGTGTGAGATACATAGGTTGAGTTCACAGCCTCACATAGTTAACTGTTACCACAAGACAACAATTTGCTTAGCACTTAAACAATAACTACTTATAAATGATTGCTAGAACACCTAATCTGACTAAATGTAGGGTACGTAGCCTAGAGCATTTAAAAGATGGTTACACTGCACTTTTGTTCTTACCAATCGAATTGGACATAATGATTTGATGAGTCAAAGAGACCACCTCGTCAAAAATCTACATTCAAGAGTGAAGTGTAACCTGCCTAAGTGACAGAAAATTTAGGGACTCTGTAGATGTGTTCCTGTTTGTTTGCTGTCAATTTATTTGTTGCTTTTATTTACTGTTCTTTAAATGTGGATGCATATTTGCCAATAGATGTTAAATGTTGTTAAGAATGGCCAATGTTTGATGCAGGATACATGATAATTAGAACTGTGTTATTTCAGTTGAATTTTCTAAGAATTTAATAATGTTTGATTCTGACCAGCGAACCTTTTCACCATGTGTTGCATGTTTTCAATGTGTTAATTGAAAACACAACAGTGAACCAAAGGATTCCAAATAACTCTACAAAATCCAATGTTTTGGCCGTGCATAAATCTCACGGGCTATGTTCAGACTGCAGGGAGTTGTTTCCCAAATCTGATGAGCTTTTTTTGTGGCTCATATGTGACTCGAGATCTTTTTTTGTCATAACAGTGTGAACATTACAAATCACATAGAATCTGATCTACATCTGATGCAGGTTGAAGTCATTGACACCATTCACGTCACACCACTCCTGGCTCCAGCTCTACATACGTTGGTGCAGAAGTTAGCATCCGTCTTCGTCCTCTTTATCATCTGCTCATGAATTAACTGGCTTCCACTTTACATCAACTTTTACTTTAAACCGTAAATGCTGACTTCAGTGGCCTCCATGTTTACTTCAATAGGACAGCATGCTGCGCGTGACGTCAGGTTGTACCCAGCTCAGAATTATGTTGGCCTAAGCAGATTTGGCTGCTCAATATGAATGTTTAAATATTTGTTCTTAATTTTTTTTATTTAGAGTTAGAGAGTTTGAACAGGGTACAGCGGCACATTCAGTGCGACAGTGACATTCTCAAAATATAGTTAACAAGCTAACTATGCTAACAAGAGATCGGAAATGTGCAGTGCTAGAGACTATGTATTGAGTTGCTGTGAGCATCATCACTTCTAAGCAGATGGTAGAAGATAACATCTCGTTACCTGATCGGGCAAAGCCTTTCATCCTGCGGGCAGCTGCCTCTGTATCCACAGCTGCCTTTGTATCAGAGGCTGCCTGTACCGAAGAGCAGCATGAAAGTGAGGAGCATTCAGTGTGCAGCTGAATCTGGAGACCAAAATGTCCACGGAAATACTATGCACGCTGACTGACAAAAAACCAAACCAAACAAACAAAAGACTGCTCGAGTTGGAGGAATCTCAGTTGACTCTAAATTGTTCTCTGACTAATGATTCAAATCTCCAACTTTTAGGGGGCAGCACCAGTGTGACGTTGCTGTCATTGTTCTTTTGCATGTGTGATTTAGTTCAAGACTGTGACCAGTTAACACTGGAATCTGACATTGGCCTCATTTAAAAAATAATGTGAATAGTCAAAAAAAAATCAGATCTGAGCATTGAATCCAAATGGAGCACTAAAGCTTGCAGTGTGAATGTAGCCATAGAGAATTCCAAGAGAACCAGTTAATCACTGGAACTGAATTTAAATAGACAGCCATGTAACACCACAGTCAGTTAAAGGTGGATGTGGTAGTGAAGTCTAGGAGAGTGCACACAGTGGCACTTTTCAGTTTCTCTGATCAGCTTATCCTGCACTGAACTTAAATTCTAATGAGCATACCATCTGCTTTCTGCATGTGTCATTGGACTGTTCATAAATGCCTGTTTGTTAATGAGAATGTTGCATAGTTTTGTGTCTCTTAAACTTAGGTCCTCCCTCCTCTCTGCCTCATAAGAACCTGCTGTGCTGGATACTAGTCTCCCTCCATGTAGTTGGCTTGGAGTAATCTGTCATTTCTTTTCAAAAGAACAAAAACAAAAACATTTCTGTTTGTTATGGAAAATTAACATTTGTGAGTTTAAGGGAGAAATCTCTGAAAGCCCAAGTGAACTGCTCTTGTTTAGTCCAGTCACATACACATGCTACACCTCAGCTAGCCTGTGTCTTCACATCCAGACCTACATTGTAATTCAAGTTAATGCATTCATAATAGATTTGAATAGCTTTTTCAATCCATATGATTTGTGAAAGCAGATGCCATTGTTTGCCTTTTTCTATGAATGTCCTGTCAAAGTTGTCAATGTGTTCTCCCTTAAACGTGTTGTATGTTTTTTTTAGAGTGTCATATTTTACATTCCTCCCCCATGACTGACGGGGCAGTAATAATCAACACTAGTGAAATCTTCTGTTTATTATCATACACAGATTCTGTTGATTTATGTCTCTGAGTTGTTTGTTTTTTCTTTATTTTTCTCCTTCCCCTCCTCATTGCTCATGTCTTGGTTGGCGTTTGGTGGTGTGTAACCGTGATTGCGTTACCTTAGCAATAACAATTGGTCGTCTTGGTTACGTTTGTCCTCAAGAGGTGGCACCCATGCTACAGCAGTTTATAAGACCCTGGTGTGTATTATTCAATCTTTTATTTAATTCATCTCCTCTCTGCTTTCCTCCTATCTTCTCGTCTGTCTCCTGTTGCTCCCCTTTTCTCCCCTGTTGCTCTCCTCTCCTCCCTCCTCACTCTCCTTCTCAAAAGAAGTCCTTTCAGTTGTTCTTTTTTGTTTTTTCTTATCAGTTTGTAATCATTGCCAACCATGTGACTAACCCTGTCCTCTTTTAGGTCCTACTTGTGATTTGTTTTTTTTGCCTCAGTAGCACCTTCATGTATTCTACATTAATTTAATTTCTAGTTTTTTTGTCATTGTTAACTGTCGCTAACCTAAAAGATGCATGGGATCAGATATGTCACATGCCTGCTGGTTCAACAACAGAGAAAGGATGCAGTCTTTGCTGCAGAAAGAGCACTCCTAAATCCCTTTCTCATATAGTAGTCACCCAGCTGCATGTGCCTGTCCCAAAAAATGACCCCAAGCCTTCTCTAGTCAACCTTTTCAAAAAGTAATGTTATTTTCAAGGTGCTATAGATGAGGTTTTGCTCAACATACTGCTTGTAGACAAAAGTGAAGTCATAAGTCAAATATTTTGTTAAAAGTAAAACTGTTTTATTTTTATTTGTTTTGTGTGCATGCTTGACTTGTCGTGGTTATCCCTCAGGTTATGATAGACACAATTTTCTCCTCACATGGATGTATACATAGAGTCTAATATGTTTTTACTGATAAGGAAGAAAAGTATTAATGATAATACACATAAACATTACATTTGTATAAAGGATGAATATAGGCTATATTTGTTTATTTCTCACAAATATTATGTTATTGGTATTTGCAGTAGCCATTCATAGTGGCAGTTGTTAGTAGTTTCTGAAATAGTTTACTTGATATGTCTGATGTTAAATGTGGTCGTCCCTGTTGTCAGGTGCACCTCTCTACGAAATATAAGAGACAATGAGGAGAAAGACTCTGCATTCAGAGGAATTTGCACTATGATCAGTGTAAACCCGGGAGGTGTAGTGCAGGTGAGGTCTAGCAACACGTGGTCATTATGTTTGTCAGTTGCTCCACGAGTTGAAATGTTGCCTTACCTCTCTTCTCTGGAACAGGATTTTATATTCTTCTGTGACGCAGTGGCCTCCTGGGTAAATCCAAAGGATGATCTCAGAGACATGTTCTACAAGGTAAAAGCTGAAAATGTAAAATATACTGCATTGAATCACAACTCATATTACCAGTCTAACTGGGTCAAATTTCAGCAAAGTAACATTTACTTAAGGATTTTTGATCATTGCTCACTGAGTCACCCTGTCTGCCCCCCAGTGGCCAAATGGAGAAGTGGCAGTGTCTACAGTTGACACTGATAGTAACCCTGTGATGCACAAGATCTATTTTGAAAGGCAGCACTCCGTTATGACTTGGCATGAGCTTCTCTTGGTGTTTGATTTCAGATCCTTCACGGGTTTAAGAACCAGGTGGGAGAGGACAACTGGAGGCGCTTCTCCGATCAGTTCCCCATGCCACTGAAGGAGCGGCTGGCAACCTTTTACGGGGTGTAACTGTTTCCACAGCAGTGTGCCTCATCACTGGGGTCAGTATCTTCTCTGATATCATATGCTGTCATTGAAAGTAAATAGAAAAACATGCTGATTTCAGTATTTATGAAAAATCTTAATGTCTTAAACTCAACTTTATGAATATCAGGCATTATAAGTCTTTAAATAGTCTTAAATTTGGATTTGTGAGGTCTCAATTGGCACAAACATTTTATCTAATTTATTAATCTTTAAATTTCTTTTTGTCAAAGTGAGTCGAGCTCTTGTTAAAGTCCACATTTCTGATGTTACAAATCTTAAAAGCTACCACTGGACCTATTGCCTATTTTTTAACTTGATACTTGTACTTACCTGTTGACAAAATGGTTATCATATTACTCATTCTAATAACCATATTCCTACATAAAACTTAACTCTGAGTGGTGCCACATACATGCATACATTTATACTTGTCTGCAGTGCTTGAATAAGTGAAAAATGATTTTTCCAAAAAACAGTCTTAAATTTGGTTAAGTGATTTTTAAAGCTCTTACAAAGCATGGAATTTAAGTATGTGACACCCTTATTTAACATAAAAGAAATGTTGCTTTAGGACAGTATTCTAATGGGGTCTTTCTGTCTCTGCACAGGTCATTTACTACGGGAGACAATATAGGGAACCTCTTTTACCCAGGGAACATGTTACCCTTTACTGGGGGGAAGGGTCTGCCTGCTGAGGGGAGGGAAGGGGTGCGGACCCCTCCCCGACCTGAAGGACGGGGTGGGAGGGAGGTGGTAGCTGCAGTGCTCAGTGCCCCCATGCACAGGCAAGGGGCGGAAAGGGACTGCCAGAGCAACCTTATCATGGGAGGAAAAATCACGTTATCACATCTCAATCAGAAAAAAATCTATCACCTTTTTCTCCACATTTATTCCCCAAACATCTTATTTTCTGTTACCTGAACTATTGGAAAGAAATGTAAGCAAAACAGAACACTTTGCAAAACTCTGTAAAGCATTTGCTCATTTATTTTTGTTAGGTTTGCACACCGAAAGGTGCAGAAAAAGGTCTTTAGAGCAGATGCGCATTTATCATCATGTCAGCCAGGTAAATGGCACGTGGTAGTTCTCAGTAGGACTGAATTCTACCAGTAGAGTAGAAGAATAAATGAAGTTAAGTTGAGGGTTTATCAAGAGGTATTTTCGCTAAATATAAGGATAGCCTAAAGCTAAGACATAGCAGCTGATGCTAATGATGCATCATATTGGATCCAACTCTGGAGAATCTAATTTAATAATGCTGCATATCACCAAGAATAAGTTATCACCTATGTAGTTATCATATTTTTTCAGTGTTCCAATACTTTATCAGGGCAAAAGCTGTTAATAATGTCACTGGAGAGCACAAGATTTTCTTTTAAGAGCAGCTTTTCTGGGAATAGGTAGCATGCTTGTGTCGTCGTGAAAAGCTGTGGAACATTAGTGATGTGTGTTGCGTTTGACAGCTGTCATTGCCCTGTGATAAGGTTCTTCTTTGACCTTGTAATTTATCTATTTACAGTACTTTTGTTTCCTCTACCAGAGAATTACGGCAATCAGCTGTAATGTAGCATGACTGGGTTTACACACAGAGTTTAGGAAATGTGCAAAATCTTGGCTGTGACGTAACGTCGGCGTGAATCTCTCAGTTTGGTCTTGTGGCGTGAATGTGACATGGACATTCATCAGCAGGCGTAGTGAAGCTTTAGATGCTTACAATCCTTTATATGGTCTGAGCCTCGTGGAGGAGAAATGAAGGAGACACATGTTGGAGACACCACGACACAATTCTCGTCTTAGTGATTTTTTGTGATTTTGGCTGTCAAAACCATGCAGTCCATCAGATGAATGTTAAATATGTTTATTTCTCAATGTACTGATGTTTTCTTCTTGGTTGTTTGGCTTCTTGTGCTAAAAGCATGATCTCGAGGATGAGTGTATAATGTTTTGGGTGGTTGTGTTTTGTGGGGTACTTTCATCTCTTGCATGTTGGTGGCCCCTCACAGCCCAACATATAGTGGGAAGGGAATTACGGGAGGGAGGGGAGCTTCAATTAAAGGTTTAAAAGTACATAGTAACCTTTTATGTATAGCAACACTGGGACATTTATAACTTCACATAACTCTTGCTGGAGTGTCCTCCCTTAACTTTTCCCCCATAGCTGGATGTATAGTTTTTAAATACTGTGAAACTACAACAATGTTATTGTCTCTGGTTGTTTTGCGCTGTTATATTTTATGAAGTGTGTAAGTGTTTAAGTTACAGATAGCCTGAATGTATTCCATGATGGGTTGGAGAGAACGGAAGGATTTTTTTTTTTTTAAATTTTTGTTTTTTATGCCCTGCCAGTCGTTTTTCCTCTGCTGGCCAGAGTAATAACTGCAGTATTTTAACCCTTTGCAATGCACATGGCATGCACTTAAAATTTAAATTGCAAGTGCTTGAAATTAATGATGTAGCCAAACCCTTCAGAATATGACCTTAGTGTTAACAGATCATTGATTAAGTATTGCTGCTAAAATGTATTTACCTAATGCAATAAGTATCTCGATGCAAAGGGGTCATTAGATTGTGAAAGTACTTTAGTGTCTTAGATAAACGTTCACAATATGAAACATATAACTGATCTCTTAGATTTAACATTAATGAGGTAAACAGGATAATAATGCATCATGGAATACAGAGGCAAATATTTGTATGTGCCACATCATTTTGTGTTTTGAAGTGATTCTGTCTGTCACATTCCAGCTGTTTGGCATGCAAAACAATGGAGTAAACATGGCTTGATGGGGTATGTGTATGTTTGTGTATGTGCGTGCACAGTCCTGTTATTCTTTCATTGAAAGAGTGTAGGTCTATAAAACACATGCGAAACAATCCCCACCATTACTGTGCTGTATTTCTGACTCGACTGCTGCTATACATTGTAGTTGTGTTTCACTACTTGAATACGTGTTTTCTATGTGTTAACCTCAGGTCGTCTGTGTTCAGTGTTATTTGTTATCATTTCCCCAATGTGTACGCCTTTATGCATCTCCTCTCAACTGAAGATTAGTAAAACTCTCACCCTTCATATTAAAAATGGGTAACCATGGGTGTTAATTGGCATTAGTGTTATATGTGCGCAATACTGCTATCTGTCAAAATGGGATTACAATTGCAAGGCAGGGGGAAGAATAAAATGGTAACTTGCACATACTTCATGTACTTTTTGTCAAAAGTGATTGTTATCAGACTACGGTAAATACTTAGTGTATACAATGCCTTGAGAGCAAATACTTTGAGGTTTTGTTGGTGTTTTGCAATAGATATACTGTATCTAAAGAAGCAGGTAACACTGAATTTAAAAGCAAAGAAATAGGTTGACAACTCAAAGATAATGTTAAAAACATAATTTGCAAATGTAAGTTTGACTTTCTACGAAGCTTTACTGAAAATTTGTATTTTATAAAGCACCCACCAATATTAAGGAATGTCTAGTCAAAGAACTCCTGCATTCTCATTTAGCCTTCAAACTTGATTAGACTATCTGCCTTCATCATTTTTGCTAATAAAAGCAAAAACATCATTTTGATAGACATGGTTTGATTTTTTTTCTTTTTTTTTAATAAGCTGCTGAATTTTAAAAAAGTAATACTTTTGGGGCCACCAAATATTTTGGATCATGCAAAGAATCTATATTGTACTGTAGTAATTTTGTAATATTTGTAAGATGATATAGTGGATGTGACTGGTTACCATTGCTTGAATCTGTACATTGTTCCAATAAATTGTTTACATTATTTATGGGTCTCTGTCTTGTATTTTCTTAAATTTAATAGAGCATGTGTCGGATCTGCACAATATTAGCATGCAAGAAATCATGGAGTCTGTCCTGTCTCATCAGTTCAGACAGTGGCTGAGGGCTTATCAAATTCCAGCCTCAGATTTTAGTACTGCATTTCACTTTGTATACATGTAAACATAGGTATCAGATCTACATTATTTCACATCATAGGCAACATATATTTATATGCATGAAGCTAAAAATCCATCATTTGGAGGCCATTACAGGTGTATAGATGCAATATACTAATTGAATAGAGGCTGTGCATATATACTACAGCATCACAAATGCAGCCCAGCATGCTGAAGTGGTTCTAGTTTCTAGCTGTTTGGCTGCTTATCTGTGGATCTATGCTGACTTAGTGTACCACATCCCTGTCAGTAAAAAATAACACTTAAATAAGCATGAGGGACAAAAGTTGTAAACAGACTAATTAATGATGGAATCACCTGCATACCAATCTGGAAAGTTTTTTCTTCCTTTACCTCCTTTTCCTCTACAATGTAAATTGCAGAATCTGTCTTGAGAGTTTACCCGCATACAAGAACACATTTTTTTTTGTTTTTTGTTTTTTACACGATGAGGGCGGAAATTTTTCCCAAGTTGTGTTCACAACTGGGTTTGAATATTATGTGATTTCATTTTTTTGCACAAACAAGACATGAATAATTGAAGTCCACCAGCTTTAAACACCACTGATTTCATTGCATTGAAATGTTTTACTTTGAAAACCATGCATCTAAATGTATTTGTGCTGAGTTCACCTATTTGACATTGTTTAATATACTTTTTGATGTTCATAAAATTTTAGAATTAAACAAAAATGTGATTGCTCCAGTTGGATTTCAGCAAATTTAGCTCTAAAAATGTAAGCTGAAAAAACTGAAATAGCCACAGCTGGGCAAACCCATCATGTATGGGCTACCTAGAACAGGATAGGCTATCAAGTTGACCTCTTGTCTATCAGAGCATGGTCTGTCAGTCATGTGATCTAAGAAAGCTGCTAGAAAATTAAAACCCAAAGACAGTATGTGCTGATAATTTGTATCTGATAATAATGATATTGATGGATGTTGCTATTTTAAAATTTCAGCTCTAATTTTTTTAATCTGAATTTGTGAACACAAAAAAATCAGATTCTGCTTTTGAAATTGCAAATCAAGAAATACCATATTTAAATTTCAAAGAGGCGTATTCACATCTAATAAATTGAGATACATGGTTTTATATAGCAATGCTGTGAATTTAGTGGCTGTTGACATTAAAATACCCTTGACTCTTATCTGCTTTCACGCAATTAGCATTGTGGATAATGTGTAGCCTAAATTTCTGTGACCTGGTGTTTATTTATTTATATCTTAATCAATTTAAACTGTATTTGTTTTCTTAATTCGCCCCTTATCCTCCTCAATGTACCGCTTCAACATGTTCAGTCCACAAGAGTACAGGAGTTTACGCAGAGCACGTGAAGGCAGCATTTTGCCTAGCGACGGCCCGTCATCTGCACTGTTGTTATTATCCGCCATTGGTAGCGCTGTTTCGTCCATTACAAATCTACATTTCCAAGGGAAGAAACCAAAGGGGAGAGACGCAGTAGAGCCGAGTGGAGGTGGAGTCTGTAGGTGGGGAGGGAGAAGAAAGGGGAGAGGAGGAAAACGGGGAAAGGCAGATACAACAGAAACGGGGGTAGGACGGTGGATGATTTACGCTTTAAAAGTTCCCTTACAACAAATATAAGAGTTGCGGCGAAGAGGAATAAAACAAGATGATAACGCCCTACTTCCTAGAGAATTTCTGGGTAGGTGGTGCTTTTTTAATTCACGGTGTTTACACCGGTGCTATTCCTTATTATTCTCTCGCTGTGTTCCCTCCCTATCATGTTCATGTCAGCCTGGAATTAAGTATTATTCACGTTGTAGTGGTAGTCGTCTGGTCACAGGCTTGAACCGGCGGTGTCCGGTGCCGCCAGACTTACTGGTCAGCAGCCACCCGGCCATCGTTAATTTTCCTCGGCGATTATTATTTTGCCACCCCGGGGTTTGGGCCTCTGTAAACCCATCTAACTTGAAACCTCGGAGAGTCCACCCTTGCTCCCGCTAATTGGCTCTCTCAGGCTCGTTTGGAATGTTTATGGTCAGTTCCATGAATACCATTGGACGCTTCCGCTGTCAGTCAGAGACCTCGGCCGTACGCGTCATATTCTTCCGTAACAAAGTTTCAGTGAGAGGCCAGATGTTTAGTAAGTTGGAGAACAGCTTTAAAAACAAGAAATTAGCCTCTTATTACATTGGACATTTAGCTAATATTTAAATAGAGCCAGTGCTGCAGTGCGTACAGTACTATTACACTGTGTACAGTGTTGTCTGTTCACTTCCGAAAGGTCATTACTCTCTCGATTTGACGTGGCTACGGTATGATATAGCAGGTTGAAAAGTAAAAGCCTCTTTCCTTACTGATATTATTTCATCCTCAGTTCAGCCTTTACCAACATGTCTGTCTTTTATAGTATTGTTTTTTTAACACTAAAGCCATAAAGTCAAGTGTTATCAAAAGTGAAAACAACTCAGGCTTCATTAGGGCTACTACTCTCAGCTAAGGCCATGTATTGCACTTTACCACTGCTGCAAGTATGGATCAAATGTTTGACTTTTAGTCTTATATTGAGTTATCTCAACTTAACTAGTAAAAATGTTGTGGTCTTTTTAGGTTGACCACCTTTTCCACTTGAGACCAAGGAGTTTTGGATGACTGAAAAGGAAAAAAAATATGCAAATAAATGTGTAATTGCTTTACTCTGTTATTTATCTATGACCAGGTGTACTTACAACTCTCAGAAATGTGCTTAGATAACATTTCATGTTGCCTTAGTGCTGATATGCTGAAAGGGAAGTTCCTATTTGTTTATTTTGTAGGCTGTTGCAATAGTATGAAGTTGTCAAATAGCCACCATTCATATTGCATCCCTGTCTGCCCTAAGGTGGGAAGCACAGCTAGTTTTTAGCCCTAGTTGACCTTAGTTCCAGGTGGCAAAGGCTGTAAAGTATGTCCCACTTGCAAAGCTGAGTAAACAAACTTTGTAACCAGAAATTACATTAATTGAGGTAATTTAGAAAGTACAGTGCTGTCAACTTCCAAAGCCCTTTTCCATAAAGAGACTTCATCATTAACTAAATGGAAAGGAGAGCTGAGATGCTCTTGATTCTTCAATCTGCCCTTTGTGCCCTGCAGTGGGGCACAAGAGAATCCAGTGATGGCAAAGATCAGCTGTGTGTTTAACATGCAGGACACACACACACTCACACTTGGCATGAGGGGATGCATCCATTTCCCTTTGACCACAAATCATCACCACAAGCAGACACACACACACACACACTAGGCTGTCAGATTAGAAAAGGTGTCTAATCTGTTTCACTTTTGCACAGCATGCCAGAGCGTAGCCTACACCTGTCTCCACTCTGTGCTCTTTCACTCTGGTCTTTGTAAAGGCATTTTTGTTGTTTCTTTTCCTTGTATGTAATCTTGGCATGAATCTCTGAGGTAGACAACATCTCTCCTCAACTGAATAAACAAGTTCTCTAGGAATTAGGAGCCAGACATGGTACATGTCGTCTCTCTGTCAAAGCTGCAGCACTTGATTGGTCACTGGCTGCAACATTTCCGCTCGCTAGATTTGTTTGCAACTCTCAAATGTCCGTTTCCCTTTTTTTGTGTGTGTGAAATGTGCAAGAGTAAGCTTGTTCGCTGTGGCCTGTTGGTGAAAGTTTGAATGTGTGACTAGTGGCACGTCTTGAAATGTCTCAGGCAGTGGATTAGTATGTCACGTTCACAAAGGCAGCAGGTAGCTGGCCTAATGCTCTAGTTTACAGCTCTACATCCCTGATGATCTTATGTTTATTGTGGCGTCTGTAACCTCCAGCATGCCATGGGAAAATAAGATGAGGTGCGATAAGCAAACAGTGTTGACAGAGCCAACAGCCCCAGGATGGCTTTCTTCTCTCCAGTGTCTGTATTGTGTGTGTGTGTGTGTATCCGTGGTCTGAGAGGTTCTCACACTGTGTGCAAGTTTCACAGTCAGACTCCCGCAAGTTATGATCCAGCATGTGAAGTGTCGCAATATTACAGCGAAGACTGAAGTAAGAAGAACAGATGGACAAATGGTGACACATTTTCTCTCAGCAGACACAAGCTACCATATTGCTTTCAATGTTTGTCTTTAGAGGAAGGTCTTGCTGAGTTTTTTTTTTGCAGTGGGATTGAGTTGTGAGGTTACAGCAAAGATGTCCCCACAGGGGGAAAGGGTTTTGGTCAACATTGACTTTTGTTTTTGCTTGAAACAGATATCCTGCCTCGTGGTGGCTTGTTGTCTTTTGCTTTGTGTCTCATGAACTCTTACATGCAAGCTGGGTTTAGACGTGCTTAAATGGGTCATCGTCGAAGTGATAATATAACCTGTTTTCAGATTACTCAGTAGCTATACAATTGATGTCACATCCTGAAGTACGCTTTTTTACATGTATGTTTATATCATAAGCTCAGCCTGTGTGTGCTTTCCACATACTACACATGCAGTGTATGTTAGTCTGATGTGACAGCTCAGTGCACCGCTCCCAGACTTCTCTGATCACATGACCCAGGGCAGACACTCTGATGTCATCTTGCTGTCTACCCGCTCTATGGCTCTGGGGTCTGCAGGCTACACCAGGCCATCGTTTACAGTCTGTGTAGAGAGAAGGAGTCTTGATTAGCAGTTCTTAAATCCCTCAGTGAAAGCGTGCACTTCTTTCCAGTGCTTTTACCTGAACAAACAGGAGTAATGTCAGCTGGGACTCTCTTTATCCGACTTGATTGTTTCCTGTTTACTGAATTGCTAGTGGAAATGAAATGACCAAGACTTACTAAAGCACACTTAAAGGCTACCTGTAATACATTATGCACCATTATGTAATGAATGCACATACTATATGCACTACAGCTATGACAAAGTATTTTCTGTTAGTTCTCCTTATAAATGAAGAGAAATTGTGTTGTTTGTAAAGTAGTTCCACTTTGCAGCCTGCATAGGAAGGCTAGCTCTTATTCTTTTAAAGGGACACTTCACATCCCAGATGAAACTTAGCCTGTGGTGCTCAAAGTGCCAAAAAAAGGAAACATTTGAAAAACTCAACAGCAATGTCTCTTTCCTGAAATCATGATCCGGTTACTCAAGATAATCCACAGACCTTGTTGTGAGGAGTATCATGTAGGAACTGTTTTCTCTTTACCAAACTACCCCTGCCAACCATATCACTGCACAAAAGGAAGTTGCATATATTCATGGATGAGAGGCTTGTGCTTGTGACAGCATGAGAGGTGTAATGTTAGCCAGCAAATAGCCAGTGAATTGAATATTTTTAGGTTTTGGACTGTTGGTTATTGGTCTTTTGGTGGATAAAAAAGCCAAATGACAATGTCACCTTGGATTAATTGAATCATTCCGAAAATAAAAGGCCTGATGAATTGACAATGAAAACAGCTTACACATTATTTGCAGCCCTAGATGCAGACTACGGATCGATCAATCAATTACAGATTTCACCATAAACTGTGGTAAATTTCCCAACGATTAGTATTACCATGTCAAATTTTGATCATCATTAAAACTGTGTTTGATCACGGTAAATATTGTTCAGCATTAACCAGAGTTAGCAAACAGTGTCCCAGACGCAGGCAGGCGCAGCATGCAACGTGGGTTTGTTTTGCTGTTTCCTTGTTTACAGAGTGGGCGTGCTGCAGGCAAACCCACTGATGCTACAGGTCCCTTGTCCTCATCTACAGTGACACAGTCACTCAAGAAAGCATTTCAATGACAGGCTATTTTTAATGTTGATGCACGTTCTTTATGATTGCATATGTGAAAATGAGGCATTGGCTATGTTATTTTAATGTTTATGCAAACAAAAAGCCTAGTGCTGCTAATTCTGGTTGTGGTTGTGAGTCACTACTTTTTCAGCACATTTTAGTAATACCGCAATAACCTATAACCATGATAATTTTGGTGATTATAATCATGATTTGAACTTTTCATATTTAATATTTTCATACAAAATTTTCATTTTCATGTCATCTCTAAGTGCAGACTTACATTGTAAACAAAACAACATATCAGCAGCACACTGTAATTAGTGAAAGTTCTGAGAGACTCTCAAGCTCAGATCACATTTTATTGTTAGAAGAAGGCAGTATAATGTTGAAAGATAAGCAGGGCTCTCTCCATGTCACGGGTTGCATTACTGCCTGTCAGGCTATAAACACTTGATTCCCTGCACACAGGATGTTGAAACTGGTATTATACTCCAACAGATAGAGACTGAATTCCTGTCCTCCTCTGTCCAGCAGATGTTACATGATAAACTGCAGCACTGTTGGGTTTGTTTATCTGTCCTTTAAGGTGTTTTTTTTAGATTAAAGATTTCAGCCATGTAACTTTCTTTTTGTGTTTGTTTTACTCTGTAATTACAGTGATGTTATTGATGTGTGTGAAAACACAATACAGTGTAAATGAAGTCTGTGGTGTGTTTCCTGGCCATGGCTTTGTGGTACACAGACCTAAACTGAACCACTTAATTGCACCACTTCCTTCATCTCATATTTTGGTCAGTAAAATAAAATAAGTATTGCCCAACTGAGAAAGTTGGGCAATATCGGACATGTAGCTATATCTTGATATGAGACTATAGAGTGTACTCTTTCTTTGAAAGACCAAACATTAACGTGACAAATAGGGCTGGATCTTAGGGGTTTTTTTTCATTGTCAATTAATCACTTTGTCCTTAAAATGTCAGAAAAGGCCTATACAATTTCCTATAGCCCAAGGTGACGCCTTTGAATAGCCTGTTTTGTGCGACCAGCAGTCTTAAAGGGCCACTGTGTAGTATTTGGCATTGTTTATTGTCAATCTGAATCTGAATCTGAATATTCTACCCATTAATATGTTTATACAAGTGTATAATTGCTATAAAATAAAATTCGTTTGGTTTTTGTAGCCTTATAATTATGCTTTTATATATATATAGCAAGGGCCTTGCTTTAGAGAGGTCGCCATCTTGCGCCGCCATGTATGTACGGCAGACCAAGCGGACAATCCAGCCAGCCAGAGAACGCGTTTCGCGTGTATAAATGAACCAATGAAGACAGCGGAAGGAAGGAAGAAGGAGGAGGAAACAGCAGTGTGTTAGTAGTTCGTCGATAGAGAGTAGTGAAAAGTTTTTTTAGTTATAAAGTTTGTGAATGGACCACACTTACCACGCAACAGGAGAGAATGAACCCGAACCGTCATCTGCGAGGAAAAGAAGACACAACTTCACTCCTTGTGATGCACTCTCTGCAGCGCTTTTCCTCCTGATGATATATCTCCCCAACGATGGTAGCAGTAGCACCGAATCCCATTCTGTGCATTCAGCCTATCTTCTCGCCCGCTCAGCATCAGACACATGGAGTTCCTCATCTGTATGCTCCGGCTCAAACAGGTATGGCTCTGGGTCTGTGTCCGCTACAAGAAACTCTTCAAAATCGCGTTCAAAGTCGTCCGTTGCAGCTACTATAGTCCGAAGATATTGCTAGGTTAAATAAACAGCTGAGCTCTGTTTACCGGCTACGCTGTCAGTCAGTGTGCGGGCTGGAGATTGAGCAGAGAGGGGAGGGGGGGGTCCCCACTTGGTATTGTAAACGAGTATGTGTGTAAAGTTATGAAGTGTGTGTGTTACGCTAGAAGAGTCAGAGTTTGGGACGGAGTCTTTTACCCCCTGGAGTGTTACCGGAGTTTTTGGAGTGCTCAAATAAACGGGCCTTTTCCCCGAACGCTCCTCTGGTCTCCTGCTCGTGAGGGATTCATTACAATATCATAACATGGCTTAGATTTCTAAATAAACATTCACCTTGTCGCTAGATAGACCTACTCCTGAAAAACTCGGCGCAAGGCTTTTTGTCCCTACGAGGCCACCATCATTTACCCGACGGGAGGGGTGAGCGGGTGAGCCCTGCAATCTAGAATTTGACCACTGATGTCACTGTTTTCAACCCATTTTATACACTGGGCCTTTAAACCCAATGATATGCAGGTTTACTATAACGAGACAAAGATGTAAAAAAAATCCTCACAGTGGAATCTCTACAACAAGGGAATGTTTGGTAGTTTTGTTTGAAAAAAATATATTAAATGAAACAGTTATTAAATTCGTTGCTGATTATGTTTTTATCAGATAACTAATCAATTAATCAACCAACCACTGCAGCTAAAATCACAAATGTCAAGTAGTTGTGGTCTCAGGATGATATGCAGTGATTCAGTGTTCTGAACTTGAGTTTTGTCTGATTTTATCGGACACCATACAGCCTAGTCAAAATAACTAAGTTGTTACCTTTAATAAAAATAACCTTGCCATATTTTAGCTGAAACTGTCGCTACATCTTCACAGTATCACAAAGCTATGTCTGAAATTGCTCCGTACACCACCGTACAATATACGTACAATCGTTCAAAATACTTTTGTGTTCATAAACAGTAGTATGTATTTTTTCAAACACACTGACCTGTAATTATCACATCACTTCCTCAGAGCCTGCTTGCCAGTTTCGAGACACGTAACCATGGTAACTTCGACCAGTAAGTTAAAAATAGTTTTAAAATTATATCACACTGAGCCAAGTGACATCTTACACTTTTTACACATACACTTCAATTGTAGTGTATTGACATTACAGAGAGCTAGCTTGGTCGCTATCCGGTATGAACGTTGTCCTCTAATGCATTGCATTGTGGGATATGTATGCGGCATAGTCTCCAGTGTTAACATACTGTAGGTTAATATTTAACTGGAAATAGTATGCAATTCACGTACTGTTGGTTTCATACTAATGTTTCGGACATACTAAATAGCATGTTAGTGCTGAATGTCAGACACAGCCATAGTCTGTGAAAAAAGTCATGTTCTGTCTCCTCACAGTACTTCTAATGGCATTTGCTAGGATCTACTGTAAGTCACGGAAAACAACCAATCAGAGCTGAGGACTGGCTAGCACAGCTGTCAATTATGTCCATCATGAGAAAGTTTGCTCTGCGCGGTTGTTTTGGCTTGACTGTTTGGTACTTGGCAACCTGGTCAAAAACTTTCTCATTTCACAGCTAAACAGTACACTAAAATATATTTCTGAAAAGAGTTGAGGCGATAACTACACAAGGCTGTTACAGAATCTTGATTTATATTTGATCAGTGTTGCCTTGTTTGACAGTCTGACCGCAGCTCACGAGCAGTGATCAACATGATTGACAGCTGAGTTGGAGACTCCTCAGCTCTGGTTGTTTTTGTTCATGTGCATTTAATTCTTGCAAATACCATTAGAAGCACTTTGAGGAGGAGATGGAACATGATTGTTTTTTTCACATATCTGTCTCGTGTTCTTATGAATGGATATAGTGACCGTTTCAGCAAGTTTTAAAAAGAATTTAAAGTTACCAACTGCAGCTTTAATATTACCCATGTAAGTCAACATTATTAGAAATTAAAGGGTTAAATTAACTTAAGCAAAGAGGTGGCAGAATCAAGAGTCAGAGCTATTTTACTAATGCTAAACTGTTTGCTCATTAATTGTAATTTCACCTAAGAGTTACATTAACCCTCAGCCAGTGTTCAAGGAGTCCTGATGTAGTACCTTTTATGTGGGGAAAGAACAGAGTTGTTTCAGTCTAAACACCAATATATAACCCGAAGTTATAGTGTGTTGCGGTATATTAAATTCTACATTTAATACTAAGTGAGGTCGCTGCTTTTTTCCATCACTGCTCACCTTCTCTGTGCTTGTGAGTGATAGCACCCTTGCCAGAAAAAGCATTAGTGTGCGTTCAACCATGACGTAAGCTGTCTCGTTGCTGGGCTATTACCTACATTACATTTTTTTTATGTCAGCCTAAAACATACAAAGACGTCGAGTCCCCTCCCTGTAGTCTGTGCAGTGCAGACATAGCGTAGTGTAGCACAGCCAAGGTTCACATTGGGATCTGTTTCTGTCATTGATTATATTGGCATGGACTGAATATTGGACAGCTGACACTATTCACTCTCAGTCTGTTGGACGCTGTCTCCGCTGCAGACTGCTATTGCTCAAACAAACCTTGATTGACATGTGTGCTAACCTCTCAGCATGTTACCCTCCCTTTGGGGTGGGGCAGGGAGTTAAAAACCTCTCCATCTAAATCCAAGCATAATGGGTACTTCTGAATTTCACAATGTGTGGTTGGAATATTAAACACCCAGAACGAAGGCTTTCATCAATGAGTGTCCAGAGGAGGACGTTGAGAAACTGTGCAGCATTCCAGTATCACTTCTTGCTGCCGTTGCTGCTCATGTAGATGTAGTGTAGTATAATCCTCAACTAGCCGGTGGACTGATTTGACATTTAAACTGATAAATCTCACGATATTTCAGGTTTGCTCAAGGTGAAGTCTTTATATTCTTGGCCACTGCTGTGTGGAATCCTTATCATGTCGAGCCCAGTATTCAATCAATCAATTCAATCAATTTTATTTATAAAGGACCCTCGCAGGGGATAAGGAAAAACTCCCCAAAAAAAAAACCTTTAACAGGGAAAAGAACAGTAGAAAGCTCAGGAAGAGCAACTGAGGAGGGATCCCTATTCCAGGACGGACAGACGTGCAATAGATGTTGTACAGAACAGATCAGCATAATAAATTAACAGTAATCCGTATGTCACACAGAGAGAGAGAGAGAGAGAGAGAGAGAGAGATGCAGGTAATGACAGTAGCTTACAACAACATTATTGAAAGTAATAATATTATAGTTATAGTTCTGGCTACTGTGATACAATATGTTGAAAGTATGTATTAATATCTGGCAGTATACATGTGTGACAATAGTCATATGTATTGTATATTGTATTGTAACCTGCTGAAAAGTCCAAAACGCCCAGACCACTTTCCTGTGTTTGTTTTTATTTTTCTTTTGTATTCACTGATATCACATTCCACATGAGCCTAGCTGTTGCACAGAATGGACTATCTTCCTGTTCTGCTCTGTTTGGGGCTGTGTTGCTCACTTTCGTCACTTCCCTGTTTTGTAAGCAGATTGGCCAATTGACAATGTGTTTCACTTTGAGTTTCTTACGCTTCTGCATGTAGTTATGTAAGGTCAGTTGTTATGTTCTCCTTCCTGTCTTGGCATCTAATGGGTGCAGTAGTTGGCATGTCACGCTGCTTGCTACAGGCGAGATAACTTCTGAACTTGTACTTTTGTTATAGTTGTTTTGTTACAACAGGAAGCACACCTCAGTGGTCTGATCACTGGGTTAGAATGTAGGCCAGTGAGCTGTGGCCTAGAAAGGGATGCTTTCCTTTTTAATGTCTATTTGCTCTGTAAATATTGGAGCTCCCTCTGAGCTTCATTTTTCTGACACAAACTTCCTGACCTTTCATCTCTGTCAGTGTGGAAAAACAGGGGTTTGTTAAAGCTGCACTGATGCTGGAACCTTCCAAACTGCTGACAGTGGATTGCTCCAGGAACCAGGAAGTATCTGTGACAGTCTCAGATTGCGGTGAAACGAAGTTGGCCTGTAGATTTGGACAAGAATGAGGATGAACTGCTGTGAACAGCAGTATTGTCCTCTTGACTTCAGCCCACATTTTAGGAAAACTATGAGTTTCCCTCTTTGTCTTTATTTGTTTAGAGCTTATCATTTTTTTCCACTGTTTACTATGTGTCGCAATTAAGCTATATTAATCACAACCATCAAGTCAGTGTCTTTTCTTGTAATCTGTTGGACAGTGGCCCAGTCAGTTTGCCATCTATCTGCTATCGGATAATCTGAGTTTTAGAAAAAGGGCACTTCTCACAGCTTTAACGCATTATTTGCATGTTTCCTCCTTCTCTGAAGAAACAGCCTAACGGAGGGCAATGAAGAAGTGATTCTTCAGAAGTGACGTTTGATTTGAAGGTGTGTCATGTATAAGTCTGTCACGATAATTACATAGTGGACTTATCTAGGTCAGCAAAAATGATTAAGCTTATGTCCACTTATCACATGATATTGCCCTTGTGTTTACATTCATGTTTGTTTACGAAAGAATGCAACCAACATTTTAGGCTTTTTATTCTAACATAATTTATGAATTTAACGTCATAAGACTTGGACGCAGCGCCTAATTGCTTTTTTCACTGCATCTAAGTTGAATGAACAGGATAGAAAGACTAAGACACGTTTTGCTGTACTTTCTTGTTGCACAGCTTCTGTTCTCATGTCTGCTCTTTGTGTCAGAGTTTCACCATGGGTGGGGCTCTGCTCCTCCCCTCACACAAACACACACACACACACACACACACACACACGTGCATTTATTTGTTTTATTTGTTAAATACATTTTAATGTTTTGGGGTTTTTTTTACATTCTAATGTATGAATGTTCTTAACAAAATTAAATGTCCATTCTTCTTTGAAAGGTTGTACTTACATTATAATGCTAGTATGTTATTGTAATATCAGTGGCATAAAATGGTCTTAAAATGACTATATCATTCATCACAGTTATTTTTGGGACAACATATCTTCCACCAAAATTAGTCGTCATGACAGGCCTGGTAGATAGTAATGTGTCATACAAGCAAAACTGTTTTCAAAACCAATATATCTCTTATCTTGAATACAAACTTAGAAGTCTATCTAATAGTAAGTTTCATGATTTTTTTTTGGTAAATATGTTTTATTGTTTTTTTACAATTATTATCCCACAGAGATGAAAAATACAGAACAAATGCATATCACTTCAATTTACATATCCATCCCCAAAATGTAGAAGTGCATTGTTCAGCAGATATATTGACACAGTGAGTTCACCATTCCCAGTTTCATGAATTTTGATTATGCAATGTCTGATTGATGGGTTGGTCTGCTGATTGATTATGCTGTCTGTTATTATACAGGTTATAGCCCAACTGATATTTGAGGCCAATGCATAGCTTGATATCTGGGAGGACAATACATAAGCTGATCATTTAAAAAAAAATGAAAAGATATATAACAAACAGTCTTGATATGCATCCCTTAGATTTAATTTCTCTCCTAATTGTGACTAAGAAACATACCTAATGGGGCATTTTAAAGCTGAAAATATCCACTTGTCAGTGCTTTCTGGTGGAGAATGTATATATTGCTGACACTGTTTCCAAATTACCTCAAAATTTGTATCATAGATACTATCTGCAATAAGATATTATTGACATGTCAGCCCAGCTGATTTATTGGTCTGGCTCTAATACAGGAAGTATTGTACTAATAGAGTAAGAGAGTTCCTCTTGGCATTTTTTATTGTGGCATTGTCCTTTGAATTCATTGAGACTGAATTGTTTGCTGTAACTTGCAATTCAGTTATATTGATTGTTTTGTGTATTTTTCCATTAATAGTGGTAATAGCACAGTGTCACTATATCTGTAGTAGAAGGGTATGGTTATTTGTGATTATAATACATTTTGTTAAATGAAAACCAAACATTTTTCTCTCATATGAATTATTCAGAGCTACCTGCATTTTTAAAGGCATCAGTGCAAGTTGACACCAGTTACCCAGTGGCATGGTTACAGCCACACAGACAGACAAACGGTTGTCTCGCTGTCTCTTCCATTTTACGCTCGAGCCTCGTTTTGAACATTTTTAGCGTCTATTACTCTGAAAGATGGCAAAGATGAGTATGGTTGACCAGAGGCTGCTGCAAATGCAGCTGGATGCCATGCAGACAATGAGAATGCTGCTTGTGGAAAAAGCCTTGTTGGTAATGTTTGATCGATGCCCGAGGAATTGTTGTTATCGTATTGTTTGTCAGACTTGGTGCTTGTTCCGGTGACTGATCTGTCTGCATTCCTTTTTTTGTCTCTGAAATGCAGGGTGAAAAAAATAATGGCTTTGATGTGCTCTACCATAACATGAAGCATGGCCAAATTTCCTCCAAGGAGCTGACAGACTTCATCAGAGAAAGGTAAGACACCATAGTCTGATACACATCAGTTAGTTATATTCTGAGGAGGGAGCCATTTATACATCGTTAACATTTTAGAGGGTAACTTTGGTATTTTTAAAGTGATAAATAGAGAATTTTTGAAAATGGTCCAGTATTGAGTGAGACCACTGCAGCTGCCAGCAGTGAAACAGGCTGCAATGTAAAGTTTATTGGCAATAGGCAATTGGCAATTGACCTCTTAGTGCTTGTTTTTGCCACTGACATGCTCAGATTGTTAGTAAGCGTTTGACAGCAGATCTCGAAAGAGATAGACTTTTTTGTTAAAAAATAAGATCCTTTTTGTTTAACCAGAAACACCCCAGATGTCGCAATCGCCAAAACCACCAAACTTCATTTAAATAAACAGCAATTTTACTATTGTAAAGAACTCGTCATTTAAAGTCAGAACAAACAAAGTATAACTCACAAAAACTATCTTGGTTCAGCTTATCACTGTTCCACCAATCACAAACTCTGGTTTGGTTGAAATAAACCAGCTGAAATATGCCAGCTGTATAGCTGTATGCTAAAATTACTGTTAATGTGTGTAGGGTCTGGTGGATTTGGCAGTGGCGATTTCAGGGCTGTTTCTGGTTGAATAAAAAGGATCTTACTCTTTAACTTAAATGTCTCGCTTTGTAGGGATCCTTTCCATAATGTTATCAGACACTTAAAATAAACAAGCCCTTGTAATGAACGGAAAATGACAGTGCACAAATGCCCTAAGTGGTTACAATGCAGCCTGTTTTGTAAGGATAGACCAATACATCGGCCGGCCGATATATCGGGCCGATATTTGAGTTTTTTACTTGTATCGGCATCGGCCGATACACGCGTGGGTTCGCGAATTTATTTTTCCCTGGCACTTTTTTTCATTTGAAAGTATGTGGTTAAGTTGAACAAAGCTGTTGAATCCTACTGTGTACAGTAGTTGTTGTTTTATTTATGCTTCAGCTTAAATATTTGTTTATTTTATAAAGACATTACTGGAAGATTTAAGAGCACTGAACTCTTTTTTTTTATTTGAATGTATAATAATAATAATAATATTCTACTTGTTCTACCTCAACTTTCCATCTTGTTTTAGTATTTTTTACTGTTCAATAAATGTTTCTTATTTTAAACTTGAGACCTGTAATATTTGTTATCATTGTGTCATTTTTTTTAATGTAAATTGAGGGAGCAAAAGCAGTATCGGCCCCAAATATCGGCTCAAGAAAATCGGCAGTCCATAGTCGGTCATTGGCTAAGGGTGATGGAAAAAAATCGGTATCGGCATCGGCCCTAAAAAATCCATATCGGTCTATCCCTACTGTTTTGCATTGCTGGCCGCAGCACTCTCACTCAACTAGAACACGTCCAAAATTGTTTTCTCCATTAGTCACTTAGACACCAACACAGGTCCAAAATATGGTACACGCAAAAAACAAACAAACAAAAAAAAAAGAACGCAACAAATGTACCCTTTAATTCAATACATACAACACATTGATTAAACTGTTATACTGCATCTGGTTCTGTTATTCATGTCTTACCTGACATGAAAATGTAATAAAAATGTGCTTCCCGGCAGTTCCAGTTCCTTGTATTGTATCTTTAGTAACACCCAAATGTCTAACTGAGACTGCAGCTGAAATCCACACTGTATTTGCCTCATTGCAAACCATTTTGAACTACATGGGTTTGTTCAAACAAGGGCTGTAACTACTGTTTTTTCAGTATCAGTTAATCTTATGTTTTCTTTTCAGTCAATCAATTAATGATCAGTGAAACATCCAAAACCAAACATTTTTTTCAGATAAGTATGATATATGACAACAAGCAACTTATCCTCATACAAGAAGCTGAATCTTCAGAATGTTTACCTTTTTTTGCGATACTATTGCGTAAAAAAAGAATATCGAATATCAAACTCAAGTGTCAAATCAAGTATTTTTTTTATTTTAATGGAGGGTCTCCTCATTTATCAGGAAAATAAACAGTATTTGTAGTCGATGAGTTTAAAGTTGGGGCTAAAGGCAGATGTATGTGAGTGTGAATGTTGTGGAAACATAACCTCCTTGTGACAGAAGCTTAAACCTTAGCCCACCTGTAACCTGGCATTATGTTCCACACCCCCAGTGTCTGCAGCTTGATAATACCATAATAACAGCTTCTTTTCAAATTCTTCCCCCCTCCATAAAGCTTAGCTTCGCTCTGTTAGAGGTGTGTGTTTATAACCTGCCTCATGATAGATGGTCTACCACTGGAATTCAACAGTGGATTCCACTGCACTCAGTCACTCACTTTAACAGCCTAATCTGATGTGCTCAGTCGACTGTGTTCACTGAATGATATTTGGAAAGTCTTATTAATAATGAATGATTTTACACTAACAATAAGGCACAATCCAAAGGAAATAAGCTTCTTATCATTATGTCAAGATTTACTGAGAAAACCATGTACTTTTTGAAGATCTACCAAAATGAAAGTATTTGCAAGTGCACCACTTGTAAAACTTACCGTTACTGTTTAAACTGTTCAAACTCATTTTGTTGTAATAAATAATCTTTTAGCCTTCACTCTGCTTAAATATTAACAGTCTTTGCAGTTTGCTGGAAAATTATTGTTTATACTGTGTGAATGAATTAATCCATTATTCATGAAGGACACTGAAGTTCAGGTAGAGATGAATTTATTGTGTTTTACCATAATTGCTTATATTGCTTAGGGGTATTGTAATTCTAATCACACTGTGCCAATTTTTCAGACTGCATCTGGCTTTTCAGCTCACAGACGTTTCATGTTTTTTCCTCCTGTAAAAACTGCACGGTGGCTCCCTCTGGTGGAGAAAGAAGCTCTTTGCATTGTGTTAATATATTCCCAGCATTTTTGCTACTGTATTTTGTCAGCCAGGGCCCCCACTCCCAAAAGCATTTTTAGGCTAAAATGATATTAGCAATCTTTAAAAGGCACATACACACATCCCTCAAACCTCCTGTAGGGACTTTGTAACATTCATCTGTACTGAAGGATGGAAAGCTACCAGCACACTGCTGTGTCACTCTCAGTTCTTCTTTTATTCAAAGTGAATACGGCTGACCACATTTCGACCACAGATGACCTTCTCTGGTTGAAAAAGTGACTTGAAGACTAAAAATAATCTTAACCCAAAGTTCACATACTAGAACACATACTTTCTGGATCTTTTAAGTGCATCTCACATGGTGTGTCCCAAATCCATACAACATTCTAACTCTGTACAGAATGGTAGCACTTAGTATACAATAAAACAACACACAAACTAACAAAAGATACAATACCTCCAGATCATCAGAATCCAACTGCAACTTTAGACTCTCAGTGCAAATTAAACTTCACAGACATAGGTCAGTGTTTTTCTTAAAGGGACAGTTCATCCAAAAATCTATGCATTTTTCCCTTTTAGTGCTGTTTATCAATCATGATTATTTTTGTGTGAGTTTTGTGCAAAATATTGGCTGCAGAGATGTCTGCCTTCTCTCGATTAAAATGGAATAGGTGGTACTCAGCTTGTGGTGCTCAAAGCACAAGAAAAAAAAATCTGAAAAACTCACAGTAAATCATGACCCATAACTCAAGATAATGCACAGACTTTGTTGTTAGCAGTTTCGTATAGTTTTTGAACTATTTTCTTTCTATCCAACTACACCCACCAAGTGTATCACAGCATAGAAGTGCAAGCACAAGCGTTTTGTCTATTCACAGATGCTTGTTTCCTTGTGCATGTTTATGCATGTGTAGGCCTATTTCTCAAGTAAGTCCCAAGTCTTTGCACTCAAGTCCCAAGTGCTGAACTTTAAGTTTCAAGTCCTAAACAAGTTATAACACGGCCTTCACCAAATGTTATGCCATTTTAACAATAGAGTAACAATGTATCGCATTTACAAAAAGCATGAATGCTTTTTGTAAATGTGTTTTTATTTTTTTTAAAACAAGTTTATTAAGACAAGTGCAACTGAACTTGGTCATTTAAAAAAAGTAGCGTTGACATTACACTTTCATAGCATAAAGTGCTATTAACCAGTACCACAACAGAATTAATTTTAAAACCATATCTTTTTCTCCCTGAATTTGTTAGACACCTTTTGTAATACTGTTTTTCCTTAAAAGTTATATTGTTTGTTGTTTCACGTTTTATATCTAAATAAAATGGAAAGATTAACTTTAATGTCAGTTGATGCAGGGAATTATAGGTAATTAATCGATTTGTGGCACACTATTTAAATGACATACTTGTTCATCATTGGGCTTGGGCAAAGGTATCAAGTATTTTCAAGTCACAAGGCTCTAGTCCAAGTGAACTTGCAAGTCATTGGTGTTTAAGTCCAAGTCAAGTCTTTTTTGAGTTTGTCGAGTCTAAAGTCATCAAATTTGTCACTGAAGTCTGACGTGTGTCACAACTCTAGACTCAACTTGTCATGTCATGTGACTCACGCCCACACCTTTGGAAACAAGTCAGAGTTCTTGTTAAGAGAAGCATGTCTCAATTTTGTTGCTTTGTGCAACTAATATAGAAGAAAACCTGTGAAGAAAAATATCTGTAAAATGTGTTTGTCTCTGCAGTGGACAGCACACACTTAAAACTTTTGTAAGTTCCAGTCTAGAAGTACCAACACTAAGAAGTTTTTTATGGCTTTACTGAAAGGCAGAGGTTACCCCTGGCACTTTACAACATGCTAAAGTATAAAAATAAACTGCCATTCTGGGCTCACACAAAGTTGTGGAAGTGGAAATGTAGCCTATAATGCATTTTCTAGCGTGTCCCATTCTGTGTGTTGTTGTGCTATGCTGGATGTTTGCCCGCATGTACCTGCGTGTGTTGATGATGGATGTGTGTGTGTGTGTGTGTGTGTGTGTGTGTGTGTCTGTGTCTGTGTGTGTGTGTGTGTCTGTGTGAGAGTGTGTGTACGTTTGTCCTGTTTCCCCCTGGCTGACCTTGCTCCTGTGACGTGACTGCAGAGAGAGGCTGGCTAAATGAGACATGCATAATTCAGGCTTTCACTATAACACTGCCGCAGTTTTTTTTGTCTTTTATACTTCTGTCACTTTGCTGCAGAATGAAGGGATAGAAAGGGAAATTGAGAGAAGCAGGGGATTCAAACACTAGCTTTTACACTCTGTCCGCTCTGACATGAGGTTTATGAACAAATCACAAGCCAGACCACACTTATTTGCCCACACACAGCGCATGTGGTCAGACATTTATGTTGCTAGTTCTAAGTGGGTGTTTTTTGCTGGGATCTTCTCTTGTTTAGTGACATGCACTATTTGGACCATAACCTAGTTGCAAATACTTTGTAAAAACTTTGTCATACTGTACATTAAAAGGGTTTTAATGGTAGAATTATTCTATTATTGACATATGATACTGATAATTTGGGGTTAATTTGTGTGTGTATTTCTGCTCTGTCCTAGGAGTACGATTGAAGAGGCCTATGCCAGGTCTATGACCAAACTTGCCAAGTCAGCTGGCAACTTTTCTCAGCTCGGGTGAGTGTTAACAGCTTTCTAGTTTTCTGAAGGAAAGACCAGTATGAATTTGTGTAAAGAGGTCTTGCCATGTTCTAGCCTCTGAAGTGTCTTTTTTTATCCAAGGACTTTTGCACCAGTGTGGGATGTGTTTAAGACCTCAACAGAGAAGCTCGCCAGCTGTCACATGGAGCTAGTGAGGAAACTCCAGGAACTTATAAAAGAGGTTCAGAAGTATGTGGAAGAGCAGGCCAAAGCACACAAAAAGGTGAGGAAACCGTAGTCTTAAATATTAAATGTTGTCTGAAAGAGTTATTTAGGCTCTTTGGAAGTGGGGTTGTGTGAGGTACTTATCCATAGTCAGTGTGTTACATTTGGTAGATGTCAGTCAGCATGCCCCCAGTTTGGAGAAGCAGGCTTGAGTCTAACACGGACAGTAAGCAATGTACTAAGCAATGACAGGGGCAGGGACAAAACAGATTTTAGCCACCTGGAAAAACCTGTATCAGCTTAAGCGTTCACTATATTGAGAATTTGAAGGTTGACACCCAGCTATAATCAAAGTGCACACGTCTTTCACTCGTTCCCTTGAACAGTTGAACAGCAGATGCAGTAGTTTGCTTCTTCAGTGTTGCCACAGGTTTGTCTTGAGGACTTGAGGAAAGTTTAAAATCGGTTTAAATAAAGACCTATTCTTACGTGTTTATTTTCCATTATGAATTGTTTTGAAGTCTAGTTATTGTCTCAAGAGTGAAAGAAGTTGACAGTATGGGCTAGATGTCAATTAGGAGTGGGCAATATGGCCAGAATCCTCTATCACTTAAAATGTTATTTTATATCACGATAACAGTATTCATCACAATACGGTAATTGTTCTGTAAATTCAATCATTGAATTATGGTTATATAACTATTTCCGTACTTCTTTACACTTGATTATTTACTTCTTTATTTAAAACTTCCATTTAAACAAAAACAAATAAACAAAAAACAACAACAGCCTCAAATGAGACAGTACTTGAGTTAAAAACAAATACTCAAGCAAAACTACAATTCTTTAAAAATGGAAGCTTCAAGTTCCTTGACACACCAAGCCGACTGTTGGTCATCGGTCAGTGTCTGGCTATTGGTGAGCGTCTGTTGCCTAGTTGTTGTTGATGTCATTGACGTCTGAGCCTGTCAGTGAGAGAAATCCCTCAGATTGGCAGTTCAACTCAGTGCATGAGGACAGAAACAGAAGTGAGGGGAGCAAAAAAAAAGACTGAAGTCATAAGGGCATGAGAGCAAAACAAACTTATGTAAGATCAGATTATTTTTTTTAGCCATGGAGCGCTTTAGCAGAAACAGTTTGTAATTGTTTGTGTTATCATGTGCTAGTGCGCAGTAAATATAATTTGTTCTTCCAACAGTGGGTTGTATTGCTCATGTGCTAACTGGCCAATTAACATCTTGAATCGTAGGATGGTAAAGGCATGACCTGCCCTACTTTCCCTCTCGTAGACTAGCACTCTTTGCTTTTGTTGGTTGGATTGATTAGGTTTGGGCAAGATGAGGGAGATTGGTTAGGTTTTTTTTTTTTTTTTTTTTTTTTTTTTTTTTTAAAGATATTTTTTCGGGTATTTTCAAGCTTTTAATCGATAGGACAGATGAGCATGAAGGGGGGAGAGAGAGAGGGAGTGACATGCAGCAAAGGACAACAGGCTGGAGTCGAACCCGGGCCGCTGCGGCAACAGCCTTGTACATGGGGCGCCTGCTCTACCACTAAGCCACTGGTGCCCCGAGATTGGTTAGGTTTAGGGTAAGAATGTCAGGCTAAGCCAATCAGAAGCATACTAAGGCAGAGAAGGGTGGGTCACATCTTCGCGATCCAAGGAAAGGCTTCACCTGCTTGTATGCAGAGTTATTCCCTCTCACGCAGGCACACAACATACGTGCTAGTTAGCTGTTGTCTCTGTGGTGTGTTCAAATGCAACTTTTTGGCCAAGACACAGATACCATGAGGCGATGCATCAGTTAGCCATCATTGCCACTAATTCTTTGATGTCTCTTCGATGTGTCTGGACCATATGGTTCTGAGGACAGTAATTTTAGTGTTGCAGGTGTCTGTATTTACAACTTCACTCTCCTTCTCCATGTCTGCCAAAATCCTTTACCTTGCGACATTGCGAGAATTGCGAGAATCTCAAGAATCATGAGATTTTGTGAGAATCTTGTGAACCCTGATTTGTTACATAGCCTGCCCTGAACAGCTCCCTCAGTAGAGACAGTATTGCCGAATCTCCACAACTCTTCACAAGAAAAGGAAATAGTTTAAAAGTTGATTCCATCCTGAGAAAATGTAGCGTGCAGTGTTCTATTCTTTTTTTTTTACACCTCACTCCTCTGTCTCTCCTCTGAGCTGAGACACACCATCAGCTCATATCTCATGCATGAAGCCACAGAACACAAAGTAAAATAGGAGCTCAGAATCAGTGGAGTTATGTTTGTGCTTTCAGCATGACAAAAAGGCTGTCACAGTGTCTCTCCGTCACTTCCCTCCACTCCCTGTTCCTCTCCGCTTTGTGTTTCTTGGCTAACTTGCAGATACAGTGCGTACTGTAGTGAAGTGGTGTGAATAACACAAAATAAACACTCTTCTTGGAGCTGTTGCTCAGAATGTGTACATAATGTAGGATTTAACCTTTTTGTGCTTACACCAGTGATGTTAACATTATACTATAAATGTGTCAAAATTAGTAACAATGCGGGTTCAGTGATGATGATGAGTAAAACAAACGAGCACACTTACTCTGTGGCCACTGCTGTTACCTCTTGATGTTTTTTCTTTTATGTCCTTCAAGTAAGTCAACGTGAAGAGCTATACAGATGGAATGAATGTGGTCTATTAAGAACAAATGGAGAGTTTTATACATATTTTAACAGCCACTATGTCGCTTTAACTGCTTCCTGCTGTGCTGTGCAACAATCCCGTGTCACATACTGGAGAATCAAAGTGAGGGACTACTATAGTGTTTTACTAGAGCAATAAAGGACCTCTGTCTACACTGAAATTGTGTCTGTTATTTCATCATTAAGTCATAGTAAATAAGGGGATTCCGTGACAAGTGCTGGCTGTGTATTATTTCAAACTATTCAAGAATCAACTCTATGGTTAATAGAGCAATAGGTGACATTTGCACATATTTTTCCACCTGTTGTGTTAGCTGAGTTATTCTACAAGACTTTTGTGTGTTGTCAGACAAAAGAGGAAGTGGCGTCCACCCTTGAGGCCGTGCAGAACATCCAGACAACCTCTCAGGCCCTGCAGAAGTCCAAGGAGATCTACAATGCCAAAACTGTGGAGCAGGAGCGCCTCCGCAAAGAAGGGGCCACCCAGAGAGATGTGGACAAGGTGGGAGGTCACACTCGCTCGTACACACACCCACACAGTCATGGTATGGTAATAAGGCATGATGAAGTGCCTCAACACTCCCATCTATACAGAAACTTTAACCCCAAAAGTTTCTCGCCTTCAGATGTGAAGTGGAGCTTGGTTTCCTTGCTGATTTGTCAGTTGATGTGGGAAAACAGAACGCCATTGTGTGTAGCCCATAAAGTGATGATAGCCATTTATCTGTCTGTTTATATTTTGCAGGCTGGAGTGAAAGCCAAAAAAGCCACAGAGACCTACAAGTCATATGTGGAGAAATATGCGACAGCTAAGTCAGAGTTTGAACAGAAGATGGCAGAGACTGCGCAGGTATTGTGGCGACTTCTTTTCTCTCTTCTGTGTGGATGTGCTTTAATGAAATATGTGCTCACCAACTCTGTCTAGTGTCTGTCTCTGTGGTATGCAACACTTTCATTGTGTAATCCGTCAGTCCCCCGTGTGTGTGTGTGTGTGTGTGTGTGTGTGTGTGTGTGTGTGTGTTCCCTGTTTCGTGCCCTGTATCATCTCCAGATTGTGTTTTTTCCTCTGTAACGGAATCGTTGTGGAAAGCCCTGATTGGAGCCATCTGAAAGCCTGATTAGATAAACTCCAAATTAAAATCAGATCAACAGAGTTTGGCCTCCATATCCTCCTGTACCGCAGCAGCTCCGCCACCAGAAATGGTTCCAGTTAGCTTGAGCTTTTTTTTGTTTTCCCCCTAGAGAAAGCGGCGTTGCAGCCCCGCTTCCTCGGGATCACAGTCTACGGCTCATCTCAAACACAGCACATGTGGACATGAGTTATAAACACTGAACACATGTGCTCTCTGACATCACTGGGGCTCCTACATGTGTGTTCCCTTTGTCTGAGTGTGTCTGTGGGTGGGTGGGTGTGTCTGTGTGTGAGCGTATGCTAGCTGTTATCATGGTGAATGACAAAAGTTTTATTTGTGTGCATGTCTCTGTAGTGTAGATGCAGAGGTAAGTGGTCTTTATCTGCGTGTTTGTGGTTATATCTTCCTCTCCATCTTCACTTTGATTTTCCAGTTTATGATTATTTATACTCATTCTCCTTGGTTTGCCCCAGAAGCCCAGAGTCAGACTCAAATGGAAGTAAATACTAGCATTTAAAGTTGTGATCTACACCATACTACTGCTCAAAGCCAAAATGAACCCCTGTCAATGTATCTCACGAGCAGAAACATTTTGTGGGAGGAACTATATGTGTGTGTGTGAGCGCCATAGACCACCCAAACAGACACACAGGAAGTGGCTGGGACAGAATAAGGAAGTTAACTTTCCTTGGCCATATTTTGTCCCTAACTTTTGTTTTCATGTCTGTTTTAATGACACTGACGTCACCATGCAGATTTGTTGGCATGCAGTTGATTTCAAGTGATTTGTTGCACATCGCCGTACCATAACTGCCCCTCGCCCTGTGTTCCAGAAATTCCAAGACATTGAAGAGAACCACATTCTCCACATGAAGGAGATCATCCAGTCGTACTCGCAGTCTGTCGACGAAACACACATCCAAATCGGAGAGGTGAGTGTGTACACATGCACACACATACATCCTCTGAAACATTCCTGTGGGTGGAGTAGGTGTCTTGTTGACCTGAGGCTCCGCTCATTGGGTTCACTGTGTGTCATATCAATTAGTGTCGTCTTTGATCTCGCTAATCGTTTAACTGAGACCCAGGAAATGGTCCATTCAGCCTTTTATGCCAAGCAATTAAAAAGTGATCAAAACTCCCTCTCAGCGTATCTAAAACACCTCCAGAAGTCCAAACACTTGCCAAATACTGTGTCTGATTGTTAAAAGCGCTGCGCAGGCTTGTTTGTTTCAGGGATTGTGTGTTTAGGTTTGAGAAAATAGCATCAAGTTCGATCAAGTCCAATTGTGAAGACTTTCAAACATCATTCACAATGATATTAATCAGTATTTAACGTTACCCAGAGATTTCTTTTCATTTATTTATTCAGCAATCATACTTACCAGCACCACACAGAATAACTCAAGATTAACTACAATCTGCTGCTCTCTTCACATTAATCTGAAGTTGCTCTCTCCTGACGCTGCTGCAGTTCTCTTATTACCCATAGAGGGCGACACAGCTCCACCAAGAGCATCCCAGTCCAGCCTGCAGCTCGTGCGGCAAGTTGGAAAGAATGTGGAGCGACAGGCTACCGCAGGTTATTCAGCCCCACTGTTCCTGCTTCTGAGCGGGAGATGGGCAGTGCTGCTGCCTGTTGCTGAGCCAAATTAAAATACTGCCTGAAGACAAGTGGTCAGCCTTTCCAAGCCAGAAAAACCAAAGCAGTCTAAGAAATGGTGATGGGGTGATAAAAACTCTTCAAACCAGGTTGTGAGGAACCATGGGAATATTCTTGTCACATATGGGAGAGGCGAGAGGGAGATGGAGAGAGAGGAAGGAGGGAGAGAGCAGGGCGAAGGAGGCTGGGACCAGTTTTATCACTGCAACATTGTGCTTAGTCACTGAGCCCACAGGCATTTATGCTGACAAACAAACACAGAGACCAAATCATACATCTGCATATACTTGCATTTAAAATATAGAATATTGTGAGAGCTATTTTAGTTAGATGTTCTCACACACACACACACACACACACACACACTATGAAACACAAAGTGAAGACATACAGCCCTTATGCTGTGTTTTGGGAGGTCTTTTATTAACATTGCTGCTTCCATTTATTTAAGCCTTTATTTTCTTTTGAATATTGACCTCCAAAACACAGTTATTATTATTGCATTTTGTTCAGCCAATGTCTTAATAGTATATTACATCCAAAGTTGGGTATTATACCCAAAATCTTTTAATGGCATATGGTGAAAACCCACACCCACAGTAAAGTCAATTTACAAATGTATCAGATGTGTTCAGATAACTGATGCATAGAGTAGAGTTGCAACACTAGAGATAAGGAAAGTAAACAAAACCTACCCATATGGTGATTAAATATGATATGTGTGCTAAGAGAGGGCGGATAAGTAAGTAAGTAAACAAGTGCATTACAATTATCAAAGGAGGTCACTGAACTATTATCACTTACATGCACGTTACAGTATACACTGGCTCAAATATCGTTCAGTGTTCCTCTTAAAAAGCCTAAATTCCTTTTAGTAGTGCATATTAGACGAAGTTGTTTAGCTTCTAAAGGAACACTTAACCTCCCAAATGACCATTTGTATATTAATCACTCACCACATGTTAGGCTGAATTCATATAGAAAACTTTGTTTTTCTCATGTGTCTCTTGTAAAGGAAGAATCATCAAACGTTGGAAATTCTTGATGAATTGAAGTCACTGGGGTCCACCTTTAACAACAGCAAAACCATATCAAAACATCTGTTTACAAACTCTGACACAACTTGTACAGTATAATCCACGTGTCATTTATCCAGTCATATGCTCATAGTTCCCAAACAGGCAGCCTTGTCCGACAGGGAACTGAACTGAAAGTGAAACTCATCTCTGCTCTCTTTATTTTTCCTTTCTGAACACAGGAGCTGCTGGTCTACCGCTGCCTCAATCAGTTACTTTTTTGTCTTATCATGTGGCATTGATGAATCCAACCTAACCCTTTTAAAACACCAATGTCACACAATAACACAAACAAAGTAACTGATTTAGGCAGTGGTAGACCAACAGCTCCTGTGCTCAGACAGGTAAAATTACTACTTTTGTCAATGGAGTCTGGCTTTGAAGAGAGTATAGAAAAGTTTCACTTTCAGTTCAGTTCCCTGTCGGAAAATGCTGTCTATTTGGAAAGTACTGAGCATACGACTGTATAAATGACATTGGATGATACAATTTAAGCTAAATCTCATGTGCTCCATCAAATTGGAAAAATAAATGTTAAATGTGTTGGATATATTATTTTTCCTTGCTGACACTAACTTACTGTGAGCTCCTGGAAAAATATCAAGTAGCTTTGATATTACTTAAAGGAGAATTCTACCATGATTTCTGTCTGTTTGCAGGTCTTGTGGAGGTCTGCTAAATATGTAGGGGGAAAAAAATGTTGCTGTAGAGGAAATTCTGGTTAACTGACTCAAATGATGTCATGTGAAGCAGTGTCAGTGTGGAGTTGTGAGCTTACCAGACCTCTTTAGCCTGCTCCTCATCTCTGCTGAATTTCTGAATTAACTGTCAGTAGAGGTAATCATTGAGAGATTTGAATTGAGGGTAATGTAGATGCCAGGTTTGACACTGAAGAAGAATATGGGGAATGAAAGAGGCCATATCTTTGATTCTGATTTTTTTAACTGTCCCCAGTGAGGACCACAATGCTATAGAAGGCCAATTCTAAATTGGTGTAGTTCTCTTTCAAAACAGTCAGAGATGTCTTTGAATGCTCTTAAAGGGATAGTTCTGACTGAAGTGTGGTTGTATGAGGGACTTATCCATAGCCAGTGCATTCCACACAGATATCAGTCTACACATCCCCAGTTTGGTGAAGTAGGTTGTAGCACAGACACAAAAGCTAAGCAATATACCACTGTGGAAAGGTCGGTAACATTACATATTTTGGCCATCTAAAAAAAGTCCCACCTCAGAAATTCTGTATCAGTTTAAGTGTACACTATATTTAGAATATTTTCACCGCTTTACCTTGCCGTCAGACTAGAGTTTCTTACATGGAACTGAAGCTGATATATCACTCGCTCCAATGCCAGACTCAATTCAGAAAAACAGTAATGTAACATCACTGAGCACAGGAGCTGCTGGTCTACCGCTGCCTTCATCAGTTAGTTTGTTTGTGTTATTGTGTGACTTTGGCATTTAAAAGGTTCAGATCAGATTCACCAAAGTCACACATAACACTGACTATGTGATCAAGGAAGCAGTAGTAGTAGCAAGCGAGAGTTAATATTGACCAGAGCATAGATGGGAAATCGAAGCCATTAAGGCTTCCCCATCAGAGAGGGCTGTCTGTGGCAAGGTAAAGCAGCAGAAATATTCTACACCTAAACTGTTATTGCTGTCAATGATGACAGGAGGCCCCAGGGTAGACCTAGAACACGCTGGAGGGATTACATATCTTGTTTGGCCTGGGAACGCCTTGGGGTCCCCCAGGATGAGCTGGAAAGCGTTGCTGGGGAGAGGGATGTCTGGGGTGCTTTGCTCGGCCTGCTGCCCCTGTGACCTGGCCCCAGATAAGCAGATGAAGATGGATGGATGGATGGATGGATGGATAGATAGGTGGCTAAAATATGTTTTGCTGCTGCCCCCATCCACAGTAGCACATTGCTTAGCTTCAGTGGCGGTACTTCTGCCTGCTTCTCCAAACTAGGGGCATGCTGACCGGTATCTACTGTATGTCATACACTGACTATGGATAAGTACCTCATACAACCCCACTTCAATAAATCCAAATTATTTCCTTAAAATTTATTATGCAATCCATCACTAATCTGCAATTCATTAGTCACTCTTCTTTAATAAAACATCAAATATATATGATTTCAGCAATGCAGATATTACTATCTCAAAGATATCCACCATTGTAATATCTGTTATTGCCCCTTACGTGGTACAGAGGGGAAAACCTTTTGCCCATTGTTTGAAAGAAACTAGACAGCTGCAGTACTTCCAGTTTGGCTGGTCATCATTGGATAAGACCAGCAGTGCTTCTTGGTGGGAAGTTGCTGAGGGACAATGTCCTTGTAGCTGCACAAGCAACCTCTAATGGATGGTCAAAGCGCCTGCAAAGAGGCCTGCACATCTGGGCTAGCACAGCATGAATCTGTGTGCGTGTGTGTTACACCCCCAGCGAAGCTCCCCGCTGGCAGGTGAAAAGGAACAGCTTAGGACATGTGTATCTATTTATCAGAGGAGACATGGCCGTCTACACTCTCACCGGGTAAAACAGTGGAGTTAGTAGTAGTGACTTTGACTGTTGTACAACAGAATTACTTTCTCAATAGTGGAGTCCAGTGTTGGAGCTGCTGTCAGTCCAGGGGTATCAAACAACCAGAGACAAGTGATTGCAGGGAAGTGCAGTGCATGAAACCAAAGCAAAGGGGACCTGTAACCGAAGGTGTCACTAAAATCAAGAAGTAATCATGTCAACGTTGCAAGATTTTTCAGACATGGCTCAGCCAGTATCAGCTCAGTGGGCATGAAGGGTAAGAGGGTTAGAACGGATGAGAGGGAGAAGTGTAGGAAAAAGGAAAATACCATATGTAGATCTTTTAAGTTTAAATGTGTGTAGAAAAAAGTGCAGTGTTGCTCTGAAGTTTTAAAGGGACACTTCACCCCAAAATACAAGAAAAAATTTCCATTGTTTCTCTTGTGTGAAGTGGTATTTATCAGTCTAAATTGTTTTAGTGTGAGTTGCAGAGTGTGGGAGATGTCTGCCTCTTCTTAAAGGAGCTATATGTAGGAAATCTAAAGCAAATAGTCATAAAATCATCCTAATATGTCACAGAGACAAAGGAATAATGTTCATATAACATACTGATCTCACCGACAACAATAGTACAGCCAGAATATTCGCATTTAAAAAACATTTTTGCAGTCTGCAAATCATGTTTATGTTTTGAATTTGTGTTTTGGCCTGTTGCGCCACCCACCGCCGTCTACCAGTCACACAGTCAGTAGAGTCTCAGCATCAGTTACAGTTACGACTGAGCTACAGCAGCACAGCAAGCAGCATTAGCAGTGTACCAGTACATAGCATTAGCAGCTGGCTCCTCCTCAGCTGCATCCCGGCAGCAGCGTTAGCAGCAGAGAAGCCGGACTTGCTCGAACGGTCCGCTGGAAAACCGAAGATCAAGGATGCGGCGACGCAGCCCTGCCACGGCAGCCGCCCATGGGCAAACATATCAGTCTCCAGCATGCCGCTGTCCAGCAACCTCGCATCTGTAGATATAATGGACACATATAATGGAACTAGATTGCATTCGGCTTGTAGTGCTCAAAGTGCCAAAAAAATACATTTGAGAAACTCAACAGTAATGTCTCTTTCCAGAAATCATGACCTGTTTACTTAAGATAATCTAAAGACCTTGTTGTAAGCAGTTTCATTCAGGAACTATTTTCTCTCTACAAACTGCACCTGCTCACCGAATCACTGCACAGAAACATGTGTGACTCTACTCATAGACGAGTGGCTTGTGCTTGAGACATTGCAAGATGTTAGCGTTGGCTTTTGTAAACACTAATTGACATAATTCATCATTTTTTAATGTTTTATAAACCAAACTACTAATTGATTTCTAGAGAATATAATCAACAGATTAGTCAACAATGAAAATAATTGTTACTTGCGGCTCTAGTGTAGTTCAGTAGAAAGAAAAAAGTTCCTGCTCACAACAAGGTCTGTGGATTATCTTGACTAACCGGGTCATGATTTCTTGAAAGAGACATCGCTGTTGAGTTTTTCAAATAAGTTTTTTTGGCACTTTGAGCATCACAAGTCGAGTACCATCTAGTTTCATTATATCAGAGAGAAGGCAGACATCTCTACGGTCGATATCTCCAACACTCACACCAAAACATAAATGATAAATAGCACTGCTGCTAAGAGGAAAAATATGGATGTTGATTTTGAGGTGAACTGTCCCTTTAAAATCACATAAGGCCAGGTGTGTCTGTTGGGTTTGCGTGCTGTGTTTGTTTTTATAAGTGAGCATGTGAGTGTGTAGGGATCCCTTGAAGGCAGATGCATGTTTGAGCGTGTGGTCAAGACGAGGTGTGTATTTGTGTGTGTGCGCGCGCATGTGTGTGTGCAAGCATGTGTGTGAGAGGCGAGCGGGGCACGCAGGTTGATGACATTGCTGCCCTCCGTCATGGCAGCAGTACCTGACAGATCGCGTGTGCTGCACTGAGCATACTTCCTCACCACGGCAGCCCCTCACCCACATCACCCTCCCTCCCCAACATCCTCTCCTGCCAGGGCACAGAAGGCTAATGCACTCCACCTCACCACAGGGGCCCGGGGGGCAGACACATATGTGTGTGTTTGCGTGTGTGTTTGTTTGATAGTGGAGCCACTCTACGCTTACAGTATCACGCACATCTAAATGGTTTGGTGAGATGGCACAGTCAGCCGCTGTTCTTCATCCCCATGCCTATACATCGCTTTCACTTCCCCCTCAGTGAGCACACAAGCACACATGCACATCCAAAACAAACAAGCAAACAAACACTATCCTTCCTCTGATACTGCCCAAAGGGCTTCAGCAGACCACGGTGCCAACAACAATGATTCAACCTGACACAATAGAATCACAGTAAAGTACAGTACGTCTCCACAGGCCAATTACCAAAAAAAAATGTTATAAATACCAACAAAAGGCAAAGCAGTGTGAGTTACACTGAAGAACTAACAGCAACAGACTGCATCTGTCTCCCGTCCTAAAACAAACACTCAACACGTGATACTGATGCTTGCTTGTATGGTATGACATAACTGAAAACATAGAGGGCTTTAACAATCACTGAACAATACATTTAACATTAGCTTATTGAACACTGACTTATCTGACTGCATTTCCTCCAACTAAAGATAATCATTTCTCATATATAATAAGTGAATATATATTGGTATGTACAATGAAAACTAATGCAAGTGGGGAGACAGTACCTGACAATAGATAAAAATGGTTAATTGATGTTACAAAGTTTTTTTTATTTTATTTTCACCTCACCAACATAGAGGTAAATTAAATGAGAATGTTTCACTTCAGTCCGTGCGGCAAACCGCAATCTAATATGGCTGCACTGCCAGTACTAGGATATGTCGTTAATCTCACTTGGTTAAACAGCTCTATTTGTCGAGTACTGGCAGTCATTAAATGTTCTGTAAGAGAATTGGACCACAGTAAAAGGCCAAAAATCAACCTTTTCATTAATTGATTGCAGTGAATATAAATAATGAATAACTCAAACAATTCACTGTGTAAATTCTAAACCCCAGCACTGGATGAATCCAAAAGTCTGTTGCGGTTAAACTTAATTTAACTATGTGCTTTCTTCAACAACTCTCTTAAAGGGATAGTTTGGATTTTTTTTTGAAGTGGGGTTGTATGAGGTACTTAGCCATAGTCAGTGCATTACATAGAGTAGATGTTGGTTAGCACGCCCCCAGTTTGGAGAGGCAGACAGGAGTGTACTGACATGGAAGCTAAGCAGTGAAGTGCTGTGTGTGGGGGCCAGCAACAAAATAGTTTTTAGCCACCTAAACAAACCAATATCAGTGTAAGAGTATGCTGTATTTTTTTACCACGTTGACTTGCCGTCAGACAGCCCTGCTTGGGACCCATTAATGGCTTCAGGTTCTCATTTGTGCTCTTGTTGAAGCAACCAGACTCCATTCACAAAAAAACAGTAATTTTAGCTTGCTGAATAAGAGAGCTGGTGGTCCATGGCTGCCTCAATCAGTTAATTTCTTTCTGTTATTGTGTGACTTTAAGTGAATCTTAACTAACACTTTTAAACACCAAAGTCACTTAATAACACAAACTAACTGATCGAGGTAGATAGACCAGCAGCTCCTGTCGTCAGTGATGTTAAATGACTGTTTTTGTCAATGCAGTCTGGCTTTAAAGAGAGCGATGTAATGGCTTCAGTGTCCCGTTGCAAATTATTGTCTGAAGGTAAGGTAAAGTGGTGGAAATATTTTAAATATACCATACACTTGAGCTGGTATAAACTTTTTAGGTTGGACTTTTTTAGGTGGCTCCAATACGTTTTGATGCGCCCCCCCCCCCCCCCCCCCCCCCCCCCTAAGCAGTACATTGCTTAGCTTCCGTGCTTGTACATCTGCCTGCTTCTCCAAACTGGGGTCGTAGTGATTAACATCTATTGTGTGTAATACAATTAGGTAGGTACCTCATACAACCCCGCTTCAAAAGATCCAAACTATCCCTTTAAATTCCAAGTGCAGGCAACTGTCAGTAATTGTGGTTTCTTGTTTTGGATTTTGTAGCTCCACAACGAATTTGTGAGGAACATCGAGAACACCTCAGTGGAGAGCTTAATACACAAACTGGCCGAGAGCAAAGGAACGGGCAAGGAGAGACCAGGTAAGCCACCATGTTTGTTGTAGTAATAAATGTTTGTCAGTGTCTGTGTTGTGCGTAAATAAATGAATGGTCTGGGGTGCGGGCCTTCTGCCTGTTCCTGCCAAGTGGGGAGGGTAGGGGTGTATAGAGAGGGGCAATTAGAACTAAGAGAGGGCCATCAGAGTCAATCATAGTAATCTGCTGTAAAGGTAGGCAGGCTTGGCATTCCAGTAAGCATGTGACACACAGGGGGCTTTGCAGTGCTCGCAGACTAAGCAGGCAGAACCAACCTTTTCAGGAGGTCAGAGCTCAACAATGACTCTTGTGTAAACTTTGCCATGCCACAATAATCAAGGGAATACTCCTCAGACTCCTTCGGCTCTACCCCCTCACCTCCCTCTTTTTCACACACACATACACACACAACTCATTCATTGATAGTTACTCTTGCTGTTATTGTAGATGCTCTGAAGCTTCATTTTTTTATACTGTCAACTATTTTGCTTTTACTGTTATTAATCATTGGTTAAAATCAAATACATGTGTGAAGAGTTTAAAGCTCCGTCTTAAATATCCAATTACTTTACCAGTCCCTGTACTTGTACTACATTACGTCAGGTCACAGACACAAAGGGTTCACCTCCACTGTGTTTGTGTGTACACAAATGGTGATCCCTGTGTCCAGACGCTGCGTCCGAGGAGTGGTGGCCTTCATTTGTTTGGACAGCAGAATTAATTGAGGCTAAAAAAACGGTCAGAAAATTCCTCTTGTATCAAGCTGTTCATTAGGGATTGCGCAGCAGCCCCAGCCCTGTCAGAAAAATAACCTGTCTGTCCCCTGATTAAATAGCTGAACGGATGGCCGGTCCAGTGCCTTTAGAGAGAGAGAGGTTGAATAAACTTTCTATTGCGGAAACAATCCCGAAGTGACACGCTGCGAGGCAGGGGGGTTCGGAGTGTTCAGCGATATCCAGCTGAGCTGTCAACTGGCGGTGGGCCAGACACGCAAACCCCCTCCGCCCCTCTCCCACTCCCAGTGCCATGTGAAGCATATGCAATTTAAAAAACCATTCTCTGCTCATGCGTGACTGCATGCTTCCCTCACAGAGAGTAGAAAGAAAAGAAACATCTTCCCCTGTATAAACAAAGTCGTCTGTCTGTTTAGGAGATGTTTAAACAGTTCCTAATGTCTGCCCAGATTTAGGTAATATTCATGTGTCTGGTGTTTAGACTTTTTTTGCAGTTGGTGTGCATAAATATTGTCAGATGCAATCGCAGGATGCTTGCGGCAAAGAGTTCATGCTCTGCCTGGGCCTTACGTAGATCCACAGCATTTGTTAAACATCCCAGAGCTCGAATAAAAGAATGCAATGTGTAATTTTCCAGTAATTTCCCCCTTTCTGGGTCCTTTTTCATTACTTTTGTTTGACAATATCTGCAACTGATGCATTTCATAAAAGATGATGTCAAATGAGATAATTATCACGAGCTTCCTCTCCGGGGAAAGACACACCTCACGAGTTAAAATATTCTCACCTGTTTTATTTCAGCGCAGTGACCGAATGGGGACGATGACATTACCGTCTCTCTCACTTCCTCCCATGAGAGAAAGTTCTTGAATGAGCATGCCAATTTTGTTTTGATTGGCAGGGAATTCTCTTCTCGCACACACACAAACAGTCGTTCGTGCCGTCGCTGTGTGTTCGCCGGCGGTGAAGAGGCCTGATATTGCACAGTAGAGTAGATCGGTCATTGGTGTACTTTATCCACTTCACTTGGCGTGATGCATGCCTCTCGTGACTCGCCGCTTCCCTGCGCTTCACTCAGCGTTGCACACGCCAAACAATGCGTCAATTCTGCTCGCGACTGGCATCCTCTGGGGAGAGCGCGTTGGACTGCTGCTACTGTATACATTCTGAGTTAAAATATCATTAGCTTTGTTGTTTTCAGGTCAAGGCATGTTAGTGTATCGGAAATATTGCCAGAGGGTCCTGCCCCATCTCTCTCTCTCTCTCTCTCTCTCTCCGCTCATCTTGCAAGCTATTAAGCTTTCTAGTTATATGCAGTGTATCTGTGTCTATCTGGTCTGAGAGCAGACTGCATGTCTTCCAGGTCATCACTTTCAGGAGAAGTAGGCGTGTAAGAATGCAAGAATAAGTGTGAATAAGTGTGTCTTGAAATACATAGTTAAACATATGGATTATATAGACTAAATGATTTCAGTTTGTTTCATTATGAACCCAAGGTGTCGCTCTTTCTAATACAGAACAACATCACACAACACCAAGAGCCCAGCCTCCCAGATTTCTCTGATTGACGTGCACACTCATTGCATGCCCTGCCTCTGGTTTTCCTTCAGCTTTCAGTGTGGGTGTGTTTGTGTGAGCATGTGTACGTTCAAGCACCGTCCCTTTCAAAAGCCTCCATAAATGTTTCCGGAGGCACACTTGAAGCGTGACAATCCAAGCGCAGAGCCCCAGAGATAAATGTGTATAATTGATGAGCATTAAATTAAGTGTAAACGCTGTTGTTTTTCGCTCTTTTCTCATCATTTGAATGATGGATCTAAATAACCAAAAGCAATGTTATTTTTTGTGAAGATAGATCCATGGCTGGTTGTGCTCAGAGTGATACTGTGCCTGTTGGCTGGAAAAGATACGACAATTTGTTAGTTCAATCTATTGATCAAGGTTGTCATGGTCATCTCAGTGGCTCTGTGTGTTAGTGTGTGTTTGATTATGCTTGTTTGTTTCATACACGGAGTGTTCTTTTTTTCTGGCTTTTTTTTTTTCTTTCTTTGCATGCCAGAGAGAGAAGGGCATCTCTTAAGTCCCAGAGCACATTTGTGCCGTGTGGCTTTAAACACTTCACTGCATGTGATCTTGGACTTGTTTGTCTTATTGTAATAGGGTTAGTGACTTTGCGTGTCCAGTGTGGGAGGTTTAGTTTCATCTTAGTTAAGTCTTCATACCTGCTGTTTGCTGTGAGCACCGAGGCTCCTGTTGTGTATAGAATTGGTTCATAATTGTGGTAGTGTTGTCAAAAATATTGATTTATCAATACATATTGATTCTGAATATTTGAACCAATGTCAATAATCTGGTACTTGTTGTGCTTTTTAAATCTCTTATTGTTAATGTTATTATTCCAATTCTTTTCACTAATTTTCCAGAATTATTCAATAGTCAGTACAGCACAATCTGTATAAAATGGAACAAATCATATCTAATTATTCATTCCCTTACTCACTGCCCTCACTCAGCTTAGGTCATGAAGCACATATAGACAAACCAAAAGAAAAAAAAGGATGACTAAAAAAAGTAATAATAAATGAGAAACAAATGAGTAAATAAAAGTTAAAGAATACCAGTAAATAATAAAATGTACCAACAACAGTAGAAATGCAATTTTGCAGTTTTCAGCAGGTCAGTGTATTCTATAGAAGGGTCCCAGATTTCCTGGAACTTTTTAAATCAAGCCCATGAGAGAGAACCTGAGTTTCTCAAGTTTTATATTGTATAGAACTTCCTTAATACAGTGTATAGTGTGGAGAGGGAGAAATGTGCCTCTCTTTGGGTAGAATTAAACACCTGGCCCATAAGGTTTTGAAGGCCAGGGCACAGTGCGTTGTGACAGAGAGGCTGGCATCAGGTGGAGCGCCAAAGATCGCAGGTAAAGAGTTGGGGCCAATGACCACATTATAAATCTGGCTTATAGTTTCAAAAATATTTGATCAAAATGTTATTAACTTGGCATTAATATAGTGCACTCTGTTGGATTAGTTAATGTGTGACTGGCACATATGTCATTGTTAATGTTTACTACAGTCATTCTTCTGTTGTCTGCTACTGACCTAGGAAAGAAAAGTCATTATCATGTTATAGCCTTGTTATATTTATCATTTAATACAAATTTCAAATTGTTTGCCTTTAATGTCAGTTTTTCCTGGTGGTATTGAAAATTGTCTCCAACGTTGATATTTTTCGAGGTATTGCATCAAAGTTAGAAATCTCAGAATCGTGATGTCCCAGGTGGGGTTTTGTATGTGTCTCTGTGAGGACGACTCTGTGCTGTAGAGTAGTGCTTTGCGGCCCCAGAAGCGAGTGTCACATCTCAGTGAGGGCCACCAGACACACAGTTGACTCTGCTATTGACCCTGTCTGCCCTCTGGGACCAGCCCTTGCCCTGTTTGTATACACACTCTGTATGGCACGGCAGACTGCATGTTGTGTATTTGCCAAAGTGTGTTTGTGGTGTGTGTATCTGTGTGTGTGACTATTGCGTGATGTACATTCACAGCATTCACAGCAGTGGGTCATTGACCCTTTCCGTGCCAAATGAACCTAAAAGATTTTTTTTGTCTCATTAGGACCCATTGAGTTTGAGGAGTGCAATGCAGCTATTGCTACTGAAGGTAAGTTTGCAAAAGTAAAATATTAGATTTTAAGAAATACACTGTGAGTTGTGTTTCACTTAAGATCTGAATGTTTAAAGCAAGTTAAAACTTAGATACTTGGATCAAGAACAGATTTCATTGTTAATCCATGGTTAAAAAATGCTTTGTTTTTGTATTAAGGTGCCAAACCCAGAAAGAGAAAGCCATTTGGCATCCCAGGTCGCAGGAAAGACAAAGACACAGACTCCACGTGAGTGAAGACTTGTGTATCTTTGTCCACCAACACATTTTATAATATTTTTTCCGTCATGTGAAATTTGTTAAGACTGTCTCATCATGATGTGACTATTTTGTCTTCCAGGGAGTCGACAGAAGTGGAAGCAGCTGTGAGTATAAGTCTCACCAAAAAACAAATGGTTATTCTTTAACTGTGTTGACATGTCTGCTGATATTTCAGCTTTTGTGTTATTTTGATTTCAGACAGGAGGAGGTGAAAAAGATCCTTGCTCATTACATTCTCTGACGCACTCTCTCTCTCTCTCTCTCTGTTCCCTCCCTCCTGTTTGTTTTGTAGATTGAATCATTCATTCATTCAGTCAGTCATTCATTCATTTCTCTCTGTTTGTGCTTGTAGAACACTGCCAATGGTGCTCCCCCTGGATACTATGGGGCCATAGACATCCAGAATGCTGTAAGCAAGCTAATACACACACAAACACACACACACACACACACATACAAAACTAAATATTCATATCTAATTGGGGTTTTTTTTATAAATCACAATAAGCGAATATATTTTATAAACACAGAAATCTAAAAAAAAATAGGGGCTCTTTTTTTTATTTTGGCTGTCCTATATTATTACATATATATTACATGTGCCTTAAAAACAAAATGCCATAAATAAAAATGGAACTTTCTTTCTACTGATAAACTACACAATGTACCAGTTGATGCACTGGTTAACTTTGATGGCAATAAGAAAGATTTAGATTAGAATAAGAGAAAAAAACAACTTAATTTACTAAATTTACACTAAGTTGGAAAGATCTGACTTTGTCAAAATTTAGTGTCAAAGTGAAATTAATATGTAAAGAGAAAAAAATGGTTGAAACCATAGCAGGTACTACTGAAGTGTTGAATTATTTGTCCTTTTCTGAATTGTGTAATATTACACATATTGAGTAATTTACAGCAGTTTGAAAGAGTTTCTTGCCTAAACTTTGAATGATAATGTCAGTTTAAATGATTTTGAGTTTATCAACATTTGTGTTCATAGTTAACAACTAAATAGATGAAGAATTTACATTAATAAAGTAGAACTATGTCTATATTTGATTTTACATAATGAAAAAATTAAATAGAATATAAAAAATATACATATTTTTGTATGAACATGCAACCATACATTCATACAGTTACATACAACCATGCAAATATATTGAGTGCCATAAATAAAAAAAGTATACAACAGAAGAGCCCCCAAAGCTATTTTCAGTTCTGTACTGTACAGTCTTATTGCTGTAGGCTGGGTTGCTGCTTTCAGCGTGTTTGTTCTTCACCTGATGTGTTAATTTGTAAAGAAGATCTTTTTAACAATAAGGTGTGCAAAATTGTAAGAGCTGATAAATACAATTATTATTTAGTTGCTTTGAATTTATTCATAAAGAATGCGCATTCAATACATTTACTTTAAAAAAGAAGTTTGTGTTAGTCGAACAGTGCAACAAAGTATGATTTTAAAAATGATTTCTGTTTTTATTTTGTAGAACGTTCCCCAAGTCGATGCTGAGGGCTTCTGTATCAGGCCGGAAGCAAATGAAAACGATATCCTTCTCATTTGTCTTGATGCTGCTCACACTCTGACGCTCAGTCCAGCTATTAACACATCAGAGATCTGTTACTATTTGTGTTTCTGTTCACACCCGTCAGCAGCCTGCAGCCTGAGGCCTGGGCTAAATAAAAACGAACTATACATGATTTCTCTCTTTGTTTTTTTTGTTCTGTTATCATTGTCTCCTTAACTTATTTTTTGCCTACATGCCAAAGAGAATTCCTTCTATTCGTCCAGCGACTCAGAGGATGAAGATGAGCCCAGGAAGTTCCACGTAGAAATCAAGCCCGTTAAGCCAAACAATGGCACGCATCAGAACCAAGCCACCATCGACGAGCTCAAAGCCTCCATTGGAAACATCATCCTGTCACCAACGACCTCGGTAAGTCTTCACAACAAACTAAAAACACACAAATACTGAAAATCCCAAACACAAACCTGTTGCTGTCCTGCTCTGCTGCAGTAGGAGTCTGCTCTGCCTCTGCAACACTAGAGGGCAACAGGAGAATATCTAACCTCTGGTGGGGAACATTTAACCGTGCTATTGTAGATGCTGTTAGTCTCTCTTCTTTGGAGCTTATTTAATTTACATTGGAAAGGCATGTGTATTATATCTAATTTATTTCACACACTGGATTGGCTGCTGGTTCACTGAGGTTCCTGTTTGCACACATTTCATGGTTTGTCTTTACTTTGAAATCAGTTTTATGTTAAACAGCCTTTGGATATTTTTTTTCTTTTTTTTTTTTTTTAAGAAAGAAATATCAAGAACTCAAAAACAATAATTTCTGAGTTAAGAAGCTGATGTTGTTGGCCTTTACTGCGAACTCACACACATGCACACTGCCCTCCTTGTAGCCACTTTAGGGAATGCTTTGCAGCAGTGGCCGGCAGACTACACACACGCACGCATGCACACACACACAGCACAGTCTGATCCGTGACCTCAGTCATGGAGCCCTTCATTCAGCTCCTTCTTCCTCACCATCACTCAATCTCTGAATCACTCTCCGCTGCTCTATGAAAATAGCCACTGCCATTAAAATTTAAAACCACTACTGCTTGTGTGCAAACATGCACCGTGTGTGCACTGAGCTGTTGTTGTTGTTAATGTTGTTGTGGAGCGGCTGAAAGGGCACGCTCAGTGTTGTGAAGGGGGTCTAGTGGGTTTCACCCGCCGCACTCCCGGGCTGCACATTAAACGAATGTCACGGCATCTTTTTCGCAGCTCCAGCTCTCTCCCTCAGCCTCTCCCTCCACTCTGACCACTGTTCACCTCCCTGTTTGTGTTGTACCTCACTCTTTTTTCCTCCTTTCTTTGTTTGCTTTCACTCTTTTGGTTTTATTGGAGCCCACTTGTTCTAGACAGGACTCTGTTGTGGTTATTTATGAATACTTTATGGGGTTAGTTGCAGAGTTTTAACAAATGTTTTTCTTGTTTGTTTTTTTTTTATCTTCGTCTTTCTTTCCACCCTCAGAATAACTGATAAATATAAGTAACAAGTTTATAGAGGATGTTTTTCTAGGATGTTTTTTTTTCTCCTAGTTAATGTAACACAATTCAGGAGGAACAATGTTCTCTTTAAACCTTTGACTTTGTTCATTGCAGTTTGGTTTTGGTTGTTGTCGAGACTCAAACCCACAATTACTTTCTCATCCTAAAAGTACAAAAAAAAAAAAAAAACACAGACCACTGTTTTTCCGATTTGCATTTAAATACCAGAATAGTCATTAGATCACATTTGCCTTCCTCTCTGTCTGCTCAGATTTCTGATTCGCACCCTTTTCATTATTTCATATTCACAGAAAAGTTCTGGATAAAAGTTAAAACATACATCCGACATGATGACGAACGTTGCATCATCTGGTGTGAATTATTGAGAGATGTTTCTTCTCTTTTTTTTCCTCAGTGCTCATTTTTCTGTCTTTTTCATTTCTCCTCCTGTTTGGTTCCCCCTCTGCGGTGTTCCTTTTATTGAAATAGCAATGGAAGTCGTGTGTGTGTGGCCAGCAAGAGCCGTAATTGAACCCATTTGCCGCTTAGCGCCTGTGGGACTAAACCCTGGCCTCACAGCTCTACGGTGGTTAAACGCTTTTGCTATGTTCCTTAAACCCCATTTTGTTTCTTTTTCTCCCCTCCTCCCTTGACACCACACCCCACCCCCCAATCCCCCACCCACCCACCTCCACCACCACCTTTCTCCTTGTGCGAATAAATTCTTTATTGAAATTGATGCTCTAAGTTTCCATCGGGTTGGTGACCCTTTGGAGCAAATCTTGCATATCTTGTGTTATTCAGCATGACACAGCACATTTATGTCCAGAAAAAAGGGCTGTGTAAAGGAAGTCCGTGAAGTGTTAGGATCACGCTCTCTGTTGTCCCTGACTGATCGTTGCATGGGCTTAGATGCTCGGTTTTGCGCTGCTGAATATTTCACCCTAGGTTTAACGTCTGGTATGTGTGAGTTGAGAGTAGCCCAGTGATTTACTGACTTTAACTCTGAAGTGGAAAATTCCCTTTGCCACTGGGAATAATTAATAATAGTTTTTTTCACTATTTTCATTGTGTTTTATATATTTGAAATCTTGTTGTTACACAAACACACTCAAAGGCTCAAGGTTTCAGACTATTTGACATGTAAAAAGGAGTCCAAGTCTGAGTTTCCAAAAGTTGCACACAGTGTAACAAAGCAGTAAAGTGATGACCTTTTAAAATACTTTAATTCAGTTTGTTAAAAACATGCTCATCTGTTTTGTGTCTCCTGTGTGAAGTTTGATTATTTATATCGTGTCATTTTTGTCCAATTTTTTTTTCTCCTCCTAACAAATTGAGCAAATTTCTGGCAAGTAACACTCTTGAAATTCGTGGTGGGTCGCACGCGTCTTTGATTAATTAATGTCTGTTTTTGTTTTCAGGGACAGATGCGGAGGAACCAGTCCAGTGAGTATTTTCTCTGTCTGACCTCTCTGTATCTGCGTGTTGCTGGATGACTGTGAAGGAGGTCGACTGTCCAACTTCTCAGCTACATTTTTCTTGGCCCAAGTTGTTTTTAAAGAGGTTGTCTTTAAAAAGGAAAATCCAGAAACTTAGCCAAAGCCAACATATCCCAAGAAAAAGTAAATAACTGTGCTTTTCTGTAAATGTGAGCTTGAGGGATATTTCCCTCCCATGGTACAAATAAGATTAATTGCTTAATTGGCTGTTTATATTTGGACATGTCAGAAATTATCTTTTCCATTCTGCAAACTGGCACAGTTTGTAGAAAGTGTGTGTTTGAGAAAGTGCTTGAGAAATGGTTTAAGAATAGTTATAGGTCATGTATCATGCTTCATGAGGAATTAATGCAGATTTAAAACAGCATTGAATATTAATCCAGAAAATCTTTTTTTAATGAGTCAAAAGTAGGACTGTCAAATTAATAATTTTTTTAATTGAGATTAATCGCTGAATTTCAACAGTTAATCGTGACAAAATCGCATTTTTAATTGCATGTTTAAAAAAATATTTTGCATTTCAAAGCAGTTTTGGAGTCCATATTCGCAAGGTAAAGCAATTCTTACCAGAGAGTCTTCACTGGGAATTAAATCAATGCAAAGAAATGTACTTTGCACTTTCAAGGAGTTCTAGTGTAGTTGCTTTCTCTGATTCATACAGGTCCTGTATGTGTGGGACTATTGTTTCCTGCAGCAGTAAGGTATGACTGGTCACAACATGCCAACCTGAGGATGTCCCTTAGACTAGAGTCTTTCACAGTGTTGACTGGTCTGCCGTCAGTCAATTTTGGCAAGCACTGTCGTTCTTCGATTTAGTTTCATCCAAAGGTCTATGAAGATTCGCACACTCCAAAATACTGCTTTGCCAGCTTTGGCGTTGAGGTTGTCCGTAGACATCAGTCTGATTAGCTGCACCTGTCAACTTGTAGGTTGTAACTCAAACTCAAAGCACTTAAGTGATATTTTAATTCTGTTTGACACAAGGTGCATATTACCTTTGACTTGTCAACTGAGCCGTAGTGGTATCATTATTTTCTGTCTCTGCTGCAGCAGGAAATAGGAAGCTACTGCGGCAGCTTGACTGCAAGTAAGGGTATATCGAAGGGACAAAATAGCAGCATGTGATTATTGCGATTTAAAAAAAAATAAGGTGTTGTTTTTAGACCTTTATTGCATGATTAATGCGTTAATGCTGAATGCTCAAGTTTAAATTTTTCTTCTTTTCAAAAGTTGTTTTCACATACTTTGTTTATCCATAACTGAATGATAAAAATGTTCACATTGTGCAGCTGAAACACTGATAGACATCAATTTACACAAGGTATTGCACTGATAGATGTATACTCTACATACACTTAGGGTTCACAGGAGTACCTACATTAAGCTCTAAGGCTCAGGGCCCTGGTGAGTATGTTTTCACTACAGCAGTTAGCCTACAACCCTGCCTTCCCCTCACACAGCCTTCATCTCTGTCCCCTCATCGAGCCTTTTTACATAGCCAGCTGACACACACTAACACCACTGACACTGCGTTCTCTCGCTGCAAACTTTTGGTTCATTTTTAAGAATTGCCATACATGTATGGTTTTATATTTGGGTCCTCTTACCTCTGGTGCTTAAGTGCTGCTTCAGGTTGCTTATATGGATCTTTGCAATGCAGTGTAACACTTTTGAACGGGGCACAAAATAACAAAAGCAATGCCTGATTTTATTTTTTGTTTCAAAATCACTCCCGTGTTTTAAAGTGTTACCATCACATTAAAAAAAACTGTTTAACTTGTCGTATTTGGGTAAGATTTTAAGGTTTTACTGTGTAAGGCAGAAATAAGAAAAATATTGTATCCAACCTTAATCTTACTGCAAATATACTTTTATGACTTTTTATGGCAGTGATTCTCATTTGTTCAGTAAAAACTTATGTTTATATTTCTGGTTTAAGGTGCGAATAGTTGCTGGTGAAAACCTCTTGTATTGGGTTTTAATTTTGTTTTTTTTATTGCTGTGAAAGTAAATTTGCTGTCATCACTCTGTGTAGGTCTCCAGGTCTTCCTTTAATGTTTGTTTTTCTCTCTCCTCAGGTGATGAGCTGGCAAAACCCAGAGTGCCAACATCATATGAGTATGTATAAAAATGTTCATGACTGCCACTGTTTTCATCATGTTTACAGTATCTTTGCCATTCAAATTGTCTGTGTTGTGTGTGTTGGTGCCTGTTTTTACTCAAATTGTTCTTTGCTTGAAATGTTACTTAAAGTTTGGCTCTACTCTCATTCTCTCCTCTGGCAGACTGACCAACAACGACCTTCTGTCTCTGGACCCGTTCAGCCCGACTCTCGCAGCAGGCTCCTCTTCCTCTGTGTCATCAACAACAGGTAATCCCTAAATTTAATTTTTTCATTTTATCTTGATTCCTGTACACATATAATTATACACAACATTAGATTTCATGTTTACTCTTTTTTTATTATACAGTATTCCTTAACAAAATGTTTAGCACCAGTAAGGCTGGAGATATACTAGTACTTCCAGCCTGATAGAACCAGATTTGCATGGTGTAAATCAATCACGTCATGACATTAACGAGTAAGTTTGTCACACTGCCCCTACCATTTATGTGCATATTGCATCTTGCGGATGCGTAGTGTTAATTTCTGAGGACGTGAACAACCAGCGTCCAAACAGGCACAGGAAACACAAGGCAGTCATCATGGGCATGCAAACGCACAGTTAAAAGCAGTAAAGTTGTAATCCTTATCATTTCAGTCCTTGTTGATTTAGAGACACCTGTGGTTACTCGTGGTTACAGCAAATACAGTTTTGTTGAGCAGGTACTTTGTTAGAAATACAGCAGAAGAACAACTGGTATATTCGTTTACAGTGCTGCCAAAACAACTCGCATTGTTTTGATGAAGTCAATCAAGGCGGCTTCACTGTTTTGCCAGTTGAACGCTTTTAATGTGAAGCATCAGCAGCAGGAAATGTTGGGTTTGCATTAGCAGTAACTTAACACAGCTCTAATACCGTGTAAAGAGAGTTAACAGTGAGGCTAATATTACATGCATGCATCATTATCGGTTAATCCCTTGTGTTTAGGTAGGCAGTCTGAATGGAGTGTGGGGATGGCGGACTCCGCCACTACCAATGAAAACCTCCTTCTTAGAGAGATAATTACAAAATATGAATATATTGAATGGCTATTACAGAAAAAAATGCAGATTATAGACAATATTAAAAATGGGGTTTGATTTCATGAAAATTTGAAGGATTATAATTTAAAGGAGCAACCACACAACAAGCGTTGAGCCAGCGATCCAGTCCTTTTTGTTCTTTCCATTTATTTATCTCATCTTTTCTCTGTGCACTATGTAGTCTTCTGTTCCCACTCTTTTTTTTTTTTGAGCTACTCAGCTGGAAGCCTCTCCTCTCAGGGCAGTCTCAGATTGAGGAACTGACCATTGAGGTCAACAGAATATTCAACTTTAAAGAATTAAAATGGCAGCTTTTCCTATTCCACCTTTTCCTTTCAATCATATTCCAATCTTGTAGTCCTGTTTCATAAATCCTCTTTAAGTGTGTACAGTAACACATTTCTATTAGATATGTGAGTGTTTGTTTTACTTTATTTTGAGTGTTGATAGAGCAATTCTCATGGCTTTACATGCTTGACACCAGTGTTTAAACAGAGTGACATTAGCGCTGACCCATTGCCTAGGCTAAGCGTAATCCACAGTTAATTGGCACCTAGTTGAGGTCAAAGGGTCGGCTATAAAGCCCAATGGCACGTATGTTGTCAAACAGTGTCTCGTTACTGTCAAAGGTCTCGGCTTAGAAGTCAAAAGAGCATCGTAGAGTGCCCTGATTAAGATACGGTGATGGGAATTAACTCCCTGCTTATAGCCTGTTAAATCTCTCTGTGTACAGTGTAGCAGCATTACCAGCTGTGAATGCACACGACACATTAAACAAGCCTGTGAGGTATTAAACGATTAAACTTACACTGAATGTGGCAGAGATTGTAACAGTATGTGTAATTTATTATGTCATATGTTGTATTAATTGATGTGTTTTGTACATTTTTATCTGTTTTACATATTGATTTTTACTTTGTTTTTATTTATTATAATGTCACTGTCTGAGTTTGAATTACTTGATGTTTTATTGTTTCATTTATTCATTTATTTGAACTTTTCTTGTTAGACCTTGCCTCTGTCATCCTTTTTATCCCTCCATCTCCATCTTCTCTGATGAATGACTCCGATGTCTTTCTGCCAGAGGCTTCAGGTAAAATTTGTGTGAGCCAGAAGGTGATTTAAGGTGAAACCCCTTTTGGAGAACTTGAATTCATGTTAGGATTTTTGTTTCTCTTTGTGTTAACCTTGGAGTATTCTTTGTTTTAAAATACACATGAACATGTGAGAGTCAAACTGACCTCTACTTGAATTATCAGGATGTATATCCTTATGTGTGTCTAAAATCAGGGTCATCACTTTGCACATTTATTGCTATCAATACATTTAAGTTCAAGTATGCATAATATTTCTGTAAAGATATACAGTATAACTATGATAAGCTTATTGTGAGCCACAGCAGATACTCAATGAGTTCCTTTTCATGTTACAAGAAAAAATATATAGTAATTGCGGCAAATTAAGTAATAGTTCTCAGCTAAAGATTTATCAATGTGTATATAAATCTGTCAAACTACCACCAATGGTAATACTACAAAGCGTAGAAAAAATGTAACCACTGCTGCTTCTAGCTACAAAACATAACCTATGCTGTGTGTGAAACTGTCAAAGGGGCTAAACAACATATGGTCAACACTTAGAAAAGACAAAAAAACACTACTATAACAGGTACCACAGAGGTGTTTCATATTTGGTTGAATGCCAGTTGGCAGATTTTGTCAGTTATAAAAGGTCCGGTTATCAGCAGTGCAATGTGAATGTTTTCAAAAGCAACATGAGATGAGTTTAACAGACCCAATTTGGCCAAATCATCTGAGCTTAGATTGATGCTCCATTCTTTTGTTTTTGTTTTTTTAATAGCAGAGTTATTTGATTTCTCTGTAAAAGAAGGCGAAGTGCGTCAGCATAGAGGAACACCAGTCTCAAATTAAAACAAACAAATAGCAAAGTGATAAATATAATGCAGTCTGTATACCAGAGGCATAGACTCAAGTCACATGACTTGGACTCAAGTCATACTCAAGTCAAAAATCTGATGACTTTGGACTCAACTTGACAAAATCAAAAAAGATTTGCAACTCGACTTGGACTTTAACATCAGGGACTCATGACTTCATTTGGACTTGAGCCTTTTGACTTGAAATATGTGCTACCTTCTCCCCAAGTCCAAAGATTAAAAAGTATGTCATTTAAAACATACGCCATAAATTAGTTCATTTCCATCCATTTCCTGAATCAGCTAACATTAATGTTATTCATTTCCAGCAAGTCGACATAGATCCACTTAGTTTGAACCAATCTGACATCATTCAGTCAAGTTTCAGGGGAAAACTAACGTAATGTTACTTACCAGTTGAAAAATGACACCAAAGATAAATTTATTCACATACAAAAAGTGTGCAGTGGTCAATAAAAAACAAATTGCTGTATGCTAAATGTGCAGGTCCAAAATTACAGACTGAGACGCAATAACGTCCAACTTGTTTTAACAAATAAATACAAATTTAATAAGCATTCATGATTTTTGTAAATTTGATATATTATTACTCTGTTGTTAAAATGACTTTACATTTAGTGAGGAGCACATTACAAATTGTTTAGGACTCGAAACTCAAAGTTCAGGACCTGAGACTTAAGTGCAAAAACTTAAGCCTCATTTATACTTCCTTGACATACAAAAGTAGATACGTCCGTTTCAAACGTTGTAAAAGTCACCACCCTCATACTTCCATGCATGCTTTATGAGGGCATAGATACTGCTAACAGATGACACCAAAGGGCAGATTTTACAGTTTCAGGCAACAGCAAACGAGGCGACGGTGAAGGTAGGAATAATGTAAACTGAGGCAGTGTCTTAGACAGTGGAGGTGTGCAGCCGTATAATGTTATATCCACAATTAATATTTTCACCGTATTACCGCTTTGTTCTGTTCCACCATTATTTAAACTTTTTTTGTCGTCTCCTACGAGCCCTTAGACTGACTTTCAAACAATGACTCGGTTCCTCCTCTGCTGTATACTGTATATACAGTACAGGCCAAAAGTTTGGACACACCTTCTCATTCAATGCGTTTTCTTTATTTTCATGACTATTTACATTGTAGATTCTCACTGAAGGCATCAAAACTATGAATGAACACATGTGGAGTTATGTACTTAACAAAAAAAGGTGAAATAACTGAAAACATGTTTTATATTCTAGTTTCTTCAAAATAGCCACCCTTTGCTCTGATTACTGCTTTGCACACTCTTGGCATTCTCTCGATGAGCTTCAAGAGGTGGTCACCTGAAATGGTTTTCCAACAGTCTTGAAGGAGTTCCCAGAGGTGTTTAGCACTTGTTGGCCCCTTTGCCTTCACTCTGCGGTCCAGCTCACCCCAAACCATCTCGATTGGGTTCAGGTCCGGTGACTGTGGAGGCCAGGTCATCTGCCGCAGCACTCCATCACTCTCCTTCTTGGTCAAATAGCCCTTACACAGCCTGGAGGTGTGTTTGGGGTCATTGTCCTGTTGAAAAATAAATGATGGTCCAACTAAACGCAAACCGGATGGGATGGCATGTCGCTGCAGGATGCTGTGGTAGCCATGCTGGTTCAGTGTGCCTTCAATTTTGAATAAATCCCCAACAATGTCACCAGCAAAACACCCCCACACCATCACACCTCCTCCTCCATGCTTCACAGTGGGAACCAGGCATGTGGAATCCATCCGTTCACCTTTTCTGCGTCTCACAAAGACACGGCGGTTGGAACCAAAGATCTCAAATTTGGACTCATCAGACCAAAGCACAGATTTCCACTGGTCTAATGTCCATTCCTTGTGTTTCTTGGCCCAAACAAATCTCTTCTGCTTGTTGCCTCTCCTTAGCAGTGGTTTCCTAGCAGCTATTTGACCATGAAGGCCTGATTCGCGCAGTCTCCTCTTAACAGTTGTTCTAGAGATGGGTCTGCTGCTAGAACTCTGTGTGGCATTCATCTGGTCTCTGATCTGAGCTGCTTATAACTTGCGATTTCTGAGACTGGTGACTCGGATGAACTTATCCTCAGAAGCAGAGGTGACTCTTGGTCTTCCTTTCCTGGGTCGGTCCTCATGTGTGCCAGTTTCGTTGTAGCGCTTGATGGTTTTTGTGACTCCACTTGGGGACACATTTAAAGTTTTTGCAATTTTCCAGACTGACTGACCTTCATTTCTTAAAGTAATGATGGCCACTCATTTTTCTTTAGTTAGCTGATTGGTTCTTGCCATAATATGAATTTTAACAGTTGTCCAATAGGGCTGTCGGCTGTGTATTAACCTGACTTCTGCACAACACAACTGATGGTCCCAACCCCATTGATAAAGCAAGAAATTCCACTAATTAACCCTGATAAGGCACACCTGTGAAGTGGAAACCATTTCAGGTGACTACCTCTTGAAGCTCATGGAGAGAATGCCAAGAGTGTGCAAAGCAGTAATCAGAGCAAAGGGTGGCTATTTTGAAGAAACTAGAATATAAAACATGTTTTCAGTTATTTCACCTTTTTTTGTTAAGTACATAACTCCACATGTGTTCATTCATAGTTTTGATGCCTTCAGTGAGAATCTACAATGTAAGTAGTCATGAAAATAAAGAAAACGCATTGAATGAGAAGGTGTGTCCAAACTTTTGGCCTGTACTGTACATAGTATATATTTAACACATTTTGTACCAAAAAACTACCAATGCTTTCATTGTTGGTTATTTAAAGGAGCATTTTATAGGATTTAGTTAGCAAGTTTAGTTAGTTAAGGTCAATGCTGAGATGTGATACTACTATGTGATCAGTCAAGCCAGCAGATTAGGTACATTTTTATGTTTTTGACCACAGCCAGGGAAACCATACTACTGTACTGGCAACCAGTATCCCAGTATCCAACTGACAGGCATTCTAATCCAATTGATACTGGTAGAAAGGTTTTTTTCCTGTTCAAGGGAGAGGCAGTGAAGCATTTGTGTCTTGACACTGTGATGATAAGTTGCTGCTAGGTGTCACTGGTAATTTGCTTGTGGTACTAAATGTCTGACTAGTTTACCTTTTATACTTTGCATTTGTCATTTGAATCGCCTCTGTCAATCACATCACCCCCTTCAGCTGACACAGTGATGCAACGGGAGCACTCTCCTCCCCTGGCAGAGAGCCAACAATCCAAAGATGTCTCCTCTTTCTCCTCGTCCGCATCCTCTCCCTGGGACTCACCAGAAAACCCTTTCCAAGCACTCAAGCCCGTACCAGCAAGGGCCCAGAGCGCCCCCATCACCCTGCCGACCGAGCCAATTGACCCCATCAAAAGCCCGGCTGCTGCCAGCCCTCCAAAGAGCGTTGACGCCTTCTCCTCCGTGTCCTGGTCCCAGAGCCAGTGGATCGCCTTCAGTGATAATTTCGTTCCAGCTCGCCGTCAGGGCTTGGGGTCATCTGTGAAGGAGCTCCAGAGGCCTCCGTCAGGCTCTAGCAGGTCAAGTCGCTTCCTCTCTGATGACTCTGGTGACGCCGACTGCAAAGCGCCAGGCAGCAAAGAAGACAGCAACCCCTGTTTCTCTGATGGCTTCTCTGGGATTACAGATAGGCCGATGGCAGCAGCTCCATCAAGTAAACTATTTAATGGTAACATTGTAACTGTTGCTAGAGACGTGTCTTTTGCCTGAGGTTTGGAGTTTTACTTTTGAATTTTGTTTTATTTTAACTAAGTTCTCGTGTTGTGCATTTGTTTCATAGTTGACAGTTGCATATGTTTAATGTTTTCTGTTGTTTTTTCATTGTTTTATTTTACAGACATGCTTATCTAACACACTGCCTGGTTTGCAACATGTTTGTCTTTGAGTTTCGTTTTGTGAAATTAATTTTGTTATGTGTTTTACTTGCTTCCTGTAATGATTTGTAAACATGTTTTGCTGTTATGGTTTAGAGGTCTTTATGCATGATGGTTTTGCATCTACTTGAACTTTGCACATTGTGCACATGTTTGTACCTGATTCCCCTGCTGTTTAATGGTCACTAACTAGTAATCCTTACATGTGTTTCTCTGTATAGTGCCAGTGCCAAACCGACCGACGACCCCACTGACAGCTGGAGCCCTGGTGCCCCCACCACGACCCTCCTCCAGGCCCAAACTCCCCACTGGAAAACTTACAGGAATCAATGAGATTGTGAGTAATTACAACATTATGTGCACCACAGCATTGATTGTTGTTAACATAACATTCTAATGTTGCACTACCATCCTATTTATGGCTCCTTTCACTCAGGTTCGGCCATTCAGCCCACCCAAGACCTCTAACGCCAGCCCTCCTCCTGCCGCACCACTTGCCCGGGCAGAGAGTTCCTCCTCCTTGTCCTCGAATGCCTCACTCAGTGCCGGCAACACCCCCACTGTTGGTGAGCTTCCTCCATGTGTAGAGATACTCCCTTTTCTTGGCACTATTTCTTCTCCTTTTCCTCAGCTTCTCACCTACCTGCCACATACTTTTTTGTCTCTGCAACACAATGTGCTGTTTTCCTCTCCTCTCACTGCTTCCTTCCTTGACTGCTCTCCTTACAGGAGCTGAGCACACCTTTGCCCTTCCCCTCTCCTCCCCAGAGCCAGAGCTGCTCTCCCTCTCTCCTTTCTTTCTACTAAGCCAGAGTGAGTCTGCCTCTCCAAACTTGTTTCCCCAAGAGAAACTCCTTTCTGTGGTGCTTGCAATCATCATCTTTATTCTGCATTCATTCCACCGATGCTAAGACTGTCATCATCAGGGCCTGTTAGCTCCTCATTCATCTCTGTGCAGTCATATCAGCCTTGTCAGCCTAGGGCTCACCTGCCACCATCACACATTTAGGACTTTTAACTGTGCTCAGAATCATCTCTGTTCACATTTGGGTTTGTTTATCTCCTTCTTTCTTCTTTATGCCTTTTAATTTGGTGTAAAGAGGATGATGTGTTCATAGCGAAGCTGCCTACCTTTGAGAAGCGGTGTGAAACACCAGCAGGTATGGTTGAAGTTCATACAAGAGGACTCTCCTCTAACTAAAACTAACACCAGTCAGTATGATGGGCTGGACGGACAACTGGATGTCTTTCTTTGCAGTGATTGCATTTCTCTGTCTTGTGTGCTCTCCATATTCACCTTTTTAGCCTGTTTCCCACATCTGTTTCACCGTAAACAGCATCAACTCCCTAACATGATAAAGATGTAACTGTTAAGTAATTAAGTATTTAAATTGACTGAATTGACTTGAGTTTTAATATGCTCTCTCTGAGGTTGTTCTGTCCCTCTAATAGTACTTAATATTTAACTAAAGCAGCTGTAGCACGATGAACTCTAAAAACATACCTTATTTCGGTTTATTTGAAAAATAACAGAATGTACTGGTTTGCAATGTATGAATGACTAACTCCATGAAATGCAATAATATGAATACTGAGAATGATATTTAGCATCTTTGCATGATGAAACCTTCCTAATTCTGATGTGAGCTTTGGACACTGCTGTTGTGAAAGTCTGACCTGCAGCTGAGTCAACAGACCTCAAACTCTGTGCTTTTCTCATTCTCAGGGACGTCTCGCGGTCCAAGCCCTGTGACCCTGGCATCCCAAGATGCTTTGCCCATTGCCGTGGCCTTCACAGAATCAGTTAATGCTTACTTCAAAGGAGCTGATCCTACTAAGTGAGTCTCACATGACCTTCTGCTGCTCAAAGGCCCCGACATGGACCTGCACGCATACACATTTTTGTCCATATTTGAACTTTAACTACAACACATATTAGTTCTAGGGTACACGTTGTCTGGTCCCCTCGCCCAGTGTGCTCCACACCCAGACCTTTTGGTTGTGCAGTTCTGCATGTGTGGAATGTTTTGCATTAGTCTGACACCATTCTTTCACAGTGGATAACCTACATGGGGCAGATTATAGTCTGGGGCAGAGAAAACATACAGCCTTTTATTGGTTAACTGCTGTTAAATTGCTGCTGTGCAGAAGGCTTATTTTTGCAGGGATTAGTAAATGGAACATTTCATAAGCAATGCAGCGGAGACACGGTGCGAGGTTGAGACCCACTGTGGGCCGTTACCACCACAGCCTAGGCTAACCCCAACTGAGGGAATAAACTGGGTTTATATTAGACTATAGAAGCATACAGATGTTTATTAAGAAAAGTGGAAAGGGAGATGTCTTACTCTTGGGACCTAAAGCCAGTGTATTCAATATCCACTTTAAAAAGTGCCTCGGTTTAAAGCCGGCCCTACCCATTCGAAATAAACAGTTGTTAGGGCTACATGGCCCTACAAACTGAGTATTTTTTAGAGGCACTTCAAACCGAGTATTGTGAGAAACCATCAGCAGAATGGCCGCACAGACAACAAAAGAAACCCACAAATGTCTTTCCTTTTTATTCGGCTAGTATGATGTTATCTAGGTAGCTAAATAGCTAGCTAGGTAATGGTACAATGTTATTGCTGATTGGTGCACAATAGTCCTGTTCCACTTGTTGACTGGCAGGGTTAGAGGCTTATATTAGCCTACAGAGCACTGTTAGTTACCTGGTAATTAAGCAGTGTTCTTTTTTATTTAATGACTAGTTTGATCGATTGATAGTGTGAAACAAATGGTGAGTGTCCTGAGAACTGCAAAAGGCTGCCTGTAGCCCACACAAGAGAAATGAGTGTTTCCCAGCAACACTCCCTGCATCTGTTCACAGACACGCCAGCATACTGATGACATATCAGGTTCTTGAATGGTTGTCCCTTTCACAGGGGAGGTTTTTAACCAGTACCCCAAGTAACTCTGTTGTGAGGGGCATGGTGGCATTTGAAAAAGAGGGGTAGCGGTAAAAACATGAAATGGTATTAGGCCTAAATAAGTAATTTACTGTCCCCTTCAAAATCAAGCACTCCCAGGATTCTGTGGTTAAAAAAAAATCACATTTTGTGGTTGTATTTGAAATGATAAGTTGAACAAAATTAATGAACAAGACAAGAACAAAAGTCAGCACAAATTGGAATAACTATCTTCGCAAGCTGTTCTCCAACAGTTTGCCAGCACTGCCCATGATGAAGTTAAATAAATCAGTGGATTAGTAGGCTTAAGTATGATCCATTGTTAGACCAAATATGTTCAGTGTAGCTCTGTAGTGAGTTATAATGGTAAAAAGTTAACTGTAAAAATTGTTTTTCACACAAAAATTCCTTTTGCTATTTTTGTCTTTGCTTGTTTGATAAAATAGAATATATGTGGGTTTTGGACTGCTGGTCAGACAAAACAAGTAATCAAAGGAGGTAAAGTTAGCGGTCGAGAAATATCGATGGCCATCTTTCACAGTTTTCTGACATTTGATTAAAGAAACTGTTATTGATGAATCGGGGGGGAAATCATTAGATAATACATAATACATAATTCACAGTCACATGACTTTATTCCACAGGTGCATTGTGAAGATCACAGGAGACATGACCTTGTCGTTCCCCATGGGTATCATCAAGGTCTTCACCACCAACCCCTCCCCGGCTGTGCTCACCTTCAAACTGAAGAACACCAGCAGGTTGGAGCAGATCCTACCCAACCAACAGCTACTATACAGGTGAGGTGCTCAGAAATATACAAACAGTCTGGGCCCGTATTCACAAAGATTCTCAGAGTCCTCTCAGAGAGCTCCTAACTAAGCAAGGAGTCTTAGCTTAAGAGTGATTCAGGAAGTTTCTGAGAGCAACTCTGAGCAAGGAGGGGACAGAAACTTTTATCTTAGTGAGGAGGTGTGGTTGACCCCATTGCTAGGTATGACGCAGTCTTCTAAAAGCTGTGATTGGTTGTTACAAAAAGGAAAAAAGAAAAACAAATGCGCTCCTAGTAATGAATGGACAGTGAAATCAACCGATCATAAAACTTAGACTGTATTAAGAAATGTGTAATCGTGAAAATAATTTTATGTCATGATGATGAAACTCAGCAAAATTAAATTAATTGTTACACAGCTTCAAAATGTTTGAACGTACCTCATTCACATGCCGATTATTATATTGATTTGCTTATTGTTATGTTTACTCGCCATGCTGGTAATTTTACTACTTAATCTATTTGATATTAATGGTGGACGCAGACTCAGCTGTCAGCAATTACTGTGATTGCTGGCCTCCTTGTAAAAAGCGGTTTGATTTGGCAGAATGACCAAAACAATGAATGAAATGGAGGAAAAAAAGAACGAGAAAGCCGAACTGGACAGAAGAGCAGTGCCTGCTGTTGGCACAGCTCGTGGAGGAGAACACATGAGTTTTAAGAGGGAAATTCGGTCCCGGGATCACGGCACAAGGGAAGAGGTAGACTTGGGAGCGCATTGCCCGACACATCAATGCGTCGTTCCCTCTCCTTTTACGCACAAGCGATGAGTGTGAGAAGCGCTGGTACGTGCTGCAATCCAAAGCGGGCGTTATTGCGTTACTATGCTGGGTGGGAAAAGTAAGCTAATCCCTGATGAGGTCAACCACAAACATTATCCCTGCACGATCAAGCCGGTAGCGTCTTATTAAATCACTGTCGTTCAATATACGGAGAATATCTCTCCTTCCTCTCTGTCTTTCCGCCATCTTCTCTGTTTAAGACACTCTTAGGCTTCTTAAAAGTCCTCCCTCCTCTTAACAATTTTTCACCTTAGGAGCTCTCTTAAGGCCTAAGATGCTTTGTGAATAACTTTTATCTTACCAAGGGAAAATTCTAAGAAAAATCTTAGAATTCGAGGAATTCTAAGATTTTTCTTAGAATGACGTCACTAAGAGCTACTTTTAGTCTTAGGATTCTTTGTGAATACGGGCCCAGGTTTGCAAGTGAAGAACTTTGACAAGTTATCAGCTTGTCAGCTCTGCAGAGTCGTGGTTAAGTGAAAGAGGGATTTGGACGCGATGGTTTGAGTGAGAAACGAGGAAATGTAGTCTGCGTCAGCGAGAGGAAATTCAATTAGTAATCTGACATAAACCTATCATTAAGCTGTCAGGGAAGTATTTTCCACCAGACTTTAACAGCCAGGTTCTCAACAGCCCATGTCTCTTCTGAAATACTTCACGCTCTGAAATAGCAAAGAACAGCAAACTTCATAAAACAGCTGCTTCACTTAACGTACATTATTTTACCTCTCACCTCTTTAGTCTCAGTCAGCGGTGTTTGATGTATGTATTAGCTCATGAAGTGCAAGTTTCAATATGTTACTAAATGTGTTGGTTCTATTTTAAAACTGAGGGTTTTTAAAACAAATTGTATGTGACAAGTTCACATCCTTTCTTAAAAAAAGTTAGTAAAGTGACATCTTTTTTAATTTTTCTTGCTCTTCTTCTTCCTTTCGGTTATTCCAAGACCACATGGTTGGACTAATTGAATCAAATGGAATTCATGATTTAGTAGCTGGTTGGATATAACAGGGTCATTTTTTCCAAGCTATTGGAGCTTTGCACACAAAGCCAGGAAGAGCAATGAATAATTGAGCCTCCGATTATGCCTTGTGCATGAGTGAGTGTGTGTGTGTGTGTTTATATATCTTTCTGACTGTTTGTCTTTCATCTAGTGATCCTTCCCAAAGTGACTCAAATTCCAAGGACTTCTGGTTCAACATGCAAGCGCTGACGTCCTACCTCAGAAAAGCCTCAGAACAGAACCCTGCAGCTTCCTACTATAATGTGGACATCCTAAAATACCAGGTCAGTCAGCCAACGGCGAACCTAGAACGTGATCCAGATAAAATAACTGTAGTTAAAGAATGCTCTCTAAAAACATATTTTTCCAAGTGCTTCATGCTCCAGACAAGACTTGGAAAGAAGCAGAAAAGAAGACAAGGGTAGGAGAGAGAACAGAGCGGAAATATACACAGTGCAGGATGTATTTTTTAAGAGAAATGTGCTGCTTTTGATAGCCATATTCCAAAGTTAAAGAGAGCGGTATTTTCATAGTGTTGTTTGTCAGAAATCTATTTGATCCTTTAGCCTAAAGCAACCTCAGTCTGTAATATTCTTAGAATATTCAAATAGTTTTATCCTTGTTTTCTGTGCCTGACACACAGCCACACAATCTCTCTGGACCACTTGGGAACTGAATTAATTTGTGGTCACTAATTTGCTTTATAATTGAATTTACTACTTGAAAATCATGTTATAGTCTTGTTTAAACCTCAGCTGCATTCTGTAGGCCTGGTCTTAATGTTCTGTAGCCTCACACGCAAAATGCCACCGCTGGATGACATCATCTTCAAAACAAGCCAAAAAAAAGCCTATTTTATATGTTAGAATTTGCTTAATTACATTATTCCATCAGTTTATATTTTATTTAATCGTGCATAAAAGTCATATTGTGAAAGCTTGACTTATAAAATCCAAGTTGTTAGCGCCATACATGCTATACAGACTACAGGCTCTCACCCAGGATAAAAATCCACCAATCAGAGAACGCCAGCAATACAATATAAAAATAGAAAGAAACCTAATAGTCACATAACTCCAAACACATTATTGCTATGAAGGATTTTAAAGTATTGTGACTGTTAGGGACTCTTTATTTACATTGCCTTTAGTGTTTTTTTTTTTAGTGTAAATTTACTATGTAGGTTACAGTTGGAAGAGCTCGATATCGTGTTTGTCTTTATGTTGAAAGAGCTCATTGAGGGGTTAAATATTTCATAAAGTGATTCTTCAGCTGGTTCGGCCACACTGTCATCATGCATCAAGCCTTGGCCCTCCACATGGCTCTCAACCTCACAAACCACTAAAGGCCAGCCTGCCACCCCATAATCAGGCTCTGCTTTTTATGATTTCTCTTGACAAATAAATCGTTGTTTCAGTTTAGCAGTGGTGGATCAAAAAAAACAGCTAAGAATATAATGAAATATAAGCTCATCGAGGTGTAAAACAAACACACGGAGTCAGCTGCCAATTCATGAACTTTGCACTTGCATTTGTTCTTTGAGCACAGCAAACAAAACTAAAAGCTGTTAGTGTCAAAACGATATGCTGAAATTTTTATGCCAGCCTTACACCAAATGACTTTGCAAGCAAGTCAATTTTTTTCTTGACGTTCTGACAAAATCAAACATGTTTAATATTATTTTAAGTTTCTGGTCTGGGCTCATGCAAATACTAAAATTCATTGACGAGAGCATTGTCAACAAAAAATAGCTGCACTCTCTCTTGAACCAAACTGGAAGCAGCGAACCAGGTGGACAGTAAACATGGAGGGGACTCTGGGGAAGCAGTAGAAGTGTAATATTTTCCACTAGGAGCAGGATTGGAAATAATCTCAAAAGGAATCTAGTTGTAGTCTTGCAAATAGTAAACCAGCAAGATCCCCAGTCTATGCTAAATCTTATAGTCTGTGACTAAGAACTCACATTGGCTTTAGATGCCAGAGCGTGTCAGACATAAGTCTTTTAGAAAGTCTTCTAGTGTATGGTCATCCAACATGGTCTCACGTAGTCTCATTGCAGCTGAGGATATTAGGAACACCACTTAGCAGCTTTGTCATTCCTGCTGTGTTCAGGTGCAGTCTGACGGGATCCATTCCACTCCTCTCAACCTGGCCATATACTGGAAGTGCACACCAAGTGCATCAGAACTGCGGGTAGACTACCGCTACAACCCGGAATCCATGGCCATCCCTGGTCCACTTTCCAACGTGCAGATCTTAGTGCCTGTTGATGGAGGAGTCACCGGCATGCAGTCTCTGCCCAACTCCATCTGGTAAGACGTGGCGCTTGCTATATCAACAAGTAAAACATTTTTATCTTAGTTCAACAGAAGTAGCTCATTTCTTTGTCTTGTTTTAGGAATTCTGAGCAGAATAAGTGTCTGTGGAAGCTGAGTGACATCTCGGAAAAGTCTGAAAACGAAGGTATCTTTTTCTCCGTTAACAATCAGAGACAGTTTTTTTCGAAATGCTGTAAAGAATGTGCATGGTGAGAAGGGTCAGTTGCTGGTCATTGAGTGTATTTGTTTGTGTTTGACCCCAGGTGCTGGGACCCTGAGGGCCAAGTTTGAACTGTCAGATGGTCCATCAAGCCCCTCCACTCTAGCAGTACAGTTTATGAATGAGGGGAGCACCCTGTCAGGAGTGGACATGGAGCTGCAGGGAACTGGATACAGACTTTCTCTCAGCAAGAAGAGATTTGCCACAGGTATGTGGTACGCTAGATCATCCATACATATGTGATACTGGTATATTTAATGCATCACTAACTCAAACGGCTCATCTTTTCTTCTTCTCTGCAGGACGTTATATGGCAGATTGCTGAGGTGACCCACCACTCTGGTTCTCAAGAATAAAAAAAAATTCTTTTAACACAAAAGCAACTTTGCAAGGCTTCCTGAACCTCTGGATCTATCTGAGCTTTTGCCCGGGAGGCGAGAATCTCACTACAATAAAACAGCACTGAGTACTGAACACTGTTAAAAAGAAAAAGGAATAAAAGAAAAAAAGATGAAAAGATGAGCTTTCAGGAAATGTGTAGATATGAAGTCTAATAATGCTTTCTGATCAATTCACTTTTGTATAGAAACAATTTATGGATTAGATATAAATCTATATTGTATTTGAAATCATAAAAAAAAGAAAAAATAGTGCACTAACAATCTTTCAGATGCTCTTCTTCCTCTTATATTCATTTTTCAAGAGCCTACAAGGAATATAAAACAAAACCATGTCCGCATGGAAGAGAGGAAAAGGTTTCTCCTTCCAAACTGTAAATATTAACACTGATTATTCTGCTCGACCAGCTCTGACTCATCACTCAAAGCAGTTTTGTTTACTGATCTTTTCTTCTTCTACAATTTATCTTTTTTCATCGTGTGCAATGAAGCAATGAAGGTAGAATCTGTCTTCAGCAGTACTCACACACTTATGGCACAAGCTTGATCTCTTAAGATAACATTGAAGTGCTTTCAAACAAATGCAAAAAAAAAAATCTGACCTCAGTGCCTCTTCTTATACTGTGGATCAATAAGGCAAAAAAAAAGAACGTCAATGTTTTACCCAAATTTGGGTTTCTAGATTTAAGCTACATTTCTCTGTGGTAAAATGCACAGTTTTTTAAACAATCACCCCTAATGGGGTTTGTGATCAGTGTAGTCTTTTTAAAATTGAACTTTTTCCCTTGTAAATTCCCCTTTCAGTCATGGCTTGTGTTTTTTTTTTACTTACATTTTTAAGCCTTTAATTTTTATACTTTATAAGAAAAAAATATCAGCAATCTTTACTGTAAAACATTGTATCAAATGTTGGATACTTTAAAAAAATCAAGGGACATTACCCCAAATTTAACTTGTAGCCTTTTTTTAACTGGCAGTGTTTTCTTAATCACACTTTTGTGCCCTATTAATGGAGAAATGTGCCTGAATCTAATCTCTCTAAACTTCTAACCCATTTTTTTGTATACTACAGCACAGTCAATGAGAATAGCACCAACAATGTGCCAGTTGTGTTTTTTACGCCTTTTTATTTGGATGCTGAAGGGAAAATGTCTCCTCTTTTTAAAACCAGACTGTCTTCCACAAATGAATGAGTCATCTTTGCCTTCTGTGATTTGAATTTGATCACCAAACTCTTTTATATATTGTCTTTTTCCCTCATGCATCGGTTGACATTAACTTCTTGAATACTCACTGTGCAGTAGACGATGTAAGTGAGCAGTAGCACAATAAGGCCAAATTAATGATCCAAATGCCTTACCGCAACTACTCGACACTGAGTAATCCAGTGTTGTTGACTGTGGTTAAATATTGTGACACAGAACTGCCATTGCCCTGTGATGGATTACTGACCTGTCCTGCCTCTCTCCCGGTGCATGCTGGGATAAGCCTCTTGCAACTATGAACAGCACAAATGGGTAGAAAATGGATGGGTGGACCGAAAATTGCCACGTTTGACTCTTGGTGCTTCATTCTTGTCTTTTACTAATGAAGGCTGCTGCTGTAGAGGCTGTTGTACTTCTCCATGGAGTATTTTTATGTTTTTCGTTGACCTCAACCATGTAATGATCCTCAAAGAGTTAGTTTGGTATTTTTCAACCTGGACCACATTATCCCAGGTTTTGGGGTCTCAGTGACTAATGGGAGCAACCTTTTGAAACTGGTCCACTATTGAGCTAGAACACTACAGCTGACTGCGGCAAAACAGGTTGCAATGTAACTACCAAAAGCATGTTTGATCATGATCAATTTACGTCCACCAAAAATGCTTGCTTTTGCCACTGACAGGCTCGGGTCATTATTCTGTAAGATAAGAATCCCTACAGAGGTCGACCTTTTTGCTAAAAAGGAAAATCCTTTTTGTTTAACCAGAAACGGCCCAGAAATCGCCATCATCAAACCCACCAGTCTCCATTTAAATAAACTGTATTTAAAGCGTGTATGTAAGCACCATATTTTCACACCTAACTGGGTGAATTAAGGGTTTATTTCGATCAATCCAGAGTTTTTGATTGTTGGAAGCATGGAAAGACCAGCCAAGACGGTTTTGTGATTTTATTTTGTTTTTGATGACTTTGAATGAAGTGTGTTTTAAGATAAAATCACTGTTTAAAAGAGTTTTGGGGGTCGGCAATAGAAATTTTAGGGCTGTTTCTGGTTAAACAAAAAGGATCCTTCTCTTAAACAAAAAGGTCTGCCTCTGTAGGGATCCTTTCCGTAATGTTGTCAGCCTCCTAAAATAACTGTCTAAGCCTGTCAAAACAAACACATAGTGGAAGTACATTGACAGTGCGAGTTTCAAAAACTGTGTATCCCATTAGTCACTTAGAAACAAAGCATGGAGAAAAGAAGGAGTCCAGGTTGAAAAATATCAAACTTACCCTTTAAATTGGTTAACGTGCTGGTATGTGACTTGTCTGGAGATGCATCTAGTTGTGTGGAAGCTGTGATTGAAATTTGATGAAACTTTTTGGGGCAGGAGTAACCCTAACCTGTTTCATATACTGTGCATCATGTTGCCAACTGACCTCTCAGATAAGATTTTAGAGAATAACTTTTCACATCAGGCTTATTTTTTACTGTCCGCTGTGCTATAGAACATTGTAATTTGTGAGCTGACTGGTTCGTTGGTGATTTAAACTCATATCCATACTTGATTCATCCAGTGTCATACGTGGAAACTGATTGTGTATTTGTTTTTCATTCATCATATCTGGCCGGGATGATTATCACCAGATTTTAATGTTCTTAATGTTTTGTATGATTCTGGTTTAACACTCAAGCCTTTGATAATGACCTAGAAATTAATCCTAAATGGATAATGGAAATGTCCTTTTGGGTCTGTTGAAGCTAAATTTTGTATCTCACTCTGAACTATAATCAGCCAAATGTTTGAAGGTCTTTTAAACAATTGAGTTTACATAAAATCCTGAAATTGTAGCACCAGACATTTGTACAGAGAGAAACCAACATGTCACTTTGTGTTTTCTCTTAATTAATTATATCAGCGGTTTTGGTCAGATGAGACGAATGCATTAAAAAACAGACACAGGTTCTGTAATTGTATTCAGTAAAGCAAGCTGGTTCTTGCTGTCCCTACAAAACTCACACAAAATAAACTTACAAGGCTCCTTTCTTCCTGTCACTTTCACATCCTTTCTGTCTTTGTATGTTGTATTAAACAGAATTTAAAGAGAGCAAAATTGTGTAAATGATTCTCATAAATTGTACATTTTTACCAATATCTCAGCCACTTTTTGTCTCTACTTTATGATTTCTCATCGTGCCTGTATTAAATGTGTAATATATGAATATATACAAATATATTAAAATGACTAAGTGTGTTCTGTGTGGTTTCTTTTAGCCTCACGAGGATAAAATAGGAGCTTTAATCATGTTATTTTCTTTTTGTAAAATTTGAATGGTCCCGGAGACTTGAACTAGAACAAAGGTTAAGTACAGATATTCATGTTTCCTAGTCAATGTAGACTAATGACTTTAGTGATCCCTTAGCACCATCAGGTCAGAATATTAATTCATCCAACATTCCCATCAGCCTCAGTTTTATCTCATTTTATGTGCTAATTAGCAAAGGTTAGCGCTTCAACCATGTGATGTTAGTTTTTAGCTTAAAGCACCGCTGCTACTATGTAAACCGGTAGCCTTGTTAACACCAGCAAGGGTGTGGGTTTTGTTACACGTATGGGGAGACACACATGAAACGGGGTTGGGTGTCCTGCCCCAGGAAATTTTGAGTGTCAAACACTTCATTTCCTGCACTCTGGTGAATTTTTATGCACCAATTTTCTGCAGCCATTTAAGGTGGAAATGTCTTATAATTCTTAAAAATAAAAGTCCTCTGCTACTTTCATGTTGTTATTGGTTGGGGGGTGGGCAAATGTATACATGTTTTAAATACTGAGGAGACATGTCCCCCATCCTAAACCTACGCCTATAAACAACAGATTTAAAGTATAAATAGTAATTATGGACACTATTGGAGCATTTTTGAAGTACAGTGACTTAAAGATTGTTGGTCATGTTCAGACTGCCTATGTTTTTTTTTCAACAATATAAAAACAGTGAAAGCTGCTTGAGAATAAGCAAATATACCAATGCTTGAACTTCATAGAAACACAAATCTGTGAAAGAAGGAGCACAGTTTTTCTCCTACAGAGGCCATGATTCATGTTGAAGAAAATGGGTAGAGGGATGGCTGCAATTAGATAGTGTAGAACCTATTTACCAGGATGCTTGATTAAACAATTAATGCAACCCTTAGTCCTTTCTCAGTTTGATTACTGCACAGTCACATGGTCCAACACATCAGAAAATAATCTTAATAGGCTACAGATAGCTCAAAACAAAGCTGCTTGTATAGTGCTCAACTGCTCATACAGAACTAGAGTATGTGAGATGCTTAATAAGTTGAATTGGTTACCAGTTAAAAGTAGGTTACACTACTCTCTTGTTAGTTTTGTTAGAAATATAGTAACAGCAAAGAGTCCTGTTAGTTTATTTAATAGCTTGATGTTTTCTTATGATAGACACAAATACTCTACATCAGAGAAGAGATTTCTGCTGCCTCCTTATAAGACAGGGGCCGGACAGAGAACACTGCACTACAAAGGTAGCATGGAATTCTTTACCACATTTTTTGGTTAATGAAACAAGTAAGATGGCCTTTAAAATCAAATTGAAATTGTATTTGTTTACACAAGGTGTTACATGAATTTTTTTATTTTTTTATTTTTTTATTTTAAAAGAGGCTATGTACCTTTTCTTTTGGACCTCATAAGTACGTAAGGGTTCTCAGACTATGAGTTGATCAGAATACAACCAACTTAAATCAAGTAATGAATTTCATTTCCTCTTTTTATTGAATATTTTTGTTCGTGTTGTATGCTGTATGAATGCATGCTTGTATGTCTAAAAATGATATGCAATTTCTAATTTTGACCACAGGAAGAACAGCACTCATCTGTGTATGAGATAGCTGATTGTGGATCAATAAACAATTCAATTCAATTCAATTCAGTTCAATTCAATTTAATTCAATTCAATTCAATTCAGTTCAGTTCAATTCAATTCAATTCAGTTCGATTTCCACCCACTGATTGTATAACAATAATGGACATAGCAACCATGATGTCAAAGATTTGTTTGTGGACTCCTGTTTTCAAGCCTTGAGTTTGGTATATTGGCTGTCACCATCTTGGGTTTTTGGAGCCAGAAGTGACCATATTTGGACGAGAGGGTGGAGCTGTGTTGGAGCCAAAAGAGAGCTTTGTAGGTGGGCCCCCATTCATTCCTATGAAATTTACCTGGATCTTCTGCATTGTGGGGCCCATAGAACAAGCACACTAGCCACTCAGCTAACTTCAATGGAGATAAAAAATAATAGTAATAATAATAAGAAGAAAAGAAAAGAAAAAATTTAATCTTGCAGCTGAAATGTTATTGGAACAAATGGATCAAAATGTGATAGTGGAATAAATCATTTTGCTGGGGTGATGAGGTGCAAAAAAATGTATCCACTGATTTTAAAGACATCTTTTCCACAATGTAAGTCTATGGGAAAAAGTATTTTGGGCTCCAAAAACCCACACTGTTCCTGAGAGTTTCCACAAGCTGCAGACAGTCTGTCAGTCAAAGAGGCCCACCCTAAATTATGCATCATTTGAAGCCTCGATAAAATTTAAACAGGTGAGTTATATAAAAATTCACCTCTTTATATCCACTGTTAGATTGGGCATTTTCACATGGGGGTCTATGAGAACTGACTCTCTCTTGGAGTCAGCAACAAGTGACCATTAGAGGAACTGAAGGTTTTGGCACCTCTACATTAGCTTCATTTTCAGCCCTCTGCTTCTTTGCAATGTTGGGCCACCATGGGATGCACAATAAGTCCAATCAACAGGTCATGATGACATGTTAACGTGTCAGTTCTCTTAAAAGCACATAAAAAATAGTGTATTTCTCTCTAACCCATAGAGCTACAGTTGCCTATTTTTCCATTTAGACAGTTTGTAAGTGACTAGGTGAGCTTTAGAGACTATTGTATAGAGTTCACTGCAGTCAGTGCATCCAAAAGCAAACAAAAAAAGACATCTGAAAGACTTAAATTTGTGCTGAGTGGAAAGGTTGAAACATCACACTGAAATTACCTGCATTAGCTGATGTAGCAGTCAGGGATAGAAGAAAAAAAAAGTCATCTTGAGGTGAATTGACAATTTAAAACCCTCTAAATTCCCCCAAAACATACAGATGTTACTGATGAAATGTTGTATGTTGACAAGTCAGAACTTGAGATACAAAAGAACAACAGTAAATCTATTTTAAGTGTTTTAAAATGACTTTAATCCATACGTGCAGGACGATAGGACATGAAAACAAATCTTGAAGACACCAGTACACACGTGTTACTAATGTACTGTTTGCACTGAGAGAGCCTCATGTGGTGCTGTGCAGAGGAGGATATGTGCATGACTGTGCGTACACGCTCAGCACTACATCAACACCTTGTGCATATTTATACACTCAGTCATGCCTTGTGTCCCTCTGCCTCAAGACCTCCTTGCTGTTTGAAATACACTGTCTGAGCTGCCTCCTCACAGCCACATGTGTGAGCCATCAGTGTTGACTTCTCCCTGTCCGCCTCACTCAGGCGGAGAGGAAGAGATCTTAGAGTCTCGTGTGTATGATCTTATTCAGACAGGCCAAAGTGAGATATGTGAGTTGAAGTCATTTCCAAAAACATTGTTGGTCCATATGTAGACTCTTGTGTGTGGACAGGCGTTTTATACAACTTGACCGGATCTGTGAATTTGAGTTTATGGACTGTACAGGTAGCAGGGGAGACACTGAAAGAGCTTAAAGTAATCATTCAACATGATTTGCTTTCCTGCAAAGAGTTAGATGAGAAGATTGATACCACTCTCAAACATGAAAGTGAAATTAATCTTCTCATTTAACTCCTAAAATGTTGAAAAATTAAGACTGAGAGAAATGTGGGTTCTGGGATGACTGGGTTATGTGCAGGACTATTTCTTGAGCATCTAGCTATCAGTAAGTGGGTTTCCACTCACCTGTTTTCATGTGCATTTTCAATTTGCATGTGGCCTGGGTGGAAATGTCAAAAACTCAGAAAAAAAAATATCACAACAAAGTTTCAACGCTTGGAGCAGATGGAAAAGTTAGTGTATCAATAAAAGGTTAATGCGACCAAGTGCAGTGGCACCCATGACTGAAGAATTGGCACCACCTACTGCTAATTTGCATTTTCTTTTGCTGACTTTCCAAAAAATTTGGTTAAGATTTGCATTGCATTTGGATGGTAACCCAACTAATGCGAGGGTGCCAACTGCTGTATAGTAAAGATGGATGATATGACAGCTCCCCAAAAGTGAAGCCAAAACATCTCAATCACCCCCCTGGTGGCTGGCTGCAGTATAGGTCATAAACCCCGCCACCTCCATGTTAGCAGACAGGACATCTACTTGGAGTACATGTCAAATAAATTGCTTCCAAAGATGGCTGATTTGTCATTTTAGGTAGTTCTTATCACGCTGATACATGTTCAAGTGTTCATTTTTCTTAACCCTCATAACCCCCAACAAGAAGTGAATAACCATATTTCCCAAAATGTTTTTAAAGAATAGTCTGCCACATAACTCCCTCATAAAACAGAGAATGGTTGTACACTTTGGTTTTTGTTGTTATGTATTAAACAAACAAGATATAATATCCTTATTAGTCTGCTTTAGAGGTCCTGGTATAGGCTTATCAACTTAGAACTGGGAGAGGCTAGCTGTTTCAACATTTAGAATAGAATAGAATAGAATCTTTATTGTTATTGTATGAGTACAACGAAATTAAGTGCATTTCTGGTCTTTGTGCTAAGCTAAGGCAGCCGAATGCAGCTACATTTAGCATAGACCTACGATGGTGGGATCAATCTTCTCCTCTAACTCTTGACAAGAAAGCAAATAACCGTATTTTCCAAAATGTTGAACTATTCCTTTAAAACAGGAATTTCCAGGTTCTGGGATGGTCGTGCGGCCTGTGTCTGGTATCGATTGAGAGAGTCTGAACGTCAGAATCAGCTCCGTGAAACAGTCGGAGCAGAGGGAGCATTTAGTCTTTGTTGTCCACCATCACAGTTATGTTTGTCCAAAGGCCCACTGGAGCCATAGACTTGAGTTATTCTACAATCCAGAGAGCGAGCCCCACATCAGTAACATTTATGGACAATTTAGAATTGATGTGCCCATTTGATCTCCCTCTTCACCACGAGGAAAACCATCTGAACAAACACGGATGGTGTAAGTTTATTGCATTAATGTGGATTCTTCTCTTCTGTTTCTCTTGCTCTCTCAAAAACCCAGACGACCTCTGTAGAATAACTCATAGTCTTGAACATGTCAGACACACATCCAAAGGCATCTGTCACATTTTCCACTCAGCAAGCAGAACTCTGTCAACTGTTTCCCTCTGGCAATAAAAAACATGAACACAATTCACTGCTAACAAAAGTGACAGGGAATTTATCATTTCAAAGGGACTTAGACAAACTGGTTTTATCTGACTGACACTGGCAGATCACCAGCTTTACAATCAATTAATCAATCAGTCAGTCATATAAGACATATGCACATGTGCATTTGTAACAGATTATTTTTGTAGGTGTCGGTTCAGATAGGCATGGAAACAGCTCATAGTATATGCAGGTGTGCTCCCACTCTCACCATTAACTGAAGAGAAGACCATTTGTGGTCGACACCCTGGTGTGTATCTATGGACTAGTCTTTCAATGTCCCTTGGAGACAGTGGTGTCCCAAAAGGGGTGCCAGGGGGGCCGTGGCCCACATTGCTGTCTTCAAGAGGCTGTGGCCCCCATGAAGGTAGTGGCATCTTGTGAATCTAGACAAGGTAACAAAGGCATTGATTGGTACCAACCATGTCTTCATAGCTTGTCAGGAAGAGGGCTAATTACCGCTCCAAAATTAAGCTAAATTTTACCAAGGAAACAAATGGCCATTTTCAAAAGCCCCTTTTACACTGCCTCTTCCAGGCAGGAATTTCACGCCATCATGCTGCCTCACCGCCCTGCTGTTCTGTATAGAAGATTCAGTTGCAGAAAGATGGACAGGATGGGTGTGATGTTGCAACGTGTTATGTGTGCGACCCACCACTAAGAGATTTAAAAAGCACGTTGTAGCCGTTAGCAGCTAACTCAAAGAAGAACAAGACTGGATGAAAATGTTGCAAACTGGGAGGACAATGAGGTCCAGGAGCTTCTTACCCTCCCAGCAGAGGACGAGATTAGCGGCCATTCAACGGAGACAGAAAATTATTGTTACTGTCGTGTTATGCCATTGTTATTGTTCTTGAAGCACTGCCAATGCATATGTTATCTGTCTCACTAAAGGTTGATGCTGTTGTGTAACACAAGTCACGCCTGTCACACCTCTTTTGATTCTGCGATGGAGAGGCCGATGCTGCTGTTGTTTGGTCCTGTGTAAGAATGCAAAGGCAGCATAAGGAAGGCACTTCATAGTGGCCCTATAGCGCTACCACTTGAACTCTCACCTCAAGATATCTGAATGAAAATGGGTTTCATGGGTACCAATGAGTCTCCTCTAAACTTAAGATACCTTTTTCCCCTGTGAATGTTTTGTTCCTTATAATCAATGGACTCCTTCAAATACAGCTGTATATTTGTCTTATTCAGGAAAAGGATAATCAGCCTACTTGAAGAGTAATAAATCTACAAACATGTTTAGATACAAAACAAATTAAAATAGGATAAGTGTGAAACTTAAAGGGAAATTTCGGTTTATTTCAACCCGTCTCCTATTGTCCTAAATTTGTTTCAAGTCACTAGTGACATAGAAATAATAGTTAGCATGTTAGCCGTTAGCCTAGATACAGCCGTAGCGTCAGACCTGTTAAAACGTAAGTGAACGGGCATCCCTTCAAGTGCAAAGTTAGTCCACTAAACAAGCTTTTTCTCCACAAAGGCTGCCTCATATCATTAGGATAAATGTCAGAGAACATATAGAAAACGACATGTAACGTTAAACATGTTGTCTTACCTTACCGGTGTGGTGCATTGTTTGTTGTTTACCATTTAGCTAAGGCTGCAACTGGTCCCATTCCTTGCAACAGAGGTATGATATAACATGATATAACAGCGCAAAAATCCCTGTAAAGTTTTGCAGCTGAGTGCAATTTTCCCTTTTTTGTGTCTGATTGCAATTATCCATGTGGCAAGGTATAAATGTTGCCTTTGTGCTAAGAACACAGTTGGCAGAACAATGGCAGAGAAAAAAAAAGAAAAGTGAAATTTCCAGATTATGAGCCACAGGTCCTGACCAGCAAGGTGCAGAGGCATTCATCCAACCTTAAGGCAAGGAATCTTTGCTGCCATAATCACTGAGCGTGAAGTCTGGACATGACACCCACTCATACTCTTAAATGCACTTTAGTTACCACTTACTCTGTGAAGACACTAAAAATTTCTGTAAAAGTGTGTGGCTGATCTCTGTTAATTGGACTATTTTTTTAGTGAGGCTCATTTGCATAGAAAGGAGCCAATTTTGCACCAAACGCATGCATATTACCTAATTTAAATACATGCAAATAGCACAGGAGTGCCAAAATGCTATTGGTATGGCAGCACAGTTAGGGTTACATTTCACCCTTTGCAGGTGCTTTGAGAATTATACGGTTCCTTTTTGTCTTGTTTGTTCAGATTTAGTGGCCGCATAAGCTGCGCAATCCTTCAGTGAATTTGCCGATCAGTCCCGTCCACTGGTAGACTCCAGTATCAGCCCTGGGGAGAGGGAGTGGACCCTTCCGTGCCATGTTCACAGAGGCATGTCACAGGCTATTTGTCATGGTAAGCATGTGTGTGTGAGTGTGTTTGGGGGAGGGGGATCACTGAGAAGTGGTCACATCTTAATTCCTATGGTGATCCTGTGGCCCTCCTTTACTGGCCCAAGCAAATCTGTTGTTGTAACTGTATTGCCTCTCCACAAATGTGACAGAGAAGAACACAAGTTCCTTGAAATGTGAGCATGACAGACTATGTACACTATATAGAGAAAGCATCATCTTCATGGGAAGATTATCATCTTGACTGTTTTCTACTATCTGTACATCATCTGACATCCTCCATCCTAGACCTCTTATTCAGATAAGAAAAAAACTCAACAAACCTTTTAATGAGACATAAAGAGAAAGACGACACCTCAGAAAAAGCAACAAAGAGGGGATCCCTTTATCAGGACAGACAGACATGCAATAGATAGCAATAATAAAATTATAGTATGGAAAATCTGAATGATGAACTAAGATGCAAATATACATGAAAAATATAGATCCAGAAGGACGTCAAACACTCCCAGGTGCTGCTAAAATGGGTAGAATCTTAGCCACATGACCTCCTTTTCAACATGAAGACACCATAAAGAGAAAAACCCCACGGGAGAAGAGATGAGGACACCATTCAGACAGAAAGAAAAGAGACAAGGACACATTCACACGAAAGAAGAAGAAGGCAAAGAGACAAGGACACCGTTCATACAAAGAGAAACAAGGCCAGCATTTCCACAGAGGGATAAGAGATAAGGACATCCTTCAAACGGAAGGAGGACAAGAGACAAGGACACTGTTTAATGAGATGGAGAAGAGACAGGGACGTTGTTCACACAGAAGGAAATGAGATAAGGGCACCATTTACACAGACAGAAAAGAGACATAAACACAAAAGAAAAAGAGATAAGGATACTGTTTACCCAAAGGAGAGACAAGAACATCATTCACACAGAAGGAAAAGACACAAGGATGCTATTTACACAGAGGGATAAGAGATAAGGACTCTATTCACACAGAAGAGAAACAAGAACACCATTCTTGCAGAAGGAAAAGAGACAATAATGCCATTTACACAGAGGGAAAAGAGATGAGGACAGCATTCACACAGAAGGAGAAAGACAAGGACATGGTTCACACAGAGGGAAAGAGATCAAGACACACACAGAGGGAACGGAAACAAGAACACCATTCACACAGAAAGAGAAGAGACGAGGAAACCACTTACACAGAAGAGCAGAGGACAAGTACAACATTCACGCAGAAGGAGAGGATATAGGGACACTGTTCACACAGATGGAGAAAGACAAGAAAACCAGTTATAGAGATGGTGAAGAGACAATGTCACTGTTTACACTGAATGAGAGGAGATGAGGACACTATTCACACTGAAGGAAAAGACATAGACCACGTTCACACACTGCAAAAGGGACAGGAACACCATTCACACAGAGAAAGAAGAGAGAGGGACATTTACACAGAAGTAGAGGAGATAAGGACAACATTTATGCAGAAGGAGAGACACAAGTACACCGTTGACACAGAAGGTGAGAGACAAGGACATCACACACATAGAAGGAAAATAATCAAGAACACAATTCACACAGAAGGAAAAGAGACAAGGATCCTATTAACACAGAAGAGGAGGAGACATGGGCAAGGTTTACATGGAAGGAGAGAGACAAGAACACCAGTCACACTAAGGAAATTGACTCCACCAGGTGAAATGAGGGGTAAATCTGGGGGTACATTGTGCAGCTTTGATGACTTGATGCATGATGGAAATGGGGATGGTTGTAGTAAGAGTGAGGGTTCTCTAAATCTGTTAGTATCTTATCCTTTATAGAGCAACACCTGGGAGGTATTATAATTACTTAATACTGAACAATAGTCCTCGAACCTTTTGCACTGGATTTTCAACATGTAGCTGCTTTGTGACTATTTCTGATGTGAAAAATAGAGATGTTAGACAGATGTGCTTTTAAAGAATGGTGGCAGAGCTCAAGTGAAATGAAGCATACGCCCAGGGGATCAATACACCCCAGTGTGAGTCAACAAGAGACACACACACAGAGCTCTCCTTCCTTCCAGAGAGGAAATGTTCAGTCTATAAATATTTGGAGTTTGCTAATTGAAAGAATCTGTGCAGCTTCACTTCTGGGGGGTTCTTTAAACACTGCGCTCATATGGACTCTTTGTATAGTTATCTGTCCCTTTGTTCATTAGTGCCAAGTGAAATGAGCTGAGGCTATGGTAAACATAAAGACAGCCCGACACACACACACTCAAGGACACAGATACACACAGGTTAGGTTTGTTCAGCCACTGGCATTGTGTGTTTGATAGTCTGAAGACCTTTTGTTTTGCTTTGCCATAAGCGGCACATGATCCTGCTTTCAGATTGGCATACTTGTTACACGCAATACAGGGCGGATGTACTTTTATGTAGGCAAATGCAAGCTGTCCGCTGGGAGAAGAGCAGACTGCTATGAAATTCGACTGAAAAACATGTTTGCATGTCACCGTGTTTGCATTCAGAATTAAAAATTCATGAACATAGGTGTTTTTTTTTTTTTTACTGTAGCACACACACATACATGTCTAGCTGTTTGCAGCCTATGGAAGAGACCCACTGAGTACTGCTAAATGAGACTATAGTGGGGGAATAGATTAATTAGCAAGTTTAATATAATTAAGCTTTGTCACACAGCCATTAAAGGAGAATCAAACTAATAGAGAGTAAAGCCTGCCATACATTAAGTGAACAGGCAGCTTTAGCAGACACCCTCTGTGAAGTGTGGAGGCTCTTTCAGCTTGACGCCTGCGTGTTACGTGTGGGTTTCACTTTTTGTGCAGCTCATTTAGCCTCTGACTGTAACATGTATAGCGTGATGTGTTTTTAAGCCCCTCCACTTAACATGCTAGACTGATTGTTCGACTATTGCAGCACGAGCTGTCGCTGATAAGTTATGCATAACAGCGCAGATGGGAGACGTGTCTGTGTGAAATGACATGTGACAAGGTGGATTTCAGATCACGTTCTATGCGTGCAGGAATCTCCCTTTCTTCTTATTTTTCTGCCTCTCAGACGGACTTTAAACACACCAAATCTTCTCTCATGGTCTTAATACCTCACGATATGCTCTCTGGGGGCCGCTGACATGTCTCATACCTGACTAAAATATGAACCATATAGGGATTATTGTAAATATAGTTCAGTCATGTGTCTGAATGCTTTTATTTTATTGTGTAACAGTATGTTTATGACATTAAAATTGTTCCATAAATTCTCCAAACAGACCTTTCTGCCATTATCTGCCCTAATTCACTAAGCCATTATTCAATAGTAATCTTGTTGTCCACATGAGTTCATTCACACACCCTGAAAAAGAGAAGCTGCCATTTGAAAATGGTGACTGATACTGGTACACCATGTTCTTACGACAAACAGAATTCAAGAGCAGTTTAATTTATAACTTGCCCTCTTGGCTAGTAAGTGTCTTTGGAGTTACTTAGTGTTTATTCAGTTTGGCTGTTTGAAGCAGCGTGCTTCAGAACCCAGGGGACTCATGGACCAAGGTTTCTGGACTAACATGGTTGTGCAAAGGCCTGTAATGGAGACCAACAGAGCTAGAAATCCAACAGCAGCCCTCGGTGGGCCACCTGATGACCCGGCTCGGGTGATCACACCTGCTCTTCTCCCTCATCAGTCACACAGTTTGTTGGATGGTGAGAAGACTGCAGCCGTCCTGCTGTTCTCAGGGGTGTTCCTAGCCCTTGTGGGTGTCACTTTCACCGCCATGGGCTGGTATCAGTATACATCCAATCCTAACTTTGAGTGGACCCAATTGCTGGGCCCCATCTTGATCTCCGTCGGAGGCACTTTTGCTCTTACCAGCGTCTGCAAGTTTGGGATCATCTCATGCTGGCCCTGCACACAGTGGGATGAAGAAGTGCTTGTAATGCCTGTGATGGAGCAAAACTCAGCAGGACATTCTTGTATGATAAGTGGCAGAAATCAACCAATCATGTTACACAATGCAGCGACAATGCTATGCATTCCACCTCAGTATAGCTTTACAGCCCAGGAAGTACACCAGGCCGTTGGGTTACAGCCTGGCAGGTCTGTGAATGGCGTCCTTGCAGCCTGTTCTCCACATGACGCTGTACGCTGCGTGGATAATGCAGCGTTCACAGCAGAAGAAGGCGGCTCAGCTCACAACACAGAAACAGATCGCAGATGAGGCAGGTAGGGAACGGTGCTTACGTGACAGATGTGTCTCCACCTTTTAAAGGAAACTGTTTTATTCCTGCTGAGGTCCTGCATTAATTAAACATGCTGTGATGATGAACATGTGGTTTTACAGGACAGGTGCATGCACCTAAAAAACAAAACAAAACACAGGTCATCAACATGCAAAGGATCCCAGTGAGGAGTTTCGCTTTTTACCCAAAATTGACACCAGAGCACATAAAACTGGCAGAGGAGGAAACTCAGTCTTAAAGGGATAGTTTGGATTTTCTGAAGTGGGGTTGTATGAAGTACTTATCCATAGTTAATGTATTACATACAGTAGATGAAGGTCGGAATGCTCCCAGTTTGGAGAAGCAGACAGAAATACCACTACAGAGGCTAAGCAATGTACTGCTGTAGATGGGGGTCAGCAGCAAAATGTATTTTAGCTACTTAATAGAAGGCCTACCAAAAAAAAATTCATTGTAAGTGGATGCTATACCGATAATATTTTCACTGCTTAATTTTTCCGTTTGAGAGCCCTTTTTTTGGCACTACATTTTCTCAACTGTAGAACTTATGTATTCCTACGCATCTCTCTCTTTTAGCTGCTCAGTCTCCCTCTGTAAACTTTCTTTATTTGTAGCCTATACTCTGGTACATAAAGGTATCCTCTTCTCTCCACAGGGAATGGCATTTTGTCTCCACTGTCATAATCACTTTAAAAAAAAAAAAAATAAAAAAAAAAGCACAAACATGCAACAGACGCCACCACCTCTAGAATTAGTGGTGGATTTGACTCTTTCTTTTGTTGTTGTTTTGTGTCTCTTTGTAGTTGTAAGTTTCTCTTTGAGGTTTTCTTTAGTGTAATATTGTGTCTTTTTTAGTCATTTTGTGTTTTTTTTTTTTGTAGTAATTTTGTAATGTTGTAATCTCTGTGAGGTAATCTTGAGTCTGTTATTTGGTTTGGGTCTCTCTGTGCCTGTGGTTGTTTTGCCAAGTCTTGTAGTTATTTTTGTCTCTTTGCAATTCCTTTGCATCTCTCAACGGTCTTTTTGTGTCTCTCTGTGGCCATTTTGAATCTCCTCCTGGTCAGAAGATGTTATTTTAACTGACATTTTGCAGGTGCAGTTTAGGGGGTCCCCTTGGGCCTGTGCCCGCTAGGCCCATTCAGTTAATCCACCCATTCCAGCTCAGTTGTGCTATTGCATAGGAATATGAAAGATTTACAGTTAAGAATATGTAGTGCCAAAGGACTGTGCTGTCTGACAGCAAGGTAAAGCAGTGAAAATTTTCTCAGTATAGTGTACACATAAGCTGATATTGTTTTTTTTTTAGGTGGGATTTTGTTGAGATATCTAAAATACATTTTGGTGCTGACCTCCATCCACAGCAGTACATTGCTTAGCTTCTGTCTGCTTCTTCAAACTGGGGACGTGCTGACTGACATCTACTGTTATACACAGACTATGTATCAGTACCTCATACAGCCCTACTACAAAAAATCTGAACTGTCCCTTTAAGTCAGATGTGAGTGTGTTAAACATTCACAGCTTCTCATTAAAACAGAGTGTGCCAGAGTTCATTTCTTATTAACCACAGGATCACTTTCCACTTGGCCCAAAGTGTTTTTGGCCGTCAGTACTCTCTCCGCCAATTATGGTGGAATGAATCTCTTTATAACAGTCAACACACTGATATTGATTCACATAAATGACTATGGTTTACAATGTGTCACATAAGTTCTGGTCACTCTGAAAAAGTAACAAAATAAAACCGTTTAGTTAAGAGGGGAAAATGTTGAGAAGAGATAATCAGTGCAACACTATTAGGCTTTTCATGCAATAAAATAAGCCTTGTGTCAATGAAATGAGGACAATTAAAACCCAAATAGTTTCTCACTGAATCATTCTTAGCTGTGTTGATATTCACTTCAGTCTTTCTGGCTCAGCTGTATCATCAAAATGTGGCCTGCACTGCACAGAATTAACACTATAGCGTCATATCAAACACATTTTACAGTGTTTATGTGCTTTGTAAAGGAAAAGCTAATTGTGGCATGATTTTCTGGTTCATCATATTTTCCCACCTGTTCCTAAACCAAGTGCTGAGGGAAACATAACATTGTGTATTGTCATAAAACAAAGTTTCTTTCCACTAATTGCAGGATCTCATGTATTTGAAATCCAATCAAATATCCTTGGACAGACGCTCCGCTGAACGCAAAGCTGCATTCCATTACTGGAAAGTTACAAGTTTTCACTTTCTTTTATTGTTTTTAGACGATTACTCCCAGCAGGTTTCCAGGAAAGTAATTCACTTTAATAAAAGCAGACAGCAGGAATAATACAGTTAACCTAGGATAACTATAAACTACTGCCCTGATCATATTGAACACATGCTCTGCTCACCAGCTCTCACTTATGTTGTCACAACTTCTGACCTGTTTCAGTGTGTTTCCACTGGTTAATGCCAAATAGAGGAATGATCAAGGGAGAAATTGCTCAACCTCAGTGTTTTCTTTTAAAGGGCAATCGGCTTCCTAACTTTAAGCATAACCAATGGGGCCTGTAAACATTTGGATATTAGCCAGCTCTTGTCTTAAATCCTGCCTGCTTGTTTGATTCCTTGTAGGACCGAGAGGACAGAGGATGAAAGAGGATGTGTTGACGAGAACGGCGCTGCCTGTTCACCTCCACCTGCATACGAGGACATCTACCCTTCCTTCAGCAAACATGATCTGACATAAGCACCTCCTGAATCTTGTTAGGAATTTCATGTCTTTCTCAGCTTCCTCTTTCTTTTTAATACGTCAAAGTGATTTGATAAAATGTCCTGCAGAACAAAACGTCCCCTGTATTTCACTCCACAGCAACACAAGAGGAACTTAGCCTGGGTCTCACTTTCCTCTCACAGCTGTTATCATGTACATTTACCATCATAATTATGTATGAAGTCATAAAATCCACTAAGATGCGGCTCCCTGGAAGAAAAACCTCATTAAAATGGAGATTTATGGACAGACTCAGCTCTATCAGAGGGGCTCTAAGGTTCTGGAAACTTAGAGATACTAAATTTATATTCAGCATAATAAAACACGTATTTATCCAGAGCTTGTTGTCTCTCAATAGCTGCAGAAACCACTGTACATGCCAGTTAAATGTTGGCAGAGGGAATGTGGACAGCCACTATCGCCTGAAACAAACATGGGAACAATTTGCTAGAGAAAACTTTCAAAATATTATATATAGTCTATATTTTTTTTCAATGCCACAAGAAAATTAGCTTCAAAATAGGAAGACATGATGATGTGCATTCACCATTTAGTTGTAACTGTTCACATACTGGCAGCTTTTCTCATACTGGTGTGTGGTGTTTAAAGACAAAACAAAAGTCAAAGGATGATCACCTCAACGTGAGCAAATCTGCAAATGACTAGAGTTTATAATCAAAATGAATATGCTGTACTACTCCTACTGCTACCTGAAGCAGTAGTAATAGCTATTGATAATAATCATAATGATAATAATGGTAATAATAATAATAATAATAATAATAATAGTAACATGCTAATTATGAGAGCCGCAGTCCACTTAGATGAAGCTGTAGTGTTGTGTTTATTTCCTTTTCCTGCAGGATCACTCAGATAAATGAACCAGCTTACTGAGGCGTTTAGTGTAGGTTATGTTTGCAGGATAAACACAAGTGTCACTGCACCACACGGGGGCAGAAACACTGAGGAAATCAATACACCTTCACCCACCGGGTCAGGTCAGGTGGTTTTACCGGGATTAGAAGCTGGAGTATAATGCATATCTTAAAAAGACGATGATTATCATAATAAATGCAAAAAAATGTAATTGGCATTAAATAAAACAATATTTGCTCATTTAAATCACGACTTAAAACCTTTCTGTTCACGTTGCAGTTTTTTTTTTACATTATGGGACTGTTCATTCATATCTTGCACCCCAACTAACTCTTATTCATCTGCTTCATTCACTTTTTGCTTGAAAAAAATAAAATAAATTCTATTTATTAAGGCCTTAAATGTTTGTTTTTTCGTATCTCACTGTACAGCACCTGTCTTCTTTTTCATGTCGAAAGGTGCTGTAGACTATTAATAAACTCGCCTCGCCTAAAATAATCATTGTTAATAATTAATGAGCCAATTGCCGTCTTCGTTTCGTACTTTTTCCTCGAAGTAACGCTCTGTGGATGGACACGTGGATAGAATAAAATTAAAAATAAATTGGGCGAAATAAATGAATGAATAATTTGCGTAAAGATAAAGTGCAGAAATAGGTCTGTATGCAGATACAGTCAGATCATGTCAGTGAATAGTAAAAAATAAAAACCCTCTATATCTGTGTTTATTAATTCATTCGTATTTAATTTGATTTAATTAAATTAAATAATGTATTAATTTAATCGTGATTGAATTAGGAGCCTTTGGAGAAAACACGTTTATTTAAACTGTATTTATGTATTTAGAACTTTTTTCCCTAGTGATACCAGTACCTAAAATTCTGCTTTGTTAATCACAGAAATCTAGATTAAAAATGAAAACTGTAGACGAAGCGACATTTTGGACTATATTTTGTGTCATGAGCTTGTCGGTGTGCTCTGCGTCATTATTTATGCTTTACGAGTCACAAGCTGAATCCCAGCAGCAGTGATGAAGTTTCAGCTGAGCTGATCTGTTAGAGGCGAGGTGACATGTCACTGTGCTCGGCTCGATAAATATTGACTCCATAACTAAAAGTATATTTTCCCCCAACACTTGCTGAAATCCCCCCTAAATTAACTGCCGACGTTGCTCCAAAAAAGCACGCGCACTCCAAATAACTCCCCCACCTCCCTAAAAATTGAAAATTCATAGCAATTTAGAAAACATCCCAAGACCTCCTTCAAACTTGTGCCGTTTGTCTGCAGATCTGAAACCGCAGCGCAATATGACTTTCATTATTTTTACAGCACAGTAAAATGCGGGTGGCCGACAGGGCCCATTATTTCACCATTCTGGAGCATTGGAGACGATTTATGAAAGTATTACGGAACATGTTGAACGATAACAACTCCGAAATAAAAGAGAGGCTGAAAAAAAGAAGAAAAAGTCCCATGAGAACGCGAGTCCTGATATGAGGGAGTGAGTTTTAGGGTTATGAATGGGTTATTAGCAGTCATTTTGTGGTTAATAATAAGGGAAACCACTTTATTATTTCCAGCTGGAGATCCTTTAAAGAGAAAAACAACAATAATTAATAATTTACAGTTATGTACAAAACACTGATTTGGCAATTAGCCTTTATGTCCTGAGACATGATGATGTCTGTAATGAGCTGGATAAACTCTTCTGCAAATTAAAAACTTACAGAGCTCATTAGTCTATAACATTAAAGCTCAACAGGTGTTTTTCCTTCTTTATGTATCTCTGCTGGACTGAACTAACTCTTACTCACTGTGTTTTTTTGTCACGTGTTTTCCAGGATGAGCGTGCATTGTGCGGCCACTAAAGTGGTTTGATTGTGCAGGAGGGCCCGAGCTGGAGGCCCTCTCACTAAACCACATGTGCTCCCAGCTAAACATTTGTGGACGGATTTGGAAACTACATCTGAGATGGCATTTTCCTTTTGAAATCAAAAATACCAAAGGGTCAGATAATCCCTCGAAATCATGATTAGACTAGAGTAATTAGCACTGACCTTGCTCTGCATGCTGGCAGCCAGTGGACACAGCCATTGTGTTTGCATTGTTACACCACCATACAGCCATATGGTGCATGCTAATAAGACTGAGGAGGCTTGGTCTGTGCAACTCACAAAACAGCTGAAGTTGGTGTTTAGACTGTAACCTGAGCTCATTGTGTGAGCATATTCCGTTAAAACACTGCGCTCAACATGGGGCTTTGTTTTGACTGACAGAAAACTGCAACATGTATAGCTGACCATAGGTGTAGATTCCGGGGTTGCAGGGGACACGTTTCCCATAATATTTCAAATGTGTGTATTTCTCCTCCCCAATAAAAACATGACAGTATCAGAGGACTTTTATTTTTAGAAACTGGTGCAAGAAATGCACAAACTGATGCATAAATATTCAACAGAATGCAGGAAATTGTTGGTTGCTCAACATTTTCTGGCAGAGGACTCCCAAACACCCATTTCAGATGTGTCCTCCCCCCAGTGTTGAAACAAAACCTTTGCCCTTGTGGCTGACACTGTAGACAAACTTACAAAAGAAACAGTTTACAGTCAGTTTTGTTTCAGCAGTTTTCCAACCTTCCAATTAACAGACACAGAAGTGTTCATTTAACCTTTTAACATGCAATTTCCTCCTTTTGTTCCACCTTATGTGGCTGTAAGGTGCATTAAATCATCTTATTTTACACTGACTGACTGTTATAACTCTTCACTGAAGATATATGATGTTAACACTGAGTGAAATCTTAAAACCAAAAGATTCTATATTTTCTATGCTTGCACTATGCCTTTAAAGCGAGATATTAAATTCAAATCTTTCATTCACATCTCCCGAAAATGTAGCCTGACATATTTGCTTTCTTTGGAAACTTTCTCATTTAGAAAGTTAAGAAAAGTTTGTACCATTTCTGGCTGCGCACAGCTCAGTTTTTATGACTGCTCCACTGCAGGCATCTCTGTTTCAAGGGGTTACTTCTTCTCTTAACCACTGATGAACCTACTGACTTATTAAGTAAATGATCAGCAGTAAGCAACGTATTTTTTTTTTTTAAATATTTGCATTATGTAACCAAGCTTCCATGAAAGGGTTACTCAGATAACAAAATAGATGTTTTTACTTACCTTTACTCACTCCATGGGCGTAGATTTCAGGGGGGACACAGGGGATACATCCCCCTCAATATATAGTGCATGTGCAGTTGTCCCCGCAATAAAAAAACATAACGATAAAAATAAAGTAGCAGCAGTCTTTTATTTTGATGAAATTGAAGACATTTCCTCTGTAAACTGATGCAGAAAAGGCATCTTAAAAATGCATAAAAATTCACCAGAATGCAGGAAAACACTCAAAATCTCTTGGGAAAAGACCGAACCCCCTGTTTCATATGTGTCCCCTCCAGTGTTGAAACAAAACCTACGCTCTTGACTCACTCACTCAGGCAATGATTCCCAAACTTTTTTTTTCTTTTGACCCCATGATACAAAGTGATTGTGACCTCTTGTCACAGGTTGCACGTATTTAAGCTCGGAGCAGTTCTGTCAGAGTGATTATCTCTTCTTAGATTGTTTCATTTAAAGAATTTTTAGAGGCTTAAAGAGGTAACACTGCACAGTTTTCACACGAAACAGCAGCAAAGACTGGAGAATAGTATGAAAATATAAACAGAAGTAAACATGGATTTCTACAGCAGAATTAATTTTTTTATGTATTTTTTGAAAAAACACTACTTTGAGAAAATGGTCTCTACGAAAAAGTGTTGACAAAGGGTTCTGTTGAGTAGCAAATACACTTTCTGAAAAATAACATGTTGCAATTAAATTTTTTTATTACGTACTTCTTCATTAATGTGAGTGTCACAAACAAAGCTCCACTTATTTTCATTAGATGGAAATCACATGGACATATATTTAAATCCTGGACAAAGAAAACCCAAAGTTTCCTCATGCCTTGACACCAGATGTAAAAAGAGGAAAAAATGTTTTATGCATTTAAGTGTACCGACCCTTTAAATGTCACATGCATGTGTGGAATTGGCTGTATGTGAGGAAAACTTTTAACCGAAATGACATTAAAGCACACAAGCTTCTGTCAGGACATTATTTTGACGGGGGAGGCAGATCTGGCGAGCCTCATTCACATATTCCTCTGCAAGTCCCTCGTGATTATTTTTAGCAGCTGAAAGTGGCTGTTTTCAAAATAAGTTCCTGACCATATATCAAAAGATCCCAGTGCCACAGTGGTGGGCTCGCTCTGGGTGCCTGCTTTCATTTCACTGTGTGGGTGTGTGTGTGTGTGTGTTTGTGTGTGTGTGTGTGTGTGCTACTTCTAGAGCCTGTGCAACTACAGGGCATGAAGACAGGGGACAAATGGATTCCATGTTTGCAGGAAAACACGCTGGAGGCACAGGAAAACTTTGTTGTTTATGAAGAACACGTGAAACCAATCAAATCTGAATTATCTTCCTGTTGTTCCAGCTTTTGTCGTTTGCAGTTTTCAGTTCGCTCGCCAGCAGTGTCACCACCCAGAGAGCAGGTCTGTGTCTGTGCATGAAAGGTAGATAGTTTACTAGACCCACACACAGTTAACTCACATGCACCCGGAGTCTCACACCGCACACACGCATTAAGTCTTTTCACTGTCACTGTCCCTCTGAAGTTTATTTGACTGGTTTGTCACTTTCATATTAAAGTCCTCAGACTTTTTATTGTGTTTCTTCTGGTGGGGAAGGTGGTGAAAATGCAAATTATCAGCTTTTTTTAAATCCTTAAGAAGCAGGAAAAACAAACTCATTTACTCTTGTTTTTTTGTTTCTCTTCCTTTAGCTTCCTCGCACACACACGCACACACACACACACACAAGCAGACAAGTTTGCGAGAGGAGCGTCTAAACCTCAAGGGGATTTGATAAATAGTCAGCCCACAGGAAATGATTTGCAGACCTCCTCAGCATAATAACCCATTTACATACTCATCCTTGTATGGAGCTGTGCTGCACACACAGAAACACACACACACACACACACACATGGAAAAACACTTCTCTCTAACACACACCATATGTGTAGACAAAGGCACAACAGGTACGTGCAATAACTTGGAGACATGCTTACATATGCAAATACCCAATAACTTGCCTGGAAAACACACACACACACCCTCACACACACACACTTTTTGAGATAGAGGCTGAGATGCCTGACGTGACCTAATGTGGGCAAACTATCAGCTTCACTCAAGTCATTTTTCATTTTTTATTGACTGCACGCCAACGACTGCATGCAGCTATGATAAAGTCATCTCCCCTTCTCTTTCTCTCTCTAATAACTTTCCCCTCACAGATTTTTACAGCCCTCCCCGGCTGCACCTCAAGGAGCAGGTGTTCAGCTCATTCAGCGAGAGCACAGCGAGGTCAGCTTCATGTGCAACGTTATTGGAAATAACCATATATGTATTATGAGGGCAACCACAGTGGATTTTACTGTGTTCTGAATGCTATTACATGTGTCCTGTGTAAGGGTCTGTGCTTTGTCCCACCGCAGGAGGACATGTCATGTGGAAAAAGAGTTCTGAGACGATTACATTTATGAAGAGAATTTCATTTTGTGAATGATAAGGGGCTCTAGGTCTCATGAGAATTATATATGACTTTAACAAGTATGAGCCTTTACAGGTGGGGTATCATATTGTATATTTCATTGACACATGCAGAAATTATTGAGTGTCAAATGTATGTACACTGAACTTTGAGGGTTGTCTAACTGAACACAAAACACATTAAACAAAAGAGCAAAGGAGACATTTTTTCAATCGTGTCCAATCTGCAAAGTACTAAAGGCAAAAGATTAAAAACCAACAATAACAAAAACAAAGGGTAAAACCAGGCTGTCACACAATTTCCATTTAAAGGAGACACAGCAGAACTGCACTCATACCTTAAAATATTGAGCTGCTTTTAAAATATAATTTTGACTTATATCTATTTACGTTATTTTAACCCTTGTTAAGATTGCTATGATTTCTGTTGCCTTACTTTCTCATTATGAAGCACTTACATAATCAAATGTGTCCTCCTGCCCAAGGACACGCAAGTGTATCTCAGAAATTCAGACTGACAGGGACGTCTCCTGGAGGGATATTTAAGGGATTAAATCAACCAATCAGAAGTAAAAGGAAACATGACTTTTAAGTTTTTAATCTTGCTTAAATGGTTATAAATGGAACTTTTTATTTATTTTTTTTACATTAGACCTAACCCTCCACAGTATATCCTACAGAAAGCAGTCAGACTTTTCAAAAACATGAAAGGACAAACTGCAATAAATATATACTTTATACAGTATAAACTGTAAACCAACCAGTATTTTACTTTGTTGTTTCACTCTGCAACAAACGTTACAACACCTGCACCTAGTCCCTGATTATATATCGATTACTGTGGGAGTAAGAGTATTAAAAGTACTAGCATCTATTAACTTTACAGTGCATTATAGTATTTAAATCATTATATAATAATACTATATCACTGCCATAGCATTGTATTTAATGTTATGGCATTATGCGCAATATCATAGTATTCTATTCCATTTTTATTATGTATAGCGTTGTATTATTACTGTATAGTGTGTGCTAATATACTGCACATGTATATACGATTATATATAATAGTATATACTTTATTCATACCAACAGAGCAGGGATACTCAACGTGCTTTGCCTGGGGGGCCACTTTGCAAAAATGTCAGGGGCAAGGGGCCAGTTAATAAACAAATATTAATGATAAATATATCATTAATTAGCCTGGACCTCTGTCTGGGGATCTTGGGGATCCTCCACTGGCACTTTTTTTTTTTAATTTAAAAAACAAAACAAAACAAAACTATTTTGATGCTTTTTTATGCACTCTGACACATTCAAAATACACATACACACACAAAAAAATAAATAAATAAAAATCCCAGCATGAAGCAGTTTATTATTAGTGTCAATTTGAAAATGGCAATGTCAATTTTTGCACAAATATTTGCACAATTTACTTATGTAGTCAAATATATATATATTTTTAATGTCATCTCTCTAATTTCTTGAAATGTTATCAAATATCATGATTATATAATGATTATTATGATCATTTCTTGTCTCCGTGCTGCTGTAATGTGAACTTCCCCTAGGGATCAAAAAAGTCTTATCTTATCTTACAGTAGATAAATAAATAATATAAGGCTTAAACAGTGTAATAAACATCATACTGATGATTATATATTTAGCAGAAAGAAGCATGTTGTGAGTTCAGTTTATCATCTTCCAAAGTGGTTTCAAGGTGGGAAAGAATTCCAAAGCAGGTCCATTTATAGGAAACAGATCTGCTGCATTAAATGTAATGTGGCTTTAAATTTTAAACTTGCTGACGATTTACAGAAATAACAATATCAATCCTCACAACCTCATTCTTACATGATCCTCGTGCTCATGTTCTCTCACTTATCACAGAGTGGACACCTTTGTGCTCAACAGCCTGACACACTGAGCAGATTGGTCCTGTTTTCATTTTAGTCTTTAGTATTTTAATATATGATATTATTATAATAACGTGATAGTGAAGATAGTTGAATATATTTTGGGTGGAAATCATATCTCATTACTATTTGATGCTGCAGTGAAAGAAACTGCAACACAAAGCAAACAGTGAGAAATTATTAATGGTGAGTTTATTTACTGTTTGAATGATGATTAATCAGTGATTTAGTCAAACTCCCCAGATGGTGAAAGGAGCTTTCCTGGTCATATGAAGCGAAGCTGAAAGGACAGAGACTTACTTATTTGGCTGAGCGATGCCCCAGAAGGATTACTCTCCCAGCTCCCAGGTTTCCATTCCTGCCCTGTCAGTGAATACAACAGTAAGTATAACATTTCACACTAACAGAAATTAGGAGCAAGGAGAAAAGTAAACATGGGAGAATTTGGGAGCTGGGTATTTTGGAAAAGAAATCCTGTGTTTGTATTAATATTTCACCTCTGGGAAAACTTCTGTCACTGACAATTTAAAGGGCATGCAGCCAACATTATGTCAATTTGCTGTTACGGTGGTATTTATGACTTTATTGAATTAGGGCAGAAAGTCTGCGGTGGGTCGAGATGTTTTGGGGCGGGTGGAGAGGCGAAGAAAGAGGAAAAAAAAGAAGAGCGAGGACGGAAAATGAGGACTTATTTTTGTTTCAAATGTGTTTCCGTCCACATATGGTCCTTGTTTTGGCCTATATACTGAGAATCTCAGAGCTGACCCATGACCCAGCTCCTCAGACTAACATGATTCTGGCTGTCTCACTTTGAGTTCAGTTTGACCCCGAGTCCCCGAAGTTCAAGGGTCACCTCCAGGGAGCAGCAAATTAACCCAATGTGTCAAACCTGGCATGACACCATGTTCAGCCGAGCTCTGCTGTTTTAATATTCTCATTTCCACTTGCATGCATTTGATATAACGCCAGTCTTTTTTGTGGGTTATTTTAAATTCTGCGTCTCTTCAAAGTTTATGGTGTGTGGCTAATTTCCCCCCTCATCCTTTTCTGCTGAAAGCAATCACTCTCTGTCTCAATTCTCTGTCTCTTTTCTTTCTTTGACATCTTCTTCGTTTCTTTTAGGCAGGACCTCTCCTTCTGATCTTCCCTCTTTCTCTCACCAGTTCTCTCCCAGCCTCAAATCCTTCTCTCTCTCTGTGTCTGTCCCTGCGGTTAAAGACGTTTCAGTTCAGCTGTCACAAATTATGTTCGCCTGCCCAGCTGTCAAAACAGGGGGGTGTCCCTTTCATTCCACCTCACATACTACGAAAGGAGATGGGAGGGAGGAGGGCTTTAACGCCCGTGTTTGGACACAAGCAATTATCTCTAATTATTGTTTTTCTTTTCAGTTTCCCTGTCCCGATGGAGGTCCGACGAGACGAACATGCAATAATCCGCTCCAGTCGTCCAGAATCAGCGGGCCTTCGGAGTCCAGGCTCGGTCCTGGGACTCTGTGGCTTTCATCTCAATGTGAGTCAGGAGTTGATTCAAACATGGAGTGATGGGAGAATTAACCCCTGGGACCCAGCTTTCAATGGGCTCAGCTAAGAGATTATATGTGTTGATGGCAGGCTTTTATATGAACTGGGCTTTCAAAACTTCAGCTGTTAAATCAAGGCACAGGATCTTCACCTTTACGTCTTTAGTATATGCACCCCCTCTTCTCCCTCCCAGCACCTCAAGTTTTGTCTTTCTACCCTTAAACTGTGCGTGAGACAGGGTAACATTGCTTCTGAAGTGACACAGCCCACAACTTCACAAATTATACCGTACATGTTCAGAGCTGAAGGACTCTCATCAGACTGCCACTGGGAGTTTACGTTCGATGTGCAGCCTCAGATTCCCATGACCATCGCCGAGCCTCTGGGATTCAAGCTCTTTTTAGTGCATGTGAATATATGTGAAATAGCGTTTGAAAGTAAATGCACAGAAACATGAAGAGAGGAACAGAAACATGCAGCTGATGTCAGACGAATTGGATCATCCTCGAGATTTGTAATTAGTTTGAAGCTGACATCTTTGGTGGTCCGCGCAGGCTTCTAAAGCACGGCAAGGGGAAAAAAAAAAAATCCCCGTCCGTCTTCGCAGACTTGTACAACATGTTGCATGCATCCTTTGGTTTCCACATCCATGCCAAAGCCAAAGGATGTTTTGGCAAAACAAAAAGCCACACGTCTCAAATGTGACTGACACGAGGGATGTCAAGGGGAGAAAAACAAGAAAACAAAAGAGGAGACAGCAAATGAGTTAAAGTAACTGTAGAAAACACAGAACAGGAGACGAGTTCAAAAAACAGCAGTTGCAGGTTTGGATTTCACTTTCCTCAGATTCCAAAGAATATGGCATCAGGCTTAGCCTCTGTTAGCCTGACCTCTGTCACATGTTGTCCCTCACTCTCCTGGAAATGCTCCCCGCTGAGACTGTTTATGCCTCTTAAAGGCCCGATCCCACCAGCATTTTAACACAACATTTTTTTTGCGAATTAAATTAATTTCAGTGGAAATCGCTGGCAGGGGGCAAAGTAAATCCATGCAAATTTTTTCACGTCGAGGTTAGCTTTACTCTAAAATAGCAAGCTGTCTTGACAGGGCTGACCTTTCAGGGAATGGAGAGCTTGAGAGTTGAAAATAGGGGAAACTATCGTAGCTTATCAGCTGTGTGTTGTATGTCCACTGTTATGTTAACCTATATTGTTGCAGTACAACCTGATCCACAAAAGAGACATGGTTCTTAGACCGGAGTCTATGGTAAAAATATGCCTCTTAAAATACATTGTGTGTACTTACATCTTCCTGTTAACAACAACTTATTAGCTTGTTCACTGACAGTATGTTCACAAGCTCATCTATATTGAATGATTTACAATCCTGAGATGTCTGGGGGACTAAATGGAAAAGTATGGAGAAAATATAAAGACTTTGACTGACTAGCACTAGCATGTTCCTGGCTAGCCATTAGCTTCAACAGTGGTTCGCAAAACATTGCCTACCTACAAGTAGTTTCTACATCACCCAGCCATTGCACTACCTATTTAGCAAAGATACACTTATTAATTTTGCTGTGCCAATTTCTGGTGTGACTTGGCCTTAAAGGGTAAGTTCAGCATTTTTCAACCTGGATCCTTTTTTGCCCATGTTTTTGTGTCCAAGTGACTGATGGGAACAACAGTTTTTGAAATTGGTCCAGTACTGAGTGAGACCACTGCAGACAGCAGACAAAACAAAACAAGCTGCAATGTAACTACTTGGTTCTTCTTTGTACTGTCCATTTACGTCCACTAAAAGTGTGCCACTGCTCAGATTGTTATTCTAAATGTCTGACAATTAATGGGAAGGATCTCTACAGAGATGGACCTTTTTGGTAAAGAGTAAGATGCTTTTTATTTGGGTAGAAACAGACCCAAAATCCTTACAGCCAAACTCACCAGACTCCAACTAAATAAATAGGCCTAATAATTTTAGCATAGTAAAACACACCTCATTCAGTGTTGACAGAGATAAAATAAAACTCACAAAAGCCATCATGGCCAAATCTTTTCACTGTTCTGACAATCACCAAGTCTGCTTTGGTTTTAATAAACCCTTAAATCATCCAGATATGTGTAACAATTAGCTAGCTATGTATAGCCAGGCTAAAACTGCTGTTTATATAAATGGAGTCTGGTGGGTTTGGTGATGGCGATTTCAGGGCTGTTTCTGGTTGAACAAAAAAGATCTTACTCTTCAACAAAAAGGTCTATATCTGTAGGGCTTCTTTCCATAATGTTGTCAGACATTAAGAATAATAATATAAGCCCGTCAGTGGCAAAAACATCCACTTTTAGTGGATGTACATTGACGTTGCGAATATGCCCCAGTTGTTACATTGTGGCCTGTTTCACAGCTGCCAGCTACAGTGGTCTTGCTCAATACTAGACCAGTTTCAAAAATGTTGTGTTCTCATCAGTCACTTAGACACAAAAATATTGGAAATAGGACTCGTGTTAAAAAATATACCAAATTTACCTTTTAATCCAGTTCTGGTAACAATCTAGTACTATCTGTTACCTGCCTCTATCAACAACAGGGCTGCACAATATGGTTGAAATGTGCACGATACTAAAGATATTTTCTGATATCGGTATACATCAAGACAAAGTATGCAAAATCACTTATAAAATGTTCAAATCAATGAGTCCTTTCTATCTAAGAAATACAGAAAAGACAGCATGGAAGTTAGCTTATATGCAATTTAACATCTGAATCCAAAGCTGGTCGTGACAAATCCAAACCTCATATTGCATTTGGTCACATTATAATATAAGCCTCTAAATGTAATGTTCATTTCACGGACCAACGAGATAAGTATATATGGTACATTCACACATGTAAGAGTATATATGCTTCTTTTTGTGTGGAATAATTTTGTCTCTGTAAAAGTCATCTATGTCACTGAAAACCACTAAAGCGAGCTCTGCCTTATTGAGTTGTGAGCCTTCCATGTGCTTGATGCATTGAGACCTCGATCCTCCCCTTGGGTTTTCCCTTAGAGAGCCAAAATGGCATTCATGTAGTAGCACGTGAAGGATAGACACTTAGAATGAGTATTTCCAAATGTGATAAAAGAAGCTCATTTAAAATTGTTGTCAGCAAACAAACAGCCCGGTCCCAGGAAGAAATGTTGGCATTGTACAAACTGTTCAAGACCAACAAACTGGTTGTTTTTTAGCAAGACTTTAGCATTTCCGGCCTTGATTGTGCCACATATAACTGCGTATTCTAAGCCCAAACATAACCTTTTCCTAATCACAACCAATTGGGTTTTTATGCTAAAACATAAGCACACGATAACCACGTAAAGTTTCAGCCAGTGGTGTAGTGGAGGGCATACGCAGGTATACGGCGTTTACCCACCTCTTTTTCTGTCAGCCAATAAGCCACTGGAATGTATATATAAGAGAGTATACCAATTTCCTCTTTGCAACCTATCCGTCTACCTAGTAGTGCCCACCTCATCAACTACCACTACACTACTGGTTTCATAACTATAGTGTATAAAGAAATGATAGACGTAGCTTGTGTGACATCACCCATTGGTTTTTGGACTCCCGCTTGGAAGTCTTGAGTTTGGCATTAGGCTGTGGCATCTTTTTTTGTTTGTTTGTTTTGTTTTTGAAGCCAGAAGTGACAAAATTGGACAAGAATGTGGAGCTGTGGAAGAGCGAGAGGTTGATCCCACTGACATGCCAAGGAAACTCAACAGAAAGTAGCAAAGCAGCTCTTCCCTTAATTATGTGTAACTTTAAGCATTGATAACATCTAAACTGGTAAGTTATAGAAAAATGAACCCTGTGTACAATTGTCATGAACGGGAAAATTAGCTACAGAGACCAAAACTGTGTTTTTCTACTAGGCTGTAAATATGTTTATTTCTGCTGGAAAGCTGAGAATTTTAACTTGGGGGTCGATGGCGACTGGCTCCACTGGAACCAGCCTCAAGTGGTTATTTAAAGAACTACAGTTTTTGGCACATCCATGTTGGCTTCATTTTTCAGCCCTGGAGGTTGCTGCTTGGTTTCCGTTACATACAAAGGTACATATATTATATAGCGAGCCCCTAAAGTCCCGAAAGGTGATATTTTCAAAATCTTGTGCACACAAGATCACCTTTGGGATTTTAGGACTTCTGTACATTTCCGGAATTGGCAGAAACGTACAATGCCAACATCAATTCTGGCGATTGGGTTAAACTACATTGACATATCGCCTTATTATGGTTGATATGCTGTATATGTCAGCGAACAGTTCCTTATTTACACATCCAGCATGTAGGGAACAACATTCATATGGAGCTGTGTTTGTGGCAACCTTGTTAACCTACAGTAAGTAAGCCCATTCACCTTTTAGCTCCGTTTTAGTCTCCACAAACATCTGAAGGAAATATTTGGCACTTTAGCTGCTTCCATATTTAGCAGCTAGTTGCTAACTTTGTATGTCCAGTGGTGTTAGACAGATAGCTCACAAAGGGCTTATTTGAGATTTTTTGCTGAAAACAGTTGTCTGGTGACACAATGTAATCCATTGGTAATATAAACAAGTGAAATCGAGTGTTTTCATCTCATTTCAGCCAATTGTAATACCCTATACTGAGCTTTGTGCTGCTATGTCTCCCTGCCCCATCCCCCTTCGATCCTGCCACCCCCTCCCCATCTTCACATTGTCCCAAAGATGGTACCTCTTGGCTGGTGTCACATCCACCCCCGCCTTCCCCTCCTCTAATTCCTCTCTCCTACGGTCTGATCCACCCTTTTTTTGTGTCCAGAGTCTATAGTGGAGACATTACATGGTAAATCTCTATTGTCCAGCCTTGGACTCTGCGTGTAATCTCTCTTGTCAAAGGGAATATTCAGCGATTAGCCCCCGTAAATTACAAGGGGTGATCAGTGCGTCAGTTCAGCCCTCATTAACTGCTAACAGGGCTTCATCAGAACCACCCACATTACAGGGACCTTCAACCTCTCACCCCTGACACCTGAAACTTTCTCACATCAGCTCCCTAAATGCAGATTTCTTTCTTAATCAGAAATACTCTTCTTTCTGTGTCGTCTTGAGGCATCTGGGCAAGACGGGGTGATTAAAGAGCGAGCTGCAGTGGTTGTTTGAAAGAGGATAAAAGATCCCTCTGGCGACTGGTATCAAAGTGGCATCATGCTGTAATGAGCAGGTTGTCACTGCCAGCCTGACATCATACTTGCCACCCTGGTAGCCTCCCATCTTTAAAACTTGTTGGTGAGGAAGAAAAAACAAGGAAAGGTGTCATTCAGCGACACGACAGGCCCCGTGCTGCGTTATCACAAGACCACCCATCTGTTACATATGTTGGACAAACAGAAGAGTTTCTATGTGTAATATCTAGCAGATGGAGGTCGGCTGGTGGAGAGGGCACATCAGAATGGGGTCGTCTATGATGTTGGTCAACTGGTCATTTCTCCCGGCCCATTAATCACCTGGGATCGCTATGTTTTGTCAGCTTTTTCCAAGTTTTAGGTTTCATTTGCCATGCTTTGAAATCAAACACACCTGCCTGCACACTCCCAGAAACAAGGCTTTTTCTGACAAACATGCATAACTGACGTCTACTCCAACCACCTTGCATGATACATGCTTACATGTTGACACTGTAGATATTGGTTACATGAATCCTTTTTGTCCATTTTCTAGAGCTCATTATTTTTTTGTCACTTTTTGCCCATCCTTCGCGCTGGCTCAGTCACCAGAAAAAAATGTTGGCATTGTATTTTTTTTTTGAAAACCACGGTTATGTAACATAAGTCCATTTCATACTTATCAACATTTCTAAAGCGACTGATTACATGTGTATGAGCCGGCTTTGTCATTGGGAGGTGGAGGGGATGGGGGATGGCGTGGCACCTGGGAGAGACACCAAGACCAACAAAATGGGTAGTTTTAGTAAGATGTCAACATTTCCAGCCGTGATTGTGCCACCAAGAAAGGATGTTTTAAGCCAAAACATAATCTCTTTCCTGACCATAACCATGTGGGTTTTGTGCCTTAACATAACCACACTATAAACACAAAGCAAAAGTAAAGAAACTTACAGTTTCAGCATATCCGCTACATAATGATGTACAAATGTTATATTTACATGGTTTGCAGAAATGCACAATGCCAACATTTACTCTGGTAATTGGGTTATTTGCACAGTGGCTTCAGGGATAGCACTGTTGGTCTTTCAGGTGGTCATTCACCACTTTGGTCCGAACTCAAACAGCTCAACAATTACCAGATGATTTCCATAAAATTTTGAACAAAAATTCACGGTCCCCAGAGGACGAATCCTGACTTATTCTCTAGTGCCACCAGCAGTTTAAAATCTTGATTCATGCTATGAAATGACATTCACGGTTCCATAATGATTTGATTCCCTGACTTTTTTGTGTCACTACGAGCTTCACATTTGAGTGAAATGTCTTGTCAGGTATTAGTTGCACTGCCATTAAGTGTGGTACAGACATTCATGTCCCTCTTAGGATGCTGGGTAAAAATGTTGGTGATCCTCTAATTAAATACCTGCAAAACCAATGTTCCCTCTTTAGCTGTACTTCAGCTGTAGCAAATGCTAGCATGCTAACACTTGAATCTAAGATGGCTGACGTGGTAAACATTGTACCTGCTAAACACAGCCCAATTGCCAGAAAAAAACCATGAATGTTTCTGAAAATCATTTTCATATGCGTCATATCAACATTTTTGAAGTGGCAAAGTTCTGATTGCATGTATATGAGCTGACTTTATCACTGGGGATGAGGGGATGGTGGATGATGTGACACCTAGACAAGTTATAGACCACTGTTTGAGACCAACAAACAACATGACCGGTTGTTTTTAGCGAGTCATACGCGGCATTTCCAGACGTGATTGTGCCAGCAAACTGTGTATTTTAAGCCTAAACATGATCTTTTGTGGTTTTGTGCCTACACATAACCACATGTTAACCACATCGTTGTTGAAACGTAAAGTTTCAATGTATCGGCTACATAATTACGTACAAATGTCACATATCCGTGGTTTGCAGAAAGTTGAAATGCCAGCATTTGTTGTGGCAACTGGTTTGGCTAAACATCAGAATGTTAGCATTGTCACTGTGAGCATGTTACAAGTAGTACAAGTAGCATCAGTATTTGGCTCAAAGCATCTCTGTGAAGTAGCTACACCTTCAGAGGCATGGCTGTAGACTTTGAATTGTCAAATGAAGCTTTATCTTTCTAAATATGTAGCTAGTTTTTTTTGTTTTGTTTTGTTTTTTTGCATAATTTCCTGGTGTAGACTGTCTGTTTTTAAAAAGAATGTAAGATAATGCATGACATCTTGGGTTTCCATTCAGTGTATGCAATGAAGTTTTGGAACAAGCAGGCATAGAATATGCTGCACATGTGATATTGTTATAGTGGGACCTTTTTTTAAAATTTAAAGAAAAACAAGGGAAAATGTGACTGGAAAATCAAAAGTTCACAAGGTGAACTTACACTGTGATAGACTCTGATCATGTCATAAACCCACAGACTCTGAACCCACATGTGAAGATCCTTTTGTGCTTTTGCCAGTGGCTTACAGACTGTGGACAGATTTAAGTGATAAGTGCAGAAATCTTTCAGGATGAAAGAGGAGCTAGTTGCCACTTTCCCTTCCAAAAGCTGCAACATCTTACAATTCACCTTTCAGCCTGTCGTAAAAATCACTGCTGAGAGTTCAAGTATAATAAGACATGAAAAACACAAAGGAAACTGATACTCTTCAGAGTTCTCATGGTGTCGAGACTGTAAGGAAATGAAGAGTTAGTTTCCCAAATGCTGAATACCAATTTTGGAAAAAAATGTTGATTATTATCAGATGTAGAAGAGACAGTCTGTTAAGTTTTAACACATTGTAAACCAAACACTTCAGTGTCTCACTGTGCTTCTAAAAGACTTTTTTTTTTGTCATCGCTTATATTGCAAGAAATTGTGATGTTTTTTCAAGGTGTGATTTTAGAACAAAAATTCCATATTTACAGAGTTTACAATAACAAACTGAGCCCAGGAGTCTGTTTTTTATTGCTCTGCATTGTATTGCACTATCATTGATGAGTTGATTGAAGTGAAATTTAATCCAAGCAGCATTGTTTACATGGAAATCTGCCACTAACAATGCAAACATTTCATCTTTCATGGCTGAAGATATTTATTAGGCTGTCAGCAAGCGTGGGGCTTTCTCCCACTGCTGCTTTATTATTTAATCAATTTAAGAAGCCCTCCCAGCATGTCCCTTTAATTATGGTTTTCTTTGTAGTGATGTGTTCAAAGTTACAGCAGGGAGATTAAGCTGTAGGAGAGAGGAAATGGATGTTTACAAACATGATAACCGTTAATAAAATGCCTTGATTTATATCAGACTGTTTGGGATCTTGACATATTGCATTAGCATTTGATTTACCATGTGCATGTGGGGTGTATGGGTAGACCCTTTTATTATATGAAAGAAAAATGATGTTCTTTATGTTGTGGGCCTAACTAAATTTCCAAGTATATTATATTTCAAACAGTGACAGATTTTGGTAAATGTATTAAAGGAACACTTCATCCCAAAATCAAAAATACGTATTTTTCCTCTTACCTGTAATTCTCTTAATCAGGCTAGATTGTTATGGTGTGAGTTGCAGAGTGTTGGAAATATTCGCTGTAGAGATTTTTGCCTTCTCTCAGATATAATGGAATTAGATGGCACTTGGCTTGTTGTGCCAAAGTGACATTTTTTTTACACTCAAAAGCAGTGTGTCCTGCCGGAAATCATGACCCAATTACTCAAGACAATCCACAAACCTTGTAGTGAGCACTTTCTAGTCTGAACAATTTTCTTTCTACCAAACTACATCTGCCAACCATATCACCAAGCAGAACTAGCCTGCATCTACAAGAGGCTCACGTTTGTGACAGCACGAGATGTAAACGTAAATGGCATCCTCCTAAGCTGAGCTGTAGTGTAAGCTAGCTGAGTGGTGTGAGATAAACTAGTATCTTTTCAGTCGATATCTCCAACACTCGGCAACTCACACCAAAACTTGACTGACTGATATATATCACCACAGGTAGGAGGAAAAATATGTCTTTTTAATTTTGGGAGGGAACTGTCTCTTTAAGAACTTGGTATTTTGTTGTCTGACCAGACTCTACTAAACAATCAATCATAATCATAATACTAAATATTTATCTGATTACATTTTATTCATCTCATATTGTTTCGTAAGGCTGTGATTACAGATGCTCTTCACATTGGCCCTCTCTCCACATGAGGAGCAGAATTAATATGTGTGCCGTCTGCAGATTTGACATGCCTGGTGATGCTTTCACTGTCCTCATGGGGAGACATGAAGCCCTGTTGTGTTTCTTGACAACACATGTCTCTTGTTTCCGTTGGTTGACTGGATTTTGGATGGTCCCGCTTGAATTTGTTTTTGCACAACAGCAAGAGATGCTTCTGTAGGGATGAAGACATTGGTACAACAAGTTGTATAACATGTTCTTAAAGCTCCTAGCTGTATTGGTTATCTTAAGTCAAAATATGAGTTGTGATATGAACATATATACTGTATAAATTTATGGACATAGCCACTGTGATACTACCATATTAGTTTGTGGACTCCTGTTTAAAAGCCTTGAGTTTGGCATTTTGGCTGTAGCATCTTGGATTTTTGGAACCAGAGTGACCATATCTGGACGAAATGGGACAAATAACCCCAACACTAGCTGCTAGCTTGGTTAGCACAGTACATTTACAGCTATGGTTGAGTGTAATAATGCTAATGCTAATTATTGCCAATGAAAAACAGGCTTAAAACTGTTAAAACAAAATGTACTTAATAGGAAAATTAGACCCTAGAGAGTCTTTTTAGTAAAACCAAATGCCGAGCAAGACTTTTTTAGATGACCAAAATGTTACAATTAACTTCCATTAACTGAAAACGCTATGCATGGAGTTTCACAGTGGTCATGTTACCTAACCAACGATATCGCCATGATAGTGACTTGTCAATGCAAGGCACCCACCTGTTACACAAAGCAGCCATACCCATAATTTTGCATAAATTTAAGCCTTAATAAAATCTAGAACTGTTTTTGTACCAGGCTGTAAACATTTTAATTTCTGGTGTAATGTTTGGGCATTTTAACATGAGGGTCTATGCTTCTGGGACCAGCTTCAAGCGGCCATTTGAGAAACTGCAGTTTTTGTTTCTGGCACTTACATGTTGGCTTTATAACACCAGAGGTTGCCGCTTAGATATGAAGAACTGAAATTCTGATTTGATGTTATAGCTTTTAGTGATGTAGGTAATGTTGGCCCAGAAATCGTTCTTGTTACATACAATAATACACTGAATGCCAACCATCTCTTTGTTGTCTATGGCTTTAATCATGTCCTGTGACTTCTTGCAATCTGATTGGAAACATCAAGAACAACAGTGTCATCTTTTGGCTCCAAAACATCGCCTTATACATTACTGTCGCAGTACAGGATGAATTATATCACTTCTGTAGCTCATTGTGGAGCATGTCTATCAGAAACATGTTGTGCATAAAACAGTTAAAAAACAGCTTCTGAAGTAGAAGAATTTATAACCTCCCCATACGCTTTACACACACACACACACACACACACTCAACTGGAAAACACTTGGCCAAATTACAGTTGCATCTGGATTTTCTCACTTGTTTTGCATTTGCAGCCCCTTCAGCATAGCTATAGATCATATTCCCCCATGAGAGAATATCAGACTGAGCTCTTAGGCAGCTATTTTGATGGAAAGTTGACCTGGATTTAGCCAGTTTTCAGCGGTAATCCAAAATTAAAATCTGGAGAATTTATCAGATTTATTTTTTTTTGCTTGTAATGTGAAAGGCAATATTTATTTAAGATTACCATTTTTTTCAATCAGCGGACAATCTGCTGAGATGTTGACAGAAGCACTTTAAATAAAATATCAGTAAAAGTGTAACGTGATTGCAACATATATGAAATCACCACTGATATTATTGCCTCCAAACTGCAGAGGTGTCATTAACATTTATGGAAGAAAGAAGAGGTTATCAGAGCTTTACCAGAACTCAAACCAATACAGAGTTTTAGCCAGACAATGTGTAATATTGCTGCTGAAGACAAAATGTCACCTATGCAGTCATCATAGGCAGTACTTTATATAACAGAAAATTTGCGATATCCATCTTCACATGTGTGTGGTTGGGTTCAAAGATGATTGCAACATGTTGGCTTCTCTGCTCATGAGAACTGTGTCGAGCTGCAGTGCACAGAGGACCACACTCGAAGCCCCAACCAATATCTGCTCTGCTCCATATCGATTATTTCCATAAAATGTTATTATGAAGCTAATTGTGCTCCTGTACTTCAGATCAGATTGCCAGCGTATGAAAGTCAATAAAATGTGGTATTTGTGGGCTTGAGGATAAATCCACTTCATCATAAATGATCTAACAGCCCCCCTCACTTACTAACTAGACTGTAGGGCGTTCGCGATTGAAATTTCTGCGTGATTTGTGTGAACATTGCAAAACCTTCTGGCTGAGAAAATGATCGATTTTACCCCCATACCAAGGGCGTGTGAGAGTCTCTTTAAGCCAAATGTGTGCAGAGTAATGGTTATGGTGCAGCACAAGTAGTTAATGCTCACTTAACTGAGCGTGACAAAAGTAGATAAAAGTGTCGATTACTACAAGTATTATTTGAAAGGCAGCATGCAGGGGTAAGTGGATGAAAAGATAAAAGTTGTAATCACTAAGAACCATTATCTATCTGATTAATGGTGAAAGTACTTCACAAACTCATAGAAGATTTTTTACAACATCCTTTGGTGAAGAAAAGTTAGTGCTGGTGTATGGGAGGCCAGCTGTGCAGTGTGCCGCCCTGATGAAGATATTGCCCGGTAAACAGTTCCAGCCTCCTCCTGGAGCTTGAGATTGTTGCAGTAAAATGGCACACTGAGAATGTGAGCTGTGCGCACCCCAGCTGAGAGCCACTGCTATCAGATGTAGGGCGCAAACCGCAGAGTGTGGGACCATGTGGGGTGGACCACCCATGAGTGTGCCTCCCCCATTTTCCCTGGCTGCAGCTGGAAGAGACACAATGCTGGAGCATGGGAACCGAGCGCCAGCCGTCAGCCGTGGAGCTGGTCCTTAAACTGGGGATATTTTTGGTTTAGCAAATGAGGAGAGTCTCACTCAACTTTCAGTGCATGCACAGGTTTTGAAGGCTTTCCTTCTCTCTAATGCTGCTCTGAGCCTTTATTTGTTTAAGAAGCGTCCTCTGGGAGTTTCAGACATGCTGTTGAAACTGATGCAGCCTGGGAGTTAGATGGCAGATACAGATTTTGAGTTTTGTTAGTCCTGAGACAAGGATCAATGTCCAAATTAAAGGACAGAATTGGGTTTAAATTTGTTTCACTGAGGCAAATTTTAATTAGCAGAATTTTATTCAAGACATTTCATGTTGAACGTACAATATGTAATTTTCTGCTGTTAGGGGTCTCTCAATCATAATAGCCTAACAAATTACTGAGCAATGCCGTCATTGCAATCAGTTTCTCCAATTTAGGATTCCTTCAGCGTTCATCGTTCAGACGGATTTTACTGGGAGCCGAAATATCTGCAGAGGTCTCTTCCTCTCCAAAACAAAAACACTGAGTAAAACAGTTTCACATTGAAAATCAATGTTTCTCCAAAGCTATTTGGCTTGTCACTAGCCCAGCTCCTGCTAATATGAGCTCATCTTTCTTCTCTGATATCTTAGGATCCAGACGTTCAGGAGGTTTTTACTAGGAGCCAAATTATCAGCAGAGGTCTCTTCCTCTCCAAAACAAAATGATGTGCTGATTTAAACTGGTAAAAACACTGAATAAAGCAGTTTCACGTTAACAATCTGTGATTCTCCGACACTGTTTGGCAAGACAGGGGCTCAAGCTGAGCAGCCGCTAACGTTTGCTCAGCTTGCTTCTCTGATAACTTAAGATCCAGACGTCTGATACATAAAATCTGTCATCCGGTTAAAACATTTAGTTAAAACGACCAAGTTCTAAAAAGTGTATCGTAAAATTGTGGCTTAAAACTGGATAAAAAGTCAATTTATGGCAGCTTCTGGCAGACAACCACAACCATGACGCATGCGCAAAGGGGATATGACACCACTGACAGGCGACAATGACCAAATGACGCAGACTGTGTCTTAGATTAAAATGACAGATTTCTCAGGGTTTGCGATAATGCAAGTACACAAATCAAGAAAATATATACATCAATCTAGTTATTCTTATACATTTTAATGGAGAAAAGTTACATATGACATCTTTAAAGGTCAAATCAAACATAAAAATTAAATCTGTACATTTAAAACCTTTGATGTCAAATGTGCTTGCATTGATACAGCGTGACTTCAAATAAAAGGACCATTTCAAGAATCTCCAATATGTCATCCACCAGTCATTTTCTCACTTGACAACCATATAACCATTTGTCAGTGTGGATCATAAACCCGATCATCCTCACCCTCTGTTACTTTCAAAAAATACTTCTCTTAAAGATGTTGAAACCCAAAGCCAAAGCATTCAGCTGTGATGTTTAGGTTAAGTAACCCCCTGGGTTAATAAACTAAACAAAGGTAAACCGTGCAAAATGGCCACAATGAAATCCAGGCTAAGTAAACGAAGCAGAGTTTACAAGATACAAGGGGCTGGGGCTGCATGCGTGAAACTTTAATGTGAAACAGGTGATGAATGTGTTTTTACTCTAATAAAGAGGCTCCGAGGGAGAATCCCAGTGAAGGGAAGATTATTGAAAATCATATTACAAACCCATATGTAGGGATATTTAGTGCACTTTGTTGCAATGTATTAATATGTCCACAACTGATATTACACCAACAGCCTGTAGATGTTATCGGCACCGTATCATCCGATCAAACATCATGGCTTTGGTGTAATTCTGGGCTTACATCCTGTTAGGTCACTAAATTGTTCGCTAAGTCTCAGCCGGGCATTTAAAGCATGAAGTTAAACTGTCTAAACACAAGTTCTGGCAATCACCTTCAATAAAAGCCAGCAGCTCATGGTTTGCACCCTGCTTGATTTATATCTTATCTGAGAGATTATCCGTGGAGTCTTCTGAGAGTTTGTCTTCACTTTAGGTGAGTTATTGCATTCAGGTTTTACCCCTTTCATTTTCAGTCGAGGGAACAAACACTGCACGTGGAGCAACTCCAGAGAAAATATGAACCCTAAGAACAACAAAAAGGTTCTTTTTAACTTCTTCAAACCACATCTCCCAATAAAAGCTGAACAAACATACCCTGCCACTTGCGAGCGGCTGCTGTCCAGCGAGTTTCACAGAAAAAGGGCTCGTTTTCAAAGGTTGGGAGTGGGGGGGCTTATGGGACTAATGAAAACTTCACCTTAACTGAAATAATAAAAAGCACACCACCCAAACACTGGCGATTTGTTCCTCTGCACACTTTTTTTCTCTTGGCTTCGGCTCGTCATTCTAGATGCTTTGAGAAAAGACTATGCCCATTTAAAGGTTTTCATTTTTAGCTTGTGTTTTGTGGCCTGTTGATTCTTTTAGGGGAGTAATGTGATTTAAAAGATGTCAAATGTGCTATGAAGTGCAGTAAACCACATTGTTGCTGGATGTCTACAACAAGACCCGATGGCTGCAAGGGGAACCGACTTGAGGCCCGTGACCAAACCAGGGACATCTATCCCCTGAGCTCCTCCTGAGGAAGACAAAGCGGGTTTAACGGTGGTATGAAAAAAGAGTGGCCTGTGAATGGTTACTGTTCAATTTGTATTTGGTTCCCCGCTGGTCGCAGAGCTGAGATCAGAGCTGAAAGTGAAAACACATGGCGAGGGTCAGCAGGATCAGAGGACCACCACACACACTGCAGAGAGAAGGAAAAAGGCAATGGGAACTTGTGTGAAGAAATGGATTGAATAAACAGAGTCTGCAATCGCCTGCACCCTATTATCCTATAATTTACACTGCATGGGAGCTTGGAAACGCGGGCTGTTAAAGGCGACCATTGGCTTCCACTGAAAAGTGGCATTCCACGCCTCATGCATGCCAATCACAGGGCCAGGCATTATAGTCTGAGACAAGTTTTGAATTCTTTCAGGCCTAATGTGTTTATTTTAAATATCCCAGGGAAATTATTACATCAGCGGCAAGCGATGTCTTCAGAAACAGCCGGCTCTTTGAAGTTTCCAGCAGCAAAACATACATTTAATTACATAATAACTTTGAAAATTGTATTTGTACAATCAATAGTGAGGATTAAATGTGGAAGTATGAGATTGGGCTAAAATATTGGCCCGTACCATGACAAAACAAACTTCAGAGGAAGAAAATGCCAAGAAAATAACTGGAGATGAAGAATTAGACTGTTGGTTTGGCTCAGAGCTCAGCATCAGCTCCCCCCCCACTCTCAGTCCTGATGAATGTCAGCTCACTTCTTCCACCTCACTTTAATTACTGCTCTGTGCACCCCGTCCCCTCCAATCTAGCATGGAGCAAGCGCCAGTGAGCTCAACAGTAGTGAAAACATTTCTCGAATCTCTTGAAAGATGTCCTATGTGTTTCCAGAGGGATCCTGCTGCCAATTATTTCTGCACATCAAAGCCTTTTTTTCACTCCGAATGTGAGTGAGGGTGCAGTCGCTCATCTGCTAACCAACAGCAAGCCAAGGAGAGCGTGCCATTGAAGTGGAGGATCCTCCGTAATGCGGAGAGCTGAATTGTATGGATGTGACATCAGTGTTTGTAAAGAAAACAGCTGATCCACTTTGATTAACTGATCTAATTACAAACAGACTTAGAAAGCCTTGCATTACATGGTAAGACAGTGTTGTTAAGTGTGATGAGGTTTCTGCATGACTGGACAGTGGTGTCCCCAAGAGGGGGGCAGGGGGTGCTGTGGCCCCTCTGATAGAAATGCTGGCCCCCCTGCTGCCTCCACAGGTGAAAATAATTGGAAGCCAACATTATTGTATGGCGCTGATTTTTTAAGCTTTTTTCTAAGCTGACCATGTCATGCTAGCTGATTACACACGACCAAATGGGAGGGGGACCCTCGTGAAGCCTGGTTTGGTTTTGTATGTAATTTTTTTATTTTTAAGTAATTAGTGCCAATGAAATTGGCTAAATAAATCAGCTGAGAGACTGATCTCTGTATAAACAATTGTGAAAGCTCTCTGGGGCCCCCTTATAGGCCCAAAATGGTTAAGTCCACACCTGCACTAAGATTCATCTCTGAGTGACTGCATATGCTTCTGGAGCACCAACATACACTGTCATGTCTTTCCCCAAGAAAGGGAAATTGGGGTTCCAAAAAGGAAAAGAAAGAAAGACAGGAAAGGTAAAGAAAGCAAACCGACTTTGTAAACAAAATTTTTTAAAAGCTCAGTGAGAGAGACACGGATCAAGAGAGCAAGGGCAGGGGGGCCCACAGAGACTGAATATGCAAAAGGCCAAGAATTTAGTGCTATGCCTCTGCTTATAATCAATATACTACCTCAAATTGAAAATTTTAAGGAAAAGGTCCACCAGCCCAAATTTTTCCAAATACGTAAGTCCTTTCATCCTTGATGTTTTCTTCAGGTGATAGTAAGCTGACTTTGCAACTGTCGTAATGTGGCTATTGAAACTCAGCATGTAATTTTTGTACACTCAGATGCTGGAAAACACCTGAGACAGCAGACGTATTTACAATTTGTAAAGGTACAACCCAGTTTTCTAGTTGTAATAACATTAACTGTAAAAGAAAAGACCAAAGGATGTCAGTATGTGATTCCTCAACTCTTCATATTGACATAGTTTTTATCTACATCCACAGCATGATCAAATCCCTGACATTCAGCCATGGCTTTTGGTTTATTTGGAAGGTAAGGAATTTTAGTGCATTTAACAAAACATAAATTGGACACCAAAAGGAGAATAAAGTTTATTCTGTTACTTATCTTTAGAATGCATTCAGTAAAATATAAGCTTCTCACTTTCATTCCTCTTTCAGATCTCCACCCTTCTCCCCCTGTGGATCTGGGACTGAAAGGCTAATTGGAGTCAGTGTTGTCTCATTTGAGAATGGAGCCGATTACTACGCTCTCTCATCTGTTTGGTTTGATGGGCATTGGCGGAGGTTATCCAGCCTTTGAATCTTTCTGCTTATTTATCCAACAGCTGGGCAAATACCCACAGCCCTTCTGCATCAGGGCTCATTTTTAAACATTTAGAAAAGACAGGGCCCAGTGTTTATGCCTCCATCTTCCTTCACATCTGCACTTAATATTATTTTGCAGACTTTACGCAGAACAAGGGCCCGATCCTTTGTTATGACAGGAAGATATTTTGAACTTTTTGAGGATTAATACTGTTTGCTTTCCTGCTCACTCCCTTCAAAACAGCTCCAGGGATCCAATAGGTTAAAGCTGAAATCTGTAACTGAATTTGGCAAGCCTAGTGGATGGGATATTGTTTTCAATTCATCTGCCACTTACATTACTCAGCTGGGATACATTGTCTCTTTTATCAATCCCCCTTTTCCTCATTTTCCCTCCATCACAGTTTTATTTTCCAGTTCATGTTCAGTGGAAATATGTATTGTTGCTGGTATGAGCACATTTAGTGTCCTTCCATAACTCTTTGTTTCAAAATCTGATCACTTTGTTTTTATAGTATTACATATTTTTATGAGGTTTTCATCACTTCACAATAAGAGTCTTGGATGTTTAGAAACAACTCTACAGCTGGTTTCTGGACTCAGTGAAAATGTAATTATTACAGTGATGTCAAACTTTGTATTTGAATGATTTGCTCATAAGATTCTGCCAGAAAATACTTTTTTCATTTGTGCAGGATGATCTAAAGAAGCTGACCAGTAAATGGAAGATGATGAACCTACCAGCCCGGCTGGTGCAGTTCAGCTGTGAGCTTGTAGCTGCAGGATTCGTCATGTCCCTGCTGAGTGCCGCTGAGCAAGGCAAAGCTGAACTGCCTGCATACTGTCACAAGTGTTTAGCATCAGTGTTCCTTATGCATGTGCTAAATATACTTAATTCTGCTGCTGGTGGAACTTTTAATGACACACTCTTTTCAGTATAAAAACAAATTTAATTTTAAGTACAAATATATGTCAGTGACTGCCAAATTAAATCCCCCTCCATGAGTCCTCCATGTTGTTTCTACAGTAGCCCAGAACGGACAAACCAAACACTCGCTCCAGACAGGGCCATTCGCGTTTTCGCATCAACCACCGTATTTCTCCTACAAGCTTGGCATATGCGAGAAGTTTCAGTTGGTTGCAATCATAGGCTGTATGAAAATAATAGGCATAGCCACCTTGACATCACACATTAGTTAGTGGACTGCCGTTTTGAAGGCAGAGAAAGGGAATACACATGTTCTAAATAATTTCAGCACTTATGGATTCCCCTAAATTCTACACACTAAACCTTTAACAGTTATTGATATTCAAATACACACAGGACTTTCCCCTGGGAGACCAGTGTTCATGACCATGTGAAGCCAAGTGAAATTTATATTATTTGAAGATACACCGTCACCATGTTTCTTCTCTTAAACCTAACCTATGTAAATTTACGTTAAGTATGTAACGTGACAATTTTCATAATACATCATGTGAAGCTTTGTATGAAGATATGTTGACATCATGTTATACTTTAACTATTAGCATTATTACATCCATACACAAGCAATGAATACATTCAAGCACATAATACTGCATGACCCACTTATTTTCACACTTGGCCTCATCAAAAGGCCACATTACCAAAAGGGAAGTGGTGTCTTCATCCAGAGTCAGGTCAACTTAATCAACCATTTCATTTCTTGATCATGAGGCGCTTTAGTGGTGATTTAGTGGTGATCTCAAGTTCAGTTTGCAGACTTATGGTGCATTAGATGGGCCTAAGGTGTAGAATATTAGACAGTATTTGAGGTTTTCATTGCATTTTCGTTTGTTACTGTAACCCCAGGCATTGGTTGCTTTGAGGTTGTTTTTGCTTACATTATGAATGACTTGTCTGCAGTCACTGGATTTGTCTCTTAGAACGGCACCAGGCAGAAACACCAACAAAAGCCCAACTGCCTCTGGTGGGAGATAGAAGTGTTGATGTAACCTAGTGTTGTCCCAGATTCAAAGATGCCTGGCTTTATGGTCACTTTTCTTGATGGGGTGTTTCAACACATGGCCACATAGATTTAAATCCCATATTGGTTTGTGGCAGCGGTGGACTTTGATTCTTTCAACAGGGACCAATCAAACAGATTCTTGAGGACATATTGTGTTTGATATGATTGATTCAAAACATTGTTTAGCTGGAAAATTGGACTAAACAATTATCAGTTTTTACTGAATTTTTATGCTTTGGTTTAATGAGCAGGGCTGGCTCCCATTTTGAGGTCACACACACTTAACATAAAAGTTTTGACTTATTCTGTGGGGAAGAGATACATTTTTTCTGGTGAAGAACAGTGAAGCCAGCTTAAGCTCTTGGCTGGAGGAATCATGGGAGCTGCAACTATAACTCTGCTCAATATACATCTTTTTACAGTTAGAACGAGACTGATTTAAGTTTGTTTTGGCAAATCCAGATACTAGAACACTGCAATACACATTAGCGTGTAAATTGTTTTTAGTTTGAACAGAAAGCAACACCAATGGAAAAACAGAAAAAACAAGACATTACTAAATTGTCATACAAAATATGTATTTATTTTTAACATGAAAACTGAAAACAGCAGCAACTGAAAACACGACTGCATCTTTCAGGGTATTGTTTTGGTTGAAAGGCCTGCAAACTCTGCTCTCATTGATGTTGTTTTCAGCCGCAGGAGTTAACGCTGATAAAGCCACTGTAACACCACCTGCTCAGCACCAAACAGCAGACAAACTTTGCAACTAGCTGGTACACATATGGGAGCATTTAGCTGCTAAAGAGCCATGTATTTCCCTCAGGAGATGGTGGAGAACAAAACAGAGCTAATAGGAGAGTGAATGTTTGACACAACTCCATGGGAATGCTAATTTTGCTCCTCAGCCCAGCCACCAAAAGAAAAATGTGGCATTGTACATTTGTGCAAACAACAAATGCATTACATTTGTACAATACATATGTATCATACAAAATTTTCTAAAATGATGAAGTTCTGATTACATGTGTATGAACTGACTTTGTCATCAGGATGTGGAGGGGATGGCAGATATCAGACACCTGCCTAGCTGCAGACCACTGCAGACCACTGTTCGAGACCAACAAACATCAAAAACCTGGTGTTTTTTAGTGACCCATCGCTGTGTTTCAGACAGCTCTTTAGTCACCAAACATGGGTTATTTCTAGCAACCCATGGCTGTTTCAGCAGGGGATAGTGCCACTAAAAGCAATTGTTTTTTACCAAGACATTGCTGCTTTTTCTGCCAGGATAGTGCTATGAGAAGCAGTTCTTTTTTACCGAGCCATTGCTGCTTTTCTACTGGGATAGTTCCATGAATAGCAGTTGTTTTCTTACTGTGACATTTTTGCTTTTTCTTCCGAGATAGTGGTATGAAAAGCAGTTGTATTTAACCGAGCCATTGCTTCAATTGTGCCACCAAAAGTAGGTATTTTAAGCTCAAGCATGATCCTTTCCTTACCATAACCAAGTAGTTTTTGTACCTATAAACCTGATCACATGTTAACCACAGTACTGTTAGAGCATAAAGAAATGTAACATTTCAGTGTAACTACTACATAATAACATACAAATTAATGTATACATGGTTTGCAGAAACTTTAAATACCAGAACCAACAGTGCCATGGTCTGTCACTCAGCCCCAAGCCCACTGTTTCTTACTAAGATCTAAATCTTTAAAAAAAAATGTAAGAGACTTATTGATTTACTGTAGCATTTTTACTTTTTTTTTTTTAAACATTACTCAAACAGGAGTAAGTAGTGTACTTATTGGGCTGTATTTTCACCTCAAATTTGGTGTTCTGGTCTCATGAGTATTTACAGCAACAGGTCGGTGTCTGTGGGGTTGACCCAAAATAAGCTACAGTGCCCATATTTCATCATAATGAAGGAACACGTCACTCAGTGCAACAGTGTGGCTCATTCATGTGTTCATTTTTGGACAACAATGGAGCTCTACAGCACAGAGAAATAAGACATATCATGGGTAAGCTACGCAGACAATACATGTTATCAATTCTTCGTTGGTTTTGGACTTCACATGTTGCTGACTGTGAGACATATATAGAATATTGCCAAATTTATCCTTAATCTAAAGGATCTAAGTATTTCTAACTTGGATCATTTTTGTCTTTTAGTCTTTGTTCACATTGTATTTCAAAGCAGTGTAAATATAATTTATAGAGCACATTTTAAATTCATGGTGATAGAAATGTGCTGTTCATTTCACTGTTGACAGATGTCAGCTTTATATATGACATAAAGACAGTTTAAGTTGTGTGTGCATGTGCGTGATCACTTTTATGATTCCAATCGCACAGAAAAAAAGACAACAATGTTGTCCCCTGCCGTCTACAGTCAGTTTATCTCCTTGAATACTTGAATGATGGTGTCTCATATTGGCCACTGCATATGTATGTGTGTGGTTTTATATGTGCGTTTATGTGTGTGTTTGTGCAAGGGCAGACACGGAGAGAGCAGGACAGACACGCAGCGAGGGAAGTGTACTGTAAACCTGCCACAAGTGATTTAGAAAGTCGTATTTTTCATGCCGTTGACCAGCAACATGTGGTGTTCATAGACAGCATATGAGGCAGGACATAATGGATGCTTTTAGGATAGCTTTGTCGAGAGTGGTTCTTTCTGTCCTTTTAAAAGTTAAAAACACACACATGCACAAAACATTTCCCTAACCATAATTCAGACGGACCACCAGCTAAGTCGAATGAGAGTGTAGGCTATGCTCGGTACTTAACATGCACCAATCTTCCGCTCACATTATGAATTATAGCATCTGTCAGAAAGCGGAGAGGAATAGAGAAAGCTTCTCCACCCATCATAATGAGCATCATCCCCCACTACTTCTAACCATAATTGGACGGGACTGTCAGATGAGCATGTGCAGAAAAAGAGAGATCGATCATATTTAGCATTTGTTGGTGAACTACGTGTAAGGAAGAAAAATGATTAATTTCCTTTTCCAACAACAAAATACTTTAAAGATTTGATGTTGTCTTGTTGACATGTAGTAGGACTGAGCATCCGCTCTGTGAAGTTTTGATTCATTTGCTGTTTGTTCCTGCTCATCCAAATGACAGCGTCCTGGTCCTGACTTCGAATGTGGAATTTTGTGCTTCCATAGACTGTTGCAAAGCTGCAATTGATTATATTTCATCGTGTTTTATACTATCGACTTGTTGCACTTGATTACATTTGATGAATTTTATTTGTACCAACTCCTGAACCAAACACCAGGCAGCAGCTGATAAACATTACTGTTGGTTAACTGTACTCCACAACATTCATTTCCTATTTGTTTTCATTTTTCTAGTCATGACATTGAACCATTAAATATCATAAAATATACATCTAAAAGCAATTCCAACTTCATTGCAATTTACTCATTACTGGTGTAAGTGCATACCAGCCAGTGTGTGTGGTATGTAACACTTTATAGTGGTTTCTGCTTGTGTGTATGTGATTACTTCACCATGCTAACATATTTGCAATGACAATACATGCTGATGTTAAGCAGGTATGTTTAACATGTACACCATCTTAGCTTAGCATGTTAGCATGCAACATTTGCTAATTTGCCCTAAAAACAAAGTACAGCTGAGGCCGATGGAGATGTTATTAGTTTTGCAGGCAGGCAGGTGATAATAAACGAAAGTACTGGACAAATTACAATTAATCTAGAGAGGGACACGGATGTCCGTACAAAAAATTAAGGGAATTCATGCAATAACTGTCAAGATATTTCACTCAAAACCACAAATGTGGTTGGCACTTGAGGAAAAGTAAGGGGAACATCAAAGTCATCAGTTATCCTCTGGACATCATAAATGTCTGTACAAAAATTCCAGGCAATCCATCCAGTAGTTAAGATATTTCAAGCAGTACCAAAGTAGTGGACCGACCAACCAACATGCTGCTAGAATGGCTAAAAGCCTGGATAAATGAGAGGAGATATATAATACAGAAATAAAGATCACTCAATATACTTTAGGGCAATGAGTTGCTAAATGATTTGATGAGTTTGGAGATGCTCTAATTGTCATGACCCGTCAAGCTCCCCAAGTTCATGTTTATTTGTCATCCCTGTGTTTCCTGTTTTATTTTGGTACCCATTATCTTGCTCTTGCCTCTTGGCCACCCTTTTTGCCTATTGATTCAGATACTTTTGCCTGAATGACTGATTACCCTTGTACCAACCTGAACTTGATTAAAGACCCTGAACTATAATCAGAGTCTATGAGTCTGCCTTGTTAGTCCATCTCCAGTTTTTGCTTGATAGTAATGATAGATCACCAGATATTGAAGATTTCAGCGCAGTATGTCAGAATCTCTACCACCATGATCAAAACACCAAATGAGGGAATATCTGTGGGGAGAACTGTGTTCATTCCTCCAGTAGAGCTCACACAGCCCAGCTGCCAGAATAAAATGTTGGCACTGTATGTTTTTGCAAATCACAATTGCATATTACATTTGCATGTTTCATACAGACTTTGTCATGAGGAGGTTGAGGGGATGGTGGATGGCGTGACAACTAGGCGATAAGCCTGCCAAGCTGCAGACCACTGCAGACTGTTCAATACCAACAGTCTCCAGTTAATTTTTTAGCCACCAAACATGGGTGTTTTTTGACAATCCATTGCTTTGTTTTCAGCAGCATATTAGCCCTCAGACGTGGGTGTTTCACTGTTTTTGTGCTGGGGTGAGTGCCATGAAAAGCAACTGAGACTGAGACATTGCTGCATTTCCAGCAGGGTTTTTGCCACCAAAACTGGTTATTCTATACCAAAACATGACCCTTCCCAAATGGTTCTTGTGCCTAAACCTAACTACACATCAACCACAGCGTTGTTGAAACCTAAAGTTTCAACATATCCGCAACATAATAACGAATCTATTGTATCAGTGTTTGCAGAAACATACATGTTAAGATTTTTTGTGGTGATTGGATTGGCTCATGAGACTTATGCTTCAGGACTGAAGCTATTCTGGGGGCTCGTGATGGCCCAATACCTTACTTAGACACTTCATGCATGTTTTTGTAATGTTCATTGAAATGAGCTGTGTTCCAGTGTTGTAAATGACATTAAATTATCTGTCAGTTTTCCAACAGCAGTTTAAGTAATTTAACTTTACTTTGATTCATGATCATACCATCTTCCATCTGAGCCCCTAAAAAGAACAAGAGCAATTAATTAATCACATATTTTGTAGCTAACCCAGGTTTAAAACCTGCTAACTTAGTTGGCTATAGGTGATAGGCTGTATAGAGCATGGGAAAAGTGCAGCACTGTTGGTGGGGTCTCTGAGTTGGCCACCACCCTGCCAAATTTGCTGCCGTGCATACTATTAATATCATGCAGGTTTCATGCTGCTACATGCTCTTGCCATGCACATGCTCTATGTAATGGGAAAAACCACAACTTAAGATCACTAACAGTGGGGTATAATTTTTCTAAATTGTTCTAAAAGCCACATAATGTTAAATGCTTGTATAAATCCAACCCAAACCAGACTCTGAGGGTATTTTAGCACAGCCCTGGGCCTAATTATTATCTATCATCCAGGGAGACACAGTGAGTGGGAAACCCCTGAGCCACCACCCGCATAGAATACAGCAAGAGTCATTTGCACAGAAACAGGTTGTCTCGTCCTAATGAGAGGTGGGTGGATGGAGGGTGACAGACTTGCTTGGCCTATGTGTACGCGGCCCACTGCACCCAAACTAAAGAGGGGATGGTGGTCTCCGCCATCAGCAGACATTAGGCTCCAATGGGGAGAATAAGCTGGCTGTGTCAGGTGTCAGTGGACACTCAGCGACTGTGGAGGTCAGTACACAGACAACCAGCGCTGGTTAGATCCCTACTTATCAGAGGACAAGGCCTCCATGGTCAGTGAATCAGCCCAAAGAGCTGCCCTAATCCAATTAGAGATGATTTTGTTTGCATTTGTGCGTGTGTGTGTGTGTGTGTATGTGTGTGTGTGCATCTGTCTTTTTATTTTTGTAAGCCATAAATCCATTATAAACCAAGGGCTGTTCTTTGATTTCATTTTTAAATAATCAAACGGTACAAACTGTTCTCATCGTTTCAGCTCGTGCCACAAGATGTAATAGAGCCACTTTTCACAGTTAAACAGGAAAATAACAAAAGCACTTGTGTATACTAACCTGATTGAGCCCTGTGGGGTCTGAGACGCATTTATTTCTCAAACCATCTCTCTGTCAACATCGAGTCTGTCACACAGTAAGCAAAATGGCCTGCCAGATTTCCTTGTGTGTTCCTCTCATCAGATAACCACCTCAGTTCCCTGAATGTTCATGAATGAAGGCCCAGATGTGCGCCATATGCAGATTTGTAGTCATGGAGGGTGGGAAACATGTTGAAGTGAAAGACTGGTGAGTGAAATTCACATACATGGAAACACATCTCCTCTGGCATGGAGATTCTTTAAATGGCTAATTAGGCTAGAGCAGCTGGCAAAGGAGAAATCTGGCAGCAGGGGTGGCCATACACAGCTGAGCAGTTCAGTCAGTTTTAGGGATCACCCCAGTATTGGTTTCTGAGGGTTCCACAAACTCGCCTGAAGAAAAATCACTTGTTGGCTTTTGGTGTGCAAGAGATCTCCAAGAAGCTCAAAAAGGAGACTGTTCTTTTTCCTGTTGATAAACAGTAGCAAAACATTATGTATTAATATTAAATAATAATGGTATTAAAGGTTAAATGAGTAGGAGTTAGTGGCAATCTAGCGATGAGGTTGCAGATTGCAACCAAGTGAACTTCTTACCTGTGCCAAGAGTGGAGTGGAACTATGGTGGCTGATGCAAAAACACAGAAATGGAATGGCTCTATCGAGAGTCAGTGTTTGGTTTGTTCGTTCTGGGCTACTGTGGAAACAACATGGCAGACTCTATGGAAAAGGGCCCGCTCTGTATGTAAATATACAGATTATACACTCAAGAAAACATACTCATTACCTTCCATGTCTGCCGATATATCCCCCTAAATCCTATACACTTGACCATTAATTGATCAAACATATTTCACACTGAGAAGCAGCATTACAGTTACCTACAGTTGTAAAAGACAGCTCTCCCACCTGTTGTAGTTTAAATGTTGACAAGCTGGGTAATGGTTTCTGACCTGAGGGGAATCTCTAAGGGGTCACAGGGGGGGTTGAGAAACAATTGCCAGGATAGGAAAGAAAAGACATGTCTGCGAAATTATTTATTTCTTTAGATGTTTTTTTTTTTTTAATTCTTGGTATTTTCTACAGTGGGCAACAAGGGTAATTGCGCTACAGCCGCCCAACCATGTCCATTAGTAGAAACGTGCTGCAGCTTCAGATGCGATGCCAACTCAAACACACATACTTAATTCCAACACAAATACAACAGAAACATGCTGCAGAAAGCCAGAACACATATATTAACCAGCAAAAATGCTGCAAATACAGAAATGATGCAAAGTCAAAAACACAGAAACCCCAAAACAAATGCAACAGAAAAACGCTGCATATCCAATCAACACAGTGGACTCTCTCCAGGCCTCTAGGGGAAGCGCTATGTGGAACTGCTTGATTTTCAACCCAAAAGAGAGACTAGACAATACAGTGTTTTGAAGAAAAGTGTTTTAAAGAGATTACATAAAAGGGTATATATTCTTTTTTTATATTTGGCCTTAGTCTTTTATAGTATTATAAATATTCAACAGTTTTCTGTTGCATTAGTTTTGGGGTTTGTGTGTTTTCATGTTGCATTGTGTCTGTGTTTGCTGTTAATGTATTGGTTTTGGGTTTCTGCAGCATGTTTTTTTCATTTGCATTATGTTTCAGTTGTTGTATTTGCTTTAGATTTTTATATATGTTTTTGAATTGGCAGCATTTGTGAAGCTACAGCACATTTCACATAATAGAAATGTTTTGGCCCTCTGTAGTGAATTTGCCCTTGTTGGCTTTGATATATTTCTCTCTGGGTAGCTCTTGAAAACTCTTAAATTAATTGAAATTTGATTCTAAAAAATATTCACACTTTGGTAGAGCTGCTCACATGCTATGAACATATGTAACCTGTGATCCCGGGGTCACAACCAAATGGACATAGGATTCTTTAAAGGTGATGTGCCAAAATAGTTGGGAAGTAGTAACTGCAGGATGCTTGGTTAAAAACAAAACCATAAATCCCTCAGATCCCTCACACACGCTCAACTGAATCTATTCTACTTAGATTTAGTGCCAACTTAAGCTCTTAAGATATTTCAACATGTCCTCCAAGCTAATTGACAAAATATATTAAATCATCAACTACTGTTATAGTTTGATAAGGCTCAGAGACACAAAAAACTTTAGGTTAGGAAAAATTTATGGTCATGGATAGGTCCAGTGTGTAAGCTTTATAGTGGTATCTAGGGAAAGGATTGCAGATTGCAACAAGCTGAAACTTCTCCTGGTTAGAATTCCTGCAGTGTTCATTGTTCAGGGGTGGCTTAGATCAATATATCACAACAATCGTTCATTTTGTGATGAAAGCACAAAATTTGGTACATGTGTTGGTGGCTATATTTTAAACAAATCTGGATATTGGGGCATCGCAAAAACGCACCCTAACTGCCGTAGCAACCATTTATTCAATAAAATTAATCAAAATATTTAAATGATTCATTACAAGATTTTAAAAATGTAAATATGTATTAAATTAAGAAAAATACAGTTAGACACACTCACAGTTCACATTAAATTAAGAACAAGTGCAAATTCACAATAGCTGCGACCTCATACATGCATGCATCCACACAACATGCATACACACAACCTCAAGAAAAGCAAAATTTTCATTTTGAAATGCTTAGTATAGTGCCACCTATGAATGAATCCTCGTCATTCTTTCTGGCATAGTTACTCATGGTCTCTACTTGCAGTATGCAAATGAAGTACTTTTTGAATTATTCAAGAAAAGCTTTGTGGACCAACTGACCGACCAAAAAATACAGTTAGACACACTCACAGTGTCTCAAACACTTTCTACCCCACCACCACTACAAGCCAGCTAGCCAACTGCCAGCCAACTGCCAGCCAGCGGCAGGTGCTTCCTGCAACAAGCAGTGCAGTGGACTGTCCATCAAGGTAAACATTTCATTACATAGAGGGAAGTTAAGTGATAGGAAGTTTGTCATAGATGATGAGGAAATCCCAACAATTAGGGAAAAGTCAGTAAAGAGCTTAGGTAGGTGGTACAATGTGGAGTTGAATGATGAGGAACAGGTGGTGAAATTTAGAAAAAATGTGGCAGAAGGATTGGATAGAATAGATGAATCAGAACTTCCAGGAAAGTTGAAGTTGTGGTGTTTGCAGTTTGGGCTATATCCTAGGTTAATGTGGCCATTGTCAATTTATGAAATTCCAATATCTGTTGTGGAGAGAATTGAAAGGTCGGTTTGCTCCTATATTAGGAAGTGGTTGGGCGCTCCTAGGTGCCTAAGTAGTGTTGCATTGTATGGAAAAGGGATACTTCAGCTGCCAGTATCTAGTTTAACAGAGGAATTTAAATGTACCAAGGTCAGGACAGAACTCTTGTTATCTGGGAGTAAGGACGTGGTAGTTAGGAGTGTGGTTCCAAATCCAACCAAGGGGAGGAAGTGGAACCCAAGATCAGCAGTTCAGGAGGCTGAGGCAGCTCTTAGACATGCAGAGATTGTAGGTAATGTTCAGTTTGGCTGGGGAGGCCTGGGGCTTGGCTCAGGCAAACCGGTATGGAATAAAGCAGGTCTCAAAGACAAAAGAAAGCTGGTCGTGGAACAGATACGTAGACAGGAAGAGATGCTAAGGGGTGCAAAGGTAGTGGCCCAGGCTAAACAGGGACAGTGGTTGAATTGGGAAAGTGTAGAGAAGAGGAAGCTTAGTTGGAGGGACCTGTGGAGTATGGAGGAGAATCGTATTAGATTCCTGGTAGGGGCTACATACGATGTGTTACCAACCCCCCAGAACCTAAAACTGTGGGTTAATGAGGACCCATCATGCCCATTGTGTTGAGGTACCGCAACCTTAAAGCATATTTTGTCAGGCTGTAAAGTTAGCTTGTCACAGGGTCGATATACATGGCGACATAACCAGGTGTTGAAATGTTTAGCTGCAGGCATTGAAGGGAAACGAAGACAGGTGAATTCAGAGGGTGTTAAGGATAGGAGTTTAGCAATTCAGTTTGTCCGTGAGGGAGAGAAATACAGAAGGGATAAGTTAGTAAGTAGGCAAGGGTGTGGCCGCCTAGAAGGTGCTTGTGATTGGGAAATGCAAGTAGATTTAGGGGGAAAGCTTGTTGTTCCCCAGGAAATAGTTTGTACCAAGCAGAGGCCTGATATAGTGTTGTGGTCAGTGAGTCAACGGATAGTTTATTTCATTGAGCTGACAGTTCCTTGGGAAGACTCAGTGGAAGAAGCCTATGAAAGAAAAATGCTTAGATATGCAGATTTAGGAGCAGAAGCTGAGCAGCGAGGATGGAAGACTAGGATTTGTCCAGTGGAAGTGGGGTGTAGGGGATTCATAGCAAGATCAGCTGTCTCGCTCCTGGGGGAACTCGGAGTGCGGGGACAGAGTTTGAGGAGGACAGTGAAGGAAATGTCAGATGAAGCAGCCAGAGCTAGCTAATGGATCTATAGGAGAAGAAATAATGTCAGTTGGGGGCCAGCAGGGGGAACTACTAAGCAGAGTACATAACTCCTTGAGATCAGGTGGAGAGATCCACTTCCTCTCAGGAGAAAATCCAGGAAGAGGAAGGTTATTTAAGTGTGGGAGTGGCCTATTTGAATCCCTTTTGTTTGAGACCATGCTGCAAGGTGAGTGTGTTTGCTGATCCTGTAAGTTTATTTATCTCTTTTAACTTAAGCTTATATTGGAGTTATGCTATGTAGCATGAATGTGCTAGGAAAGGTAGTATCAGCACGGTCTCTACCTGGAGCTTGCATGTACGGAGCCTGGGTTTGTTGAAGGTGGCAGTGCTGTTTGGGCTGAAAAAGCCATGTGTAAGTAAGGTGTGTTAGGAAAGGTAGTATCAGCATGATCTCTACCTGTAGCTCGCATGTACGGAGCCTGGGTGTGGTTGAAGGTGGCAGTGCTGTTTGGGCTGAGAAAGCTATGTGTAAGTAAGGTAAAGGAGGTTATTGGGTTGGTGTGGGGAGCAGTGAGACCTGGCATTAGGGGACTGTCTCTGGGACGCCAGAGATCACTGTCTAGCCTCCTGGAGGTGTCGTGGGACCAACTAGACGAAACACTAGTGAAAGGAGGTTCCCACCTGATGACCCCAAAGACATGTTTATTATCACTGCTCACTGGTCTGTATAGTTAAGCCTTGCCATAATAGCTTATCATAGGGCTTAGGAGGTTATTCACTGAGTGCTGATCCTTTCTCTAGAGCACAAACTTCTTGTGTTTATTTGAATGAATTATTTCAACTGTAATAACTATGTAATAAAATGTTATTTTTAGGATGTACACATTTTGAACATCATAGGTAAAGGCTAAAGAGAAACAATCATTATGGGCCTCAGTGGAAAAGTAAATTCACAAGCTAGCAAAGCTATCTAGTTAAGCTAGGTAGTTAGCTTGGAACATGTAGCAGTGGCAGAGCTGAGTGTGGTAGAGTAAGACATTGTAAAATTATGAAGGAATGTTTGAACCCCACTGGACGACACTGCGACAGGCATCAAAATCCTGTCGTAAGCTGATCTCTTGTGGTTGCAAGAGTGGTTGCAGAAAGCTCTGCAGGTGCAAGAAGGCTGCTCTTCGGTGCACAGGCCTCTGCTTCTGTGAGGGAGAATGTGAGAGCTGACCATATCTCCCATAACTCAAAGTACAAGGTAGGAGTTCTATTTATTTTGTACATTCACTGTACTGAAAATAATGAGTCTAACAATATCATCTGGCAAGTGATTAAAATATTTTCATTTTTTTGCTTTTTAAGGAGCAAGAAAGGAAGACAAGCCAAAGAGGAGGCCGTAAACTGTGAATGAGAAGCTAATAAAACGTTTTAAAAAGCTCACGTTCTGTTCGATTACATTTTAATAAAGCTTTTTCCACTTTAATATGCCTCTAAATTATATTTGTGGCACTAAAAACATGAAATAGCAGCTATCCACCTTATTTTCAAACACAGAAGTAAATAGTGATCAACTTCCGTTTTTTTGTGCATGACTTCCGGTCAGCTGCTTTCCCTCATGCTTTCCCTTACCGGAGTTAACGGTGCAAGCTAATTTTTTTTTTCAATTTTCAGTTGTTTATGTTAGTCAATCAGTTAGTTAGTTAGTTAGTTAGTCTGTGTATTTTGTATAACGTTAGATAACTGTGCCCACGTTTCCGTTATAACGGAAATTTATTCCCTCTAAACGCGAATAAATCGCATGTCAATCATAAACTATGAACCAAAAAAGCACAATCTATCCCGAGTGAGACAAACTGCTTGATCCCCGTCTCCAGTGTACCAGCAGAGAACCTGCAGAACCGAATCAGCGAAAAAACACACCGGGCTACACAGCCTCTCTACCTGAGCAGCTGAAGCTGCGGCTCGCACCCTCGACACACAAACACACAGACGGTGCTTCTGCATGCCAGCCAAACGTGTGCGCAACTGTGAGAAATAAATATGTGAGGTGTACGCTGCTTTTCTATCTTTTTTCCCTTTTCTTTCTTTCTCTCTGTCAGCGGCATACACTCCTAACACAGG